>NC_142480.1:31190625-31936250 GCF_049115385.1 Moschus berezovskii
TCAATCCTTCCAATGAATACCCAGGACTGATCTCTAGGATGGACTGGTTGGATCTCCTTGCAGTCCAAGGGACTCTCAAGAGTCTCTCTAACACCACAGTTCAAAAGCATCAATTCTTCGGTGCTCAGCTTTCTTCACAGTCCAACTCTCACATCCATACATGACCACTGGAAAAACCATAGCCTTGACTAGATGGACCTTTGTTGGCAAAGTAATGTCTCTGCTTTTTAATATGCTGCCTAGGTTGGTCATAACTTTCCTTCCAAGGAGTAAGCGTCTTTTAATTTCATGGCTGCAGTCAGCATCTGCAGTGACTTTGGAGCCCCCAAAAATAAAGTCTGACACTGTTTCCCCATCTATTTGCCATGAAGTGATGGGACCAGATGCCATGATCTTAGTTTTCCGAATGTTGAGCTTCAAGCCAAATTTTTCACTCTCCTCTTTCATTTTCATCAAGAGGCTTTTGAGTTCCTCTTCACTTTCTGCCATAAGGGTGGTGTCATCTGTGTATCTGAGGTTATTGATATTTCTCCTGGCAATCTTGATTCCAGCTTGTGCTTCCTCCAGCCCAGCGATTCTCATGATGTACTCTGCATATAAGTTAAATGAGCAGGGTGACAATATACAGCCTTGACGTACTCCTTTTCCTATTTGGAACCAGTCTGTTGTTCCATGTCCAGTTCTAACTGTTGCTTCCTGACCTGCATATAGACAAAAGAGTACACATATGTCTTTTTGAGTTAGTGTTTTCATTTCCTTCAGATAAATAACCAGAAGTGGAATTTATAAATTGTACAATACTACTATCTTCAGTTTTTTGAGGAACCTCCATACTGTTTTCCATAGTGTCTGGATCAATTTATATTCCCATCAGCAGTGCACAAGAGTGCTCTTTCTGGGTCATCCACACAAATACAAGTTACCTCATCTTTTTGATAATAAGGTATTCCAATAGGCATGAGGTGTTGGAGAAGACTCTTGAGAGTCCCTTGTACTGCAAGGAGATCCAATCAGTCCATTCTAAAGGAGATCAATCCTGGGTGTTCATTGGAAGTACTGATGCTAAAGCTGAAACTGCAATACTTTGGCCACCTCATGCGACGAGTTGACTCACTGGAAAAGACTCTGATGCTAGGAAAGGTTGGGGGCGGGAGGAGAAGGCGACAACAGAGAATGTGATGGCTGGATGGCATCACCGACTCTGTGGACATGAGTTTGATGATGGGAGTTGGTGATGGACAGGGAGGCCTGGCGTGCTGTGATTCATGGGGTTGCGGAGAGTCGGACACGACTGAGCGATTGAACTGAACTGAACTGAACTGAACTGAATAGCTCATTGATTTTGATTTGCATTTCTCTGATGGTTAGTGATATTAAAAACTTTTTCATATGACTGTTGGTTATCTGTAAGTCTTCTCTGGAAAAATGTCTCTTTAGGTCCTCTGACCATTTTTTTAATGGATTGTTTTTCTGACATTCAGTCTTATGAGTTTTATAAAATATATTTTAAATATCAAACTCTTGATATTGCAAATCACTTCTTCAGTTCAATAGATTGACTTTTAATTTTGCTGATGGTTTTCTTTCCTGTGCAAAAGTTTTTATTTTGATATATAGTCCCATCTGTTTATTTTTGCTTTTGTTTTTCTTGCTTGAGAAGACAGATCCAAAAATTAATGTTAACATCAAGGTAAAAGAGCAAATTGCCTGTGTTTTCTTCTGGAGTTTTATATTTTCAGATCTTATATTTAAGCCATTAATTCATTTTGAATTTTTATATATGGTGTGAGAAAATGGGCCAGTTTCATTCTTTTGCACATAGCTATCCAGTTTCCCCAACTTTACTTAAGATTCTTTACTCCTCATTGTACATTCTTGCTTCCTTTGTCATAGATTAACTGACCACAAAGATGTGCATTTATTTCTGAACTCTCTGTTCTATTCCATCGATTTCTCTGTCTGCTTTTGTGTCAGTTCTGTGCTGTTCTGATTGCTATCATTTGGGGTAAAATTTCAAGTCTGGGAGTACAATATCTCAAACTTTGTCCTTCTTTCTCAAGATTACTTTGCTACTGAGGGTAATTTGTAGTTCCACACAAATTTTAGAATTTTTTTGTTCTACTGCTGTGGAAAATACTATTGTAATTTTGATAGTTATTGCATTCAATATGTAGATTGCTTTAGGTAGTATGAACATTTTATCATTATTGATTCTTCCAATCCATGACCATGGTATATCTTCCCATTTACTTGTAGCCATCTTCAATTTTTTTCTTCAGTATCTTTTAGTTTTCAGGGTAAATGTCTTTCAACTACTTGGTTAAATTTATTCCTATGTATTTTATTCTTTTTGCTGTAATTGTAAATGATATTTTGTTCTTTATTTCTCTTTCTAATGGTTTGTTATTAGTAGATTGAAATGCGTTTATTACTTTTGCATCCTGAAATTTTGCTGAATTCATTTATTAGTTGTAATAGTTTTTTGTGATGGAGACTGAGATTTTCTACATATGATATCGTGCCATTGGCAAATAGCAACAGTTTTACTTTTTCCTTTCTCATTTGGATGCATTTTATTTCTTTTGCTTGACTAATTGCTATCACTGGGACTACCAATACTATGTTGAATAAAAGTATGATAGTGAGCATCCTTATATCTTATACCTGATCTTAGATGAAAAGCTTTGTTTTTCACCATTGAGTATGATGTTAGTTGTGGATTTGTCATATATGGTCTTTATCATGTTGAGCTATGTTTCCTCTGTAAGAAGTTTGTTAAGAGTTTTTATCCTAAGTGGAAATATAGTTCTCTAAATGCTTTCTCTACAGGTATTGCAATGATCATATGATTTTTTTATTCTTCATTTTGTTAGTGTGGTATAACATATTAATTAATATATGGTTCTTGAACCATCCTTGTATCCCTAGAATGAATCCCACATGATCATGGTATATGATTCTTTTTATGTATTATTTTTTCTCATTGACTAATACTAAAATTTTTTTCATCTACTTTCATCAGGGATATTATCTGACGTGTGTGTGTGTTGCCCTTGTCTGTTTTTGATATCAGGGTAATATTGACCTTATAAAATGAGTTTGAAAATGTTCCTTCCTCTTCAATTGTTTGGAATAACTTGAGAACAATAAATGCAAGCTCTTTTTTGAATGTTTTGTAGAATTCACCTATGAAGTCATTTGGACCTATACTTTTGTTTTTGCTGCTGCTGCTAAGTCACTTCAGTTGCTTCCGACTCTATGCGACCCCATAGACGGCCGCCCACCAGCCCCTTGTCCCTGGGATTCTCCAGGTAAGAACACTGGAGTGGGTTGCCATTTCTGTCACCAATGCATGAAAGTGAAAAGTGAAAGTGAAGTCACTCAGTCGTGTCCGACTTAGCAACCCCATGGACCGCAGCCCACCAGGCTCCTCTGTCCATGGGATTTTCCAGGCAACATTTGTTTTGGGGGAGTTTTTAAATTACTGATTCAATATCAGTATCAAGTAATCCATCTCGTCATATTTTCTGTTTATTCATAGTTTAATCTTGGTTAATTCTGTGATTTTTTCCTAGTTTGTCTAGTTTGTTGGTATAGCATAGTATCCTCTTATGATTCTTTGTATTTCTGTAGTATTTGTTTTAATTTCTCCTCTTTCATTTTTGGGTTTATTTACCTCAGTTCTCTTTTTTCCTTGATGATTTGGGCTATTGGTTTTCTGAGATCTTGTTTATATGTTCAAAGAACCAGAAGAGATTTTAATGCTGTTGTTGGTTTGCAATTGATTTGTTATCCATTTACATAGTGTATAGTACAGATTTGTAACAGGTCAGATCTCAGTGTTGAAGGAAAGAAGCACCTTCCATAATTAAAAAGGATCCCCTAGGTACTTTTATTTAAACAAACAAGCAAACAAAGACCTTATCCTAAAAAAACAAAAACAAACAAAAAATAAACTTGTAGGGGAGATCTGTAGAAAACAGGCATACAAAACTTTTAAGCCTTTTGCAAGTGTTGTTTGGCTACTGAGGGAACACAAGGTGTGCTTTCATACCTTTATAGATAGAAGTGCAGGGTACTAACCTGTCTTTGCTATGGTTTGCTATGATAAATGTTTACTTTTTCATGGAATAATCTGCTTCTTTCTCTTTTGTATCAGTTCCCTTCTGTGTCACGTGGGATATTTAATATTTCCCACTTCACATCCTCCTCTGTTGGTAGATTGATCTAGTGAACTGTGAAATAAAGAGAATTTTTGCATCTTATGGCTCTAAGTTTTCAGATCTAAATATACAGTGAATTTGATCCTGAATTCCAAAGAAAATTGGTTAAACCAAGCCTGAGTTCCCTAAAGGGATATGAAATCTGAATAGTTACCTGAAAGGTAGGTTGAATAAGACTGTAGCCATTAGAAATACAATGATTTAGGAACAGTATTTATACATCTACTTTTCTCACTTCAATTCTTATATCCATCTTTATAGAGACATTTTGAGATGAAATGACCACTTCTCAATGGAAACCACATTGAGAAATAAGATTTGTCTAAGTCTATATATCCTGTTCTTTTAGGCTGTTGTTTCAAAGTTGACTTTCATGAGGGGAGGCTTTGAAAATAAGAAAACAGGTTTACATTAAGAGCATTTTTTGGTGTTGTCTATTATAAAGGTAAGACTCTACAACTGTAAATTTAGTAGTTTAAAAAGAGATTGTTTAAAATAATACTTTCATTCCTGCTGTAGCATTTCTAACAACTAACAGTTAAAATAACTAGTCTAAAACTCTTTTTTGAAGAACAAATACAGGTAAACTTCTTATGGTAAATGAAGGTCTAGGTCTATTGTTAATATGACTCCCCTTTCTATAAATAACCTAGATCAAACCTAATCTTTAGGAAGTATATACTATGATATGACCAATGTACTAAGATATAATAAAATAGTTCACTTAAGCCTTAAGGTAGTTAAGATCAAGAATAATAAGTTACTACCACAATTTTGCTTTAGTTAAAAACAGAACTCTTCACAGCACCCAGAAGCTTGGGCAAGATGAGGGTTGTGAGAGCTCTTGTCCATGAAAGAGTTTAGTATTAACATTTATTATATGAATTATATCAGAGTAATTTAGTAAATATAAGACCCTCATAGCAATGTTAGTATTAAAGAAACTTATACAAATAAATTGCTATATATAGGCTGCAAGACTGAAAGTTTAATAGGGCATCTAAATCTCCTTTAATCTGTACCTTACTACATTTCATTACTAACACTTGCTCATAAATCAGCCTCAGGTAGACGCTGAGGTAGATGTTGCACTGTTAAAAGCTTGCTCATACTTGCAAAAATTAACTCTCTTTTAGGTTCAGAAGTTTCTAAAAGCACATTTAATATATATGAGTAAAGAGTTGTTATCACATTCATTTGCTAGCTTGGAACTTAAATCAGTGCCAGATATACAGATTTATTTTACCCACCTACTGTCTCATGCAGGGATTAGACAAAAATCTACTAATTAATTTGGAAGTCCTGTTTTACTTCTCTGTTTAATTTGTTCCTAATTTTTTAGGCTCATCAACAAAGTTCTGCAGCCTTTAGTTCTGTGAATGTTAGCCACTGCAGAATCATCAATAAAACAAATGCACCATTTCAATATTTCACTCTAAAAATGCCAATATTTTCTCTCAAGCAAAAAAAAAGTACACACTGATGACAATAATTAGGAAGACAGAGTAGAAAAAGAGTGGTTGAGAAAAAAGTGTTATTAAGAACAGAGTCTGATTTAAGTGCTATGGGTAGCATTTCACTCTCAGCTCATTTCAAGACCCTGCTGGAGAATTGTACAAGAGATTGTTAAAAGGAGGTAGTTAAAAGTATCAGGTCATTAGGATTTATGTCAGCACTGCTCTGAGAGGAAAGCATTTTTTTCCCCAAGTCTGAAGTGTTGTTTTGGTCCATTGTCAGCTGGAAAACAGATGTCTTGTAGGTGAGATGTTATTGCACTATATCACCTAGTGGAAGATGGTGCTGCATTCTACCTATGGGAATAGAGAATTGTATGTCTTGAATTTAACCATCTATGGTTGTCTTTTTTCTTTTTTGTGTGCAACTTATTGTATACCCACTGCTTATTCAGGACATAGGGTTTACTGAGTGCAGTATTAAGTAGCTTAAATTAATATTCTTGCTTTGCTTTAGTAGTACAATATATTAAATATGTAACAAAATGCTATTTATACACTTGGGCTATTGATATCTGACATATAACAATTACTGTTTGTTATGGATACCAACTAAAAATCCCTTCATTTGAAAATTTTGTATTTTCATAATCATTTGCATTTTAGGTAGTTTCTTTCACGTTTGGTCCTGACATTGTTAACAGCTAGGGATGACTCTTTTATTATAATTCTTGTCTTGTTTAGAAGTTTCTTTAAATTTTTAGATAGTGGAAAACATTCAACCCAGTGCAGATGGCCATAAAATCTTCGTTTGAAAATATGCTATAACAGTGTTCATTATATTACCATGAATTTTAGCTTAAAATATGTACCTTTTTTTTAACTCAGTAAAAAAAAATAGGACTTTTGTAATCAATCTGTTTTGCAGCCTAGGAAAACTGATTAGGAATTTCTTGTAATGATCATCATGCTTAAAAGTGAAATAAAGGAAACATCAATTCACTTTATTTTTCATCCTTATATGGAATCTTTCTGCAAATTTTAAACTGGGATCATGAATATACCAGATGGAACCTAGGAACAGTACTTGGCAAAGAAATTATGCACTGATAGCAGGCAGATACAAGCTTTCAATATAATAATAAAATCTTCAATTTACTCCTTTCTGTAATGCTTGAGTACTAGGACTAATGACAAATGAAGAAATTCAGCAGTTTGTAAATATTTGTATTAGCTCAAACAGTCCATTTTGTATTTTTCTTTAATTCTGCGATATAGTTAAATTTTATTTCAAATATTTTGAACTAAGAGGAAGAATTAGTTTTTTACTAGTATCATTCACATTTATGAAATTTAACAGGCCATATTTGATTAAAACAAAAAGATTATGGTTTATATACCTGGAAAAACTTATCATATTTCAATTCCCCAATGAGCTGTAGGTCATAGTAATTTGCCAGGGTATTACGTCAACTTGAATCTCCAAGAGATTTGTCAAGAAGTAATATTATCCTCCAACAAGTGAAAAATCAGTGTCAATTGAAAAGCAGAATTAAAAAATTGCAACAGGATTATTCTCTAAATCCATGTATTATTTATGGAAATAACTATGGAAGTAGTTGTAACTTACCCAAAATCCAGTGTATGTTTTTAGATACTGAGCAAAGATATGGTAGCAAAAACTTACCATAAAGTTCTACTTGTAAATTGTAAGACATGAACATGTTGGAAAAAAGTCTTAATGATTTTACAGTTTTAGATAGAAGATGATAAACAACATTCTTATAATATTGACTTATTGACAAGTTGGAGAGCTTGGGAACTTTGTGATAAAAATAGTCATTCCATATAGAATGT
Source organism: Moschus berezovskii (assembly GCF_049115385.1). NCBI lineage: Eukaryota > Metazoa > Chordata > Mammalia > Artiodactyla > Moschidae > Moschus > Moschus berezovskii. The sequence goes on from NC_142480.1 coordinate 31,198,160, forward strand.
AGATTGCTAGCTTGAAAGACAATGGGGATTTAATGATGCAATTGTATTTACATTTCTCAATTGTTGAACACTCCACTTTCCACTTTTGAAAAGTTAACTGCACAAAAAACACAACCTACTTCCCTCTTAAATCAGTATGCTGGTTTCTTTGGGTAATGCATGATGTATTTGTCATTAGTTACTTAAAGACAGGAAATAGACCACAGTTTTATGACTTTCAAGAATATATTATTATAAACTTAAATATTAGTACTGATGGTTTTCTATCCAAGAGTAAGATGATAATTTTTAAACATGCTAAACAAATATTGACAGCTTATAAAAATTTTTGGGTTTTTCTCTGATTATAAAAATGAAGAGCATTCTGTTTATAGGATTAATTTGAAAAATTAAATTCATCCTCCTGTAACTAGGAATTAAAGACATTATAAAAGACTCAGGAAAAATGTACTTGTACATTTGTATTAAAGATTAATTACAATAGAAGAAATCTTTATCCTACTTGTTAGTTTTTCCCACACTAAACATTTTGCAGCAATTACTGATGATTCTTGCAAACTGGTACTGGTTCAAAAAATTCACTAATAAATATCCATTGCTTATTTGACAGCGTATTAAAAAGACAACAGGTAAGTCACTGTACCCCATCAGAAAAATTGATTATCCTTCCTTTGCCTTGCACCTCAGTTGTCTTTTATAATTTATGTCACCTCAGCTCATTGCACCGTCCTGAGTACTCCCTTTCTAGAGCTATATTCATTTTATCATTTTCTTCCAACAAACCTGCTTGATATATAGATTTCTGCTATAAAAATCGATCTTATAATACATGTTTGCCATATGTAAGTTTCCAACTGCTTTGAAGTTATCGATTGCCAGTCCTTAAGAACTTACTACTTACTCTAGCAACAGCATCACAGGTTTGCTAAAAATCCCAAATAGTCTTTCATATCTGTGCTAGAAAAAAACTTTGCAGAATTTCATTTTCATTATAAAACAGGTTTTCATGTTCATTCAGAATATACTCAAACCCATTTATATTTCATCTGCTAGAAACCATGAGTCCAATCTATTGTGCTGGCCTTTTCCCATGTTTACTTACTTCTCTTCAATACTGTATCAATCTATAATATACAAGAAATGCAATCATCCTGAACACATGGAGGTGATTAGATGTCATACCTACAAACAGTTTGATTTTCACACAGGAATTTTTCACACGCACACACACACACTTTTTGAAAGTGAAAAGATTAAGCAACTTGCCTGAAGCACTTAGCTGGACTATAATTATATTTTCAAAAGGCCCAGATATGCCTTTGAAAGATATTCTCATTTTTTTTCATTCTTAGAAATTTTTACTTTATAATTTCACTGGAGGTGCCAATAAAAAGTGTTGAAAAAAACAAGCATTTTGCCATAAAATTGCTTTATGAATAGAATTCTAACAAAAAGCTCTAGACCTGCAATTTAAACCAGGGTTTCATAGTATCAAATGACAAAACATTTGGAGAAAGCACAAATTTTCACAATGTAACTTGTATACTCTGGAACATTTTAAATTTGCTTTATATAAGTAAAAAGTATTTTGGAAATCAGTTTTGAAATTTTAATGGCTATAGAAAATTTATTAGTGTTATATTAATTATTGCTCATTTTAACTTAATTTTGGTTCTTTAACTTTAGAATGCATCTGGGATTTTATAGACTCTACAACATGGCAAGTGTTTTGGAGTTCATTTTGGCCATTAAAATATCCAAAAGTTCTCAATTTTCTACTAGGATGCATTTTTCTTCTTAACTAAATTTGCTTTCCCTCTTTAAGTAATTTGTGTGACTATGTCCTCTTTTTCATAAGCCCCCAAATAGATTTTAGTCATATCTCTGAAAAACAGATATTTAAATGTTCCCTTAGAGAAGATTAGGAGGTATTCAGATATAGTGATTTCTATAGACTTATTAGCATATTTTATAGACTATTGCCTTAACATTAATAAGAAAATGATAGATGATTTGTAAGGTGAAATAGTCTATTTCATTCTTTTTTTCTTAGCAAATAAATCTGATTAATATATAACATCTTGCCTATTTCTGGATATAAATCTTATATTTACCTATTCAAAAGCTAACAGTTATTGTTATTATATGTATCTAGATGAATGAACAGAGTCTGTGTTTTGGAAAGTAAGTATAATTGTCTTTCTTCATTTCATGTTTGTTAATCTACTTCCATGTGACATTCATGTCTGAAGTGCAAGCAAAACCTTGTCAGAGAGGAGGCAGCTTAGTTCTTGAAACTATCCCTCCCAGGTTGCCAGTGAAGTTACCAAGACAATATGAGGGAAATCTAGTCACCCCTGAATCTAGGTTGCAACTCACATGCAGGAAACATCAAATATAACTGTATAGTTAAAATATAAGGATCACAGGAAGAGTCCATTTGCAAATCTGTTCTAAACCAAAAGTAGTACAGATTCAAGGGAAACACATATGGTTGAATCTTGTAAAAATGTTGGCTCATGATGTTGATGATGAATATAATATTTGGGTGGCCTTTGTTTAAAAATAAATATATTAGAAATCTACAGTGTTCATAACAGTATTGTATTGAAATAAAATCAGACATAGAGATCAATGAACAGACAGACTAGAGAGACCAGAAATAACCCCAACTCATATATGGTTAATTAATATATGAGGAAAGGATAGTGTTTTCAATAAATGGTGTTGGAAAACTGGACAGTCACATGTAAAAGGATGAAACTAGACTACTGTCTTATATCACACACAAAAATTCATTGAAAATGGATTGAACTCTTGAATTTAAGTATTTTAAGACCCTAAACCATAAAACACGTAGAGAAAAACATACGTGATAAGCTCCTTGGCATTAATCTTAATGATGGATTTTGGGGATCTGACTTCAAAATCAAAAATGAATAAGTGAGACTGTAAAGCTTCTGCTCATTCAGTTCAGTTCAGTCGCTCAGTCATGTCCGACTCTTTGCGACCCCATGAATCACAGCACGCCAGGCCTCCCTGTCCATCACCAACTCCCGGAGTTCACTCAAACTCATGTCCATCAAGTCGGTGATGCCATCCAGCCATCTCATTCTCTGTCGTGCCCTTCTCCTCCCACCCCCAATCCTTCCTAGCATCAGAGTCTTCTCCAGTGAGTCAACTCGTCGCCTGAGGTGGCCAAAGTATTGGAGTTTCAGCTTTAGCATCAGTCCTTCCAATGAACACCCAGGATTGATCTCCTTTAGAATGGACTGGTTGGACCTCCTTGCAGTCCAAGGGACTCTCAAGAGTCCTCCAGCACCACAGTTCAAAAGCATCAATTCTTCGGCGATCAGCTTGCTCATTAGGCAACTGCAAATTAAACTAGAACGAGATATTACTGAATACCCATTAGAACGGTTAAAATCCAAAACCCTGACAACACCAAATAATGGAGAGGATGTGGTACAACAGGAATTTTCATTCACTGTTTTTGGGAATACAAAATGGTACACAGCCACTTTAGAAGACAGTTCTGCAGTTTCTTCCAATGTTATATACTTACTATATGGTTGAGGAATTTAATTCCTTGGCTTTTACCTTAATGAGTTGAAAATTTATGTCCACATGAAAACCTACACATGAATAGTTTTTATAGTGTTCCTTTTCTTATCAGTCTTTATTTCCTTCTTGAGCATTCTTCTTCTGTTGTTTCTTTCCTTTCACTACTATATTCCATGAAAGGCACTGTGTTGAGTTCTTTAAGGCAAGAGTGGGTAATTTTTTGGTAAAGTTCCATATATTATAAATATTTTTGACTTAGTAAGCCATGTGGTGTCTATTGCAATTACTCAGCTCTGTTGTTGTGAAAGCAGTCATAGATAATGTACTAAAAAGATGGACATAGCTACATAATAAAACACTATAGAAATAGCTTGATGAACTTGATTATGTGTGACTTGGTATGCTGATCTCTACTTTAAGATATTCAAGTATTTCATGCTTTTGTGAAACTTGCAGGATAGTAGAAGATATCTATGTGTAAAAACACATTTTATAACAAAACATAGACAAATAGTTGGGCTTTCCAGTAGCATCTGCTTTCCAGTGCAGGAGACACAAGAAACGTGGGTTTGATCCCTAATTTGGGGAGATATCCTGGAGAAGGAAATGCAACCTGCTCCAGTATTCTTGACTGGAAAATTACATGGACAGCGGAGCATGGCAGGGTACAGTCCATGGGGCTGCAAAGAGTTGGATGTAACTGAGCACAAAGACACAGTTGAATAGGTACACAAACAAGAGTTCAAGTGATATGTTACAGAAGTAAAGAAAATACACGGAAGTTAATTAACAAAGACTTCAAATATACATTTGCATGCAAATAGACCATAAATGATAAAAAGGGGATGTTGCAGTTAAAGAATTTGGCTATTTATCTGAACGAAAAAACAATGGTGACATTTTAAACATTCCTTATTCATTTTGATGAACTCATTGGTTAGAGTGGCTACTGATAATAAAATTTAAATCTAATAACAATTCATTTCTGTTGAGATTGAGGAGTACATGTCCATTTTCTGCTGCACTTTAAATTTTAGATTATTCATAAATGGAAATCCACAAATGAATAGAATTATCCAGATCAAGCTTTATTTTCTTGGGCTCCAAAATCATGCAGATGGTGACTGCAGTCATGAAATTAAAAGATGCTTGCTCCTTGGAAGAAAAGCTTCTAAGATTTAATATTAAATAAAAAGCAGAGACATTTTAAAAAGCAGACATCAGTTTGTCGACAAATGTCCACATAATCAAAGCTAGGTTTTTCCAGTAGTCATGTATGGATGTGAGAAGTGGACCATAAAGAAGGCTGAGCACCAAAGAATTGATGCTTTTGAATTGTGGTACTGGAGAAGACTCTTGAGAGTCCCTTGGACAGCAAGGAGATCAAACCAGTCCATCCAAAAGGAAATCAACCTTGAATATACTTTGGAATGTCTGATGCTAAAGCTGAAGCTCCAATACTTTGCCATGGGATATGAAGAGCTGACTCGTTGGAAGACCCTGATGCTGAGGAAGACTGAAGGCAGGCAGAGAAGGGAGTGACAGAGGATCAGATGGTTGGATGACATCACCAACTCAATGGACATGAGTTTGAGCAAACTGGGAGATAGTGAAGGACAGGGAAGCCTGGCATGCAGTCTACGGTGTTGCAAAGAGTCAGACAAGACTGAGTGACTCAACAACAGCATGTGTAGAATATCTTATTATATTCTGGATGATTACCAAAATAATTCAGCATTTTGTAAAGTATTGGCAATAAGTAGATAAAATCATTTATTGCCATGGTTGTAAATTTGCCTTCTATATTTCAAAGAAGAAATGGTCACTTGGAATAGGCTGTCAATCTGACTGACATAAAGATAGTCTATCAGAGATTTGCTATAGGGTATATAAATGGATAGTCATTGAATTGAATTAATTTCAATAACAGAAGGCAAAAACTAGAATAATATCATAGATACTAGTTTTAATTTATAAAATGTAATATGTTATTAGCTTAAATTTAAGTTGTAAAAATTTTAAAATTGTAAGGTAAATAAATTTTATCTACCTTTGCCAGCTGATTTTTAGATCTAAAAAATGTTTTTCCATTAAAGGTCACTCAATGAGGAAACTGGTTGTGAAGACAGGCTATCATCTCAACCACTGTTTCCTGGCCGTACATTCAAATTTGAAAAAAGATATTGATTTTTAGTGCAATCATTAATAATTACCACAGGGAAGACTGAATATGAAGTGGCAATATTTGTTTTTATTATATTCGTGTCCATGCTAAATCGCTTCAGTCATGTCCGACTCTTTGTGATACCATGGACTGTAGCCCTACAGGCTCCTCTGTCCAAAAATGGTAATTTTGTCTTCAAATTCATTGAAAATATTCTCTCCTATTTAAAATTGAGCTCCATCTTCTTCTTCTTTTTTTTTCTTTACTAAAAATCTTTTCCTGGGTTTGGTAATTACTGGAATCCATATTTACACCCCAGTTCATCTCTGGGCCTTAGGCAAGGCTTTCAGTTCAGTTCAGTTGCTCAGTTGTGTCTGATTCTTTGCGACCCCATGAATCACAGCACGCCAGGCCTCCCTGTCCATCACCAACTCCAGGAGTTCACTCAAACTCATGTCCATCGAGTTGGTGATGCCATCCAGCTATCTCATTCTTTGTCGTCCCCGTTTCCTCCCACCCCCAATCCCTCCAATCCTGGGTGTTCATTGGAAGGACTGATGCTAAAGCTGAAACTCCAATACTTTGGCCACCTCATGTGACGAGCTGCCTCACTGGAAAAGGCAAGGCTTAGTGCAGCACAATTGCCTGCCCTGTGTTCTGCTGCAGCCTATGGAGCTTGTCTTGTGAAGAGTGCTACATGGAAACACACAGTCAGCAAAGTTTATTTCCTGTGTATAATTTTTAATTGAGGAGCAGCAGATGTTTAATGAAGTTGTCTCTGACATATCAGAATAAGGTACCTCATTCCATAAAATGAATAACATTTTTACCAAATATTTATAGTATTTTTACCATATATTATTCAGTTTTTGAGTCTCTAAATACCATATTATTTTTCATTTATACTTTTCTGAATTGCAAAAATGGGAGATTATATAAATTATAGGATGTTAGAAAGCCAAAGGAATAGAAAAGACCTGCAAGAGTTAAATCAAATGAAAAAGTCTGTAATTTTCAATATACTTAGAGTGAATACAAAGGATATAGATTGTACTGTTTTTACATGTGATTTTGGCCAACTTTTAAGAAATAATTACAATAGACAGACTTTACCTCATTTTAGAATAATGCAATTATATAGCTAACTATTCTTTTTGTCTATTGTTTCCATGATTCTGTAATGGTTATTTTCTTGGTTGGATGGACAAACCTAATGATAGTTAATATGAAGTCTTTTTGTTTGTTTTCCTATCAGTTTTGTAGGTTTTTCTTATTTTTTCACTTAAATGATTTTCTTTTTCTCTTTAATGAGGCAAATTATATATATAAGTATATAAAGTATACTTTAAAAACTTAAATGATTTTTTGAGTGCAACCAGTTGGAAACAATTTTATCAGAGATGATGATTTTTTTTATACTTCATTTTGTATTTTGGTGACTGAATAAGGGACATTTAAAATTAAGTTTAAAATTAAATTTTCCATATTACTGGAAATGGAAGTTAAACTACAGATTTATTTTTTAATTGAAGAGTTTATCTAGACTCAGAAAAGTCTTTGTTTGGTTGTTAGAGGAAGATTTTTATATTATATTAATATCCTATTTTTCTTTTTGTTATTTCTCACAGCTACCAATGAATTTGTAAATGAAGTTCATTTATCTTTTAACTTCAGAAAATACATTCCTCTTGTTTTTTCACAGAGTTACCCTTTAGGTTACTTAGTCAAAAAGTATTTTCCTCACTTGACAATGAGAAAACTGAAGCAAATTAAGATAAACAGATTTGTCTAAATTTACTTATCAAACTTAATAATAAATTTGAGATTTAAATACAGGTCTTGCATCTCAGCATAGTAAGTAACCTATTAAGTATGCTCTAAATTGTCACTTCAGAAATAGTGTCCACACATGTGAGTTTAAATTCTTTAGTCATATACACCAGGGGCGAATTCATGGCAATGTCTGGCAAAACCAACCAATATAATATTGTAAAATAATTTGCCTCCAATAAAAAATAAATAAATTAAAAAATAAATTAAAAAAATAAATTCTTTAGTCATTTAAATTATGGGACCACAGCAGAGAAATGCTGAAATAAAAATAAACAATTTTATTATTGAAAATAATTTTTGTTTAATTCATGTTATTTATTCTAAATTCACAGCATTGAAGGTCCATTTATTTTATTTTCACCTTTAGCTGATCTCATATGCAGATGACACCACCCTTATGGCAGAAAGTGAAGAGGAACTAAAAAGCCTCTTGATGAAAGTGAAAGAGGAGAGTGAAAAGGTTGGCTTGAAGCTCAACATTCAGAAAACAAAGATCATGGCATCTGGTCCCATAACTTCATGGGAAATAGATGGGAAAACAGTGGAAACAGTGTCAGACTTTATTTTTTTGGGCTCCAAAATCATTGCGGATGCTGATTGCAGCCATGAAATTAAAAGACGCTTACTCCTTGAAAGGAAAGTTATGACCAATCTAGATAGTATATTAAAAAGCAGAGACATTACTTTGCCAACAAAGGTCCATCTAGTCAAGGCTATGGTTTTTCCCGTGGTCATGTATGGATGTGAGAGTTGGACTGTGAAGAAAGCTGATCGCCGAAGAATGGATGCTTTTGAACTGTGGTGCTGGAGAAGACTCTTGAGAGTCCCTTGGACTGCAAGGAGATCCAACCAGTGCATTCTAAAGGAGATCAGTCCTGGGTGTTCATTGGAGGGACTGATGCTAAAGCTGAAACTGCAATACTTTGGCCACCTCATGCGACGAGTTGACTCACTGGAGAAGACTCTGATGCTGGGAAGGATTGGGGGCCAGAGCAGGAGGGGACAACAGAGAATTGAGATGGCTGGATGGCATCACTGACTCGATGGAGGTGAGTTTGAGTGAACTCTGGTAGTTGGTGATGGACAGGGAGGCCTGGCGTGCTGATTCATGGGGTCGCAAAGAGTCGGACACGACTGAGCGACTGAACTGAACTGAACTGGACTGAACTTTTTCCCCCAACTCTGCTTCTTTGCTAAACTTATTCCATAGTGCTCAAGATATCTCATTCCTAAATGTGTAGGTAATCTTTCCCTACTTAAAACAAAAGATTGACACCATGTTATCTCAGGGATTCTCTCCATCTTTACCTGTTCTCTATTTCTTTTTAGAGAAAATAGCGTTATTCTATACACAAAATTAAAAATGCCTACTGACCTCTTAGCTTCCCTCCTGATTTTTTTTTCATATTCATTCATTTCTTAAGTCTGTTTTTATTAAGTATTATGGGTCACGGAGCCTTTTTAGCCTCTAAAAATTAGGTAAACTAATCCTAGAAAAATGAACACAATGACCAGCTTTTTCATAAAATTTCAGGTATTTGATGTAATGAAGCTCACTGTAGAGCCCATAGAGAAGCTGTTTTTAAGTTTTACTCTGCAGAAGAATTGCCTGGAGGGCTTGTTAAAATGTAAACTAGTGTGCTATCCTAGAACTTTGTTCACAGAACTTTAGAGAAGCAGCTTTGGAAATTTACATTTATAACAAGTCTCTTCAGTGTTGTAGACATAATACTAAAGATCTCAAGTTTTCTGTCTCTTGTTTACTCAAATACTAACACAGGTATTGCTGTGAAGAAATTGCAGGTGGAAGTATGGTTACTAAGCTAGCTGACCTTAAAATAAAGATATTATCTTGGCTTATTAGAATGAGTCCACTGTAATCACATGAGTCTTTAAAAGCAGAAAAAGAAAGCAAGAATCAGAGAGATCAAGCAGAAGAATAAGGTCAAAAATTTTTAAAAGAGGAGAAATTTGGAGAGATTCAAAGCATGAGAAGACGCTGAGATGCTTTACTGGTTCAGAGATGTAGGGGCCTATGTGCAAAGTGGAAATACCGGACCACCTTGCCAATCTCCTGAAAAACCTGTACCTGTATGTAAGTCAAGGAACAACAGTTAGAACCAGACCTGAAACAATGGACTGGTTCAAAACCGGGAAAGGAGCATGTCAAGACTATATATTGTCAGCTTGCTTATTTAACTTATATGCAGAATACATCCAGCAAAATGCTGGGCTGGATGAATCACAAGCTAGAATCGAGATTGCCAGAAGAAATATCAACAACCTCAGTGGCATCAGAGTGCAGGTGATGCCACTCTACTGGCAGAAGGTGAAGAGGAGCTAAAGAGCCTTTTGGTAAAAGAGGAGAATGAAAAAGCTGACATAACTCAACATTCAAAAAACTAAAATCATGGCATCCAGTCCCATCATTTCATTGCAAATAGAGGGGGAACAACTGGAAACAGGGACAGATGTTTTTTCCCTTGGGCTCCAAGATTACTGTGGGCAGTGACTGCAGCCATGAAATTATTAATAAAAGATGCTCCTTGGAACAAAGCTATGATGAACCTAGAGAGTGTATTAAGAAGCAGAGACATCACTTTGCTGACCAAGGTCTGTAAAGTCAAAGCTATGGTTTTCCTAGTAGTCATATATGGATTTGAGAGCTAGGCCATAAAGAAGGCTGAGTGTCAAAGAATTGATGCTTTCTAATTGTGGTGCTGGAGAAGACTCTTGAGAGTTCCTTGGACAGCAAAGAGATCAGACCAGTCAATCCTAAAGGAAATCAGCCCTGAATATTCATTGGAAGGACTGATGTTGAAGCTCCAGTACTTTATCCACCTGTGCAAAGAGTCAACTCATTGGAAAAGATCCTGATGCTGGGAAAGATTGAGGGCAGGAGGATAAGGGGGTAACATAGGCTGAGATGGTTGGATGGCATCACTGACTCAGTGGACATGAGTTTGAGCAAACTCTGGGAGATATTGAGAAGGACAGGGAAGCCTGGTGTGCTGCATTCCATGGGGTCGCAAAGAGTTGGACAAACTCAGTGACTGAACAATAACAAATGTGCAAGGATTAAAGTATCTAGGAGTATGAGAGTCTCTTGCTCACTGTCAGTAAATAAATAGGAATCTGTTTCATACAGCTGTTAGTAAATGAATTTGACCAAAGCCTAAATGAGCTTAGAATTTGATTCATCTCTTCAGTTCAGTTCGGTGGCTCAGTCGTGTCCGACTCTCCGCGACCCCATGAATCATAGAACACCAGGCCTCCCTGTCCATCACCAAATCCCGGAGCTCACTCAAACTCATGTCCACAGAGTCGGTGATGCCATCCAGCCATCTCATTCTGTGTCGTCCCCTTCTCCTCCCGCCCCCAACCTTTCCCAGCATCAGAGTCTTTTCCAGTGAGTCAACTCGTAGCATGAGGTGGCCAAAATATTGCAGTTTGCAGTTTCAGCTTTAGCATCAGTCCTTCCAATGAACACCCAGGATTGATCTCCTTCAGAATGGACTGGTTTGATCTCCTTGCAGTGCAAGGGACTCTCAAGAGTCTTCTCCAACACCACAGTTCAAAAGCATCCATTCTTCGGCGATCAGCTTTCTTTACAGTCCAACTCTCACATCCATACATGACCAAGGGAAAAACCATAGCCTTGACTAGACGGACCTTTGTTGGCAAAGTAATGTCTCTGCTTTTTAATATTCATCTTGAGCTTCCAAAAAGTAAAGTAGCTCTGCTGACACCCTGACTTTAGCCCAATGAATCCTGTGTCAGATTTCTGACATATACAAACAGTGAGTTTATAAATTTTTGTTGTTTTAAACTGCTGGCTCTGTAGTAATTTGTTCCATAAGCAATATGAAGTTTGTATACTTGCTGGTTCATATTTTGGTAATCCAAGGGCCTATCCGTTCCGTTCTGTCGCTCAGTCGTGTCCAACTCTTTGCGACCCCGTGGACTGTAGCCTATCAGGCTTTTCTGTCCATGGGATTCTCCAGGCAAGAATACTGGAGTGGGTTACCGTTTCCTTCTCCAGGGGATCTTCCCGACCCAGGGATCGAACCCGGGTCTCCCGCATTGGAGGCAGATGCTTTAACCTCTGAGCCACCAGGGAAGCCCTTACCAAAGCATAATTGGATTCAAGTTAGGAACTCCTGCCCTATCTTGAAATCTTAATCTTCAAATGTGCCAAGCAATCGCTGAAAAATATGATAGTCTGATTCCTGAAACTAGAAATCTTTTCTCAATTTCTTCTTAGTCCTAATCTTTCTCATTTTCTTCAGTATTTGATTTTGCAGATTATTCCATTTTTGAAATTCCTTTCTTGCACTAACTATTCAAATATTTCATTTTTATAATTTTTTCTTGGTCTCCTCATCTCCTTTTTTTTTTTGTATATCCATCAAATAGAGATTTTTCCAAGATTTTTCTTGAGCATTTACACCCAGTTCTGAATTACATCATTCACTTGTGGCTTTTCATATCACATCTTGAGAGGCAGAGTAATGTAATAGACTTCATAGAGGATTTAAAGCCAATTAAACTTAGTTTAATTTTGAGCTACATATTTTATCACTGTATCAGTTGACCTTCACAAGGTTACACTGCATAAAAATCAACCGTTAAGTCTAGTTGTTTACAATGCAAAAACTTTATTTCCTCTCTCATATCATATATATTCTACTCTATTTCTCATGCTTTATTTCAGGCTGAAGGAGAAAATCCTATCTCCTGTAAAAAAGGAAAGGATGATACTGTAACAGATTCATGTGATTGTTCTTGAAGTTTCTAAATTTATATAGGTTATATATACATTTAGAGCAAGTCATATAAACATCATGATGTTCATAATCTGCAGAAATATATTCCTTCCTCAGGGAAGCATAGCAAATCATATGGTAAGGGGCAGGGATATATAATACATCTACTGGAAAGGAGTTGGGAACAATATACAATTTATAAAAATTACTTTTATAACAATAGTAACTTGCTTGTATTTTTTCTCAGTTTACTAATTGATAAATTGAAGATAGCAATAATCATTCCATAAGGATGTCTGTGAGAGTAAATCAGTATGTATGTTTAAAATTCTTGCCTTGGAACTTGATGCATTATGTTTAATAAATATTGATTATTTGCATTATTTTTTTCCAATTATTGTAATGATTTTTTCCTGAGCTTTAGGACCCAGATTTTTCATTTTTTGACGTTTTATTCTCACCACATCATTCCAATATGTTATGACCCACAGGCCCTGATTTCTCCTTACCATCCCCAACAAATCATACTTTTTCTTGTTTCAACTTTTGAAAAAAGTAACCTTGATCTCTTAGTCACCTAGGAGCAAAAAGTAGCTATTCTTCTTCAGCCATTGTCTCCAACCAGTATGCCAGGTCCTGTTAATAGTCTGACTAGTACCCATTCTCATTGCATTGAACAAAATTCAAGAGCCCCTTATGTTTTCTAGATAATATTAAAAAGCCTTTTTAAATTGACAACTTATACAATGACCAGTTCTACAGTTTATAATTAACCAAATTTTTCTTTATTAATCCTTAAAAAAGTTTGTGCTACTCTTTGTTGCATGGGCTGCTTCATCAAGTTTGAGCATTTTTAGTATTGAAACAAGAAATTAGCACTTTAAGTTGCAAATAGAGCATGTATCTCCAATAATAAGTAATTGATAAATAGTGAAGTTTTATCCCATGCTCTGAGGTTGCAGTTTGTTTTTAATATATGTGATTTCAATTAAAATGAGTCAGCTTTAAGAATATTCCTAAATTCAGACACTGAGAAGTTTTTTTAAGAAACAAAAAGAGTTTTGTTTTCTTCATCTTGAGAATTCTTAGGGTCTACTTTCAAGAACTTTCATATATACCTTATGGCTGTCTTAGTGATAGTCATCATGTATACATTACATCTGTCCTACTTATTTATCACTGCGGATGCTGATTGCAGCCATGAAATTAAAAGACTCTACTCCTTGGAAGGAAAGTTATGACCAACCTAGATAGCATATTAAAATGCAGAGACATTACTTTACCAACCAAGGTCTGTCTGGTCAAGGCTATGGTTTTTCCAGTGGTCATGTATGGATGTGAGAGTTGGACTGTGAAGAAAGCTGAGCGCCGAAGAATTGATGCTTTTGAACTATGGTGCTGGAGAAGACTCTTGAGAGTCCCTTGTACCTCAAGGAGATCCAACCAGTCCATTCTAAAGGAGATCAGTCCTGGGTGTTCATTGGAAGGACTGATGCTAAAGCTGAAACTGCAATACTTTGGCCACCTCATGCGACGAGTTGAATCACTGGAAAAGACTGATGCTGGGAGGGAATGGGGGCAGGAGGAGAAGGGGACGACAGAGAATGATATGGCTCGATGGCATCACCGACTTGATGGACATGGGTTTGAGTGAACTCTGGGAGTTGGTGATGGACAGGGAGGCCTGGCGTGCTGTGATTCATGGGGTCGCAAGGAGTCAGACATGACTGAGTGACTGAACTGAACTGAACTTATTTATCTTGTAACTGGAATTTTGTACCTTTTGATCACCTTCATCCAATTCTCCCTCTGTCTATCACATGCCTCAGAAACTGATCTCTTTTTCTATGGGTTGTTATTTTGTTTCCTTTCTGATTCTATGTGTAACTGTGGTCCTATGGTATTTGTATATCTCTGACTTATTTCTCTTAGCATAATGCCATCATGTGAAGAGTTGACTCACTGGAAAAGACTCTGATGCTGGGAAAGATTGGGGGTGGGAGGAGAAGGACACGACAGAGAGTGAGATGGCTGGATGGCATCACCGACTCGATGGACATGAGTTTGAGTGAACTCCGGGAGTTGGTGATGGACAGGGAGGCCTGGTGTGCTGTGATTCATGGGGTCGCAAAGAGTCGGTCACGACTGAGTGACTGAACTGAACTGAACTGAATGCCATCAAAGTCCATTCATGTTGTCACAGATGTCCAGATTTCCTTATTTTTAAGGCTTAATAGTATTTTGTTTTATAAATATACCATGTTATTTTAAAATTCATCCATCGGTGAACATTTAGGTTGTTTTATTTTTGCTATTGAAAAATATGCTACAATGAAAAAACGTTTTCTTCCTTGAGTACCAAGTACCACAGACAAACATGATCCTTGCACTGTAGATTCTGAGCTAGAAACTTAAATATGAAACTTGGCTGAAGAGAATGCAGTAAATGTGTAATATCTTAGATAGACAAAATACAATTAAGTGTTTATATGTTACTCATACAGCAATTATTTATTCAGCAAAATATTATTGAGTACCCACTACAATGAAGATTTTGTGGAGGAACTAAGGATAGAGCCAGCTAATATAAGATACATTAATTCCTGCCCTTAAGGAACTTTTATTAGAGGAAACAGGCAGTAAATAGACATACATATTATATATATATTTATATATATGTTATATAAGTACTGTGATAAAATTACTAAAAAGAAAAATAGAGCAGAGTAGAAGGATAAAGAATGTTAGATACTGTTTAAAATTGGTAATAAGAAAAATATTATGGGCAAAGTGATATTTGTGAGGAGATTCAAGGTAGTGATGAAGCAATCCATGGAGGGTACATTACTTTGCCAACAAAGGTCCATCTAGTCAAAGCTATGGTATTTCCAGTGGTCATGTACAGATATGATAGTTAGACTATAAAGAAAGCTGAGCATCAAAGAATTGATGCTTTTGAACTGTGGTGTTGGAAAAGACTGTAGAGAGTCCCTTGGACTGCAAGGAGATCCAACCAGTCCATCCTAAAGGAAATCAGTCCTGAATATTCATTGGAAGGACTGATGCTGAAGCTGAAGCTCCAGAACTTTGGCCACCTGATGCGAAGAACTGACTCATTGGAAAAGACCCTGATACTGTGAAAGATTGAAGGCGGGAGAAGGGGACGACAGAGGATAATATGGTTGGATGGCATCACTGACTCAATGGACATGAAGTTGAGTAAACTACGGGAGTTGGTGATGGACAGGGAGGCCTGATGTGCTGTAGTCCATCGGGTTGCAAAAAGTTGAACACGACTGAGTGACTGAACTGAACTGAGTGTATCTGGGGTAAGATCATTCCAGGCATGGGAATAGGATGGGAAAAGGAAGTTTTTTTGCTGTGCTCAAGGGGTAGCAAGAAGTTCTGTGTAAAGTAGATGGATAAAGGAAGAAATGTTAGATCAGGCCTTAGAGGTCTGGGGTGCTCAAATGTGTAAGTACTTGTGAGCCATCATAAGGATTTTGAGCTTTGGAGTTGGAAAGTCACTAGAAAATTTTGAGCAGAGATGTGAAAATAATATGACTTATGTATTGAAAGGATTACTCTACACAGAGAATGGAATACATTTGAGATGTGGAGCAAAGGCTGATGCCGTGAAACCAGTCATTATTGCAATATTAGTTAAAAGGGAGATGATAATAGTAGTAGTGGAGGTGGGGAGATGTAGTTGTATTCTAGATATTATCTGAAGGAGAATGTGCTGTCTGGGGTGTCTTGATCTGAAAATAAGAAAGAAGTCAGGAAAATCCTGAGGTTCGTGGTAACTCAAGAGATTTGCCATTTCCTGTGATAGTGGAGACTGTGGGTGTAAGACTTTGAAAAGAGTGAGTTTCGGGGGGGTAGATCAAAAGTTGGTTTTTGGACACAATAAGCTACCTGTTTGAGGTATCTATTAAACATGTACATGATGATTTGCCTTGGTGATTCTGAGGTCAGAAGAGAGATCCTGCCCGGATATGTAAATTTTGAAACAATTTTCAAATACATGATATAAGTGAGATGTAATCACAAATGGTGTGAGTGGAGAAGAAAGAGAGACCAAAGAATGAGCTCTGAGTTAAGCTAATATTTAAAGTGAGATGAGGAAAAATAAGCAAAGGTTGAGAAAGAGCCACAATGGCACTCTTTCACAAAGGAAGCAATTAACTATCTGTTCCTATTAATGGAAAAGTCCCCAGTGCTGGGAAAGATTGAGGGCAGGAGGAGAAGAGGGCAACAGAGGATGAGATGGTTGAATGGCATCATTGACACAATGGCCATGAATTTGAGCAAATTCCAGGAAATAGTGAAGGACAGGGAAACCTGTCGTGCTGCAGTCCATGGGGTGGCAAAGAGCTGGACGCGACTTAGCAAATGAACAACCAAAGATGCGATGGAAAATTAATCCCCAAATTTAGCAAAGTTTTAGTAGAATGGGGAGAGATGAGTCCTGATTAGAGTGGGACCAGAGAATGAGAATGAACAAATTGGAAAAGCAAGTACAACCAACACTAATGATTGAAAAATTTGAATTGTGATACTAAAGACTGATACATGGATCAATATTTCACGTATGTTTGAAATTCTCTCCAGGAGAATACAGTCAATTTTCTAATGAGAAATTATTTAATTTATATCTATAGTGAAATGGAACATCAATCAAGTTTATGGGAAAATCCACTATAGTCAAGAAAAAAAATGTGCTCTAGTCTTGATCTTCAAATAGTCTTGGAAGAGGATACCGCCAATGTGATTTCAGAAGTCAATTTGCATTTCTGAACTTTTTTCATTCAATTCTGTTACTGGGTACATTGCTTAGTATAGCACCGAGTGTGTAGTTGGCACTTAAATAGCAGTTATATATTTTCATTTTCCTAACAAAATTACCTTCTTTAATTATTCCTTTGTTTTTTGAGGCCTCTTACCCATGACATTTCTCCATTGATTAAAGTAGTTAGGAAAGTTTTAAAAATTGTTTAACTGGTGACTTCCCTTGTGTTCCAGGAGTTAAGATTCAATGCTTCCATTGCAGGAGGGCACAGGTTCAATCCCTCTTGGGGAACTAAGATCTCACATGCCACACAATACGGTCAATTAGAAAATAATTGTTTAACTGAGCTCCATTTGTCAGTTAAAGGAAATTAGAGCATCAGTGAGATGAAAACATTTGTCTCTTCTTCCTTATTTTGCATATCAAGTTGCTAGTGATAAACTATCTTCTATTGCTCAGTGATTCAACTTTCTCTAAGATTCTTGAAACTTGCACACAGTTAGCGTCATTTTATGTCACAATTTTTCTCTTTCTTCTTTTCTCTCCCTCCCTCCTTTCCTCTTTCTTTTCTTCCTTCCTTCCTGGCCACTCTGCATCTTAGTAGGAACTGACATTGAAGGAGATTGTTCCCACTGGAGGTTTAAAATACTGAGTCTCTTGCTTGCAGTGGCCCCTAGTAATTGAATATTAATTGAATGGTTTCATTCATTAATGACTCATTCATTCATTCCTGCCATTTATGTTAATTTCATTTTTTCAATACCAAGTCTGTCCCCCTAGGGCCCTACGGTCACGTGTCACACTTTGAGCTGTGCAGTTGGGGATCTGGATCGTAAGAGGGTCATGTGGATGTATTTCTGACATGTTTCTGATATGGACATTTTGCCAAGAGGAGCTGAAAGGGAAAAACATGACCATCTAAGGAGCTTATATTCACTGAAAGGACTGATGCTGAGGCTGAAACTCCAATACTTTGGCCACCGGATGCGAAGAACTGACTTATTGGAAAAGACCCTGGTGCTGGGAAAGATTGAAGGCAGGAGGAGAAGGGGATGACAGAGGATGAGATGGTTGGATGGCATCACCAACTCAATAGAAATGAGTTTGAGTAAGCTCCGGGAGTTGGTGATGGACAGGGAAGTTGGTGTGCTGCGGTTCATGGGGTCGCAAAGGGTCAGACACGACTGAGTGACTGTACTGAACTGAAGGAGATTTTCTGCCAAAATAGGAAGGTGGGAGGGCTCTTTTTCTTTTTCTTTTTTTTTTTTTTACTCAATTTAGTTAGTGCCTGGGGAGCTGACAATAGGAGGTTTGGAGGGGACCTTTCTCACACTTGTTCTATTGTCATGGCTTACTTCTGCTGTCTCATTGTAATTGCTATAATGGCCCTTTTAGATATTGAAAATTGTCCCTGTTTTGATGATACATTATATGGTCAATGTATAAATGGGCAGTCTTTCAATTTGAGGTTCTTCTGGTCTCCAACACCTGTAGTCTTGCTTCTGGAACTTTATAATCCCATTTATTCTATTTCTTACCTTTTTTCTCTTACTGTTATTTTCTCAGCCATTTTCCCTGTTCCCACTGTTCAATGTGAATCCAATAAACACACACAAAAAACTTTAATCTGGAGAAACTGCTGTAGAGGTGCTGTCAGAGTCTTCCTTTTAACATGTAGAAAAAAAAATTCCCTTTATAAAGGTAATTTTTAATGACTTTGATAACAGGTTAATTTTAACCCATTTGATAATAACTACTTAAAACTCTTACAGCATTATTTGAGGTGAGATTTCATTAACCTTGAAGGCAAAACCTTCATGTTTTGCCAAATCTCAAATCTAATTTTATAGGTTGTTATTAATCATTGTTGTCTCTGACATTTTCACGATACCTGTAAGACTATTTCCCAGTGAATCTTACCAAAGTTTTATGTTATTTTCGTTAATGAATATAATGCTTTCATCCCTTGTGTGAATTCTACCTACATCATAGGTACTATTAAGATTGTTTTACACAGTGTTGAGAAGACATTTACAATACATGGTAATTTTGCATTGTGGAAACAATGAATAAGCAACTTGTTCATTACCAAATAAAATGAATAAGTAATATGAGTTCATATTCCATCATTATGTACATGAAATCTAATTTGATTAATGTAGCACTAGGTGATGTTAATGTTCTATAATATC
The DNA here is from genome assembly GCF_049115385.1 of Moschus berezovskii. Lineage (NCBI taxonomy): Eukaryota > Metazoa > Chordata > Mammalia > Artiodactyla > Moschidae > Moschus > Moschus berezovskii. The sequence continues at coordinate 31,217,471 of NC_142480.1, forward strand.
ATAAATCATGATATATGACAGATTTCAGAGTCTTAGGTATTTTTTAAAATTCCAGGTGATTTCTGTTGAAATTATATGAGATTCATAATTTAAAATGTACATTTAAATATACATTGCATACTTAAGTGAAAATTTAACAGATGTTACTGATGTAACTTTTATTATTCAATTTTAGCTTTTATATTATGCTTTTTCTTTTTCTCCTCCTAGTAAGAAGAAAAAGCTGGAATACATTTCAAACTAAAGAGAAAATTCAACCTGGACTATCTTTTTCTTTCAAGAAAATTAACAGAGTACCGATGGAGCCCTTTATCTATTGAGTGCAGACTTCATTAATTAATCCTTTTTATCTGTGACAGTTAAAGGTAAATCTAGAATATTTGGCCTTTTTGAAATGATTTCTAGTTTTACTCTTACTAGCTAAAACACATTCTTTCAGCTATATGTTATCTTTTTTCCACCATGTATAAATTAAATCAAATTGCATTGGGCTATTTCTTGCCTTGCATTGACGTTAAAAAAGATAGGCATTTAGATAAATACTTTTTCATATTATTAACTTAATATTTTCTGAGAGTGACAGAAAGAAAATGGAGTATCTTTCTGCTACTCCTCATTTTCATAATAGTAGAAGGTGGAATTCATATGGCATTATAAGTAGAAATTTTCTGCATCACTAAGAACATGGCTTAAAGTATAATGCCTCCTGGACAAGTCAGAAAAGCATTCTAATGAGAAACAATTCTAGTCATATATCATGTACTAGCTGCAGAATTTCTGTCTCATTTCACTAAATATGCTTTCCATAAAAAGGAATACTGGTGTTTAGTTCATCTTTTCCTTCTATCTATTCTTCATATCATACCACATACATAGTCTGACCATTGGCTTTAGAAATAATCATGATTCAGGCTTCCAAATCAAACCATGGAGAAACAAGATAGAATCCTGAGAATATATAATTCAGTGTTTTAACTATCTTTTGTTTAGGAATCAGATTTTTTTTTATTGTTTTTGCTTTCCCTGTAGGGCTATGCTGTTAGACCATAATCTGCCAGGAACCAGTAATGGAGAAACATTTCAGTTACATGGATATTTTCTCATTTGTAGTCAGTTTTAATGAAAAGTGACAAGCATGTCACATTTCATCAATTTATATCAGGTTGTGTCTCTAGAAAACAGAGAACATAAGATAAGCCAGTTCAAAACAACATCCTTCATCTAGAAGTAGAGAGAAAAGGAAACATCAACTACTTAGGATTCGACAAAGAAAATTATGGCATATGTATCTATAGATCAAATACACTTCTCTGTGTTAATACCACTGAAATTTCAAATGACAGTTGTCTAAGTATTAAAGCATCTGCCTGCAATGCGAGAGACCTGGGTTCGATCCCTGGGTTGGGAAGATCCCCTGGAGAAGGAAATGACAACTCACTCCAGTATTCTTGTCTGGAAAACCATGGACAGAGGAGCCTTGTGGGCTACAGTCCATGGGGTAGCAAAGAGCTGGACACAACTGAGCGACTTCACTTTCACTTTGTATGTGTTAAGTTACTTTATTTCTTAAAGTATTTGTTTGCTTAATGTGTTTAGGCAGACCCTGATGCTGGGAAAGATGGAGGGTGAGAGGGAAGGAGGTGACAGGATGAGATGGTTGGATGGCATCATTGACTCAATGGACATGAATTTGAGCACTATCTCCAGGAGATAGTGAAGGTCAGGCAAGCCTGGCATACTGCAGTTCATGGGGTGGCAAAGAGTCGGACTTAGCAACTGAACAACAACAAAAACAAGGCAGCACTATTAAAACCATAAAATTAATTATAATGATGGTTCCCTGTTTTGAGGGAACATGCTGTCTGTTGCAATATCTAAAACCGTGTTATCCTGTATAGTAGTCACATGTCACATGTGACTATAGCAATAATTAACTTAGTCTCATTAGGTACAATATAAGTGCTCAATGATCAGATGTAGTTGTTGTTTCCTATACTGGAAAGAACAGTTATAGAACATTTTTAACATTACAACGTCTTATTGGACAGTGCTAATACATAACACACAGGTAAGATGTATTCCCACTGTCTCTAATTGTCTCAACACATTGAAACTGCACATGAAGTACTCTAAAAAGTGGCTTCAGGGTAAAATTACCCACAGAATCAAATATTTGTAGCATATATAAAATTTTATTTTGGAAAGACTGTATGATTTTTAGGGAAGTTGAAAGTGGACCCTCTCATCTACATTCAGTTTCCCCAGATGTTATTATCTTACATTGCTATGGTACATTTGTCAAAATTAGGAAATAAACACTGCTACATTACTATGAACTTAACTAAAGACAATTCAGATTTTCACCAGTTTTCCAATTAACTCCATTTTTCTATTTTAGTCTGCAATGCAGAATACCATACTACATTTATGTTTTAGATTAATTTCTACTGGATATAGTTGCTTTCCAATGTTGTGTTAGTTTCTGCTGCACAGCAAAGTGAATCATATATACATATACATATATCCACACTTTTATAGATTCTAGTTATGTCTTAGTCTTCCATGGTCTGTGATGATAGGAATTTGATAGCTTGAGGAGTACTGGTAAAGCACTTTGTAGAATTTTCTCAGTGTGGGTTTCTCTCACATTTCTCATTATTAGACTGGGATTGTGAATTATTAGAAACAGTACCACAGAGGTGAAATGACTTTCAGCTTATATCACATGAGGCACATAATAGCCACGTGTGGTTCTTTAATATTGATCATTTGGATAAAACAGTATTTCAGAGGTTTCACCAGTAGCATACAGTTACTAATTTTCCCTTTCCATAACCCCTCCATTTTTCATACTTTGAAAGCAAGTCATTTAGTTTAGTGACATTTAGGATTCAGGGATTTGATTGAGGTCATATCTGAATGGTCTAGTGGTTTTCCCTACTTTCTTCAATTTAAGTCTGAACTTCGCAATAAGGAGTTCATGATCTGAGCCACAGTCAGCTCCTGGTCTTGTTTTTGCTAACTGTATACAGCTTCTCCATCTTTGGTTGCAAAGAATATAATCAATCTGATTTCGGTGTTGACCATCTGGTGATGTCCATGTGTAGAGTCTTCTCTTGTGTTGTTGGAAGAGGGTGTTTGCTATGACCAGTGCATTCTCTTGACAAAACTCTATTAGCCTTTGCCCCGCTTCATTCCGTGCTCCAAGGCCAAATTTGCCAGTTACTCCAGGTGTTTCTTGACTTCCTACTTTTGCATTCCAGTCCCCTAGAATGAAAAGGACATCTTTTTTGGGTGTTAGTTCTAAAAGGTCTTGTAGGTCTTCATAGAACCGATTAACTTTGGCTTCTTCAGCATTACTGGTTGGGGCATAGGCCTGGATTACTGTAATATTGAATGGTTTGCCTTGGAAACGAACAGAAATCATCCTGTCATTTTTAAGATTGCATCCAAGTACTGCATTTCGGACTCTTTTGTTGACCATGATGGCTACTCCATTTCTTCTAAGGGATTCCTGCCCACAGTAGTAGATATAATGGTCATCCGAGTTAAATTCACCCATTCCAGTCCATTTTAATTCACTGATTCCTAGAATGTCTACGTTCACTCTTGCCATCTCCTGTTTGACCACTTCCAATTTGCCTTGATTCATGGACCTAACATTCCAGGTTCCTATGCAATATTGCTCTTTACAGCACCAGACCTTGTTTCTATCATTGGTCACATCCACAACTGGGTATTGGTTTTGCTTTTGCTCCATCCCTTTATTCCTTCTATAGTTATTTCTCCACTGAGCTCCAGTAGCATACTGGGCACCTACCGACCTGGGGAATTCCTCATTCAGTATCCTATCATTTTGCCCTTTGTTACTGTTCATGGGGTTCTCAAGGCAAGTATACTGAAGTGGTTTGCCATTCCCTTCTCCAGGGGACCACATTCGGCTGTGGTCCATGTGATTAGATCAGCTAGTTTCCTGTGATTATGATTTCAGTTTGTCTGCCCTCTGGTGCCCCCTAGCAATACCTACTGTCTTATTTGGGTTTCTCTTACCTTGGTCGTGGAAAATCTCTTCACAGCCGCTCCAGCAAAGTGCAGCCGCTGTACCTTACCTTGGACGAGGGGTATCTCCTCAAGGCCGCCCCTCCTGACCTTGAACGCGGAGTAGCTCCTCTCGGCCCTCCTGCGCCCGCGCAGCCACCGCCTGTTGGACGTGGGGTAGCTCCTCTCGGCCGCCGGCCCTGGCCTCAGGCGTGGGGTAGCTCCTCACGGGATTGATAGAGTGCCTGATGAACTCTGGACGGAGGTTCGTGACATTGTACAGGAGACAGGGACCAAGACCATCCCCATGGAAAAGAAATGCAAAAGAGCGAAATGGCTGTCTGAGGAGGCCTTACAAATAGCTGTAAAAAGAAGAGAGGCGAAAAGCAAAGGAGAAAAGGAAAGATATAAGCATCTGAATGCAGAGTTCCAAAGAATAGCAAGGAGAGATAAGAAAGCCTTCCTCAGTGATCAATGCAAAGAAATAGAGGAAAACAACAGAATAGGAAAAACAAGAGACCTCTTCAAGAAAATTAGAGATTCCAAGGGAACTTTTCATGCAAAGATGGGCTCGATAAAGGACAGAAATGGTATGGACCTAACAGAAGCAGAAGATATTAAGAAGAGGTGGCAGGAATACACAGAAGAACTGTACAAAAAAGATCTTCACGACCAAGATAGTCACGATAATGTGATCACTGACCTAGAGCCAGACATCTTGGAATGTGAAGTCAAGTGGGCCTTAGAAAGCATCACTAGGAACAAAGCTAGTGGAGGTGATGGAATTCCAGTTGAGCTATTTCAAGTCTTGAAAGATGATGCTGTGAAAGTGCTGCACTCAATATGCCAGCAGATTTGGAAAACTCAGCAGTGGCCACAGGACTGGAAGAGGTCAGTCTTCATTCCAATCCCAAAGAAAGGCAATGCCAAAGAATGCTCAAACTACCGCACAATTGCACTCATCTCACACGCTAGTAAAGTCATGCTCAAAATTCTCCAAGCCAGGCTTCAGCAGTATGTAAACCGTGAACTCCCAGATGTTCAAGCAGGTTTTAGAAAAGGCAGAGGCACCAGAGATCAAATTGCCAACATCCGCTGGATCATGGAGAAAGCAAGAGAGTTTCAGAAAAACATCTATTTCTGCTTCATTGACTATGCCAAAGCCTTTGACTGTGTGGATCACAATAAACTGTGGAACATTCTGAAAGAGATGGGAATCCCAGACCACCTGACCTGCCTCTTGAGAAACCTGTATGCAGGTCAGGAAGCAACAGTTAGAACCAGTCATGGAACAACAGACTGGTTCCAAATAGGAAAAGGTGTACGTCAAGGCTGTATATTGTCACCTTGCTTATTTAACTTATATGCAGAGTACATCATGAGGAACGCTGGGCTGGAAGAAGCACAGGCTGGAATCAAGATTGCTGGGAGAAATATCAATAACCTCAGATATGCAGATGACACTACCCTTATGGCAGAAAGTGAAGAGGAACTCAAAAGCCTCTTGATGAAAGTGAAAGAGGAGAGTGAAAAGGTTGGCTTGAAGCTCAACATTCAGAAAACAAAGATCATGGCATCTGGTCCCATCACTTCATGGGAAATAGATGGAAAAACAGTGGAAACAGTGTCAGACTTTGTTTTTTTGGGCTCCAAAATCACTGCAGATGCTGATTGCAGCCATGAAATTAAAAGACGCTTGCTCCTTGGAAGGAAAGTTATGACCAACCTTGATAGTATATTAAAAAGCAGAGACATTACTTTGCCGACCAAGGTCCGTCTAGTCAAGGCAATGGTTTTTCCCGTGGTCATGTATGGATGTGAGAGTTGGACTGTGAAGAAAGCTGATCGCCGAAGAATCGATGCTTTTGAACTGTGGTGTTGGAGAAGACTCTTGAGAGTCCCTTATACTGCAAGGAGATCCAACCAGTCCATTCTAAAGGAGATCAATCCTGGATGTTCATTGGAGGGACTGATGGTAAAGCTGAAACTCCAATACTTTGGCCACCTCATGAGACGAGTTGACTCACTGGAAAAGACTCTGATGCTGGGAAAGGTTGGGGGCGGGAGGAGAAGGGGACGACGGAGAATGAGATGGCTGGATGGCATCACCGATTCTGTGGACATGAGTTTGAGTGAACTCCGGGAGTTGGTGATGGACAGGGAGGCCTGGCGTGCTGTGATTCATGGGGTCGCGGAGAGTCGGACACGACTGAGCGACTGAACTGAACTGAACTGAGGATTCAGGGGCTTTTCTCGTGGCTCAGCAGTAAAGAATCTGCCCACAATGAAGGAGATGCAGGAGATGTGCATTTCATCCCTGGTCAGCAAGATCCCCTGAAGGAGGTCATGGCCACCCACTCCTTGCTTGGAGAATCCCATGGACAGAGGAGCCTTGTGAACTATGGTCCATGGGGGAACAAAGAGTCAGACACAACTGAAGTGACTTAGCAGCAGCAGCAGCAGCAGAATGAAGAATTAAGCTTCAGCTCCTACAGGGGGAAAATATCTGCATTTTTTTTGGGAACTGTTTCATAAACAAGACTGTCTATCTGCCTACCTATTTATTTCAGTATGGACTAAAATATATGCATTTTATCTTATGAGTTACAATTCAATACTACTATTACTTATTTTAATGATAAAATTATAACAGATTTGGCCACTGGAGACTCTTCAGGTGACTTTTGTTCTTCTTTCACCCACCACCATCCTTTTACTTTATGAGCTCTTCTTTTATTTCTGGTACTACAAGATGCTTCAAGCTTCTCTTGTATTTCCCTACCCCTGCTCTAGAATCAGGATTTCCCTGGTAGCTCAGTTGGTAAAGAATCCTCCTGCAATGAAGTAGACCCTGGTTCAATTCCTGGGTCAGGAAGATTCACTGGCGAAGGGATAGGCTACCCACTCCAGTATTCAAGAATCAACCATTTATCTATGAAGTTTTGAATACTTTTATTGAAACATGGTATTTAGAAACTAAGACCTCCTGTTCTGTGGGTTGTCTCTTCACCTAGTCAGTCATTTATTTTGCTGTCCAGAAGCTTTTTAAGTTTGATGCAGTCCCATTTGTTGTTTTTTTGCTTTTGTTGTTTGTGTTTGGTGTCATGCCCAGAAAATCATTTCCAAGGCCAACATTAGGAGCTTCTTCACTACATTTTCTTCCAAGAGTTTCATAATATTAGTTTTCATGATTAATTCTTTACCCATTTTGAGTTATTTTTTTCTGAGTAGCGTAGGATAAGGGTTCAATCTCATTGGTCTGCATATATTTACCTAGTTTTCCATGTACCATTCATTGAAAAGGCTGTCCTTTCCCTATTGGCCATTCTTGACTCCCTTGTTTAGTATTCAGTTCAGTTCAGGTCAGTAGCATGTCTGACTCTTTGAGACCCCATGCACTGCAGCATGCCAGGCTTTCCTGCTCTTCAGCATCTCCCGGAGTTTGCTCAAGCTCATATCCATTGAGTCAATGATACCATCCAACCATCTCATCCTCTGTCATACCCTTCTCCTCTGCCTTTAATCTTTCCCAGCATCAGGGTCTTTTCCAATGAGTTGGCTCTTTGTATCAGGGGGCCAAAGTTTTGGAGCTTCAGCTTGAGCACCTGTCCTTCCAATGAATATTCAGGGTTGATTTCCTCTAAGATTGACTAATTTGATCTCCTTGCACTTCAAGAGACTTTAAAGAGTCTTCTCCAGCACCACTGTTCAAAAGCATCAATTCTTAGTTAACTGTTTATGTGAAGTTTAATTTTGGGCTCTTGATTATATTCCATTCATCACAATTCTTTTTTTATGGCATTAACTTACTGTTTTAATTATGATAGCTTTGTGGTATAGTTTGAAATCAGGAGGAGTGATACCTTCACCTGTGGTCTTCTTTTTCATAATTGCTATGGCTACTTGGAGTTTTTGGTGGTTTCTTACAAATTTTAGGATTTTTTTTTCCTATTTCTGTGAAGAATGCCATTGGTTTTTAAAATGAATATTGCACTGAATTTGTATGTAGCTTTGGTAATATGGATATTTTAATTCTTCTAATCCATGAGCATGAGGTATCTTTCATTTTGTACATTTTTTTGGTTCTTTCACTGAAGTCTTATAGCTTTCATTAGACGGAAGTTTTTACTTTTGTGGTTAAATTTATTACCAAGTGTTTGTTTGCTTTTGAAGTTATTGTGAATAGGATAGATTTCTTTTGCAGACATTTTATTATCAGTGTATAGAAATATAGTTAATTTTTGTTTGTTGATTTTATATACTTCAGTTTTACCGATATCTTGATTAGTGACAACAGTTTTCTGATTGAGTGTGATTTTTTTATATACAAATTCATATAATTTGCAAATAGTTGCAATTTTACTCCTTTTCTGATTTGCACTTCTTTTTTTTCCCCTTGGTCTTGCTTAATTGCTCTAGCTAGGACTTCAGGACTATATTGAGCGATAGAGATGAGACTGGACATACTTATCTTCAGTTCAGTTCAGTTCAGTTGCTCAGTCATGTCCGACTCCTTGCGACCCCATGAATCACAGCACGCCAGGCCTCCCTGTCCATCACCAACTCCCGGAGTTCACTCAAACTCATGTCCATTGAGTCGGTGATGCCATCCAGCCATCTCATTCTCTGTCGTGCCCTCCTCCTCCCACCCCCAATCCTTCCCAGCATCAGAGTCTTTTCCAGTGAGTCAACTCATCACATGAGGTGGCCAAAGTATTGGAGTTTCAGCTATAGCATCAGTCCTTCCAATGAACACCCAGGATTGATCTCCTTTAGAATGGACTGGTTGGACCTCCTTGCAGTCCAAGGGACTCTCAAGAGTCTTCTCCAGCACCACAGTTCAAAAGCATCAATTCTTCGGCGATCAACTTTCTTCACAGTCCAACTCTCACATCCATACATGACCATGGGAAAAACCATAGCCTTGACTAGATGGACCTTGGTTGGCAAAGTAATGTCTCTGCTTTTTAATATGCTGCCTAGGTTGGTCATAACTTTCCTTCCAAGGAGTAAGCGTCTTTTAATTTCATGGCTGCAATCAGCATCTGCAGTGATTTTGGAGCCCAAAAAAATAAAGTCTGACACTGTTTCCACTGTTTCCCCATCTGTTTGCCATGAAGTGATGGGACCAGATGCCATGATCTTTGTTTTCTGAATGTTGAGCTTCAAGCCAACCTTTTCACTCTCCTCTTTCACTTTCATCAAGAGGCTTTTTAGTTCCTCTTCATTTTCTGCCATAAGGGTGGTGTCATCTGCATATCTGAGGTTATTGATATTTCTCCCGGCAATCTTGATTCCAGCTTGTGCTTCTTCCAGCCCTGCGTTCCTCATGAAGTACTCTGCATATAAGTTAAATAAGCAGGGTGACAACATACAACCTTGACATACTCCTTTTCCTATTTGGAACCAGTCTGTTGTTCCATGACCAGTTCTAACTGTTGCTTCCTGACCTGCATACAGGTTTGTCAAGAGGCAGGTCAGGTGGTAAAGGTCAGTCTTCATTCCAATCCCAAAGAAGGGCAATGCCAAAGAATGCTCAAACTGCCGCACATATGCACTCATCTCACACGCTAGTAAAGTCATGCTCAAAATTCTCCAAGCCAGGCTTCAGCAATATGTGAACTGTGAACTTCCAGATGTTCAAGCAGTTTTCAGAAAAGGCAGAGGAACCAGAGATCAAATTGCCAACATCCGCTGGATCATGGAGAAAGCAAGAGAGTTCCAGAAAAACATCTATTTCTGCTTCATTGACTATGCCAAAGCCTTTGACTGTGTGGATCACAATAAACTGTGGAAAATTCTGAAAGAGATGGGAATAATTATCTTACTCCTGATCTTAGTTTAAAATTTTTCTCCATTGAATGCCATGTTTGTTGTAGGTTTGTTATATGTAGTCTTTATCTTATTGAGTTCTGTTCCTTCTATACCTAATCTATTGAGGGTTTTTGTTGTAAAAGGAAGTTGTATGCTCTCAAATGTTTTTTATGCATCTATTCAGATAATTGTTTTTTTTATCTTTAGTCTTACCAATGTAATACACTACATTTATTGATTTGCATATGTTGAAGCATCCTTGTATCCCAGGGATAAATTCCACTTGGTCATGGTATATAACCATTTTAATGTGTTCTTGAATTTGGCATGGTAATAATATTTTGCTGAGAATTTTTGCATGTATACTCATCAGGGATATTAATCTACAGTTTTCTTTTCTTGAAGTGTCCTTTTCTGGCTTAGATATCAGGGTGACACTGGCCCTATAGAATGAGATTGGGAATGTTCCTTCCTCTTCAATTTTCTGGGAGAGTTGAAAATGACCAGTAATAATTACTCTTAAATGCTTGGTATAATTCTCCAAAGAAGCTATCTGGTCCTGGGTTTTTCTTTTTTTGAGAGATTTTGATTACTAATTAAATCTTTTTATTCTTTATGCTCTGTTCACATTTTGTCTTTCTTTCTAATTCAGTCTTGGTTGGTTATGTTTATTATTTAAAAAATAATATTTTATTTTCTCTCAGTTACCTAAATTGTTGGCATATAATTATTCATAGTAGTCTCTTATGATCCTGTGTTGTTTCTGTAGTATCAACTGTAATGTATTTTGTTTCTAATTTTATTCACTTATTTGTTTTTCTCATCTAGTCTAGCTAAAGTTTTGTAAACTTTATCTTTAAAAAAACTGCCATTATTTTTATTGATTCTTTCTATTGTTTTACTGGCATGTATTTCATTTATTATTTCTTCATTAATTTATTATCTATTATTTATTCATTTTTGGCTGACTGGGTTTAAGTTGCTCTTCTCTTTTTTTAGTTTCTAATTTATATCTTTGGTGTATTGAGTTGTAAATTATGTTGTTTATATAAATCTTTCTAATATTAATGTATGCATTTATAGCTATAAATTTCCCTCTCAGAACTACTCTTTTGCATCCCATAAGTTAAAGTATTTCCATTTGTATTTGTTTTGAGATAACTTTTATTTTTTCTTTCACTCATTGATTTTCCAAAATTGTGTTATTTTGTTTTCACATATTTGTAGATTTTTCAGTTTTCCTCTTTTTGTTGATTTCTGGTTTTATGCCATCATAATAATTGGTTAATCTAATTGAATGATTATACATATCATCTGAAGTTAGCTAAAAGTATCTGTGACAGGACTTGTATCTAGCTGAAGTTTTTACATTTACAAAGGACATCGAGGAAAAACAAAAAGAGAGAGAATGAGAGACTATAATAAAGGATTTATATAGAATGATTTTACAGACCTGTGAGCATAACATTAGGAATGCTAAAGTCCAAAATAAAAAATACCCATGAAAAATACTTAGGACCAACGCACTGAGTTTTAAATCTGTTTTCAGAGCAAGAGGTACAAAAGATTTAGGACTGACAAGAATAATAGAAAAGGATAGTGGAGATTAAGTAAAACATTTGTTTTCTTTCTCTCTTTTCTGCTGAGATTAGCAAAAAGAACAAAATACTGGTTAAGTGAAATAGAAGCTTGAGTTAGGTAAAGTAATTAAGGGCTATTAAAGATGGGCTCGATAAAGGACAGAAATGGTATGGACCTAACAGAAGCAGAAGATATTAAGAAGAGGTGGCAGGAATGCACAGAAGACCTGTACAAAAAAGATCTTCACGACCAAGATAGTCACGATAACGTGATCATTGACCTAGAGCCAGACATCTTGGAATGTGAAGTCAAGTGGGCCTTAGAAAGCATCACTACTAACAAAGCTAGTGGAGGTGATGGAATTCCAGTTGAGCTATTTAAAGTCTTGAAAGATGATGCTGTGAAAGTGCTGCACTTAATATGCCAGCAAATTTGGAAAACTCAGCAGTGGCCACAGGACTGGAAGAGGTCAGTCTTCATTCCAGTCCCAAAGAAAGGCAATGCCAAAGAATGCTCCAACTACCGCACAGTTGCACTCATCTCACACGCTAGTGAAGTCATGCTCAAAATTCTCCAAGCCAGGCTTCAGCAGTATGTAAACCGTGAACTCCCAGATGTTCAAGCAGGTTTTAGAAAAGGCAGAGGCACCAGAGAAATAAAATTGCCAACATCCGCTGGATCATGGAGAAAGCAAGAGATTTCCAGAAAAACATCTATTTCTGCTTCATTGACTATGCCAAAGCCTTTGACTGTGTGGATCACAATAAACTGTGGAACATTCTGAAAGAGATGGGAATCCCAAACCACCTGACCTGCCTCTTGAGAAACCTGTATGCAGGTCAGAAAGCAACAGTTAGAACTGGACATGGAACAACAGACTGGTTCCAAATAGGAAAAGGTGTACGTCAAGGTTGTATATTGTCACCTTGCTTATTTAACTTATATGCAGAGTACATCATGAGGAACGCTGGGCTGGAAGAAGCACAAGCTGGAATCAAGATTGCTGGGAGAAATATCAATAACCTCAGATATGCAGATGACACCACCCTTATGGCAGAAAGTGAAGAGGAACTCAAAAGCCTCTTGATGAAAGTGAAAGAGGAGAGTGAAAAGGTTGGCTTGAAGCTCAACATTCAGAAAACAAAGATCATGGCATCTGGTCCCATCACTTCATGGGAAATAGATGGAAAAACAGTGGAAACAGTGTCAGACTTTATTTTTTTGGGCCCCAAAATCACTGCGGATGCTGATTGCAGCCATGAAATTAAAAGATGCTTGCTCATTGGAAGGAAAGTTATGACCAACCTTGATAGTATATTAAAAAGCAGAGACATTACTTTGCCAACCAAGGTCCGTCTAGTCAAGGCAATGGTTTTTCCCGTGGTCATGTATGGATGTGAGAGTTGGACTGTGAAGAAAGCTGATCGCTGAAGAATCGATGCTTTTGAACTGTGGTGTTGGAGAAGACTCTTGAGAGTCCCTTATACTGCAAGGAGATCCAACCAGTCCATTCTAAAGGAGATCAGTCCTGGATGTTCATTGGAGGGACTGATGCTAAAGCTGAAACTGCAATACTTTGGCCACCTCATGCGATGAGTTGACTCACTGGAAAAGACTCTGATGCTGGGAAAGGTTGGGGGCGGGAGGAGAAGGGGACGACCGAGAATGAGATGGCTGGATGGCATCACCGACTCTGTGGACATGAGTTTGAGTGTACTCCGGGAGTTGGTGATGGACAGGGAGGCCTGGCGTGCTGTGATTCATGGGGTCGCGGAGAGTCGGACACGACTGAGCGACTGAACTGAACTGAACTGAAGATTGGTAGAAAGTGTAGTAAAACTGTAAGGTGCTTACTGATATAAGGAACATAATTATTTTGGAGTTGAGGAAATGTATTATGTTTACTTATGAAGGTATTGCTAACATATTTTATATTTGCTAGTGGACTTCTTGATTTTTATATTGCCCTAAGCAGTTTTACTTAACTTTGATGCGTTTGTTTACATGTTTAAAGGCATGTTGCATGTTTCTAAGGCATCAAACCCATTGTATTTCAAAATCATATTGAAGGAACTAAATATTTCTTCAATGTTTCTTTAAATATTACTTTGCTAATAACTTCACACTAAAATCTCTATTTTTGTTTTACTTTCATACCTTGTTACAAATATTTCTCTAATGCAAGGTTTTCACTACAAGTTTCTCATTAGTAGTTGACGTATCTCAGTATGTTGCATTTTAACATGTTATAGTTTAAATTTATCAAAATTGTCCATAGTTTAGCAAATTCAATATGACTCAGACTTAATAAATGATGGCTGACTTATCTAAGTGGTCTCTATCAGTTGCAGTTGTTTTGAAGGATCATCCATGTAGTCTTGTTAATCTCTCTCTCCCTTCCTTAGAGAAAGATACTCTTTACATGTATCTATCTTTATCTGGTATAAGAAAAATATTTGAATAGTAATTTCGATAGTTGTGGAAGAAAAAGATTAAAAAGTTTAAAAAGCACACCCTCAAATAAAAGGAAACATACTGTGACTTGAACTTCATAAGCAAAAGCTTAGACAGTTTTATTTTTAGTATTTTTAAGTCATGACTGTATAGCAGTGTTAGAACTTTTTGTCATTGTTGCCATTGTTGAGATATGTCTTTTGTTCCAAGTAGATATATGGGTTCTCATCACTGCTTTTCACAGGAGTTGTTAATGGTTGAAAAACACAGGATACTAAATGGCAGGGATCTTTCCGAATTTTCTGAAATCCCCTGTAGCTGCCTTATTCAATGTGCTGCTCTTGGTATGGAACAAATCAGCAACTTTAATTGGGTTCCCATTACTCCTTCAGTCCCTCTCCTGAGACTCATTCTTTCTTTCCTATTGTATAAAAATTTTGGAATCATAAAGTTTTCTCTTGACTTTGAAGTAGTATAAAGATAACTTTGAGATAATAGAAGTCTAGTAGAGCGTAACTCCACACTCAGTTCCCCAACTAGCTTATTAAATTAGTATGCTACATTTAGTATAATGAATGAAGTAACATGGATACATTATGATTAACTAAAGCCCATCAGTTCAGTTCAGTTCAGTTCAGTCGCTCAGTCATGTCCGACTCTCCGCGACCCCATGAATCACAGCACGCCAGGCCTCCCTGTCCATCACCAACTCCTGGAGTACACTCAAACTCATGTCCACTATCTCCTTCATTTTTACCCAGTGTCTTTTTGTTGCAATTGTTGCTCCATCCCATTCAGGACACTGCATTCCATTTAGTTATGTGTCTTTAGGCTTCTCTGACTAGTGACAGTTTCTCAGACTTTATTTGTTATTGATGACCTTGAAACCATTGAAGTGTACTAGTCATGTGTTTTTAAAATACAACTCTGATGCTGGGAGGGATTGGGGGCAGGAGGAGAAGGGGACGACAGAGAATTGAGATGGCTGGATGGCATCACCGACTCGATGGACATGAGTTTGAGTGAACTCTGGGAGTCGGGATGGACAGGGAGGCCTGGCGTGCTGTGATTCATGGGGTCGCAAAGAGTCGGACACGACTGAGCGACTGAACTGAACTGAACTGAAACTGGGATTTGTTTGATGGTTTTCTCATGATTAGGTTGTGATTAGGTGTTTCTGGGAAGAAGCTCAAGAAGATAAAATGCCATTCACCTTACACCATATCAAGGGTATACTATCAATATGCTTTGTGACTTTTGATGTTGACCTTTCATTGGTTGAAGTAGAGTTTGTCAGGTTTTTTTATTGTAAAGTTATTTTTTTCCCTTTTCATACTGTAAACTATGAAATGATGTCACTGTGTGTAGCACTCAAAGAGTGAGGAGTTACATTCCACCTCTTTAAAAGTAGATGTCTACACAAGTTGATTGCCATTTTTCTGTATGGGAGTTTTATATCCTCTCTTATATTTATTTATTTCTTCAGTCATTTATTTTTATCAGTATGGATTCTACATTTATTTTATCCTTTGAATAATTATCAAATGCTACCTTATTTTATTGCTCCAATTATTCCAGTTTTGGTCATTAGAAGCTTTTTTAGTTGGCTCCTTTTTCCTCTTCAATGTACCACCATCATTGTTTATTATTGTTTTGAGACTTTTTAATTTTATGTAACTACAATATGATCCAAGGAATTTGGCATATTTCCTGCAAAGTTGTAGAATCAGCCTTTTCTCCAAGGGCCATTATTCCTTTTGTTGGAGAATGGTATAAGAAACCAAGGTTTGTGATCCCCCAGTGATGGGTCTGGGAAGAAGGACAGAAAGAAAATGAATCTTTTAATAATTTCAAAGAAAATCAAGAAGGAAAATAACCTTCTCATACTTAAAGGGCATTTGAATTTCTACTTATAGGCAATGTAGAAGTGGTAGTAATAAGTAAATGGCCTCAGGTTCAGTTCAGTCGTTCAGTTGTGTCCGACTTTGCGACCCCACGGACAGCAGCATGCCAGGCTTCCATGTCCATCACCAACTCCTGGAGCCTACTCAAACTCATGTCCTTCATGTCGGTGATGCCATCCAACCGTCTCATCCTCTGTCATCCCCTTCTCCTCCTGCCTCCAATCTCTCCCAGCATCAGGGTCTTTTCCAGTGAGTCAGTTCTTCGCATCAGGTGGCCAAAGTATTGGAGTTTCAGCTTCAGCATCAGTCCTTCCAATGAATATTCAGGACTGATTTCCCATAGGATTTACTGGTTGAATCTCCTTGCAGTCCAAGGGACTCTCAAGAGTCTTCTCCAACACCACAGTTCAAAAGCATCAATTCTTCAGCGCTCAGCTTTCTTTATAGTCCAACTCTCACCTCCATACATGACTATTGGAAAAACCATAGCTTTGACTAGATGGACCTTTGTTGGCTTGGGAACCTAATATTGGTTCCCAAAGTACTTAACAATTATTCCAGTGTTTTTTGACTTCCCTGAAAATGTATCAAAAGTAAGCATAGTCGTAACTGATAGCATAATTTCTTATAATGATCTCTTTTCACCCACTCTTCAGTATCTTCCCTTTCTTAGAGATTCACTGAAGTCTCTGTAAGCCTTATTTTCAAATTAACAGCTAATGAGATACAAAACAAAGCAAAAACAAAAGAAAAACCCTCTATCTTCCCTAAAAACAGATTAAAGGCTTGTTACCTCCACCATTTCTCTTTTATTCTGTTTATGATTTTTAATTTAGTTTTTAGTATAGGATACTCATATCTTTGAAGAATCCTACATGCCAACAGAGGGTTATGTCCCTCTGTCCTTTCCACTGATTGTAAATCACACAAGCCCCTTAACTAGACGGTCTGACCAAGAAATTCCTTTGAGTGGTGGAGGAATGCAACAAAATCAGGGACAAAAACCAACTTATTTTTAGGAGTTGGCAGTGAAGGGTAGGAAGAATGGATTTCAGATGTGTAACTTAATGAAGTTTGTTTTGCCCCATTGTAACTTAGTTTGAGAGGTTGCTGTTTCTTCGGTTACATTTGTGACTTAACACTTGTATTAGGTCACGATACTTCATTAGCTCCAAAATGGTATCAAGTGAACTGTTAACTAAAGATCAATGATGAAAAAATGTATTTAATTAGTGCCCACAGTGCCTGAAAAGTATAGTACCTAAAATTACCACTAATTATTAGTCAAGATGCAAATACTTAATTTTGATGTTTACTGATACGATCTACGGCATCTTGTTTTGATATTGATAATGACATAATTAAGTGAAAAGCTGGCTCACTTTCGATACACTATAGAAAGTAGCACCCCCCTTTCTACAGTCATGGTTGAGTGCATATTCACTGGGGGTGGAATACTACTTATAAATCAAATTAAAATGCATCTGTTGTCTAATTTCTATTAAAAGTTTTCAGATTAAGCAAATTTAAGGGGCTGATACTCGAGGCATTATTTTTGAAGAGAAAGGTGGGGAGGTAAGAAAATAATTTTAAGTGCCTATGATATTTTGAAAAGTAGATTAATTTTAAGAGCGCTCCCTCTAGTTTTAAAGGGTTTTCTTATAATGCCCCTTTATTATCCCCTTGGTTATTCTTTCTGGATGAACCTGTGTCTGTTGCATTGTTTCCTGTGGGACAACTGTGTCTTAATATTTTAGAAATTGCACGGCCATGTAATTATCTGTAAATAATTTAACATGTATTTCATTCATGTGGAAATAATCCAATTAGCCAAAGTGGGGAAAAATAAAAACTTCCAATGAAATATTAAGCCACTCACAGTATGGCTTTTTCATATTATTATTTTAGTTCTTCAGTGTTAGCTAATTAAAAATATTTTCTATTTCAGATTGTCTGCTAAGTTCCTTCAACTAATTTAAAGCTATTATTACTCATTTACTCTTTCTTAAAGTGTTTGACACCAAAACAAATCTTTGCCAGTAGTTGTTGTGGATTTGTCGAAAGGTCAGTTAAGATTGCATTCACTGAAGCTTAGACTTTCCCTTCCACAAGTTAATTGGCTAATCTCCATCCCCAGAGATATACACTATATCATTCATCATGAATATAGATTTCTTCATGTGTCTACTTATCACCAGGGTAATGATAGGAGGGTGGCAGTGGCTTAGATAATTAAAAGCAGTAGATTACCCAGTACTCCTTTCCGCTAATATCAGTTGTGAAGACTAGAATTTACAGGAGGAGAGAAAAGATGATTTTGGAGACATGTGCAATCAGACTTATACCTGCATAGTCTATGATGTAGATGTTCTGCCTATACATAATTCAACATCAACTGAAGTTAAATGAGTAGAGTTCATTTTTTCTTCCTATGAGTTGTAAATAAGTTTGATGCCAAAAGATTAGATGAATTAAATTTAATTCTGAAAACTAGCTTATCAATAAGAAAAAAGGACAGAGTGCCTTTTTAAAAAAGGTTTACTTATCTTAACTAATTCAGTTGAGTACCAAACACATTATCAAAACTATCATGAAGATAATCCATTCATTTAAAAGTGAAATTGATTGCACAGCCTTCAGCAAGAGCTCTGGCTCATTTATATACTTAGTACAATGCTCAACACTTTCTCTTCTCGTGAATGTGGTACTAAGATGCTTGTCTTTTCATTCTCTTCATGTGAGATTTTACAAAGTAAAAGTTTTAATTTTGGTGAGAAACAGTTATCAATTGTTCCTTTAATGATCATGATTTTTGTGTCAAACCTGGAAACTCTTTGGCCCTGGATTCCAAAAATTTCACTTTTTTTCTAAAACTTACATTTATATCCATAATCATTTTTATTTAATTTTTATATAAAGTATGAAGTTTAGATCAAAGTTCACAGTTCTACCTATGTATTTCTAATTGTTCTATCACCACTTATTGAAAAGCCTGTCTTTATTCTGTCCTATTGATCTATATGTCTGGCCCTCCACAAGTACCACACTATTTTGATTACTTTGGCTATATATTAATCAATATCAAGTTGAATGATTCCTCCTCCTTTTTTATTTTTTATTGAAGTACAGTTGAATTACAATATTGTGTTAATTACAGCTGTACAGCAAAGTAGCTCAGATAAATATATATATATATATATATATATATATATATATATATAGAGAGAGAGAGAGAGAGAGAAGACAATGGCACCCCACTCCAGTACTCTTGCCTGGAAAATCCCGTGGACAGAGGAGCCTGGTAGGCTACAGTCCATGGGGTCGCGAAGAGTCAGACATGACTGAGCGACTTCACTTTCACTTTTCACTCTCATGCCTTGGAGAAGGAAATGGCAACCCACTCCAGTGTTCTTGCCTGGAGAATTCCAGCAATGGTGGAGCCTGGTGAGCTGCTGTCTCTGGGGTCGCACAGAGTCGGACACGACTGATTCGATTTAGCGGAAGCACACACACACACACACACATATTTTTTTCACATTCTTTTCCATTTATCACATGATATTGAATATAGTTCCTTGTGCTATACAGTAGGATGTTGTTGTTTGTCCATTCTATATACCAGTTTGTATCTGATAATCCCAAACTCCCAGTTCATCTCTCGTACCCCTCCCTCTTGGCAATCACCAGTCTATTCTCCATGTCCATGTTTCTGTTTCATGGATAGGTTCATTTGTGTAATATTTTTAGATTCCACATATAAGTAATATCATATATTTCTATTTCTGACTTACTTTACTTAGTATGATAATCTCTAGTTGCATTCATATTGTTGCAATCCCTCTTCCTCTTTGTCAAAATTATTTTAGCTAGTCCAGGGACTGAACCTTTCTATATAAATTTTAGAATGAACTTGTCTACACCTACAAAAGTCTTTCCTGGAATTTTGGCAGAAATTTTATTAAACGTCTAAATCAATTTGAAGAGAAAGCAAGTTTTTCCTGTTTTGATTATTCCAATATATGAACATGAAATATTATACTATTTATTTAGATCTTGTTTGATTTCTTTCATCACTACTTTGTAATTTTCAAATGAAAGATCCTGCATATGTTTTGTTAAATATATATCTAAGTATTTAATTTTCTTTGAGTGATTGTAAGTAGTGTTATGTTTTAAATTACAGTTTTTACATGTTCATTGTTGTAAACTGAAGCGTAATTGATTTTTGTGTGTTGATCCTATGGCATTGCTGAAATCACTTATTAGGTTTAAGAGTCATTTTCTTTTGGGTTTTGGTAGATTCCTTGACATTTTTTTCTATGTAGACAATTATGTCATCTTCAAATTGAAAAAGGAAAGAAAGACTTATGTTTCAGTTCTATACCTGTTGAGGCTAACTTCTTTTTAAGCTGTCTTTCACATAAAGTTTGTGTAACTTTTCATAAGGAGATGCAGTACTAATAAAAGTTTTTAATATAAATAAATCCAAGTCCAGTTGAAAAATAAATGCTACATAAATATATTAAACAGGGCTTCCCTGGTGGCTCAGATGGTACAGAGTCTGCCTGCAATGCAGGAGACTCAGGTTTGATCCCTGGGTGAGGAAGGTCCCCTGCAGAAGGAAATGGCAACCCACTCCAGTATTCTTGCCTGGAAAATCCCATGGATGGAGGAGCCTAGTGAGCTACAATCCCATGGGGTTGCAAAGAGTAGGACACACCTGGGTGATGACACACAAATATATTAAGAGGTTATTTAAAAAACTCAGCATTTTCCATTAAAAAATTAAGGTTCCAATAAATAAAAAATAAACTAATGGTACCTAGTTAAACTTAAAAGCTTTGTGCAACAAAGGAAAACATTGACAAAATGAAAAGAAAACCTACTGAGTGGGAGAAAATATTTGCAAATGACATGACCAACAAGGGGTTAATATCCAATATATACAAGCAGCTTATAAAACAACATCAAAAAAGCAAACAACCCAACTAAAAGGTGGGCAGAAGAACTGAATAGAAACTTTTTCAAAGAGGGAATGCAAATGACCAACAGGCACATGAAAAGCTGCTCAAGATAGCTAATTGTTAGAGAGATGTAAATCAAAACCACAATGAGATATCGCCTCACACCTGTGAGAAAGTGTCTTAGTCACTCAGTTGTGTCCGACTCTGTGATCCCATGGACTGTAGTCCGCTAATCTTCTTTGTCCTTGGAATTCTCCAGGCAGGAATACTGGAGTGGAGTGACATTCCCTTCTCCAGGGGATCTTCCTGCCCAGGGATTGAAAACAGGTCTCCTACATTGCAGGAAGATTATTTACCATCTGAGCCATCAGTTCAGTTCAGTTCAGTTCAGTCGCTCAATTGTGTCCGACTCTCCGCGACCCCATGAATCACAGCACGCCAGGCCTCCCTGTCCATCACCAACTCTCGGAGTTCACTCAAACTCATGTCCACAGAGTTGGTGATGCCATCCAGCCATCTCATTCTCTGTCGTCCCCTTCTCCTCCTGCCCCCAACCTTTCCCAGCATCAGAGTTTTTTCCAGTGAGTCAACTCGTCGCATGAGGTGGCCAAAGTATTGCAGTTTCAGCTTTAGCATCAGTCCTTCCAATGAACATCCAGGATTGATCTCCTTTAGAATGGACTGGTTGGATCTCCTTGCAGTCCAAGGGACTCTCAAGAGTCTTCTCCAACACCACAGTTCAAAAGCATCAATTCTTCGGCGATCAGCTTTCTTCACAGTCCAACTCTCACATTCGTACATGACCACAGGAAAAACCATAGCCTTGACTAGATGGACCTTGGTTGGCAAAGTAATGTCTCTGCTTTTTAATATACTATCAAGGTTAGTCATAACTTTCCTTCTAAGGAGTAAGCGTCTTTTAATTTCATGGCTGCAATCAGCATCTGCAGTGATTTTGGAGCCCAAAAAAATAAAGTCTGACACTGTTTCCACTGTTTTTCCATCTATTTCCCATGAAGTGATGGGACCAGATGCCATGATCTTTGTTTTCTGAATGTTGAGCTTCAAGCCAACCTTTTTACTCTCCTCTTTCACTTTCATCAAGAGGCCTTTGAGTTCCTCTTCACTTTCTGCCATTAGGGTGGTGTCATCTGCATATCTGAGGTTATTGATATTTCTCCCAGCAATCTTGATTCCAGCTTGTGCATCTTCCAGCCCAGCGTTCCTCATGATGTACTCTGCATATAAGTTAAATAAACAAGGTGACAATATACAGCCTTGACATACTCCTTTTCCTATTTGGAACCAGTCTGTTGTTCCATGTAGAGTTCTGACTGTTGCTTCCTGACCTGCATACAGGTTTCTGAAGAGGCAGGTCAGGTGGTCTGGTATTCCCATCTCTTTCAGAATGTTCCACAGTTTATTGTGATCCACACAGTCAAAGGCTTTGGCATAGTCAATGAAGCAGAAATAGATGTTTTTCTGGAACTCTCTTGCTTTCTCCATGATCTAGCGGATGTTGGCAATTTGATCTCTGGTTACTCTGCCTTTTCTAAAACCTGCTTGAACATCTGGGAGTTCACGGTTTACATATTGCTGAAGCCTGGCTTGGAGAATTTTGAGCATGACTTTACTAGCGTGTGAGATGAGTACAATTGTGTGGTAGTTGGACCATTCTTTGGCATTGCCTTAGAGGAAATGGAGTAGCCATCATGGTCAACAAAAGAGTCCGAAATGCAGTACTTGGATGCAATTTAAAAATGACAGAATGATTTCTGTTCGTTTCCAAGGCAAACCATTCAATATTATAGTAATCCAGGCCTATGCCCCAACCAGTAATGCTGAAGAAGCCAAAGTTAATCGGTTCTATGAAGACCTACAAGACCTTTTAGAACTAACACCCAAAAAAGATGTCCTTTTCATTATAGGGGACTGGAATGCAAAAGTAGGAAGTCAAGAAACACCTGGAGTAACAGGCAAATTTGGCCTGGGAGCACAGAATGAAGCAGGGCAAATGCTAATAGAGTTTTGTCAAGAGAATGCACTGGTCATAGCAAACACCCTCTTCCAACAACACAAGAGAAGACTCTACACATGGACATTACCAGATGGTCAACACCGAAATCAGATTGATTATATTCTTTGCAGCCAAAGATGGAGAAGCTCTATACAGTTAGCAAAAACAAGACCAGGAGCTGACTGTGGCTCAGATCATGAACTCCTTCTTGCCAAATTCAGACTGAAATTGAAGAAAGTAGGGAAAACCACTAGACTTTTCAGATATGACCTAAATCAAATCCCTTATGATTATACAGTGGAAGTGAGAAATAGATTTAAGGGACTAGATCTGATAGATAGAGTGCCTGATGAACTCTGGACGGAGGTAAGTGACATTGTAAAGGAGTCAGGGACCAAGACCATCCCCATGGAAAAGAAATGCAAAAAAGCAAAATGGCTGTCTGAGGAGGCCTTACAAATAGCTGTGAAAAGAAGAGAAGCCAAAAGCAAAGGAGAAAAGGAAAGATATAAGCATCTGAATGCAGATTTCCAAAGAATAGCAAGGAGAGATAAGAAAGCCTTCCTCAGTGATCAATGCAAAGAAATAGAGGAAAACAACAGAATAGGAAAAACGAGAGACCTCTTCAAGAAAATTAGAGATTCCAAGGGAACATTTCATGCAAAGATGGGCTCGATAAAGGACAGAAATGGTATGGACCCAACAGAAGCCGAAGATATTAAGAAGAGGTGGAAAGAATACACAGAAGAACTGTACAAAAAAGATCTTCACGACCAAGATAGTCACGATAACGTGATCACTGACCTAGAGCCAGACATCTTGGAATGTGAAGTCAAGTGGGCCTTAGAAAGCATCACTACGAACAAAGCTAGTGGAGGTGATGGAATTCCAGTTGAGCTACTTCAAATCTTGAAAGATGATGCTGTGAGAGTGCTGCACTCAATATGCCAGCAAATTTGGAAAACTCAGCAGTGGCCACAGGACTGGAAGAGGTCAGTCTTCATTCCAATCCCAAAGAAAGGCAATGCCACCAGGGATAGCTATCATCAAAAGGACACAAATAACAATTTTAGAGTTGGATGTGGAGAAAAGTTAACACTTGTCCATTGTGGTAAGAATGTAAATTTGTGCAGCTACTGTGGAAAATATTATGGAAGTTTCTCAAAAAATTCAAAATATAACTACCATATGACATGGACAGAGTAACCTGGTGGGCTACAGTCCATTGGGTCACAAAGAGTCAGACATGACTGAAGTGACTTAGCATGCATGCATGCATGAAAGGACAATTCCACTCCTGAATATATATCCCAAAATACAAAAATACTAATTCAAAAAATACATGCACCTCTATATTCATAAACAACATTATTTAAAATTGCCAAGACATGAAAGCAACCTAAGTGTCCATCAACATATAAATGGATAAAGAAATTGTGGTACACACACAATGGAATACTACTCTACCATAAAAAAGAATCAAATTTTGCCAATTGCAGTAACATATGGACTTAGAAGGCATTATGCTAAATAAGTCAGATATAGAATGACAAATACTATCTTACTTATATGTGGAATAGAAAAATACAAAAATTAATCAATAAAACAAAAAGGCAGAAGACTCACAGATATAAATGACAAACCAGTGGTTACCAGTGGGTAGTACAAAGTGGGCAGGGGCAATATAGGGGTAGGAAGAGAAAAATGGTTATTATGGGACTATATGAAATCAAGTGTGTGAAAATTTTGAAATCTGTAAAGCATGATAGAATTGAAAGAATCTTCCATTCATTACAAAAGTAAGTGAAAATAAAAAGTTAATAATCCAAATAAAAAGTTTAAAAAATTAAAAAAGAACAGTCTTGAGTGCTGGGGGTGTGGTGAGGTGGGGTGGGGTAGGGGAGGTCGTCTGTTTTGAAGTTCTTTTCCCAGAACATTTCACCCATAGCCTGACCTGTATTAATAAAGTTATCATTAACTGAGGTAGTTTTATAGCAATAAAAACTACCTTATTGAAGAAAAAAAGTAATGCTCTAGATTTATCTTGAACTGTAAATGATACAATGAAAGCAGTTCATATGTTAAGTAATTACAGATATTAAATATAGCTTTCACAATAAGAATTTGAAACTTTATAGACCAAAACATAGTCAAGTAATGGTAATTTCATATGGTTCAACCACAATATTTTTTTTTTTTACAATTTGTATAGTCTTACATGAGTTTGAGTGAACTCCGGGAGTTGGTGAGGGACAGGGAGGCCTGGCGTGCTGTGATTCACGGGGTCGCGGAGAGTCGGACACGACTGAGCGACTGAACTGAACTGAACTGAACTGATGGTCTTACAATCTTCTAAATTTAATTTTAAGGAAACAGAAAATGTAAGATATGTATACCACTCTGATTTTCTTATAATTTCTTGAGGTAATTATTCAGTTCAGTTCAGTTCAGTTCAGTCGCTCAGTTGTGTCCGACTCTCCGCGACCCCATGAATGACAGCACGCCAGGCCTCCCTGTCCCTCACCAACTCCCGGAGTTCACTCAAACTCATGTCCACAGAGTCGGTGATGCCATCCAGCCATCTCATTCTCTGTCGTCCCCTTCTCCTCCCGCCCCCAACCTTTCCCAGCATCAGAGTCTTTTCCAGTGAGTAAACTCGCCGCATGAAGTGGCCAAAGTATTGCAGTTTCAGCTTCAGGATCAGTCCCTCCAATGAACATCCAGGATTGATCTCCTTTAGAATGGACTGGTGGGATCTCCTTGCAGTATAAGGGACTCTCAAGAGTCTTCTCCAACACCACAGTTCAAAAGCATATTAATGTATCATAATCATTGTTTTACATTATCACTTACAGAGTTCTTCACTTTTAATACTAATTGGGAAATAGAGTTATGTTTTGGTAAGGAATATTTACAACAACATTTTAAATGCAAAATATTGATTTATTGTGTTTTAAAATCCACTAAAACTGTGCCTTTGGTGTATAACCTTTTTCTTGTTGAAATAGGAATACAATTATTTTAAAATTAATCATATTCTTAGGAAAGAGTATATGGAAAAATTAGTTTTCTTTAAATCAAAAGTAAGTTATGCTAGAAAAATTGATGGATTTTCTTGACAGCATTGCAAATGAGTTGACAGAAGGCACACATTAAGGTGAAATATATTTAGACTTTAGTAGTGCCTTAGACTCAAGCTAATGACATCTTAGCCATTGAATGAGTTCAGATTGATTAGATATAAGCAAGGGTATCAGGACTGAAAACCAGCACCGGAATCATAAGATAAAGATAATAATAATACCACCT
This sequence comes from Moschus berezovskii, assembly GCF_049115385.1. NCBI lineage: Eukaryota > Metazoa > Chordata > Mammalia > Artiodactyla > Moschidae > Moschus > Moschus berezovskii. The sequence goes on from NC_142480.1 coordinate 31,243,552, forward strand.
TCCACATATAAAGCACTTAACTTCATCAAAACACTTTCACTTGCATTATCCCCTTTGATTTTCCACAGTATATTTTTTAAAATAAAAATGCTATATTTATGAAACTCATTTACAGTTCTTCTTACACCTGACACTGTAAAAGCCAAACAAATTTACCTATGCATTTAATCATATCACAGTGCTTCATGTAAACAATAGACTTAATTCCATCCACTTCTTCCTGTTTCTCCAGTTCTTCCTTTAATCATGCAGGCAATTTCTCCATTCTTCTTTGTATTTAACCTATTTTACATGCTCCTGTTTTGCTCTATAATCTACAAGATATTTTTTGTGTGTGTGTGTCTGGGGTTATGTGGTTTTTTTCTTTAACTCCTTTATTTCTATTGCTATATTTTCTACTTTTTTTTTTTACCTTTGTTAAAATTCATGGAATTTTATAGTTCTCTGCTTTTCTTCTCCATTAATTTCCTCAGATGTTTCCTCATTCCTTTTTAACAAAATCTAATCTTTATAGGTATGGCATGTAATTATATTTTCTGAAGTGGGCCCACACTCTAACCTGGGATATTTTCAACTAATTTCAGTTTTTCATTGCTCCAATCACACTGAATAAAAATATTATTTTTTGCAGAAGCTCCATTTTACTGTTTTCCCTTCCTCTTGGTCTGCTCTTCTTCTCCAAATTAATTGTATTTTACTGAGTCAACACTGAAAGTTCAGATTGTTCATTTTCAGTTTGACTGCTGGATCTGTGAGATTCCTTTGGTTCTATGTGTCACCTGTTGATATCTTCTAGTTCTTTGGCAATTGTATTAAGGTATCCTAGCTTGTGTTACCCCTGGTGATGGTATCATTATATAATGAAGTATCATGATATTCTCTTTCATTTCCAGTTATATTTCTTTTTCTCACACCCCTTTCTCTCTCTCTCTCATGTAAAACCCGAATAAATTTACCCCTTCTAAGGCTGTTAGTATTTTGTAACCACGGTATCTTTTAGCCATGTCAATGTATCCCCTGCTTTTGCTGCTGTCTGAATTTATTCATTAAACATCTTAGTTTGGTGGATTTATCAAAAATATGCATATCTGTTCTAGTTTCTTTTTCCAACTTCACACACTTTCAAATGTAAATCCAAATGCTCTAACAATGTGTAACTGTTTGCAAAATTTCTTGCTCCTGGGAATTTGAACTAGGTTTAATATATCCCTTCTGTTCTGTCCCTACCACATATTGATTATCTTTGTAGATATTATAACTCCTTGTGTATATAATCCCCATCATATTTTTAATATACAATTATTTTTTCCTTTAAAAGAGCTCAGTTTCTTCATTCTTTTACCCTTTTACTTTTTTTTTTTTCATGTGTATGTCATCAGTGTCTGGTTTCAGTATCAGGGTAATGCTGGCCTTGTAAATTGAGTTAAAAAAGTACTCCCTTCTCTTCTTTGTTTGGAAAAGTTTGAGAAAGATAGCTATTGCTGCTGCTGCTGCTGCTAAGTCACTTCAGTCGTGTCCGACTCTGTGTGACCCCATAGATGGAAGCCCACCAAATCTTCTTTAAATGTTTTGTAGGAACCAGTGAAGCAAACTGGTTCTGAACTCTTGTTTTTTAGAAGGTTTTTTTGTTACTTTTACAAAGTCCTTACCGTGTCTGGTCTATTCAGATATTCTATTTCTTCATGGTTCATTCTTGGGAGATTGTATGCTACTAGGTATTTACCCATTTATTCTAGGTTGTCCTTTGTACTTCTGTGGTATCTGTTTTTATTTCTCCCCTTTTATTTCTGATATTATTTAATAGAGTCTTTTCTCTTTTTTCTTGGTGAATATGCTGAAAGGTTTGTCAATTTTACTTTTTATAGAACCAGCTCTTAGCTTTATTGAACTTTATAATTGTCTTTCTATTCTCTTTTTTTTTTTTTCAGATGTTCAAGCAGGTTTTATTATTTTTTTTAAATCAAATAATCCAATTTTATTTTTTTTTTCAAGTTGAACAGACTAAATTTCTTTAAACAAACTTACTTAGACTCCAGAGTCCTTTAAAAACTTAATAGCATTTATACATTGAAGGTATTTGATTTTCTTGTAACTAGCACTTCAAATGCAACAAGCATTTTAAGCAACAAGCATTTGACCCAACAAGTAAAACTTTTTACAGTTCATAACTTTTATAAATAAAATAAATTAAATGTACAGTGAATAAGTTCTCTGAAATATTTCAATATTTCTGCAGGTTTAGTAACCGCAAAATACATTTCAACTAAAATTCACAAATCTAAAAACCTGTTAGGCATTTTTAGGCGTTTTAAGTTGGAAATGAAGACCAATGTTACATCGTAATATGCCAATTACAAATAGTACTTCAAATAGCAAATACTACAGTTTGTCCCAAACTTTAAAAACTATTCATGAACTCAACACTGAACTATTGATGGCTATGAGAATTGTTTCCTAGCCTTTTTGAAAATTTCAACCCATTTACGTTTAAGGTAATTATTGATAAGTATGATCCCGTAGCCATTTTCTTTATAGCTTTGGGTTCAAGTTTATACACTTTTCCTGTGTTTGCTGTCTATAGAAGATCCTTTAGCATTTGTTGGAGAGCTGGTTTGGTGATGCTGAATTCCCTCAGCTTTTGCTTGTCTGTAAAGCTTTTGATTTCTCCTTCATATATGAATGAGATCCTTGCTGGGTATACTAATCTGGGCTGTAGGCTATTTTCTTTCATCACTTTAAGTATGTCTTGCCACTCCCTTCTGGCCTGAAGAGTTTCTGTTGAAAGATCAGCTGTTATCCTTATGGGAATCCCCTTATGTGTTATTTGCTGCTTTTTCCTTGCTGCTTTTAATATTTGTTCTTTGTGTTTGATCTTTGTTAATTTGATTAATATGTGTCTTGGAGTATTTCGCCTTGGGTTTATCCTGTTGGGGAGTCTCTGGGTTTCTTGGACTTGGGTGATTATTTCTTTCCCCATTTTAGGGAAGTTTTCAACTATTACTTTCTATTCTCTTTCATTTATTTCTGCTGTGATCTTTATTTTTTCCTTCTTTCCACTAACTTTGGGCTTTGTTTATTCTTCTTTTAAAGACTTCTTCAGGTACAAGTTTAGATTGTTTGAGATCATACTTGTTTCTTGAAGTATGCCTGTCTTTTAAACTTCCCTCTTAAACCATTTTGCTATATCTCATAGATTTTGGAATATCATAATGACATTTTCATTTGTCTTCATGTACTTATTTCTCATTTGACTTCTTTATTGACTAAATGGTTTATTGAGTCAATTCTTCATCACAGCTATTTTGAATTCACTCTCAGTTAGATGGCAAAATTCCTCTACTTCAAGTTTAGTTTCTGGAGATTTGTCATTTTCGTTGTGAGATTGTGTTACTGTGGTTCTTCATTGGTGCTTAATGAGGTGTTTTGTTTTTTTTTTTGCTGACATATTTGAAGTAGTGAACACCTTTCTTTTTTTAATGTGAATACTTTTCTTTAAGTTTTTTTTCTTTTTCCTTTGTTAACTAGATTCTAACCTAGATAGTATATTAAAAAGCAGAGACATTTCTTTGCCAACAAAGGTCCGTCTAGTCAAGGCTATGGTTTTTCCAGTGGTCATGTATGGATGTGAGAGTTGGACTGTGAAGAAAGCTGATCACCAAAGAATTGATGCTTTTGAACTGTGGTGCTGGAGAAGACTCTTGAGAGTCCCTTGGACTGCAAGGAGATCCAACCAGTCCATTCTAAAGGAGATCAATCCTGGGTGTTCATTGGAAGAACTGATGCTAAAGCTGAAACTCCAATACTTTGGCCACCTTATGCAACGAGTTGACTCAATGGAAAAGACTGATGCTGGGAGGGAATGGGGGCAGAAGCAGAAGGGAACGACCGAGAATGAGATGGCTGGATGGCATCACCGACTCTATGGACATGAGTTTGAGTGAACTCCAGGAGTTGGTGATGGATAGGGAGGCCTGGTGTGCTGTGATTCATGGGGTCACAAAGAGTCGGACACGACTGAGCAACTGAACTGAACTGAATGATTCAGCAGGTTAGAATTAGAGGCCTTCTTTTGTTTTCCAGTAGTTGGCGATATAGCACACATTTTTGGTTCCTCTTACCTGCACTCTTCTGGTTATATTTGACAGTTGACATATCCCACCCTTCACTGCCTTCATCGGGGGTGTCACCTTGTACTTTACTTATTGCTGCTGTGCCTCTTTGATCATTGGTGCCTTGCTGTTGCCAATGTGACTGGTGTTGCTGCCTCGGGTACTGGGTGAGCAGATGCCTCTGCACGTCTTGGACCTCCTGGGATGCAGATGTCTCCACTGTGGGGGTTGAAGTAGGCTGGGAAAGGAGTTGGAATTGTGAGTGTCTCCTCTGTTACCACGGTGGTTGAGTTTGCAAGTGATGCCACTGTGAGTGGGGGGTCGGTGGGTGTTGTGGGCACCTCTGAAGCCAGAGGGGCATTGTCACAGGCTCTGTTGTCACTCCTGTCTAGTTGCCTGTGGATGTAGGCATGTGAGGTGCTTCTCCCCGGGCCACAGGCTTAGCCACCAGGGGTTCAGTAGAGCAGGCACTGCCTCTGCTGCTCCACTGGTTCTGCCTTCTCTAGGTGTTCCAGTTACCCACGTTTAGATATACAGATGTGTGGAATTCCCCAGCATCTCAGTATGTTGAGCAGCAAAGTCATTGTTGAGTTCTGGATGATTTACTGGTTGTATATTGAAGAGAGAGACAAAGGGATCGTCTCTTGTTGATATGACGCTGACATCAATCTGGGTATTCTTATCTATTTTATTGAGGTCAAGGAAAGTCAATTCCATTTGTTCCTATTCTATCTTCCCTTATCTCAGTTGCACTGCAAATCCTTCCCATGCTCTTTAATATAGTTTTCTTTCCCCAAAGAAACTATTGATCTGCAACTGATTTGTCTCTTTTAAATTAGGGGGGCAAAATGCATGTAGCTTTTAACTTATATTTGATTTTTTCTTAGTTTTTTTTTTTTTTTTAACATTTCCTAGGCTTCTAAAGGTCCCAGTTTGAATCTGAGCACGCGCTCAAAATATAATGTATTTTCTTAATATTTACATTCAACAAGATGCCACAAACTTTCATAACAAAGTTTTTCCTGTAAGTGCCAGTCTTTGGTCAAATTTGTTTTCAATTTCCTCAATATACCTTAGCTTAAAGCTTTTATGCATGTCACCATAATGATTACTGAATTTGACTCTTCTGATATGAAAGTTACTTCCTGATTTTATGAGGGCTTTTTAATATTTTAAATATTCTTTTCCATGTTGCTTTATCACAGGATATCGAATATAATCCCCTGTGCTATACAGGGACATTATTGTTTAGCCATTCTATGTCATATGGTCATGCCACTCGAGATGCCTGTGCCCAACCAGTGCCTCCTTCACTTATACACTAAGCACACAGCTGACCTCCCTATATACTTGCTTGGCCCAGCTAGTGATTGCTCTTATCAAAGGGGCAGAGAGAAGCCTGTCCCTCTACGGGTTTCCATGGTAACTAATGAGGGCACCTGACATCATTCCTCTATGATTGATAGTCTCTCCTTATCCCTGGGAATGAAGACTGCCACCATGTCCTGCCCACTGTCTGCCGCACACACCTACGGTCAGGTGTTGCACTAGGACTTTGCTAAAGATGTATAAGCTCCCCTATCTGTTAAATCATTGACGTCTCTATTGCTGACTCTGGGCTCTTTCTTCAGTCTTTAAGCTGAGTAAATACAGGGCTTGTAGGCATGTGGGGTGCAGCCCCAAACTCTGCTAACCCCAAACTCTGGCTGCCTCCCTCTGCTACTCCCTTCCCTTTGTAACCACATGTCTGTTGTCTATGTTTGTTGAGTCTGTTTTGTAGATAAGTTCATTTATGTCATATTTTAGATTCCACATATAAGAGATATTATATGGTATGTGTCTTTGTCAGATTTACCTCATTTAGTATGAGGATCTGTAGGCCCATCTATGTTGTTGCAAACGGCACTCTTTCAGTCTTTTTTTATGGCTGAGTAGGATTCCACTGTGTATAAGTATGTCATATTTTCTCTATCCATTCACCTGTTGTTTCCCTGTCTTGGCTATTGTGAATAGTACTGAGGTGGTGCATAGACCAGAGGGGTGCGTGTATCTTTTTGAATTATAGTTTTGTCTAGATACATGCCCAGGAGTAGGATTCCTGGTCATATGGCAACTCCATTATTTGTTTGTTTTTTTGAGAAACCTTCATACTGTTTTCTGAAGTGGCTGTACCAATTTACATTTCCACCAAGAGTGTAAGAAGGTCCCCTTTTCTCCACACCCTCTCCAGCATTTGTTATTTGTAAACTTTTTGATGATGGCCATTCTGGCCAGTTTGAGGTGGTACCTCACTGTGATTTTGGTATGCATTTCTCTAATAATTAGTGATTATTTTTCATCTGTGTGTTGGTTATATGTGTGTCTTTGGAGAAATATCTACTTAGCTCTGTTCATTTTTCAGTTGGATTGCTTGCTATTTTGTTGTTGAGTTGTATGTGCTATTTGTATATTTTGTAAATTAATCTCTTGTTGGTTGCATCATTTGCAAAGATTTTCTCCTCTCTCTTTTCATTTGGTTCCTTTGCTGTACAAAAGCGTTTATGTTTAATTAGGTTCCATTTCTTTGTTTTTATTTCTATTCCATTGGGAGTCTGACCTAAGAAAATATTTGTACAATTTATGTCAGAGAATGTTTTGCCTATGTTCTTTTTTAAGTTTTATGGTATCATATCTTATTTTTCAGTCTTTAAGCCATTTAGAGTTTATTTTTGTGCATGGTTTGAGGGTGTGTTCTAACTTTACTGATTTACATGTGGCTTTCCAACTTTCCCAACACCACTTGCTGAAGAGATTTTTTTTTTTTCCCCTTCATGTATTCTTGCCTTTTTTGTCAAAGATTAATTGACCATAAGTGTGTGGTCTATTTCTTGGCTCTCTATTCTGTTCCATTAATCCATATGTCTGTTTTTATGCCAATATCATGCTATTTTGATTACTGTAACTTTGTAGTATTGTCTGAAGTTTGGGTAGGTTATGTCTCTACCTTTTTTCTTTTTTCTCAAGGTTGCTTTGGCAATCTTGTAAAAAATGTCATGGATAATTTGATTGGGATTACATTTGAATCTATGGATTGCTTTGGGTAGTATGGCCATTGTAGCAATATTAATTCTTCCAATCCAAGAACATGGAATATCTTTCCATTTCTTTGAATTGAATCATATTTAAATTCCTTTATGTTTTGTAGTTCTTAGCATGTAAGTCTTTACCTCTTTGGCCAGGTTTACTCCTAAGTAATTTTTTGGGGTTGCGATTTTAAAAGGGATTGTTTCTTTTGCATTCCCTTTCTGATATACCATTAATAGTGTAAAAATAATGCAAGCAATTTCCATATGTTAACCTTTTATCTTGCTATATTGCTGAGTTTATCAGTTCTAGTAGTTTTTGTGTGAAGTCTTTAGGAATTTCTATATATAGTATCATGCTGTCTGCATATAATGACAGATTTACCTTTTCTCTTCCAATTTGGATACATACTATTCCTTTCTCTTCTCTGATTACTGTAGTTTGGACTCCCAATACTATGTTGAAAGAAGCGGTGAGAGTGGACATCCTTGTCTTGTTCCAGATTTTAGTGGGAAGGCTTTCAGCTTTTTACCATAGATCATTATATTGTCTGTGGATTTTTCATTAACTAACTTTTATTATGTTGAGATATGTCTGCTCTATCTCACTTTGGTAAGAGTTTTTATCGTGAGTAGATGTTGAGTTTTATCAAATGCTTTTTCTGCATCTGTTGACATGATCATGTGTTGTTGTTTATTTTTTCTTTTGTTGATGTGGTGTGTCACATTGATTGATTTGCATATATTGAATCATCCTTGTTAACTTGGGATGAATCCAGCTTGGTCATGGTGTATGATTTTTTTTTTTATATGTTGTTGGATTTGGTTTGCTAACATTTTGTTGAGAATTTTGCATCTATATTCAATAAGGATACTGGCCTATTATTTTCTTTTATGGTGGTGTCTTTGTCTGGTTTTGGTATCAGTATGATGGTGGCTTCATAGAAGGTCTTTAGGAGTATTCACTCTGCTTCAATCTTTTGGAAAAGTTTGACAAGGATCAGTTCTCCTTTGTATGTTTGGTAGAATTCACCTGTGAAATCATCTGGTCCTGGATTTTGTTTGTAGGAAGTTTTTATTATTATTGTTACAGATTTTATTTCATTTCTAGTTCAGATATGAGAGGAGGTTTGAACTCAGATATACTCTTTCAGATGACCAGTGTATACCCCAGAGCAACAGTTAAGTGTGACTCCAAGACAGAAAACATCAATATCACCTATGGACTTATGAAAATGTGACTTACCTCACCCACCAAAGTCATAGCAATACACATGGGAACCTGTGATCTGTGCTTTCACAGTCCCATTTTTCTGATGCACAGTAAAGTTTGACACTCAGCAATTGCTAAAACCATCTGACTTCATTGCTCTTATTAGTTATTGATTTAAATATAGGCATAATATATAGTATAAATCAAATGAGATATGAGAGGAATATAGTAGGGAAGCCTTTGATAAACATGTTTTTGCTCTTAAAAAATAATGATCAAGAAGGAATAAACCTTTTCATGGCTGGTTTGACATGTTGCAAATTGTTCCAAGTCTCTGTATGTATTTGGCCACCATCAGGCAGAATAGCACTGGTGTCAAGGTTGGTTGAGCTGAAAGATCATAAATACCTAGATTCCTGATGATGTCACTGAGCCAGTGAAGAAACCAGCTTTGAAATCACATTTTTTGCTATATAAAATAATAAATACTCATACGTCAGTTTAAGGTAGATTTTATGTTATCTACAGGTGAAAATATCTAATCTTACATGAATTTCTTGTTCATCAATAATAAAATAATAAATGCTATTTAAAAGCTCTAACTCATAAGAACTTTTTCTATGGAATTTTGTATTCTGTCTATACAAATAATACTTGCTGTCAGCCAGTGTATAGCAGTCTATAGGTTTTAATAAACAGCCACAATTTTAAAATATATGAGAAGCTAAAAATAGAAACACTTAACATAAAGTGGATAAGATTAGCTGCCTATGAAAATCTCCTGAAGCATAAGAAAATCCATGAAGTAATTCATATCTGTGATTGGATTAGACTAGAGATTATAATCTCCTGAGGGATTTAAACTATGTCTGTGAAAAAAAGACACACTTGAAATGTAATTAATTAAAAAAATCTCTAATGAAAGCATGTTCTTTATATGAAAGTGTTCGAATGACAAAAGATACTGTTGAGTAATAAGAAATATTGGAAGTGGGTAGTAAGAGCTTTTCAACATTTATTCAGCTCCTGTATCTGATTGACACCAACATTAAAAATCTTCAGGCTTTACCACCATCAGTTCAGTTCAGTTCAGTTCAGTTCAGTTGCTCAGTCGTGTCCGACTCTTTGCGACTCCATGAATCACAGCACGCCAGGCCTCCCTGTCCATCACCAACTCCCGGAGTTCACTCAAACTCATGTCCATCGAGTCGGTGATGCCATCCAGCCATCTCATTCTCTGTCTTCCCCGTCTCCTCCCACCCCCAATCCCTCCCAGCATCAGAGTCTTTTCCAGTGAGTCAACTCGTCCCATGAAGTGGCCAAAGTATTGGAGTTTCAGCTTTAGCATCAGTCCTTCCAATGAACACCCAGGACTGATCTCCTTTAGAATGGACTGGTTGGATCTCCTTGCAGTCCAAGGGACTCTCAAGAGTCTTCTCCAGCACCACAGATGGGCTCAAATAGCAGGCAAAATGGTTAGACTACCTTTTGTTCTGACTTTCCACACACATAACTACTTTATAGTTTTAAGTTTGATTTTTTTTTCAGGGGTCTTAATTTTTAGAATAGTGTCGTAGAAAATTAAATTGAGGTATTTTGGTAACTAGACATATATATTCCATAGTCTCAGTGAAAATAAAGTCACAATCAGGTGTATGAATCAATATTTTGGGAGTTTGGTTAATGTGACTCACATACCTACATTTAAAGCACTTCATGGTAACGAAACAGCTTCTGTGATAAAATTGAGAAGCAAACTTAGATTGTATAGTGCTTTACTGCCACAAATACTTCATGAAGCCTTTTTTTTTTTTTTTTTCCTCTCTTTCTAACTAACTGCCTGAGTGTCGTAAATACTCTCTAATTTCTACTGGATGTTCTGAGTACTTTATAAGAGCAGTTTAATAGTTGTAAGAGAAATAAGAAATAGTTTTCTTTTGTAAGTAGGGTCATAATGCCCCAACAGCTACTATGAATACTTAGAACTTAATAATGTTTTATATTTTCCTTCTTTTGCTACTTTGGATATCAAAGGATCAGTAACATGAACAAAGTTTTTTATGTATTTACAAGACACTTTTTCTGATTGGTAGTAATAAAATATGCAAAGCAGTATGGTGATAAATAATATCATGCTTTTCAATTAATATAGATAGCAACATAACTCATAGACAATCTACCTCATTATTTATCCAGAAGGTATTTATAGGTGTGGTGGTATTGTACATATGAGATAAATTGTAGAGTTTGCCTTTTGCTTAAAGGTCTGAAAACTAAGATTTCAATAAACCCACACCAAAAGTATCTTAGAGATACTGGATGAAACTTTGCTTTTTCTTTCTTGCATTCTTATGCACGATTCCAAGAATTGTATGGAAAAGTCAGCTGCCCTTTTAGGTATTTTCTTGACCCAATACAGAAAGATAGTATAGATTGTTTATTACAGTTCATACTATAAGAAGGTAAAAATCTGGTGTTCAATTCATTATTATTTCTCTACCAAAATTAATTTCAGTGCACTTTTTTAAAATTTAAAATCTCAATTCCCATTATGACACTTTTTTGATAGACTTTCACTCTATTGGGGAGGGAGATCTTTTTCTTTTTCTAACCTTTTTTCCTTGAAGTGATTTGGTTAAGCAGGAAAAAAGAATGAAGGCATTTTGACACCACATCCCCTATTCTATTAACCAAACTACATAATCCTCTCCTTTGCTCAGTTTGATTTTCCTTTATTGAATTTTGCTTTCTGCAATGTTCTCATTTCCCTTATTAGATTAAATCAGATTGTTCTTACCCATCCAACATTATCCCTTTGGGAGAGCAAAATTCAGTCTCCCGAGAGAAAAATGTAAAGAAAATCTACTTAGAGAAGATTACTCAGCTAGTGTTATTATCCGTTTCCAATTTCCTTTCTGCTTTACAGAGTAAGTTTGACTCATTCCCTGATGGCAAACTTTCCTTCCTTCTACTATGTAGCAAGAATGAGGACAGGGCATCTATAATAGATGACTCCTAATGTAAAGTGCAGAACCTCAGAATTGAAAAGACTTGTTATATACAATAGGTCAGGGAAATTCTTAGATTATTGCTTCTGCTTACAACTACTGCCATTTGAAACCAAAAAACAAACAAACAAAAACACTCAACCAAGAATTATTTAGGAACTTCTATTAGGATACCTCTAAGCTGACACTCAGGTGATGCTCTTTTGGTGCTCATGATGGAACTGCTGAAGACCTGTCACAACAAAGACGTGAGAACAGAGCAGCTTTATCTGTATTGCTTTGCATTTATTTCACTTCTGCATAGATCCAAGAGAAAGCTCAAGACACACAGTATCAGTGGAAGTTAGGTTTCTCTTCTCTACAAACTGCCCTTTAAGCCTCAAAATGGAGATTTCCAAGAAATTTCTCTTTTTAGGTTTTCAAAATTGCTGAGAAGCAGTTAAATTTTTCATTGTAGTACCAATTTTTTTTTTTAAAGTCTGTTCTGGTCCAAAATTTTAAAAGTACATGATAAACCTAATGAATCTCGGAACTAAATTGTGTGTGTGTGGGTCTGTCTATTTTCTAACCTAGCGTCTTAAATTCTCTTGAGGTCACCCTGTCAACATCAGTTCTGTGGCCTGGATTTAGTTGAATCAATCCTAATTGCAATTCGGCACAGGTCTGGTCCTTTGTGGAGATTGCAGATGAATGACAGTGCACTGGCAGGGAAGATAAATATGCTGGCAAATAAGATCCCAGCACTCACAGAAGATGGAATAAATTACTTTACCAATAGAGTGGAAGTAATACATTGGAGAGAAAAAGTAAAATCGAAGCCAGTTTAATACTAGGTTTGTTAAAAGTTTAAAATAAAGCATTTTAAGCTTATGTAAAATACTGAAGGCAATTCGTTTTTATTTAGAACGCGTTCCATTGCTCTCTATCATGAAAAATAATGGCAAACACTAATTTTGTTTATGCAGATGACAGCCTGGAACAATTTTAATTCATGTAACATCCTCTAGTAGCTGAAGGCTGGTGGTAGCTGTGGTATAGCATATTGATTAGTAATTTGATAAATACACAAAATGGCACATTGAGCTTTAGGTACTTCATGCAAAATGTATTTAAATGACCTTGACTAATTAGAGTGCATAGCTGTGAGGCAGTACCATATGAATAAGAGCCAGTTTCTGGGTCTAGAGATTTATATCCTTCTACGACAGAGAATAAGAAGAGACCTGCATACAGATACTGACTTCTGTCAAGGAAGAAGACATAATATGTCATCGGAAGAAAAAATTTTTTTTCATTGTGAAACTTATTCCCCTTATCCTATGAAATTAATTCAATGATTTTATATCTAAAATATATTTCAAAGGCTAACTGGACTCTAGGCAATGTATAAACATGTACTTTACTAAAATTAAATAATCAGGTGTGGGGAAATTAACAACATGGCGCCAGTCAAGCTCTCTCACCTCTGGGCTCTCACATCCTCTCGCCCCATGTGAGAGCTAAGCTCACATACAGCATTGCGCATGCACGTCACGATGTACCTGCTTGGCCACGGGCTACTTTTGATATATAAGCTCCACCTGGAAAAAGCCCTGAAGGTTTGTGTGCGGTTATTCTGTGTTATGTTATGTCATGTCTGCTGCTACAGCTGCTACACCCGCCAGGAGCGAATAGACGCATCTGCAGGTCCTAAGGCTCCTTGCATTTTCTTCCAGCGTCTTAGCTCGCGCCTTGCTTATTATGGGTTCAGAGAACAGTGAGATACAGCGAGACAATTGGCGCTATGAGCAGGGTCAGCAATACATCAGACAAAGCTTTTTAGAGCAATGTGAAATAATTATTTTATATTATACTTAAGGATGAATATAAATTCTTCATATTATTTACCTCTTTAAATTTTATAGCTGCATGAAGTGTAAAGTTCCAAAATAATATGTTATCCTTACAGACTATACATCTACAGTTTACTACCACCTATTAATATTAGGTATCTCATAGTTTTATATGAAATTAAACTTTCTCGTTAGGTTTCATGGATGAAGTTTAGGTTTTATTGTATTCTTATGGAAAACATTTTGGTAAAAGTAAAGTGCTCTAAGAATCCATAGACAACTCAAAAATTTGTTAAAAATAAAACCTTCCTGTTTCACTTGGCTATACATTTCATGACAGTACTGGCTAATAAATAGCGTATCATAAACAGGTGGCTCAGTTTTTATCCCCTGCAATATAATCTCAGCATTTCTTTGAAGTGTAGTGTTCTTATAAACATAAATATAAGTTTCTGGAAGCAAAGTAAGCAGGGACTGAAGGTTGAGATTTTTATATAAATATTCAAAATCTCTGAAATAAGTTGAGGCCCATATGAGTTATTCCTAGCAACATAGGTTTACCACCAATTGTGCAGAGTTTCTTCAGGATGCATTTCAGTTGCTATGAAAGATCTCAAATACAACTGATTGTTTGTCTACTACTTCAGTGCCCTATTCTTGGATTAGAAATTTTGTAGGCTTGCTTCAATTAAGGGTAAAATATACAAGACCACAAAGAGGAGGTGTGAATTAAATCCTTCAGTAACTTAACTCAAAGTTGGTATTTTTTTTTTTTTTATTTCAAATGCCAGTTAAATTCAACTGTTCACTCAGAGTATCTCTAAATGAATTTAGGTTATGTCAAATACAAGTTTCTCTGACTCTCCAAAATCACACTTCTTCTCACGTCATTGCTTAACAACTTCAGAGAGCTGCCAGATACTAGTTCAATTTGGTTTTCTTTGTGAGAAGTATGATTTTGAAAGAATAAATTTCTAAGAAGACTTTTTAAAAGCCTTACAGAAAAGTTTGCTAGGAGACTGATATTCTTTTTTATCAACCTATTTCCTGTAACAGTTATTGAATATTTTAAAACTAGAGAAGACTTAAAATCTCCACACAGCCTAAATCTTTAGCAGTAAATGATAGGCTTATGAATATTAATTTCAAAAGATTGCTATTGCTCTAAATATTTTATATATATAATCTTGATTCAAGTAAACAAAAATGAATTAGAGGTAATAATATTCATTTGGTACTAACCATTGGCCAGGTATTCTATCATGTTTGTAACTTTAAAATACAAGATCAGACATATCATCACCTGTGAAAATCAGTGTTAAAGGGGTTAAAAGTAATTCCATGGCAAAATCATGCAAAAATTATAATAAGAAAGTGTAAATTTTTCAGAAATTTAATGAATTTTTGAAAAAATGAGTCATGTGAAGAAGAAATCAGGTTGAGACGCTATGAAGGTGAAGGTAATTTAGATTCTCTTTTAAACAAACAGCATATTAGGATGATAACCTCTATTTTAAGAAAATTATAGAAGGAACTCAACTAGAGGCCTTTAATCCAGCCTAGGTTTCTCCCATCCCAGCTAAAGTAGAAAAATCTTTGCAGAATTGACTTTTAAACAAAATTACCTATTCAGTTACATCGTGAAGATGTAAAACTCAGTGTTTAGCAAAGGGTAGTCCATCAACTGGGGTGCTTGTGATAAATGCAGATTCCTGCCTTACTGCAGGCTTCTGAGTCAGGAACTCTGGAGCCAGAGCTCCAGAATCTGTATTTTGAAGGAGCATCATGAAGAAGTCTGATGTACTGTAAAATTTGAGAGCCACACAGTAAATACTTATTATCTGAGAGATTTCAGTTTATAAGGTAGCATATAGGACAGATTATCTCTATTGATTTCTTCCACCACCATCATTTTTGAGAGATCAGGACAGTATTACTGAAAACCATAAATCTGAAGAAGGATGGCTAACATTTTTACAAAACTGTTGAAGAAGGTAAGGTAAGCTAATATAAAACTCCTGAATTTACTGCAGTAAAGAATACATATTGTAATTCCTTCTGACAGAAGACCATAACTGTCCATATCCTTTTATTTTGAGAAAAAGGTAATAATTCATATCAAATTTTATACACCAGTTTTAGTTCCCCTGTTACAATTTGCTATTGCAGAGAAATGGACTTCAAAGCAAGTGTGCTACATATAAATGCCTTAAACAAAGAAAAATCTAAAACACACTTGCCCTTATTGAAATTACCAAGAGAAATCCATTCACGTGTCTTGTCTTCTCCTTACTTCTAAAGAATATGAATTTGGTGCTAGTTATGCTTTAGCATCACTATGAACAAAGCTAGTGGAGGTGATAGAATTCCAATTGAGCTATTTCAAATCCTGAAAGATGATGCTGTGAAAGTGCTGCACTTAATATGCCAGCAAATTTGGGAAGCTCAGCAGTGGCCACAGGACTGGAAAAGGCCAGTTTTCATTCCAATCCCAAAGAAAGGCAATGCCAAAGAATGCTCAAACTACCACACAATTGCACTCATCTCACACGCTAGTAAAGTCATGCTCAAAATTCTCCAAGCCAGGCTTCAGCAATATATGAACTGAGAAATTCCAGATGTTCAAGCAGGTTTTAGAAAAGGCAGAGGCACCAGAGATCAAACTGCCAACATCTGCTGGATCATGGAGAAAGCAAGAGAGTTCCAGAAAAACATCTATTTCTGCTTCATTGACTATGCCAAAGCCTTTGACTGTGTGGATCACAGTAAACTGTGGAAAATTCTGAAAGAGATGGGAATACCAGACCTGACCTGCCTCTTGAGAAACCTTTATGCAGGTCAGGAGGCAACAGTTAGAACTGAACATGGAACAGCAAACTGGTTCCAAATAGGAAAAGGAGTATGTCCAGGTTGTATATTGTCACCCTGCTTATTTAACTTATATGCAGAGTACATCATGAGGAACGCTGGGCTGGAAGAAGCACAAGCTGGAATCAGATTGCAAGGAGAAATATTAGTAACCTCAGATATGCAGATGACACCACCCTTATGGCAGAAAGTGAAGAGGAACTAAAAAGCCTCTTGATGAAAGTGAAAGAGGAGAGTGAAAAGTTTGGCTTGAAGCTCAGCATTCAGAAAACAAAGATCATGGCATCTGGTCCCATCACTTCACAGGAAATAGATGGGGAAACCGGAGAAGGCAATGGCAAGCCACTCCAGTACCATTGCCTAGAAAATCCCATGGAGGGAGGAACCTGGTAGGCTGTAGTCCATGGGGTCGCTAAGGGTCGGACACGACTGAGCGACTTCACTTTCACTTTTTACTTTCACACATTGGAGAAGGAAATGGCAACCCACTCCAGTGTTCTTGCCTGGAGAATCCCAGGGACGGGGGAGCCTGGTGGGCTTCCGTCTGTGGGGTCACACAGAGTCGGACACGACTGAAGTGAGTTAGCAGTAGCAGATGGGGAAACAGTGGAAACAGTGTCAGACTTTATTTTTTTTGGGCTCCAAAATCACTGCAGATGCTGATTGCAGCCAGGAAATTAAAAGATGCTTACTCCTTGGAAGGAAAGTTATGACCAACCTAGACAGCATATTAAAAAGCAGAGACATTACTTTGCCAACAAAGGTCCGTCTAGTCAAGGCTATGGTTTTTCCTGTGGTCATGTATGGATTTGAGAGTTGGACTGTGAAGAAAGCTGATCGCTGAAGAATTGATGCTTTTGAACTGTGGTATTGGAGAAGACTCTTGAGAGTCCCTTGGACTGCAAGGAGATCCAACCAGTCCATTCTAAAGGAGATCAGTCCTGGGTGTTCATTGGAAGGACTGATGCTAAAGCTGAAACTGCAATACTTTGGCCACCTCATGCGAAGAGTTGACTCACTGGAAAAGACTCTGATGCTGGGAGGGATTGGAGGCAGGAGAAGGGGACGACAGAAAATGAGATGGCTGGATGGCATCACTGACTCGATGGAGGTGAGCTTGAGTGAACTCCAGGAGTTGGTGATAGACAGGGAGGCCTGGTGTGCTGTGATTCGTGGGGTCGCAAAGAGTCGGACATGAATGAGTGACTGAACTGAACTGATGCTTTAGGCAAAAATTAGAAACAGGACTTTAAAAATGCTTAATCCATGCCAGATTTACTCCTTTATTTACTCTTAGATATTTAAAACCTCTTAAAAATAAACAGGAAGGGAAGAGTCAAAGTACTTTTAGAAAGGTTGTCTTTGTTCCTTGATCTTTTCTTTTTTCTTTCCTATAGAGGCCTCATTTATTTGCATGCTGCTGATGCTAAGTCGCTTCAGTCGTGTCCGACTCTGTGCAACCCCATAGATAGCAGCCCACCAGGCTCCACCGTCCCTGGGATTCTCCAGACAATAACACTGGAGTGGGTTGCCATTTCCTTCTCCAATGCATGATGTGAAAAGTGAAAGTGAAGTCGTTCAGTCGTGTCTGACTCAGCGACCCTATGGACTGCAGTCTACCAGGCTCCTCCGTCCATGGGATTCTCCAGGCAAGAGTACAGGAGTGGGTTGCCATTGCCTTCTCTGCATTTATTTGCATAGCTTCAGCCAAATGCTCTCCAGTCTATACCTACAGTTTTATTCTCTCCTTCAAGATGGTATCACATCCCCCAAAACACTAGGAATTTCCACTTGCTTATCTTTTTGTTACTCACCATGTCTAAAACAAGACTCATGACCTTTCTCCCCAAACTGACACCTAGTCTTGGCTTGCCTATTTCTCTTAATGATAGTACTATTATTCTTCAAAGTATATAGCCTCTAAATCTTGGACTCAGCTTTGTATTTTTCTTCCATCCAACCTCCACCAATCTGCAATATAATCAATCACTACTTCCTGATGATTTTTCCTTTGTTCTTCAGCATTTGTATTTTACTTTCAATTCTTTCTTTCCTGACCCTATTTCAGGTCTTAGTCATCTGAAACTTGGACTTCTATTATATTTCTGTATTGGGGTTCTCTTATAGAACATAGAACTTGGTCAGAATTTTGAAAAGTGGAGCATGAATATATATAATAGAAATATGCTTATGTTTACATATGTATGCCTATCTATCTATACATATATCCATTATATATATATATATATAATATATGTATCTATGTGTGTGCATGTGTATGTTTATATGCTGCTGCTGCTGCTAAATCACTTCAGTCGTGTCCGACTCTGTGTGACCCCATAGACGGAAGCCCACCAGGCTCCCCGTCCCTGGGATTCTCCAGGCAAGAACACTGGAGTGGGTTGCCATTTCCTTCTCCAATGTGTGAAAGTGAAAAGTGAAAGTGAAGTTGCTCAGTTGTGTCCGACCCTTAGCGACCCCATGGACTGCAGCCTACTAGGCTCCTCCATCCATGTTTATATGAGTCAGTACTAATTCCTCTCTTTCCTTTGCCTCCCATATGAGTTCTGTTTAAATTTCTATTTGCTCATAACTTATCCCCCAATATTTTTTATTACCACCCATCTGCATTACCATCTCTTATTTCAGCTGCAGTAACATTCTTCCTAATCATTTTATATGTATCCATACTTGCACTTATATTCTCTTTAATAGACATAGTGATATTCTGCATCAAATTCCCATAGGATTTCAAAATATACATTTTTTTTTGTTTTTATTTACAATTTGCAATATGATTTTTCCTTTCCAACATCTTTTTTGACATCATGTAAATAAAGTCTTTCCCTTGACCATTTTTAGAGTCATACTGGCTTTCTTTTGCTTTTGTAAGCCCCACGGGCTCATTTTCATGTCAGAAACTTAAAACGTCCCTTCCAGAAATGTTTCCATGATTTGACTACTACTTGTTATTCAGTTCTTGAGTCAACTGATGCTTCTTCAAGACATTTTTTCTTGATCATCATTTCTTCATGATCATCTTTTCTAAAGTGGTCAACCTGGCCCCTAGAATCATTCTGTATTCCATTTCCTGGCCTTATCTTTTTGTAGCACTTATCAATGATGAAAATGTATCATCATCATCTTTCTTTCCAAACTTTAACATTTAAGCTCCAGGAAAGAGGCACATCAGTAGTGAGAATAACACTTGACACTCATCCCAAGTCCCAAGAAGGATAGTGCTAAAGAATGTGCTAACCATCAGGCAATTGCACTCATCTCCCATGCTAGTAATGTCATCCTTAAAATTTTGTATGCTAAGTTTCAGCATCATGCAAACCAAGAACTTTCAAATGTCCAAGCTGGGTTTAGAAAAGGCAGAGGAACCAGAGATCAAATTGCCAACATTCACTGGATCATAGACAAAGCTAGGGAATTCCAGAAAAACATGTACCTCTGTTTCTTTGACTGTGTGGATCATAATAAACTGTGGAAAGCTCTTAAAGAGACAGAAATATGAGACCATCTTACCTGTCTCCTGAGAAACCTGGCTGTGGGCCAAGAAGAAACAGTTAGAACCCTGTATGGAACAATTGGTTGGTTCAAGATTGAGAAAGGAGTAAGACAGGTGTCTGCTGTCATCCTGTTTGTTTCATCTCTACAATGAGCACGTCATGAGAAATGCCAAGCTGGATGAGTCACAAACTGGAATCCAGATAGGCGGGAGAAACATCAACAGCCTCAGATATGCAGATGATACCACATTAATGGCAGAAAGTGAAGAGGAACTGAAGAGCCTCTGAATAAGAGTTAAGGAGGAGAGTGAAAGAGCTGGCTTAAAACTAAATATGAAAAAAACTAAGATTATGTCATCTGGCCCCATAATTTCATGGCAAATAGAAGGGGAAAATGTGGAAGTAGTGACAGATTTCCTATTTTTGGGCTCTAAAATCACTGCAGATGGTGACTGCTGCCTTGAAATCAGATGTTTGCTTCCTGGCAGGAAAGCTATGACAAACCTAGAAAGTGTGTTTAAAAGCAGAGACATTACTCTGCTGACAAATGTCCATATAGTCAAGGCTATGGTCTTACCAGTGGTCACATATGGTTGTGAGAGCTGAACGATAAATAAGGCAGAGTGCCGAAGAATTGATACTTTTGAATTGTGGTGTTGGAGAAGACTCTTGAGAGTCTCTTGGACTGCAAGGATATCCAACCAGTCAGTCCTAAAGGAAATCAACCCTTAATATTTATTGGAAGGACTGATGCTGAAGCTGAAGCTCAAATACTTGGCCACCTGATATGAAGAGCCAACTCACTGTAAAATACCTTGATGCTGGGAGGATTGAAGGCAGGAGGATAAGGGGACAACAGAGGATGAGATGGCTGGATGGCATCACCAATGCAATGGACATGAACTTGGGCAACTTTGGGATACAGTGAGGGACAGAGAGACCTGGCATGCTGTAACCATGGGTTCACAAAGAATCAGACACAACGGGGTGGTTGAACAACAACGAATATGTTAGGCATTTAAAAGTAAGGGCTTTCACTGAGAATATAAAAAAGGATGGATACTGTGGGGCCTGGGCTATAAGTAAAAGGTCTCCTTCTGTGAAGAGTTTCTGTATATTCTTAATACTGGGTTTGATTTTATAAACCAATTTAGCAGGTTTCCTTATGTCTTCTAAATCCAGCTTGGATAGAGGTCCTTAAACAAAGCGTTTATGTGGCATAATGAAAACATTATTCAATTTAAAAAGAAAAGGAACAGTTCTAAATACACTATTTAAAAGGTCTTTCTCAAGAATAATTATTTCAGGAAATACAAGTAAATATAAGCATATATGTATATAAGTAAATATAAGCAAAGTACATCATGAGAAACACTGGGCTGGAAGAAGCACAAGCTGGAATCAAGATTGCTGGGAGAAATATCAATAACCCCAGATACGCAGATGACACCACCCTTATGACAGAAAGTGAAGAAGCACTAAAGAGCCTCTTAATGAAAGTGAAAGAGGAATGTAAAAGAGTTGGCTTAAAGTTCAACATTCAGAAAACTAAGATCATGGCATCTGGTCCCATCATTTCATGGCAATAGGTGGAGAAACAGTAACAGACTACTTTTTTGGGCTCCAAAATCACTGCGGATGCTGATTGCAGCCGTGAAATTAAAAGACGCTTACTCCTTGGAAGGAAAGTTATGACCAACCTAGATAGCATATTAAAAAGCAGAGACATTACTTTGCCAACCAAGGTCCATCTAGTCAAGGGTATGGTTTTTCCCATGGTCATGTATGGATGTGAGAGTTGGACTATAAAGAAAGCTGAGCACCAAAGAATTGATGCTTTTGAACTATGGTGCTGGAGAAGACTCTCGAGAGTCCCTTGGACTACAAGGAGATCCAACCAGTCCATCCTAAAGGAAATCAGTCCTCCTGGGTGTTCATTGGAAGGACTGATGTTGAAGCTGAAACTCCAATCCTTTGGCCACCTGATGTTAAGAGCTGACTCATTTGAAAAGACCCTGATGCTGGGAAAGATTGAAGGCAGGAGGAGAAGGGGACAACAGAGGATGAGACAGTTGGTTGGCATCACTGACTCAATAAGTTTGAGTAAACTCTGGGAGTTGGTGATGGACAGGGAGGCCTGGCATGCTGGAGTCCGTGGGATCACAAAGAGTTGGACACGACCGAGCAACTGAACTGACTGAAGTAAATATTAAATATGGACAATTTAATATTTTCATTCAGAAACTATGGTGCATGTTTCTATTAATGATAGCACATTTATATATAATACAGTATGACATGAGTTTGAGTGAACTCCAGGAGTTGGTGCTGGACAGGGAGGCCTGGCGTGCTGTGATTCATGGGGTTGCAAAGAGTCGGACACGACTGAGCGACTGAACTGAACTGATGCCAGGTTTTCTTCTAATAGCTTTATATATATTAGTTAAATTATCTTCAACTACTCAAGGAAATTACTATTAAGTCTTCTGTTTTACACATGGGAAATTGTTATACAGAGAAGTTTGGTAACTATCCCTATAATATAAATTGTAAGTGCAGATGGATTCAGAATCTCTTTGTTTAACCATGATCAAGATTTCCTTCCTATTCTGACAGAACAATGGGGCAAAATAAATGGAAAAAAGGATTAGGTTATGGGAAAGAATAAGGCCGAAAATGCCGAAACAAACTTGGGGCAGTGAAAAGCAAACTAAGAATACACAATAAACTTGGGAAACACTTCTAAAATGCATAGAAAATGAAGAATAGTGAAAAGAGTAGAGTGGAGATAGTGGACAATAGAGAACAAATTGTGAAGACATAAATATCAGCTATTACATAATAAGCAAATGTAAAATCCAATGCTGTAAGGAACAATACTACATAGAAACCTGGAATGTTAGGTCTGTGCTGCTGCTGCTGCTAAGTTTTTCAGTCATGTCCAACTCTTTGAGATCCTATGGACCATAGCCTGCCAGGTTCCTCTGTCCTTGGGATTCTTCAGGTAAGAATACTGGACTGAATTGCCATTCCCTCTTCCAGGGGATCTTCCCAATGCAGGGATGGAATCCCTATCTCGTACATCTCCTGCATTAACAGGCAGATTCTTTACCACTAGCACCACGTGGGAAACCACATTAGGTCCATGAATCAAGGTTAATCGAATGTGGTCAAGCAGGAGTTGGCAAGATTAAACATTGACATTTTAGGAATCAGTGAACTAAAATGGATGGTAATGGGCAAATTTAACTCAGATGACCATTATATCTACTACTTTGGTCAAGAATCCCTTAGAAGAAATGGAGTAGCCCTCACCATCAAGAAAAGAGTCTGAAATTCAGTACTTGGGTACAATCTCAAAAATGATAGAATAATCTTGGTTCATTTCTAGGCAAACTATTGAGCATCACAGAATCCAAGACTATGCCCCAACCACTGAGCCCAAAGAAGTTTGGGTTGACCAGTTCTATGAAGACCTATAAGACCATCTAGAACTAACACCAAGAAAAGATGCCCTTTTCATCTTAGGGGATTGGAGTGCAAAAGTAGGAATTCAAGAGATACCCAGAATAACAAGCAAGTTTGGCTTAGGAGTGAAAAATGTTGCAGGGCAAAGGCTAACAGAGTTTTGTCCAGAGAGCACAATGGTCATAGCAAACACCTGTTTCCAACAACCCAAAAGAGAGTATACACAAGGGCATTGAAATATGATCAATGCCCAA
Organism: Moschus berezovskii; assembly: GCF_049115385.1. Classification (NCBI taxonomy): domain Eukaryota; kingdom Metazoa; phylum Chordata; class Mammalia; order Artiodactyla; family Moschidae; genus Moschus; species Moschus berezovskii. The sequence goes on from NC_142480.1 coordinate 31,266,881, forward strand.
ATCAGATTGATTATGTTCTTTGCAGCCAAAGATAGAGAAGCTCTGTACAGTCAGTAAAAACAAGACCTGGATCTGACTATAGCCCACATCATGAACTCTTTATTGTAAAATTCAGGCTTAAATAGGGAAAACTACTGAGCCATTCAGGTATGACCTAAATCAAATTCCTTATGATTATGCAATGGAGGTGATGAATAGATTCAAGGAACAGACCTCGTAGACAGAGTGCCTGAAGAACTATGGATGGAGGTTTGTAAAATTGTACAGGAGGCAGTGACCAAAACCATTCCAAAGAAAAAGAAATAGAAGAAAGCAAAGTAGTTGTCTGAGGAGGCCTTACAAATAGCTGAAGAAAGAAGAGAAGTGAAAGGCGAGGGAGAAAGGGAAAACTATACCCAACTAAGTGCAGAGTTCTAGAGAAAAGCAAGGAGAGATAAGCAGGCCTTCTTAAATTAAAAATTCCAAAGAAATCAAGGAAAATAGTACAATGGGAAAGACTAGAGATCTCTTCAAGAAAATTGGTGATATCAAGGGAACATTTCATGCAAGGATAGGCATGATAAAGGACAACAACGGTAAGGACCTAACAGAAGCAGAAGAGATTAAGAATTGGTGGCAAGAATAGACAGAAGAATTATGCAAGAAAGATCTTAATGACCCCGATAGCCACAATTGTGTGGCCACTCATCTAGAGTTGGATATCCTTAAGTGTGAGGTCAAGTGGGCCTTAGGAAGCATTACTATAAACAAAATTAGTGGAAATGATGGAATTTCTGCTAAACTATTTCAAATCCAGAAGATGATGCTGTTAAAGAGCTGCACTCAGTATGTTAGCAAACTCGGAAAGCTTAACAATGACCACAGGACTGGAAAAGGCCAGTTTTTCATTCGAACCCCAAAGAAGGGCAATGCCAGAGTATTCAAACTACCACACAATTGCACTTATTTCAAATGCTAGCAAGGTAATTCTCAAAATTCTTCAAGCTAGGTTTCAGCAGTACATGAACCGACAACTTCCACATGTACAACCTGGGTTTAGAAGAGTCATGGGAACCAGAGATTAAATTGCCACCATTCTGTGGATCACAATAAACTGTGCAAAATTCTTCAAGAGATGGCAATACCAGAACACCTTACTTATCTCCCGAAAAACATGAATGCAAGACAAGAAGCAACAGTTTGAAACAGACATGGAACAACAGACTGGTTCAAAATTGGAAAAGGAATATAACAAAGCTGTATACTGTCATCCTGCTTGTTTAAATTCTATGCAGAGTACATCATGCAAAATGCTAGGCTGAATGAATCCCAAGCTGGAATCAAGATTGCCAAGAGAAATGTTGACAAACTCAGATACCACACTAATGTTACAAAGTGAAGAGGAACTAAATGACCTCTTGTTGAGGGTGAAAGAGGAGAGTGAAAAGCTGGCTTAAAATTCAGTGTTGAAATAAATAAGATCATGGCATCCAGTCTCATCATGTCATGGCAAATAGAAGGGGGAAAAGTGGAAGCAGTGGCAGATTTTATTTTCAGGATCTCCAAAATCACTGTGAATGTTGACAGCAGCCATGGAATTAAAAAGACACTTGCTCCTTGGAATGAAGCCTATTACAAATTAGGCAGTATATTAAAAAACAGAGATATCACTTTGCCAACAAAGTTTTGTATGGTCAAAGCTATGGTTTCCCCAGTAGTCATGTACGGATATGAGAGTTGGACAGTAAAGAAGGCTGAACGTGGAACAATTGATGCTTTCAAATTGTGGTGCTTGGAGAAGACTTCAAGGAGATCCAACCAGTCACACCTAAAGAAAATCTACCCTGAATCCTCATCAGAAGGACTGATGCTGCAGCTGGTTTTGACCACCTGATGTGAAGAGCCAAGTTGGAAAAGACCCTGATGTTGGGAAAGATTGATGACAGAAGGAGAATAGGGCAACAGACACTAGAGGGTTAGATAACATCACTGACTCAATGGACATGAATTTGAGCAAACTTTGGGAGATAGTGGCTGAAGAGAGGAGCCTGACATGCTGAAGTTCATGGGGTTGCAAAGAATCAGACATGATTTGGCGGCTGAACACTAACAGCAATAAAGAAAATGAGAATATGGAATAGAAATTTTAATTAAAAATATTAATAGGAGAAAACAGCAGCACTTAAACATATTCCAAATCTCACAAAGACCAGACAGATCCTGGGCAGGTTTCACTCTGTCACAAGCTAATTAAAAGAAAAATAACGCAACGCAGAGATGTACACACGCAGACACTCAAAGTACAGACTAGTAAAAAATTCTGAATGAAAAACAAGTCTACTGAAAGGAAAGTAAAATAAAGGTAGAACTTCTTAAAAACAGCCAGTTATGGACAAAAATGAAATACTGCTTTTATAGCTTTGAGTGAAAAATTATTGTGATCCAAGAATTTTTTCCATCCAGCTTACTTACCATCCATATATTACGTAAAAGTAAGGCTCAAAGGACATTTATGATGTGATTACTGATTGGCATGTCAAAATAAGTTAATGAAAGTATCAGATATAAGAAAACCAATGATATGCATTGAAATTAATTAAAAAATATAGGTACTCATACTTCTTTAATACCATTAAGCTCTACTTAAAATATATGGTGCTAATTAGCATAAGTAATCAAGATTGCTGGGAGAAATATCAATAACCTCAGATATGCAGATGACACAACCCTTACGGCAGAATGTGAAGAAGAACTAAAGATGAAAGAAGAGTGAAAAAGTTGGCTTAAAGCTCTTCATTCAGTAAACTAAGATCATGGCATCTGGTCCCATCACTTCATGGCAAATAGATGGGGAAACAGTGGAAACAGTGGTTGACTTTATTTTTTGGGGCTCCTAAATCACTGCAGATGGTGATTGCAGCCATGGAATTAAAAGACGCTTACGCCTTGGCAGGAAAGTTATGACCAACCTAGACAACATATTAAAAAGCAGAGACATTACTTTGCAAACAAAGGTCCATCTAGTCAAGACTATGGTTTTTCCAGTGGTCATGTATGGATGTGAGAGTTGGACTATAAAGAAAGCTGAGCGCCAAAGAATTGATGCTTTTGAACTGTGGTGTCGGAGAAGACTCTTGAGAGTCCTTTGGACTGCAAGGAGATCCAACTAGTCCATCCTAAAGATCAGTCCTCCTGGGTGTTCATTTGAAGGACTGATGTTGAAGTTGAAATTCAATGCTTTGGCCACCTGATGCGAAGAACTGACTCACTGGAAAAGACCCCGATGCTGGGAAAAATTGAGGGCAGGAGGAGAAGGAAACGACAGAGGATGAGATGGTTTTATGACATCACCAACTCAATGGACATGGGTTTGGGTAGACTCTGGGAGTTGGTGATGAACAGGGAGTCTTGGCGTGCTGAGGTTCTTGGGGTCGCAATGAGTCAGATACAACTGAGCGACTGAACTGAACAGACTGAATACCTATAACTTTGTAAGATATTTACTATGAACAAATTAAAAAATACATTGTTCAAATGTGTTCAAATATATTTCCATTTTTGGTTTGGAAGTATTATTATTTAATAATTAGACTTAATATTTCCTCACATGTTATGAAATTTACAATAAAAACTGCTTTGTCTTGCATTTTCTAAATTGTACGTTTACCCTGTGCAATATAAATGTGATAGACTTTGTCTATAGGTATTTTCATATAATTTAGCATACTGCTAATAATATGATAAAGCAGTATGGCCTAGAGAATAATTATTTGTTCCTGTTTCTCTTGAAACCTGGAGATAGTGTTTCTAGAATTGGAAAGTGAAAGTGAAACTGTTAGTCACTCAGTCCTGTCTCTTTGTGGCCCCATGGACTGTAGCCTACCAGGCTTCTCTGTCCGTGGAATTTTCCAGGCAAGAATACTGGAGTGGGTCGCTGTCTCCTTCTCCAGGGGATCTTCCCAGCCCAGGGATCAAACCCTGGGTCTCCCACATTGCAGGAAGATTCTTTACCACTGAGTCACCAGGGAAGCCCAAGAGTAGGGGTTAAATGCCATCAGGACTTAGGAATGATATGTAGTGTTTAAGGGAATCGGTCCTTCTGTATTCAGAATTTAGCCCCAGTTCTATCTAGATGGGTGACGCTGGGCAGATAACCTAACTTCTCTAGCCTTAAATTTCCTCATTTATATCATTAGGACAATAATCGTGGTGGGCTACAGTCCATGGGATTGCATTGAGTTGGACATGACTGAGCAACTAAGCACAGTACTCTCAAGGTTTTTATAAAGACTAATGATAAAATGTCTAGTTGTCAGTAAGGAAGCAATAAATGATAGCTAATGTTGTCATCATTAATATTTTTGCTATTGTTATTAGATAAATATACTGCTGAGTTAATCATGGCTTAAATGTTACCTCCTTGGATAGGTTTTCTGTTTTCTCTTATTTCTGCATTTAAGTAGATTTATTTTGCTTGTGCTCTATCCACATGTACCATGTACATTTCCTTCATGGTACACATTATTCCAGGGCTTCCCAGGTAGCTCCATGGTAAAGAATCCACCTACCAATCCAGGAGATGCAAGAGATGGGAGTTTGATCCCTGGGTTGGGAAGATCCCCCATACGAGGAAATGGCAATCCACTCCAGTATTCTTACCTGGAAAATTCTGTGGACAGAGGAGCCTACATAATAGAGTCCATTGGGTCACAAAGAGTCTGATATGACTGAGCACGCTTGCATTTCTGAGGTAGAAATGGTTAATAAGTGCGTAACATAATAAAGATCAAACAAGGAAACAAAACTTTTAAGTTATTGAATCAAGTTCTAGAAATATTGATGTTATAGCCTGGTTTGAAATATATATTGTTAGAAGTTAATAAATAATTGAATTGTGATGGTATGGAATAATGAAAATCAGAGTGAACTTTATTATCTAATTTTGTAATTATAAGTGGAGGAGAAACATTTTTTATTAATTATCAGATAAGGTTAATTAAGTGAAAGTTAATGAAGTTTTCCTGTCAATTTCATTAAAGATGCTTAAATGGTGGAGAATAATAAATCACAGTAATGGAAAGAAGTCTAAATCAATGAAGTGTGGTACCTGACTTGGCTGATTGGGGTGATAGTCCATATTCTTTCCCTTAATACTACTTGATGGAAGTTTCTTATGTCACCATTTCAAGCCCTGTAATATCCTGCATTTCCAGTAAAAAAACATCAGTCCTCAGGGGCAGTTATCTTGCCTTTACAATAACAATTTTACATTTTTTCCTCTCAGTAGGATTCTGGTATGATCTGGGGAGCAATGTGCTCAGTTAAATGATAATTTTCCATCTTCCTATGTAATTCAAAGTGGACAGTAAAGTATGATAAGAAATTATTGGTTAATAGTCTAATGCAAGGATGTTAAGATTGTTAATGTACTGTGCTGGCATCTTCCTGAAACCGCCTGTGCTTAGAATTCAGACAGGATTTCTGAACAGTCATCTAAGACTATAATACTGCATTAAAAAGAAACTTCCTGGGCTAAAAATGGTAAGATAACTAAAGACTGTATTTCGGATAACTCATGGAGACTCCATACCAATCCAGAAACATCTACTTGTTGTTTAGGAAGAAAGGAAATTAAGTATTTATCTTGTTCAAGCCTTTGTTAACTTATGATCTTAAGTTGTAGAATTTATTTCACATATTTAAAAGTCCTAAAGTGTAGAACACAGTAGACTGTGGAAAATTCTGAAAGAGATGGGAATACCAGACCACCTGACCTGCCTCTTGAGAAACCTGTATGCAGGTCAGGAAGCAAGTTAGAACTGGTCATGGAACAACAGACTGGTTCCAAATAGGAAAAAAGTACGTCCAGGTTGTATATTGTCACCCTGCTTATTTAACTTATATGCAGAGTACATCATGAGGAACGCTGGGCTGGAAGAAGCACAGGCTGGAATCAAGATTGCCGGGAGAAATATCAATAACCTCAGATATGCAGATGACACCACCCTTATGGCAGAAAGTGAAGAGGAACTCAAAGGCCTCTTGATGAAAGTGAAAGAGGAGAGTGAAAAGGTTGGCTTGAAGCTCAACATTCAGAAAACAAAGATCATGGCATCTGGTCCCATCACTTCATGGGAAATAGATGGGGAAACAGTGGAAACAGTGTCAGACTTTATCATTTTGGGCTCCAAAATCACTGCAGATGCTGATTGCAGCCAGGAAATTAAAAGACGCTTACTCCTTGGAAGGAAAGTTATGACCAACCTTGATAATATATTAAAAAGTAGAGACATTACTTTGCCAACCAAGGTCCGTCTAGTCAAGGCTATGGTTTTTCCCGTGGTCATGTATGGATGTGAGAGTTTGGACTGTGAAGAAAGCTGATCGCCGAAGAATTGATGCTTTTGAACTGTGGTGTTGGAGAAGACTCTTGAGAGTCCCTTGGACTGCAAGGAGATCCAACCAGTCCATTTTAAAGGAGATCAATCCTGGGTGTTCATTGGAAGGACTGATGCTAAAGCTGAAACTGTAATACTTTGGCCACCTCATGCGAAGAGTTGACTCACTGGAAAAGAGTCTGATGCTAGGAAGGATTGGGGGTGGGAGGAGACGGGGACGACCGAGAATGAGATGGCTGGATGGCATCACCGACTCTGTGGATGTGAGTTTGAGTGAACTCCGGGAGTTGGTGATGGGCAGGGAGGCCTGGCGTGCTGTGATTCATGGGGTCGCAGAGAGTCGGACACGACTGAGCGACTGAACTGAACTGAACTGAAAGTGTAGAACTAACAGACACGGTGGCAGATGTTCTCTTTGATGAGGTACCACATCTTTACATAGTAGCAGTTTATACCCATTGCCTCTCTCATTCATTTCGCTGCCAGGTGTTTTCTCTTATTAACTCTTTGAATTTGATTTCCTTATCTTGTAGCTAAATATATATTTCACAGTTCTATGATATTGTAATGACAAAGTTATGTGTAAAAGTACTTATAACTATTAAGTTTACTTGAAAACTATAAGATTATGTGAATTGGAAATGTTCCAGCATCCTTTGTTGATTAGACTACCTTTGCTGTATAGTATTGCGTTTGCTTTTTGTCAGAGAAAGGTTGACTATATTTATATGAGTCTATTTCTGAACTCTGTCCTGTTCCATTGATTATTTATCTATTCTTTTACCCATGTCACAGTCTTGATTAATGTGTAGTATGTGTTGAACTTGTATAGCGTCAGTCCTCCTTCAATATTGTGTTGGGTCTTATGGGTCATTTGACTCTACATATAAACTTTAGAATCATTTTGTCAGTATTTTAAAATATTACTTGCTGGGATCCTGATTGGGATTGTATTGGAAATCCCTATCAAACTGGAAAAACAGACATCTTGATAAAATTGAATTGTTTTATTCATGAATGTAAACTATCTCATTTATTTAATTCTCATTTCATTTCTTATCAGTATATTGTAGTTAACCTTGTATAGATCATGTAAGTATTTTCTTAGATTTATACCTAAGTATTTCACTCTTTTGGTATACTGTTCTTAATTTCAATTTGCACTTGTTCACTGCTGATGTATAGGAAAAGAATCAACTTTTGTTTATTAACCTCACATCCAGCAACTTGGCTATAAAGTTCCAGATTTTTTAGGAGTGTTTTTGTTTGATTCTTTGGATTTTCTACATCAATAATGATGTCATCATGTCATCTGTGAACAAAAACACGTTTTTTATCCCCAGCATGTATACATTTTATTTCTTTTTATTATCTTATTACATTAGTTAGAACTTCTAGCACAATGTTGAATAGCAGTGGTGAGAAGGGAAGTCCTGCTTTATTCGTGATACTAGTGGGAAAGCTTCTTGTTTCTTACCATGAACTGTAATGTTAGACTAGGTTTTTCATAGGTGTTTCTTCTCAAGTTGAGGAAGTTTATTTATTTTTACTGAGAATTTTTATCATGAACAGGTGTTGGATTTTATAAAATGTTTTTTTCTGTATTGACTCATATCATCATGTGTTTGTTCTTCAGCTTGTTAATAAGAATTACACTCATGGATATTTTCATGTTGAACCAGTCTTGCATATCTAGGATAAACCACTTGTTGGTATTATTATGTTTCAATTTATATGTTGTTGAAATCAATATTCTAATATTTTGTAGAGGACTTATTTTTTATTTATGTACATGAGAGATGTTAACCTATGGTTTTGTTTTCTTGTTACATTTTGTCCCAAGTTTAGGGTAATGCTGACTGCATAGAATGAGTTGGGAAGCATTCTGTCTGCTTCTATATTCTGAATCAGAGAATTGTATCTGTAGATTCTGCACCCCTGGATTCAAGTAACTACAGATCCAAATTATTTTTAAAAATTCAAAAAAGTTTCCCCAAACAAAACTTGAGCTTTCTGCATACTGCAGCTGCTGCTGCTAAATCACTTCAGTCGTGTCCGACTCTGTGTGACCCCATAGACGGCAGCCCACCAGGCTCTGCCATCCCCGGGATTCTCCAGGCAAGAACACTGGAGTGGGTTGCCATTTCCTTCTCCAATGTGTGAAAGTGAAAAGTGAAAGTGAAGTCGCTCAGTCTTGTCTGACTAGTAGCGACCCCATGGACTGTAGCCCACCAGGCTCCTCTGTCCATGGGATTGTCCAGGCAAGAGTACTGGAGTGGCTTGCCATTGCCTTCTCCGTTCTGCATACTGGCAACTGTTTAATAGCATTTATACTGGATTTCCGTTCCGTCCGTTCCGTCGCTCAGTCATGTCCGACTCTTTCTGACCCCGTGGACTGTAGCCTACCGGGCTTCTCCATCCGTGGGATTCTCCAGGCAAGAATACTGGAGTGGGTTACCATTTCCTTCTCGAGGGGATCTTCCCGACCCAGGGTTCGAACCTGGGTCTCCCACATTGGAGGCAGACGCTTTAACCTCTGAGCCACTTTAAAGCTATTTAAGAGCATACCTCAAAGATATTGTGGATTTGGTTCAAGACCACTGCCACAAAGTGCAATGTAGTAAGTCCTATAAATTTTTTGGTTTCCCAGTACATATAAAAGTTATGTTTATGCTGTAGTCTATTAAATGTGCAATAGCATTTTATCATAAAAAGTATTTCAGTTCAGTTCAGTCGCTTAGTAGTGTCTGACTCTCCGCAACCCCATGAATCATAGAACGCCAGGCCTCCCTGTCCATCACCAAATCCCGGAGTTCACTCAAACTCATGTCCACAGAGTCGGTGATGCCATCCAGCCATCTCATTCTTTGTCGTCCCCTTCTCCTCCCGCCCCCAACCTTTCCCAGCATCAGAGTCTTTTCCAGTGAGTCAACTCGTCGCATGAGGTGGCCAAAGTATTGGAGTTTCAGCTTCAGCATCAGTCCTTCCAATGAACACCCAGGACTGATCTCCTTTAGAATGGACTGGTTGGATCCCTTGCAGTCCAAGGGACTCTCAAGAGTCTTCTCCAACACCACAGTTCAAAAGCATCAATTCTTCAGTGATCAGCTTTCTTCACAGTCCAACTCTCACATCCATACATGACCACGGGAAAAACCATAGCCTTGACTAGACGGACCTTGGTTGGTAATGTCTCTGCTTTTTAATATGCTATCTAGGTTGGTCATAACTTTCCTTCCAAGGAGTAAGCGTCTTTTAATTTCATGGCTGCAGTCAGCATCTGCATTTACCTTATTTTAAAATAACTCTATTGCTAAAAAACATTAACCATCATCTTAATCTTCAGCAAGTCATAATCTTTTTGTAGTCATAAACAACAAAGATGAATTATCACACATCATCATAACAAATAAAATAAAAATGAAAATGTTTGAAAAATTGTTGAAAGTTACCAAAATGTGCCACAGAGATATAAAGTGAGCAGATACTGCTGAAAAAATGCTATTAATAGTCTTTTTTGATGTATGGTTGTCCCAAACCTTCAATTTGTAAAAAACAAAATACCTGCAGAGTACAATAAAATGAAGGTGTATGCATTCATAGCATTTACATTGTATTAGGTGTTATAATCTACAAATGATTTAATGTATACTGGACGATGTGTGTAAGTTATATGAAATACAATGTTTTAGATAAAGGACTTTAGCATCTCATTTTCATATTTTACAGAGTCCTGAAACAAATCCCCTGGATACATAAGGATGACTGTAACTTTTGAGAATTTCTATAATTCTTTCTTAAAAGTTTGGTAGAACTCACCAGTGAACCATTGGGGCCTAATATTTTTTGTTTCTAAAGTTACTAAATTGTTTAATAGAGTCCTATTCAGATTATCTGTTTCCTTACGTGTGAGTTGTGGAACATTGTATCATTGAAGGAATTGATACATTTCATATGGGTTATCAAATTTGTGGGTATAGAGTTATTCATAGAGTTTGCTATTATCCTTTTAATGTTTATGGAATCTGTAGTGGTGTTTCTTCTTTTATTACAAATATTAGTAATTTTTACCCTCTCTTTTTTTTTTTTTTTTTTTCTTAGTTAACCTGATAGAGCCTTATTTCTTTATTGATGTTTTCAGGGGACCAGCTTTTGGTTTCATTGATTTCCTCCACTGCTTTCCTGTTTTCAGTTTCAATGACTGTTGCCTCTAATTTTTACTATTTTTCTTCTATTTACTTTGGATTTAATTTTTTTTCTTTTACTTTCTAGTTTTCTAAGGTAGAAAGTTAGATTACTGATTTTAGGTATTTCTTATTCTTTAAAACATGCTTTCAATGCTATAAAATTTTCTTTCAGCACTACTTTCACTGCATCCTGCAAATTTTGATGTCTGTTTCCACTTGGTTTATGATATATGGTATTTTTAAGAATTTCTCTTGAGATTTCTCTTTTTGACCCATATGTTGTTTGAAGTATATGTTTTATTTTATTTATTTATTTATTTTTTTGAACAGAGGAAAATTTATGCGTCGAACCTGGACTGGTCACTTATGATAATAATTTCCAAGTATTTGGAGATTTTCCAAGCTATCTTCAATTTTTAGTTTAATTCTATTGTAGTCTGAGAACAAGCATTATACAATTTCTATTTTTTTTTTAATGTGGACCATTTTTAAAGTACTTATTGCAGTTGTTGCAATAGTGATTCTGTTTTACGGCTTGACTTTCTAACCTCAAGGCATGTGGGATCTTAGATCCCTGACCAGGGATCGAATCCATGTCCCCTGTATTGAAAGGCAGAGTCTTAATCACTGTACCATTAGGGAAGTCCCTGATTTCTATTATTTTAAATAAGTTAAGGCCTGCCTGTGGCCCAGGATGTCCCATGTGAGCTTGAGAAGAATGTGTATTCTGCTACTGTTGGATGAAATACTCTATAGATGTCCCCTATATCCAGTCAACTAATGATATTGTTGAGCTAAACTATGTCTTGGGGCTTCCCTGGTGGCTCAGAGGTTAAAGCGTCTGCCTCCAATGCGGGAGACCCGGGTTCGATCCCTGGGTCGGGAAGATCCCCTGGAGAAGGAAATGGTAACCCACTCCAGTATTCTTGCCTGGAGAATCCCATGGACGGAGAAGCCTGGTAGGCTACAGTCCACGGGGTCGCAAAGAGTCGGACACGACTGAGCGACTGAACGGAATGGAACAGAAACTATGTCTTTATTGATTTTCTGCCTTCTGACTCTGTCCATTTCTGATAGAAGTGTGTTGAAATCTCTAACTCTAATAGAGGATTCATTTGTGTTTCCTTGTAATTTTACTAATTTTTATCTTAATGTTTTGATGCTTTGTTGTTAGTTGTGTACGCGTTAAATATTATGTCTTCTTGGAGAACTGACCCCTTTATCATTATGTAATGCCACTCTTTAGCCCTGATAACTTCCCTTGGTATGAAGCCTGCTCAGTCTAACATTAATATAACTGTTCCACTGTCTTTTAATTAGTGTTAACATGGTATATCTCTCTTCATATGTTTACTTTTAATCTACAGATGTATTTGCAGTTAAAGTGGGTTTCTTGTAGACAATATAAAATTGGGTCTTGTTTTTAATTCACTCTGACAATCTCTTTTAATTGGTGCATTAAACTGGTGATATTCAAAGGATTTCTATATAGCAATTAATATTTCCCATATTTATTTTATTTTTTTTGTTGTTGCCTTTCTTCTTTATCTTTTTGCCTTCTACTTTTATTCTTCCTTTGTGGTTGTAATTGAGCATTTTATACGTTTCTGTTTTTATCTCCTTTCTTAAAACATTAGTTGTTGTACTTTCCAGCCCACCCCCACTTTTGGTGGTCTCTAGAGGATTCATAATGTATATTTTCAATTAATATCGCCTACTTTCTAAAAATCATAGCACTTTACAGGTAAGAACATTAAAATAACAAAAAATTCGAATACCCCCTTTCCAACACTTGTATTACTTTATTCATTTCACTTATGCATAAGCATATAGGTATCTATAAGCATATATATATATTCAAATTTATTATTGGATTATATTTTGAACAAATTTTTATCGGTTAGACCAAGTAAGAATATAAAAAGCAAAAGACATATTTAATCTTCATTTATTCAGAGTATTCTCTGGTGGTCCAATGATTAGGACTCAGCAATTTTACTGCCAGGACCTGGGTTTGATACCTCTTTGGGGAACTAAGATCTTGTAAGCTGGGCAGCAAGGTCAAAAAAAAAAACAACAAAAAACAACAACCACTTTATTCCATGTTTGATGCTCTTACTTACTTTACATAGATCAGGTTTCTGATATCATTTTCTTTCTCTCAAAAATTTATTTTTATTTCATGCAAGGTAAGTCTACTGGTAACAAATTCTTTTTTTATTTTTCTGACAAAGTCTTTATACTTCACTTATTCCTTTTTGTTTCACTTATGTCAATACAGCGCAGTTTATTCATCCACTCATCTATGGAAGACTGACTGTCTTGGTTGCTTTCAAATTTTGGTAATTATGAATAAGGCTGCTGTAAACATCCAGTACTTTGGCCACCTTGTGTGACGAGTTGACTCACTGGAAAAGAGTCTGATGCTAGGAGGGATTGGGGGTGGGAGGAGACAGGGACGACAGAGAATGAGATGGCTGGATGGCATCACCGACTCGATGGACATGCGTTTGAGTGAACTCCGGGAGTTGGTGATGGACAGGGAGGCCTGGCGTGCTGCGATTCATGGAGTCGCAAAGAGTCGGACACGACTGAGCGACTGAACTGAACTGAAACATCCATGTACAGGTTTAGAAATATACTTTCAATTTATTTGGGTAAATACAAAGGAGTGCAATTGCTGAATCATATAGTAAGAAAATGTTAAGTTTTATAAGAAATTGCCAATCTGTCTTCCAAAGTAGCAGTGTCATTTTCATCCTCATCAGCAATGAATGGGAGTTCTTGTTGCTCACATCCTCACCAGCATACAATGCAGTCCATTTGTGCCATTCTAGTAGATGTGTAGTGGTATCTCATTGTTGTTTTAACTTACAATTCCTAATGACATGTAGTGCTGAATACCTCTTCATATGATTTCTTACCATCCTTATATCTTCTGAGGTGAGGTATATTTTCAAGCTTTTCACCCATTTTTAAAAATTTGGTTGTTCTTTTTTATTGTTGAGTTTTTAGCATTCTTTGTATATTTGAGATAGCAGTCCTTCATCAGATGGCTCATTTGCAAAACTATTTTGTCTCAATCTGTGGTTGTCTTCTCATTTCCTTAATGCAATGCTTTACTTACAATGCATATTCTAAAACTTTGTCTAAAGTTATATAGTAAATATAATTTTGTATGATTTAATTTTGAATAAATAATCATTATAATCTATACTCTCATAAAGTTAGATTTTATTTATTTTAATTTTATGCATTCATGCATCAATTATAATAGGGTAAATAAATTTTAAATAAATTATATTTAAAGTGTTTTCTTTAACTCTGAAAACTTAAATATTTCAAGTTCAAGGAGTTAGAATTGCTAAGTATACAAGTTATAGTGGCTATTAAATTCATAATTAAACAGAAATAAACATCATTTAAATTTATTTGCAATAAAAAATTTATCACTTGGAGTAGGAGGAGAAAGCTTTTGAATCATAAATAGACATATATTTCATAACTTTCAAACCTTCTTTTCCACAGATAATTATTTCCATGCTCACCAAAACTTATCAGGGTTTCCAGTGACTTGTATTAGATAAGCAGCAGTTTCAGTCTTTATCTTGCTCACCTTCTAAAGGCACCAAGTTTCAGAGAACTAACAAAAGGAAAGATACTAGATGAAGAAAGGAGGAATCCATATTAGATCATCATAACTCACTAAAACTTGATTACATTGAAAAAACTGTATAACAGAATATTAACTCAATTTGTATATTTAAAACAGCATTGTGAAATGAAAGGGAAACTTTTAATCAAGGGTTATACTCAATAACAATTAGAAATACAATGTAACCTCCATCCAAGTTCTGGAATAATACAATTATAGTTGTTCCCATAAGTGTTATTGGCATATCATAAAATGCACATCTTGATATCTCTTGGAAAAAGTGAAAATTCCCTGATAATACGTTAGCAGTGAATAAGTGTAGTCAACCCTTAAGGAATTAAGATAGATGAGAAAAATATAAGAATAGATCTCTTGAGCCCAGCTGAGAAACTAAATTCATTTACTGAGTGAAAGAAGCTTATAAGGAATAAGCAAAGCAATCTGAAAAGCAGAATAAAGAATCTGGACACATAAAAGTCAACATGACACAGAAATTCTCTAAGCTATCAAATAAATTTTCCACACATTCTGTCATTGATGGGTACAAGGGATTCCATTTGAAGAACTGTACTAGCTTGTTTATATTGATAGTGTCAAAGTTAGTTTTCTGTAGGGAGTCTTATCACCAATGATGAGAAAAAAGTTGAATCTGCTTATTAAAAAAAAAACTACACAGAGTTTGCACAAAGATAGTCTCCTACATTTTGGGGATATATAAGCATTACAAGTGAAATGTATATATGCTGTGTAAACCATACAGTCAGCACATATGAAGAGCTCATACCTTATGTATACATGTTTGCATATACACAATATTACTTCCTACTGTCAGGAAAATGTATTTCTGTTTTCTTCAATAATCTGTCATATAAAAATGGTATGCAGTATTGGAATCCAGGACTGAGACTATGGAATCAAATAGATCAGGAGTGTAATGAAAAGTGAAAGAATATTCAAACAGACCATCCAGTGAGTTCTTCTCTGACACTGAGTAAATAAGAGGTAAGCAAAGAGTTTTGTATATGAGGAAGTTTGTAAGATTGATTTTGCTGTGGAAAAATTACCCTATCCTCAGCAATTACTTAGTAATATTCAATATAGTAATGTTCTGAATTTGTCCATCAGACAACTACTTAGAAAGGCAGTTAAGTCCAATAGTAGCAGAGTGGTACCCCAAGTTGGAATCTCTTTACTCGTGAAAATTATAAAGTCCAGAGATATTCTTTGAAATGTAATTTACTAATAAATATTTTAAAAGACTGGATTCCTGTGTGACCTAAGTGAAAAATCAAAAGCATCTCATGTTGCATAATTCACATGTTCTTTAAAATGTGGATTTAAATTGATGTTTTGTAAATTGACCCATTGAGCTATATTTTTAATAATAGGAATATATATATATATTTTTTTTGCAAAGAGAGTTATCACGCCTTTTCTTTGTGTCTAAATGTTCATGAAAATTAAAGAAATAATTTAGTATGCTAAATATTCTGCTACATAATCTTCATTTTGTTTCCAAACTCTGTTGAGTTTTCTAATTATGTGTGACAAACTCTTGCAGCACTCTAGTGGCCATGGGACTTTTTCTTTTGAATATAGAAAAAGCTCAGTGATAGTTTCTTGACTCAAATAGTATGAAATGCTTTGTGAAGGGCACCTGTGACTACAATTTTGTTCATAATGATGATAATTATTAATATTAGACTCTGTCTTATTTCTACTTAGATCAGTTTTCAGAATAGCATCAAGTTTCTAGAACCATCAGCATCAAGACATTTATGAAAAGTTTAGTTATGTGGGATTTGGCTTTAAAACCTCTGGCGTCTGTTTTGTGTCATAGTTTTGGAGTCTTGTATTGTTCTATTTGTTTTCACTTCACCTAAAAGCCAGTCTACTGAACTAAGAATTGAGAACCCTTCCTTGTCCTTTTCAGAATATTTTATAAGAATAGAGCCCATACTTGAACATCAGTGTAACTGGTCAATATTTTATGTCTATGTTAATACATATTTGAATCTCTAAATAAGATGCTTTCTTAAATTTTTCATGCCCCCATATAAGACTCTCCCATCAGGTTCTTTTTAAAATTCTCTCAGGCCAAGTGCTCCTCTGTTGTAATAACCCTAGAATACTATGCTCTTCTTAATGGGCAGATGATCTTGAATTATGCCTGAACTTGTTAGCTCAGAGCTTGACTGCCCCAGGTTGTAAGTTTAATTTCAGATTTTTGTACCACCTGATCCATCCTTTCTTCAACTGTTAAGTAGAGGGTTTTAACTGATTCTATTCTGAGACAGCTCCCTCAATTCCAAAATAATTGTGGACTGGATTAAGTTAACTTGTCATTCTTATCTACCCAGATTTCAGTCATGATTTTCTGAGTCTCCTACCTATAATTTAAAGCTGTCCAGCTAGTTCCTGAGTATAAACTTTGAAGAAGCTGACCATTTGCTAGCCATCATTTCACATCCCTGTGTGAAATATCTGCCCTTGAAATAGTGGCCATTTTGCACCAACCATGCTATTAGTAGGCTTTCACAGTCCTAGCTGTCTGGATCTTCTGTGAAGCTCTCCTTTCTTTCTCTCAAATCATAATTGGAGGTCTCTCATGGATTGTAGGTGGATTCTTTACCTGCTGAGCCACTGGGGAAGCACCTGAAAGTCTCTCTAGGAACTGCTAGCTACCCTGAGGTTCTAGTTCCTTCACTTTGAAAAACAGGCATTACAGGCTTCCCTGGTGGCTCAAATGGTAAAGAATCTGCCTGCAATTCAGGAGACCCAGGTCCATTCCTGGGTCGAGAAAATCTCCTGGAGAAGGGAATGGCAATCCTCTTCAGTATTGCCTGAAGAACATGGACAGAGGAGCCTGATGGGTTACAGTCCATGGATTCACAAAGAGTAGGACACAACTAAGTGACTAACACTTTAATTTTCAAGTCCTACCTAAATCCAGTAACTCATTGACTCCACTGTCTTATTGTGAGATTTTACAATGTCTAATAACTATTCTTTCCATTACCTAGAAATATCCATATAGCAAAGAGCTGGAGGCTCTTACAAATGTCCTAGGCCGTAACTGTGAAGCTGTTAGTGTAAACTCATATCTCTATATAAATTCTGAATATTCATGCCCTGTTGCCTTGTGTGTGGGAGTGAGTAAGCAACTAGCTGTGAGGAAGAGGATTCCACATTTTCTATCTCTTCTCCTTCCCGCTTCTTCACTTTCCTCATTAATACTTGACACTTAAATATTAATACTTAATACTCGATACTTAAGCTTTCCTGGTAACTCAGCTGGTAAAGAATCTGCCTGCAATGCAGGAGACCCCTGTGCAATTCCTGGGTCAGGAAGTTACTCTGGAGAAGAGAATAGCAGAAGATAACGAATCTGCCTGCTGTGTGGGAGACCTAGGTTCGATCCCTGGGTTGGGAAGATCCCCTGGAGAAGGAAATGGCAAACCACTTCAGTATTCTTGCCTGGAGAATCCCAAGGACCAAGGAGCCTGGTAGGTTATAGTCCATGGGGTCACAAAGAGTTGGACACGGCTAAGTGACTTAACACTTGCACACTACATTTTCCAGTATTCTTACCTTGGAGAATCCCCATGGAGAGAGGAGCCTGGCAGGCTACAGTCCATGGGGTCACAAAGAATCAGATATGACTGAGTGGCTAAGCACACACACACGCACATAAGTATTACTAAATAATACTTCACCTATTTAATACTGGCACTTAGCTGTTGGACTGAGGAACCTGGAGAAGAATTGTATCTAGCGCAGGAATAGTTGACCATCAACAATGAGGACTACAGGTGAATTTTCCATGAAGAGCTTCCTTGTATCTATCAGGTCCCTTCCGTTCAGTCGCTCAGTCGTGTCTGACTCTTTGCGACCCTGTGGACTGTAGCCTACCAGGCTTCTCCGTCCATGGGATTCTCCAGGCAAGGATACTGGAGTGAGTTACCATTTCCTTCTCCAGGGGATCTTCCCGACCCAGGGATCGAACCCGGGTCTCCCGCATTGGAGGCAGACGCTTTAACCTCTGAGCCACCAGGGAAGTATCTATCAGGTACAGCAGTCTAATTACTGAAGCAATGAGAGGATGGCAACAGACAGCAACTCCATGCAGCTGCTGATTTTGAAATATGTGAATATCTTTTTTAGCTTTGTGCTATCATCCACCAAATCATCTGTCAGCTGATGGGAAGAAAAGAATTGCTGTGGGCTTCTAGAGCCTCATAACCAAAATAAAAGAGTCAAGATCATTGAGTATAGCTGTGAAAGGATTTTAAAACATTATGGTAACCCCAAAACATTAAGATTGAATTGATTTGTAGTTCCTACTTCAATCCAGGAAACCATTTCTTAATGTTCATTTCCTTGGATATTACAAAAAAATAATGGGTTCAAGAACAGTAGAGTTACTCTGCTATTAGTGAGGCAAATGGCCAGAGATTCAGTTAAGGCCTATACACAGAAGGGCCTAATACATTTCCAACCTCATTTATCTTCCCAGGAATCATAACTACAGAATTTAGAGTTGGGCACATATAGGTGGCTATAGCTGGGGACTCTTGCTTAATTTAATGGATTGGATAACTGGTAGGTCCAAACAACACTGGATAATTTGACATTTTTGAGAAACATCCTGATAGGTATGTGCATTCAGCTTTGTCAGCCTTTTACTGTGCTTACTCCCAACAGTAATAGTTTTTGAGAACTAAAAGGAACAGTCACATTAATGAAAGTGAAATAGTGATGAAAGTCACTAAATAAATATTAAGTTATATTCTGTGTCATCTTTAGAAAGACTTAAGTGAAAGAAGTCCTAAATAAGACTGCTTATCTTCATCTCAACAGGCAGCCATAAAAGATGCTCTTTGATAATCTAAAAAGTCATTCAAGTATCAGTTATTTCAGTGGTTGTTACAAACTTCCATCTGGTGAAACAGCAGCCCCAAATAAACAGATGTTTTGAGTTTTTCATCAGGGAATAATGGCCTTAATACACACTTCACGGCTGCTGGGCAAGGAGCAAGTTCATCGTAGGCTGGATCCTCTCATGTCCATCTGCTGGGCTGGTTGGTTGCCTGCTCAGGAGTTGGTCAAATATTTGCCATGTGGCAGAGTTTTCAACTTTGGATCATTTACATGGATAGTCTGAATTTGAATAAAAGTATACATCGTCCAAATAAGGGGCCATCTTTTGTCATGTGATTTTTTTCATTCTTTATTCAAATGGCTGTATTTATCGTTATGCATGTTTTTCTTCCCATTCTAAAACATGATCAAGCAAAAATTTTTAATTTAGTATCTCTAAAAATATTGTTAATAAATTAAGAATAGATAGCCTATTTATTTGGAGGTTATTACTTTCAATTAGAAAAACATTCTCGGAAATTATGTGTATGAAATTGATCAGCCTCCCAACAAGCAGTTCATAGAGTAATAACTTCTGTTCCAGTTATTATTAATTCAATATTACTAAAAATCTTTAACATGTTAATTTAATAGGAAATAATTCCTCTGAAGTGCCAAGAAAGACATCATTGAAAAGTTCATGATTTGCCTCATGGTTTATAACTTTGGGAAATACCCTAAGAATTTCATAATGAATCTAAGTATTTAAGACACAGTTTGAAGAGGCTTGATTATTTGGTTTTCATTCCAAGATAGATTATTACTAACAAATAGGAAGGACAGAAAGGAGGTAGAGTAGAAGGAGGGCTATTTGTTCTTTAGTGTTAAGCACAGAAACTGTGGCAAGGATGTCAATGGAGACTGGAAGTAGATGGACCAGCCAAGTGAGTGAGAGTCTTCCTAGACCTACACAATATCATTGCTATTGGATGGTGGTCTGCCCAGCTATATTCTGCTGCTGATCATCTGATGAACATATCAATATTTGGTAGCCTTTCTTCTCAGACTTATGTGGAGATAGCTCAAATTTTGAAAATAATTACAAAGCATAAATGGGAAAGAAAAAAAAATTGGAACTCAAGAACCAAGCTTTATTTTAACAATGGAAGTACAAACTATAGTTGTGATGATTTTAAACTAAACTTTAATATAATACAATACAGTTTTAGCTATTCAGAATTCTTAGTGGATAAAATATTCTTTTAAATTTTGTTTTTTGGTGATGGCTTTCTAGTTGGAAACTCTCATGTTTTAAATGTTACAAAATTTTATTAGTCTAATTTAACCTTAATAAGAGTAATAAGGTGAAGATAATAAAAGCATTGTTTAATTTTATAGGAGGTTATTGTGCCTTTAGTCTCTCAGTTTAAATATCAATTCTCATTAGGGTGTTCTACAGTTAGACAAGGTCTATGTGGTTCATGTTAGCCTGAACTAAACCTTTTATGTTCCATATTATTGCTAGATTTCAAATGTTTTTTGAGAAATACTTTTTCTTTCTTTGAAGACTTTTGATGAAATGATTTGATATTCTGTTTGGTTGAATTCTGATTTAGTTAGGTGTCACTGAATTTTTCACAAAAATGTTTTTGAAAGTCTTCAATTTACAGAGAAAAAGAACTTTTTAAAAACCTATTATACCATAGTGATCTTAAATAAGTGTTATGTCCAAAACAGAAGAGAACAGGCTTGAGGGGCTGTATTAGGTTTCAGTTCAGTTCAGTTCAGTTCAGTCGCTCAGTCGTGTCCGACTCTCCGCGACCCCATGAATCACAGCACGCCAGGTCTCCCTGTCCATCACCAACTCCCGGAGTACACTCAAACTCATGTCCACAGGGTCGGTGATGCCATCCAGCCATCTCATTCTCTGTCGTCCCCTTCTCCTCCCGCCCCCAACCTTTCCCAGCATCAGAGTCTTTTCCAGTGAGTCAACTCGTCGCATGAGGTGGCCAAAATATTGCAGTTTCAGCTTTAGCATCAGTCCCTCCAATGAACATCCAGGATTGATCTCCTTTAGAATGGACTGGTTGGATCTCCTTTCAGTATAAGGGACTCTCAAGAGTCTTCTCCAACACCACAGTTCAAAAGCATCCATTCTTCGGCGATCAGCTTTCTTCACAGTCCAACTCTCACATCCATACATGACCACGGGAAAAACCATTGCCTTGACTAGATGGACCTTGGTTGGCAAAGTAATGTCTCTGCTTTTTAATATACTATCAAGGTTGGTCATAACTTTCCTTCCAAGGAGCAAGCGTCTTTTAATTTCATGGCTGCAATCAGCATCTGCAGTGATTTTGGAGCCCAAAAAAATAAAGTCTGACACTGTTTCCACTGTTTTTCCATCTATTTCCCATGAAGTGATGGGACCAGATGCCATGATCTTCGTTTTCTGAATGTTGAGCTTCAAGCCAACCTTTTCACTCTCCTCTTTCACTTTCATCAAGAGGCTTTTGAGTTCCTCTTCACTTTCTGCCATAAGGGTGGTGTCATCTGCATATCTGAGGTGATTGATATTTCTCCCAGCAATCTTGATTCCAGCTTGTGCTTCTTCCAGCCCAGCGTTCCTCATGATGTACTCTGCATATAAGTTAAATAAGCAAGGTGACAATATACAACCTTGACGTACACCTTTTCCTATTTGGAACCAGTCTGTTGTTCCATGTCCAGTTCTAACTGTTGCTTCCTGACCTGCATACAGGTTTCTCAAGAGGCAGGTCAGGTATTAGGTTTAGTCTAATTGAAAAATAAACAATTTAATATAGTAATAATCGAGATTGAAGTGTTGAAGAAAACTTTTTCCTTAGAGTTGTTGTAAGTGTGTTTTTCTTAGAATTTTATATTAAGGCAGGATTATTAGGTATTTTAATAATGATAGTATATTATATGTTTAACAAGATATTTGACAATTCCTTATGACATTTGCTGAGAAAATTGTGTTAGTAAAAAGGAATATCATATACATTTAAAATTTTTACCTGCACGTAAAGATACTTTTCTATATAAGAAACTACTGAAATTGTGTTTAAGTTTTATATAAGAAACTATTGAAATGAAAGTACATTCTGTAATATATACAGGATGAATATTTAGTCCTCGATGGGCCATTAGATCTTAAAATATAGTGGAAGAATTTGCATGAGAAAAAGCAACAGTGGGGCTCTTAAAAGTGAATAAATTATATAAGTTCATGAAACAAATTGCATAGATGGAAAAAGTTTGTATTTGAATTATTTTATATTCAATCTTCCCTTCTAATGGTAGAAATTATCCACCTCAGAATAATGAATTTTCTTTTTTAAGCAATAAATTTCCAATCCCCACTGTATCAGTAATTCCAACTCCCATTATGAATCTACCTGCTCTACAAATTATGAATCATGCCTCTGACCATTGCTTGTTTCTCAGTAGATATATAAAAATCCATTTTCATTGTTCTTTCTAAAAATAACTATTTAAACTCTATTTTTGTGTAACCCCCTCAATATTTTCTTCACTCACCTACAAATTCTAGTTCTAGTCTCAATTATTTTTCATGAATATGATTATTATCCTCTCACTTGCATTTCTATACAGTAATTTCCTTCTCCCCATTTCACTTTGGTTCCTTAGTTCAGAACTGGATGCAGGTTTCCATTGGTGATAAAGGTCATTTTATTATTTAGTTGGACTGCCAGATATTATTTTGCTGTGTATGTAGGCAGTAAGCTTGAAATTTGTGTAGACAGCTTTTTCTCAGACAAATGATTGGAAGTGAAGAAGGAAAGGGTCATTATATACGTTTTAGTTTTTAGTAGAAGGTCATTAGAGACAAAGAAACTGATAAATGAATGGATGTAACTTCCTGAAGTTTGAATTCATTAAAAAAGTGTTTGTTTATTTTAATTGGAGGCTAATTACTTTACAATATTGTGGTGATTTTTGCCATACATCTGCATGAATCATTCATGGGTGTACATGAGTCCCACCATCCTGAACCCCACTTCCACCTCTCTCCCCACCCCATCCCTCTGGGTTATCCCAGAGCACCAGTTTTGGGTGCCTTGATTCATGTATCAAATTTGCGCTGGTTATCTATTTTACATATGGTAATATACATGTTTCAATGCTATTCTCTCATATTGTCCCACCCTCACCTTCTCCCACATAGTCCAAATGTCTGTTTTTTACATCTGTATCTCTTTTGCTGTCTTGCATATGGGGCCATTGTTACCATCTTTCTAAATCCCATATATATGCATTAATATACTGTACTGTGCTTCTCTTTCTGGCATACTTCACTTTGTATAATAGGCTCCAGTTTCATCCACCTCATTAGAACTGATTCAAATGCATTCTTTTTAATGGCTGAGTAATACTCCATCATGTATATGTACCACACAACTTTCTTATCCATTCATCTGCTGATGGACATCTAGGTTGCTTCCATGTCCTGGCTATTATAAACAGTACTGCAATGAACATGGGAGTACATGTGTCTCTTTCAATTCTTATTTCCTCGGTGTGTATGCCCAGCAGTGGGATTGCTGGGTCATGTGACTGTTCTATTTCCAGGTTTTTAAGAAATTGCCACACTGTTCTGCATAGTGACAGTACTAGTTTGCATCCCCACCAACAGTGTAAGAAGGCTCCCTTTTCTCTACATCCTCTACAGCATTTATTGTTTGTAGACCATTTATTGTTTGATGGCCATTCTGATGAATTCATTTTTAAATATAACATTTTCCAAGACATTCTTTGAATAAAATGGCAGGAAAAAACAAACCTCAAAGATCCTGCAGAGAAAGGAAAAACACATATAAAAAGAATAGAGCTGGCTGGAGCCCAACCCTCAGGACTTTTGTTCCAGCAATTTGGAATCAGAGCCAACCCCAGACAGGTTGGTGATGGCCACTGAGCATAGAGGAAGTTCTGCCTCACACCCAGGGCTAACTCCAACTTCTCTGTCTCCAACCCCACAAACCCCAAGAACCTTCGGTATGCTGCCTACAAGAGACTCAGGCAACAGACACACAAAGAATGAAACTGATTGGGTGGAAAATGGGTAAGCAATATTTACCACTGACAAAGTGGACTTTAAAATAAAGTCTTGAAGAAAGGAAAAAAAAAGACATTATATAAAAATAAAGGGATAAATACAAGAGAGTATATTATACTCACTAGCATATACGCACTCAATACAGGAGCACTTAAATATATAAAGGAAATACTAACAAATTTTTAATTGCAGTAATGAAATTAAAAGATGCTTGCTCCTTGGAAGAAAAACTTTGACCAACCTAGACAGCATATTAAAAAGCAGAGACATTACTTTGCTGACAAAGGTCTGTCTAGTAAAAACTATGGTTTTTGCAGTAGTCACGTATGAATGTGAGAGTTGGACCATAAAGAGGGCTGAGCACTGAAGAATTGATGCTTTTGAACTGTGGTGTTGGAAAATTCTTGAGAGTTCCTTGGGAGAGCTCTTGAGAATCCCTTGGGCTTCAAGGAGATCAATCTAGCCAATCCTAATGGAAATTAGTCCTGAATATTCATTGGAAAGACTGATGCTGAAGCTCCAATACCTTGGCTCCCTGATGTGAAGAACTGACTCTTTAGAAAAGATCCTGATAATAAGAAAGATTGAAGGCAGGAGAAGAAGGAGATGACAGAAGATGAGATGGCTGGATGGCATCACCAGCTCAATGGATATGAGTTTGAACAAGCTCCTGGAGTTGATGATGGACAGGGAAGCCTGGCGTGTTGCAGTACATGGGGTTGCAAAGAGTAGAACACGAGTGAGTGACTGAACTGAATTGAACAGACTTAAGAGAATTTGACAATAATACAATAATAGTAGGGGAGTTTAACACCCCACTTATATCAATAGACAGATTGGACAGAAAATTAATAAGGTAACAATGATCTTCAATGATACAATAGACCGGCTATACTTAATAAATACTGACAGGACAATATATTTAAAAACAAGAGAATACACATTCTTTTCCTAGTGCACATGGAATGTTCTCCAGGAGAGATAATGTGCTAGGCCAAAAAACACATCTCAAGAAGTTTGAGAGGATAGAAATCATATCTAAGATTTTTTTTCCAGTCACAATGGTATAAGGCTAAAAATCGACTAGAGAAAGAAAAATGGGGGGTGGAAAACAGTATATAGAGACCAATGATATTCTACTAAAAAGCAAGGGGTCAATGAAGAAATCAAAAGGAAAATCAGAAAATATCTCAAGACAAAAGAAAATCAAAATGCAACATTCCAAAATCTGTGGGATACAGCAGAAGCAGTTCAAAGAGAGTTTACAGCAATACAAGCCTTCCACAAGAAATAAGAAAATTTTCAAATAACTTAACCTGCTACCTAAAAGAACTAGAAAAACAAGAAAAAATAGAGCCCAAAGTCAGCTAAACAAAGGAAATACTAAGATCAGAGAGGAAATAGAGATAAAAAATACTAGAAAACATCAATGAAATCAGGAGCTAATTTTTCATTTTTTAATTTTTTTAATTTTTATTTAATAAATGGTGCAAAGCACAATGCCATAAACATTAACAGTTAAAAATTCACCAAATGAAAAAAATACTATAGAATACACAGTTGCAAAAAGCTACATTAAGTTATTTTACAACTGCCTCAAGCTGCAAAAAGAAAGAAAACCCAATGCCATACCTAAGTTATCCCTCTCTCAAAATAATGCCATTTATATTATAAACCATGAACTCCCCATAAAAAGACTGGAACTGCTTTTGTTAATTCATATATATATATATATATATATATGACTGTATCACTTTGCTATACACCTGAAACAAACACAACACTGTAAATAAAATATAGTACAATATAAAATAAAAATAACAGATCTTTGGGGCTTTACACTGAGTTAGAGTTCCTATCAGAGGGATAACAGCACCAAAGCCGCACTGAATCCTCATGAAGTAGACACACGAATGACTGGGTTACAAGAGTTACAGGAATGAGAGCTGCTCACTTCCCAGAAACTACAGCTCACAGAAAACCAACAAAGGCA
Organism: Moschus berezovskii; assembly: GCF_049115385.1. NCBI lineage: Eukaryota > Metazoa > Chordata > Mammalia > Artiodactyla > Moschidae > Moschus > Moschus berezovskii. The sequence goes on from NC_142480.1 coordinate 31,293,051, forward strand.
CGAGATACAGACCATTCACTTATGAATGTGTAAAACTCAAGAAAGTCCACATCACTCCTGTTGAAAGTGCCTCAGAATCCACACAATACCAACTTTCTCATGGTTCTGGTTAAATTACATATAAGAGCTAGTTTTTTAAAAAGAAAATGAAATTGATAAACTTTTAGCCAGGTTCATCAAGAACAACAACAACAAAAGACCCAAATAAACAAAATAAGAAATGAAAGAAGAGAAATAACTACTGATATTACAAAGTTACAAAAAAGTCATAAAAATTACTATAGCTACCTGTGAACAAACTGGACAACCTAGAAGAAACAGATAAAGTTCTAGAAATATATGGCCATTTGGACAGCTGTATATGTATGTGTTCATGTTTAATCTTGTCCAGCTCTTCTTGACCCCATGGACTGTAGCCTGCCAGGCTCCTCTGTCCATGAGATTTTCCAAGCAAGATTCCTGGAATGGGTTGCCATTTCCTCTTCCAGGAGATCTTCCTGACCCAGGGATCGAACCCACATCTCTTGTGTCTCCTGCATTTGCAGGCAGATTCTTTACCAACTGCCACCATATAGCCTCTGTTATTTGGGTAACATCGGATTGACTAAACAATGACACTTGTTGAATAAAACGTCTGTAGGAAAGTAATAGCTAATGTAGTTTGTGGCAAAAAGGCAGAGAGGCATATTTTGAGAAGTTACTGCAGTCCCATGGTCTACAGGTCAGATATATTTGTATGTGATGACTAAGTATGGACCAAGTAAACAAGAGTGCCAACATGGGGTCATTTACAATTATTCTCCAAAATGGTAAGAAAGAAGGGCAATGAAACCATGAAAGGAAAAAGCTGGAAGCTCTGTGATGATTGTGTTGACAAGATGCATTTTGCCTGCATCAAGAAAGGTGTAGCGAGAGATTTTTAGTTATATGCTCATTGAAAAAGCCATATAAACCCCACAAAAGCAAAAGTCAGCATTAAACATTTACCATGGACAGAATAAGTGAAAATCAAATTTCTTTACATTATACATATTTTCTGTCGTAATGAATCTCTCCCTTCTACCTCCCAGTATCTGCCCCAACCCTCCAGGGGACATGTATTATGGCTTACTAGGCAGGAGAGGCGATGTCTACAGGAGTGAATGCTAGGAAATAACGAATCCATAGGCAACACCTTCTTTTCTGGGCATTCTTTCAAATGTTTTATATTCACTGAATTATTTGATCCAGACAGCCATCTAATAAGAGGAAATATTTCACCAAGGTCATAAATTTAGTAAATGTCAGAGCTGACCTTCCTTCCTGGGTGATCTGGTTCAAGTCAGTGCTCTTAAGCAGTCTGCTAAATTATCTCTTTCTCTTGTAATGCACACCTCAACTTCAGTCCTCGTGGAGGCAAGCCAATCTGTACTACTTTCCTTCTCCAAACTTCCTACCTGGGGCATGTCAGAACAGGTACAGAAAAGTTTTAACTTTAAATGAGAATTCAGAATTTTGAATATTGCATGGAATTGTAAATCATATTTATGTGAGGTTGTTTATCACTCGAAGTCACTGAAGAACTTTTTACTAACCAAGAGTGACAAGAAATGTTAATATACCTGTGTATAGTTTCACCCAAATGGCAGACAATAGTTCACTTTACAAAATGGTTTTGAATGCGTGTGTTAGGAGAAGGCAAGGGTGGGGATTACTTTCTGATTGTACCTTGCAGTTCTATGTGTTCATGTGCCTATTGCCATGTAAATGAGGATTTCTTTATGAACTTGAACCATATTTTTAGATTTGAATAGCTAACTACTAAGCAATAAATTGTGTTGTTATATATATTGATAATAGAGTTGAGGGATGGCTCTAAAGACAATAGATAAAATTTAAAGAAGTTAAAATAAGAAAATGATCTAATGAAAAAAAAATTGCTTAGCCTCAACAGTATCCAAAAAAATGCATCCATCATTTTCAATACCAAACTAGGTGACCAAATACAGTTAATATTAATTATTGTAGTGTGGAGAGATGGAAAATCTCAAATATTACTGTTGAAGCTGTAAATCAGAATAATCACTTTGAAATAAAATTTGACAATACATATCCAGAAAAACCAAAAAATATACATACACTTTTATACTGTTCCATCCTAAGTTTATGTTGTTCAGTCAGTCATGTCTGACTCTGCAACTCCATAGATTGCAGCACACCAGGCTTCCCTGTCCTTCACTGTCTCCTGGAGATTGCCCAGACTCATGTCCATTGAGTCAGTGATGACAACCAACTATCTTGTCCTCTGTCACCCCCTTCTCCTCCTGCCCTCAGTTTTTCCCAGCATCAGTGTCTTTTCCAAAGAATCAGTTCTTTGCATCAGGGAGCCAAAGTATTGGAGCTTCAGCTTTAGCATCAGTCCTTCCTATGGATATTCAGGGTTGATTTCCTTTAGGATTGACTGGTTTATTCTTCTTGCAGTCCAAGGGACTCTCAAGAGTCTTCTCCAGCACCACATTTCAAAAGCATCAATTCCCTGGTGCTCAGCCTGCTTTATGGTCCAACTCTCACTTCTGTACATGACTACTGAAAAAACCATAGCTTTGAATATATGGACCTTTGTTGGCAAAGTGATGTCTCTGCTTTTTAATACACTCTCTAGATTTGTTATAGTTTTTCTTCCAAGGAGGAAGTGTCTTTTAACTTCCTGGCTGCAGTCACCATCCACAGTTATTTTGGAACCCAAGAAAATACAGTCTGTCACTATTTCCATTGTTTCCCTATCTATTTGCCATGAAGCGATGGGAATGGATACCATGATCTTAGTTTTTTGAATGTTGAGTTTTAAGCCAACTCTTCCACTCTCCTCTTTCACCTTCATCAAGAGGTTCTTTAGTTCCTCTTCACTTTCTGTCATTAGGGTGGTGTCATCTGTATATCTGAGGTATTGATGTTTCTCCTGACAATCTTGTCTCAAGCTTTTGATTCATCTAGTTGGGCATCTTGCATGATGTACTCTGCATATAAGTTAAATAAGTAGTGTGGCAATATACAACCTTGACATACTCCTTTCCCAATTTTGAACTAGTTCATCGTTCCATGTCTGGTTCTAACTGTTGCTTCTTGACCTGCAGGCAGGTTTCTCAGGAGGCAGGTAAGGTGGTCTGAGTGGTACTCACATCTCTTTAAGAATTTTCCCCAGTTTGTTGTGATTCACAGAGTAAAAGGTTTAGCTTTTTTTAGTAGTGAATGAAGCAGAAGTAGATGTTTTTCTGGAATTCCCTTATTTTTTCTATGATCCAACAGATGTTGGTAATTTGATTTAAAACAAAAAACTACAGAGTTTTCACCTAAATATTACATATGATATTGAAACACTGGAAGAAATCAATGACTAAATGTGTAGAAATAGGAAATTGATTACGAAACAGCATGAAGTCAGTGTTATGTAGACTATAATTCAATCATTAGAAATTGTTTAAGGAGACTATGTCTATGTGGAGAATACTAAGAATATTAGAATACTATATGAAAAGGAAAACACTGGAAATTGGGATATGCAATTCATATATGTAAGTATAAATACATTAACATCATATTATATAAAAACTGAGAAAATACAACAAAGCCTTCATGATTATTTTTTGGGGGTGCTAAAATAAGGGGTAGCTTCCCCTTTTTTCCTCATATAACCTTTTTATTCAAAATGTAATAATTGCTAAAGCATAAGATTACTATGGATTATGCTATTGGCTTACAGGTAGCAAAAAATTTATAAAAGAATATAAATCATGAATTATAAGAATGATGGGTGAAAGAAGAACGTACCATGAAAATACTGAAAAACATGGGAATGATGGATTATGTTCCTTGTATTACACAGAATCTATTATTGTGTCTATAAGATCAAATATTTTCAATATTTTATCATCACTAATAGTTCCACCTGGCACATTTATAAATGCCACATATATAGCACCTGTGCAAAACATATAAAACACATATAAAAACATAATACATGTCACATGTGCATGCATGCTAGGTTGCTTCAGTTGTATACAACTCTGTGTGACCCTCTGGACTGTGGCCCACTAGGCTCCCCTGTCCATGTCTTTCTCCATAATGGATGTCAATATAATATAAATATTAACATGATATTTATATACTGTATATATGTTAATATATATTACAATACATATTAATGTATCATAAATGTTAATACACACACACATTTCATCTTTACTACATTTTTATTAGAATTCCAGAAGGTTTATAGAGTATATTTCAGCTCACCTCTAGAAAAACCTATATGAATTTATAGTATATGTATTAATCTTATCTTTTCTACCTAAATTTACAAACACTCCTTGTTTTTTCACCATTTTCATTTATTAACTTAGTTATCACAAATGTAATTTATAAATATATCAAATATAATGGGAATTAAATCAATAAAGATTTATCTATAACACAAATAATCTACATATGCATATTTTTGCTGATATGTAGTAGGATTCTATAATAATGAGAGTAGTATTAGTCTGTGGGTCAGGAACCCTGAATTCTTATAAATATGTTGCATAATGTCTTTAAGGCTTTGTCTTTATTTGTAAATTAGGCAGATAGTCAAGGAGTCTCCAAATTATTATTTATCCTTACAAATACTCTGAAACTAAGTGGTACATGATTCAATGGATGGAGAAAAGCAATATAGCATAGTTTCTTTAACTTATATTCCAAAATTCCCTTGAAAAAATGAGGAAAAGGTAATATATGGTTGATAAGAGACTCAATATAATGTAAAGGCTGAAATAAAAAGTAAAGTAAAATAGAAAAGAGATTACCTTCTAATATTGATCAAAAGAAGAAGTAGTTTATTAATATCAAACAAAGTAGATTTAGGCACAAACAATGTTGCTAGGGATATTAATAGAGTGATCATATTGTTCAAGAAGAAGTGCATATATTCTCAGTCACTAAGTTGTGTCTGCCTCTTTACCACCCCAGGGACTGTAGCCCACCAGGCTCCTCTTTCACGGGATTCTCCAGACAAGAATTCTGGAGTGGGTTGCCATGCTCTCCTTCAGGGTATCTTCTTGAGCCAGGCATTGGACTTGCGTATCATGTCTCCTGCATTGGCAGATGCACTAGCACCACCTGGGAAGAGCATCAAGTAAAGAAAGCAAAAACTGATACAACTGCAAATGGAAACACAAAACTACAATTATTATCATGTAACTCACCATATAAACAAGGTGAGAACAAAACAAAATACATGATCATTCCAGTAGATGCAGAAAAAGCATTTAAGAAGAATTCAAAATCTATTCCCAGTATTATCTTTCAGCAGATTCGGAACAGAATGGATTTTCCTCAGTCTGAGCAGGGACAGCTCCAAAAACATTTTATAATCAATATCATATTCAAATGCTAAAATATTGACTGTTTTTAACCTAAAACTAGAAATAGGGATAGAGTAATTGTTCTGTTTACTTCTGTTCAACTTTCAACTATTAATAGAAGATCTTGCCAATGTAATTAGATAATAAAAATAAATTCATCAGTATTTGAAACCAAGAACTAAATCTCTACTTGCAGAACAGTTGATCATCTATGCAGAAAATCCTAAAGAGTGCTCAAAGAAAAGCTACTAGAAATAAATAACATTAGCAGGGTTTTAAGATATAATATTAAGAAGGAAAAATCAATTTTATCTCTGTGTACTAGGAACAAGGCCTTGTTAGCTCAGCTGGTAAAGAATCTGCCTGTAATGCTGAAATGCAGGAGACCCCAGTTTGATCCCTGGGTCAGGAAGATCCCCTGGAGAAGGAATAGGCTACCCACTCCAATTTTCTTGGGCTTCCCTGTTGGCTCAGAAGGTAAAGAATCTGCCTACAGTGCAGGAGACCTTGGTTCTATCCCTGGGTTGGGAAGATCCCCTGGAGAAGGAACAGCTACTCACTCCAGTATTCTTGCCTGGAGAATTCCATGGATAGAGGAGCCTGGCAGGCTACAGTCTATGGGGTCGCAAAGAGTCAGAAATAGAAGTGGAAATTACCATTTACATCACCATCAGAAATATGACATTTGCTATAAATTGAAGAAAAAATATTCAAGATTGTAAAGTGAAACCTGCAAAATATGTTAAAAGAAGCTAACTATCTAAATAAGTGGGGGAAAGAGATATGCAAAATGTTAAAAAACAATATTCAACTGAGTAAACCTTAAAAATCTTATTGGCTTCATTCAACAGGTTATGAATTGAGCAGCATCCAATCTAGCACATGGAAAGGTGCCCTGAGGTGCTTTATAAAATGAAATGAAAAGGAGTGGGAACAAAGAACTAATTATAGGCAAAAAAGGGTATTGGTTATGACAAAGTCACTTTCTTTTATAGGATGACAGGGATTTATCAGGCAGATTACCTGATTAGTGCCGACTAGGTGATTCCCAGTTGTCTGGTTTAAGGTTCCATTTCTGGAAGAGCTGAAACTAAGTCTCAGTTTGGTTATGTGGGGTTTAGCCAAAGTGACTCCATTTGGGGTTTGTTGTTTTTAGTAAATGTATCCAAAAGCTAAATACTATTAAGATAGCATTTCTCCTTCATGCAATCCCAATCAAAATCCTGGGAGATTTTTTAATTAATTATTTTATTTTTATTTTTTGAGGACAGGATTGACAAGTTGATAAAAAGGTTTATGTGAAAATTCAAGGGATCTAGAATAGCCAAAAAGAGTTTTGAAAAGTAAGGATAAAGTTGAAGGACTTTAACTATATATTTTTAAAGTCTTATTTTAAAGCTTCAGTAGTTATGTCATTGTGATATTGGCATAGATAGACAAATGTATCACTTATAAAGAAGCAGGTTGTTCAAAAATAGATCCTAACATATATGTTTAACAGATTTTTGACAAAAGTCAAAAGTAATTCAATGGAGAAAGAACAGTGTTTTTTTTTCAAGATGACGCTGGAACAACTGGGCTTCCATATGCAAAACAATAAACCTTGATATATTTTATACTGAAAGATTAACTCAAAATACATTGTACCTGTTCAGTTCAGTTCAGTTGCTCAGTCGTGTCCGACTCTTTGCGACCCCATGAATCACAGCACGCCAGGCCTCCCTGTCCATCACCAACTCCAGGAGTTCATTTAAACCCATATCCATAGAGGTGATGCCATTGAGCCATCTCATTCTCTGCCGTCCCCTTCTCCTCCTGCCCCCAATCCCTCCCAGCATCAGTCTTTTCCAGTGAGTCAACTCTTCGCATGAGGTGGCCAAAGTATTGGAGTTTCAGCTCTAGCATCAGTCTTTCCAATGAACACCCAGGACTGATCTCCTTTCGAATGGACTGGTTGGATCTCCTTGCAGTCCAAGGGACTCTCAAGAGTCTTCTCTAACACCACAGCTTAAATAAATGTTAAACTATAAAACTCAAGGATACAACATTTGAGAAAAAATTAGTAATCTCAAGTACTTTTAATGGCATTGAAATATGTGTATTATCATAAGTGAAACTAATCACCAGTCCAGGTTCGATGCATGATACAGGATGCTCGGGGCTGGTGTACTGGGATGAACCAGAGGGATGGGATGGGGAGGGAGGTGGGAGGGGGGTTCAAGATGGGGAACACATGTACATCCGGGGCAGATTTACGTCAATGTATGGCAAAACCAATACAATAATGTAAAGTAATTAGCCTCCAATTAAATAAATTTAAAAAAAAGAAAAAAAATTCAAAATGTCCACTCTGCAAAACACTGTTAATAGAATATACAAAGAACAAAATGATAAAAAGTGCTTGCAAATAATATGTCTAATAAAGAACTTGTATCCAGAACATAGAAAGACTTGAATAGATTCTTCCGCAAAGAACATATACCAGTAGTAGGAACGTAAAATGGTAAAAACACTTTAGACATGCTTTTAGAGCTTTCTGAAAAATTCAGCAATTTTCTCTCCAAGGTATTTACCAAAGAAAACCAAATCATATATTCATAAAAATACTTGTACATAAATATCAAAACAGCTTTATCTGTAATAACCTCAAACTGGAAACATCCCAAATATCCATCAACAAGTGAATGGATATACAAATTCTACTGTATAAAGAAAGAATAATATGCAACAAAAAATAATGAACTATTGATGCATGCAATAATATATATGCATCTAAACATGATTATGATAAATGAAAAGAGCAAGATATAAAGCCTCGTCACAAATATTATATTCTAAATGATTAGTTTTAAATCAAGTTCTAAAATATTCAAACCTTATCTATCATAACAGAGAGAAAACAGGTCAATTGTTATCCAAAGACCGAGTGAAGACTAGTTGGGCTGGAAAGACAAAAAAGCTTACAAAGAGGCATGAGGGAATTTGGCAGGGGGTGAGGGGAAGACACTTACTCCTTGGAAGGAAAGTTATGACCAACCTAGATAGTATATTAAAAAGCAGAGACATTACTTTGCCAACAAAGGTCCGTCTAGTCAAGGCTATGGTTTTTCCAGTGGTCATGTATGGATGTGAGAGTTGGACTGTCAAGAAAGCTGATTGTCGAAGAATTGGTGCTTTTGAACTGTGGTGCTGGAGAAGACTCTTGAGAGTCCCTTGGACTGCAAGGAGATCCAACCAGTTAATCCTAAAGAAGATCAGTCCTGAGTGTTCACTGGAAGGACTGATGTTGAAGCTGAAACTCCAATACTTTGGCCACCAGATGAAAAGTGCTGACTCATTGGAAAAGACCCTGATGCTGGGAAAGATTGAAAGTGGGAGGAAAAGGGGATGATAGAGGATGAGATGGTTGGATGGCATCAGTGACTCAATGGAAATGAGTTTGAGTAAACCCCGGGAGTTGGTGATGGACAAGGGAAGCCTAGCTTGCTGCAGTCCATGGGGTCACAAAGAGTTGGACAGGACTGAGTGACTGAACTGAACTGAGGGTTTGATTCCTGGGTTGAGAAGATCTCCTGGAGAAGGAAATGGCTACCCTCTCCAACATATTGCCTGGAGAATTCATGGACAGAAGAGCGTGGTGGGCTACAGTCCATAGGATTGCAAAGAATCAGACCAGGACTGAGCGACTCACGCAACATGAGTTCAGTCCAGTTCAGTTCAGTTCAGTTCAGTTGCTCAGTCGTGTCCGACTCTCCGCGACCCCATGAATCATAGCACGCCAGGCCTCCTTGTCCTTCACCAACTCCCGGAGTTCACTCAAACTCATGTCCATCCAGTCGGTGATGCCATCCAGCCATCTCATTCTCGGTCGTCCCCTTCTCCTTCCGCCCCCAACCTTTCCCAGCATCAGAGTCTTTTCCAGTGAGTCAACTCGTCGCATGAGGTGGCCAAAGTATTGCAGTTTCAGCTTTAGCATCAGTCCCTCCAATGAACACCCAGGATCGATCTCCCTTAGAATGGACTGGTTGGATCTCCTTGCGGTACAAGGGACTCTCAAGAGTCTTCTCCAACACCACAGTTCAAAAGCATCAATTCTTCGGCGATCAGCTTTCTTCACAGTCCAACTCTCACATCCATACATGACCATGGGAAAAACCACTGCCTTGACTAGATGGACCTTGGTTGGCAAAGTAATGTCTCTGCTTTTTAATATATTATCAAGGTTGGTCATAACTTTCCTTCCAAGGAGTAAGCGTCTTTTAATTTCATGGTTGCAATCAGCATCCACAGTGATTTTGGAGCCCAAAAAAATAAAGTCTGACACTGTCTCCACTGTTTTTCCATCTATTTCCCATGAAGTGATGGGACCAGATGCCATGATCTTTGTTTTCTGAATGTTGAGCTTCAAGCCAACCTTTTCACTCTCCTCTTTCACTTTCATCAAGAGGCTTTTGAGTTCCTCTTCACTTTCTGCCATAAGGGTGGTGTCATCTGCATATCTGAGATTATTGATATTTCTCCCAGCAATCTTGATGCCAGCTTGTGCTTCTTCCAGCCCAGTGTTCCTCATGATGCACTCTGCATATAAGTTAAATAAGCAAGGTGACAATATACAGCCTTGACGTACTCCTTTTCCTATTTGGAACCAACATGAGTAGTTAAACTCAAATATCAAAAAAGGCTGATATACATTATCAAACATTAAAACTCTTTTCTACAATTTCAGACTTTTTAAACATTCTAGTACAGGCATGAGACAGTAGAATGGAACATTTCAGACAAAACTGAAATACACTTGTCATATTATAATGGTTACCTTGTAAATCATAGTTGAGAGAATTGTTTAATTGATAACAGTCTACCCTTAAGAATTAAATTAGAATCTCATCTCATTTCATTAAAAAGCAATTTCAAATAGATTTAAAGGTTAACTCTAAGTCAATAAAGTTAATAAATAAGTTTATTAAACATAAGTTAAAACATTCTGAAAAAGTTGAGGTTAATATTTATCTCTCTAAAAATAGATGAATAGGAAGTGCATACAACCCGGCGCTGGCCTCGGACAGTTCCCGGCAGAGCAACCTAGAGCCTGTGCAGTGTAGACTGAGACAGCACACGCGCTGTGAGCGGGGGCAAACCCAGTGTGGCCGAGTCGCTGTGAGCACTCCCCACAGACGCCAGAGATATTTGTCTGCAGCGTTCCTCCCTTCCCAGAACAGGACTGAACAACTGAGCCTTAAAAAGTGTCCACCCACCCCCTAGTATCAGGGCGGAAATTAGACACTGAAGAGACCAGCAAATAGAAGCTAAAACAGAGGGAACCACCTTGGAAATGATAGACAGAGACTTCTAGAGGCTACTCCAAGAATAAGACCAAAAACCAGAGGCAAGAGGCTTAAGCCCGAATCCTGAGAACACCAGAGAACTCCTGACTCCAGGGAACATTAATCAATAGGAGCTCATCATACGTCTCCATACCTACACTAAAACCAAGCACCACCCAAGGGTCAACAACTTCCAGAGCAAGACATACCACGCAAATTCTCCAGTAACACAGGAAACTAGCCCTGAGCTTCAATATACAGGCTGCCAAAAGTCACTCCAAACCCACTGACATCTCATAACTCATTACTGGACACTTCATTGCACTCCAGAGAGAACAAATCCAGCTCCATCCACCAGAACACCGACACAAGCTTCTGTAACCAGGGAACCTTGACAAGTCACCTGTCCAACCCCACACACAACGAGGAAACTACATAATAAATAGAACTCCACAAACGGCCAGAAGAGGGAAAGGCCACCCCAAGCAAAGCATTATAAGCAAGATGAAGAGGCAGAGAAGTACCCAGCAAGTAAAGGAACAAGATAAATGCCCATCAACACAAACAAAAGAGGAAGATATAGGGAATCTACCTGATAAAGAATTTCGAATTTTGATGGTGAAAATGATTCAAAATCTTGAAAGCAAAATGGAGTTACAGATAAATAACCTGGAGAAAAAGATTGAGAAGATGGAAGAAAGGTTTAATAAGGACTTAGAGGAAATAAAAAAGAGTCAATATACAATGAATAATGCAATAGATGAGATCAGAAACACTCTGGAAGGAACAAACAGTAGAATAACAGAGGCAGAAGACAGGATAAGCAAGTTAGTAGAAGAATTGTAGAAATAAATGAAACAGAGAGGAAAAAAGAAAAACAAATTAAAAGAAATGAGGACAATATTAGAGACCTCTGGGACAATGTTAAACACTCCAACATTCGAATCATAGGAATCCCAGAAGAAGAAGACAAAAAGAAAGACCATGAAAGAATACTTGAGGAGATAATAGTTGAAAACTTCCCTAAAATAGGGAAAGAAATAATCACCCAAGTCCAAGAAACCCAGAGAGTCCCCAACAGGATAAACCCAAGGCGAAATACTCCAAGACACATATTAATCAAATTCACAAAGATCAAACACAAAGAACAAATATTAAAAGCAGCAAGGGAAAAACAGCAAATAACACACAAGGGGATTCCCATAAGGATAACAGCTGATCTTTCAACAGAAACTCTTCAGGCCAGGAGGGAATGGCAAGACATACTTAAAGTGATGAAAGAAAATAACCTACAGCCCAGACTACTGTACCCAGCAAGGATCTCATTCAAATATGAAGGAGAAATCAAAAGCTTTACAGACAAGCAAAAGCTGAGAGAATTCAGCATTACCAAACCAGCTCTCCAACAAATGCTAAAGGATCTTTTCTAGACAGGAAACACAGAAAGGGTGTATAAACTCGAACCCAAAGCAATAAAGAAAATGGCTACGGGATCGTACTTATCAATAATTACCTTAAACGTAAATGGGTTGAATGCCCCAACCAAAAGACAAAGGCTGGCTGAATGGATACAAAAACAAGACCCCCATATATGTTGTCTGCAAGAGAGCCACCTCAAAACGAGGGACACACACAGACTGAAAGTGAAGGGCTGGAAAAAGATATTCCATGCAAATAGAGACCAAAAGAAAGCAGGAGTAGCAATACTCATATCAGATAAAATAGACTTTAAAACAAAGGCTGTGAAAAGAGACAAAGAAGGAAACTACATAATGATCAAAGGATCAATCCAAGATGAAGATATAACAATTATAAATATTTATGCACCCAACATAGGAGCACCACAATATGTAAGACAATTACTAACAAGTATGAAAGGGGAAATTAACAATAATGCAATAATAGTGGGAGATTTTAATACCCCACTTACATCTATGGATAGATCAACTAAACAGAAAATTAACAAGGAAACACAAACTTTAAATGATACAATAGACCAGTTAGACCTAATAGATATCTATAGGACATTTCACCCCAAAACAATGAATTTCACCTTTTTCTCAAGCGCACACGGAACCTTTGCCAGGGTAGATCACATCCTGGGCCATAAATCTAGCCTTGGTAAATTCAAAAAAGTTGAAATCATTCCATGCATCTTTTCTGACCACAATGCAGTAAGATTAGATCTCAATTACAAGAGAAAAACTATTAAAAATGCCAACATATGGAGGCTGAACAACACGCTGCTGAATAATGAACAAATCATAGAAGAAATCAAAAGAGAAATCAAAATATGCATAGAAATGAATGAAAATGAAAACACAACAACCCCAAACCTCTGGGACACTGTAAAAGCAGTGCTAAGGGGGAAGTTCATAGCAATACAGGCACACATCAAGAAACAAGAAAAAAGTCAACTAAATAACCTAACTCTACATCTAAAGCAACTAGAAAAGGAAGAAATGAAGAACCCCAAGGTCAGTAGAAGGAAAGAAATCGCAAAAATTAGGGCAGAGATAAATGCAAAAGAAACAAAAGAGACCATAGCAAAAATCAACAAAGCCAAAAGCTGGTTCTTTGAGAAGGTAAATAAAATTGACAAACCGCTAGCCAGACTTATCAAGAAACAAAGGGAGAAGAACCAAATCAATAAAATTAGAAATGAAAATGGAGAGATCACAACTGACAACACAGAAATACAAAGGATTGTTAGAGAATACTATCAGCAATTATATGGCAATAAAATGAATAACCTGGAAGAAATGGACAAATTCCTAGAAAAGTACAACTTTCCAAAACTGAACCAGGAAGAAATAGAAAATCTGAATAGACCCATCACAAGCACGGAACTAGAGGCTGTAATCAAAAATCTTCCAGCAAACAAAAGCCCAGGTCCAGACGGCTTCACAGCTGAATTCTACCAAAAATTTAGAGAAGAGCTAACACCTATTCTACTCAAACTCTTTCAGAAAATTGCTGAGGAAGGGAAACTTCCAAACTCATTCTATGAGGCCACCATCACCCTAATCCCAAAACCTGGTAAAGACCCCACAAAAAAAAGAAAACTACAGGCCAATATCACTGAAGAACATAGATGCAAAAATCCTTAACAAAATTCTAGCAATCAGAATCCAACAACATATTAAGAAGATCATACATCATGACCAAGTGGGCTTTATCCCAGGAATGCAAGGATTCTTCAATATCCGCAAATCAATCAACGTAATACACCACATTAACAAACTGAAAAATAAAAATCATATGATTATCTCAATAGATGCAGAGAAAGCCTTCTACAAAATTCAACATCCATTTATGATAAAAACCCTCCAGAAAGTGGGAATAGAAGGGACATACCTCAACATAATAAAAGCTATATATGACAAACCCACAGCAAACATTATCCTCAATGGTGAAAAACTGAAAGCATTTCCCCCAAAGTCAGGAACAAGACAAGGGTGCCCACTCTCACCACTACTATTCAACATAGTTCTGGAAGTTTTGGCCACAGCAATCAGAGCAGAAAAAGACATAAAAGGAATACAAATTGGAAAAGAAGAAGTAAAACTCTCACTGTTCGCTGATGACATGATCCTCTACACAGAAAACCCTAGAGACTCTACCAGAAAACTACTAGAGCTAATCAATGATTACAGTAAAGTTGCAGGATATAAAATCAACACACAGAAATCCCTTGCATTCCTATACACTAATAATGAGAAAATAGAAAGAGAAATTAAGGAAACTATTCCATTCACTGTTGCAACGAAAAGAATTAAATACTTAGGAATATATCTACCTAAAGAAACAAAAGACTTGTACATAGAAAACTATAAAACACTACTGAAAACAATCAAAGAGGACACTAATAGATGGAGAAATATACCATGCTCATGGATTGGAAGAATAAATATTGTAAAAATGAGTATACTACCCAAAGTAATTTATACATTCAATGCAATCCCTATCAAGCTACCAATGATATTTTTCACAGAACTAGAACAAATAATCTCACAATTTGTATGGAAATACAAAAAACCTCGAATAGCCAAAGCAATCTTGAGGAAGAAAAATGGAACTGGGGGAATTAACCTGCCGGACTTCAGGCTCTACTACAAAGCCACAGTCATCAAGATAGTATGGTACTGGCATAAAGACAGAAATATAGATCAATGGAACAAAATAGAAAGCCCAGAGATAAATCCACGCACCTATGGACACCTCATCTTTGACAAAGGAGGCAAGACTATAAAATGGAGAAAAGACAGTCTCTTTAACAAGTGGTGCTGGGAAAACTGGTCAGCCACTTGTAAAAGAATGAAACTAGAACACTTCCTAACACCATACACCAAAATAAACTCAAAATGGATTAGAGAGCTAAATGTAAGACCAGAAACTATAAAACTCCTACTATAAAACGTAGGCAAAACACTCTCCGACATAAATCACAGCAGGATCCTCCATGACCCACCTCCCAGAATATTGGAAATAAAAGCAAAAATAAACAAATGGGACCTAATTAAAATCAAAAGCTTCTGCACAGCAAAGGAAACTATAAGTAAGGTGAAAAGACAGCCTTCAGAATGGGAGAAAATAATAGCAAAGGAAGCAACTGATAAAGGATTAATCTCCAAAATATACAAGCAGCTCCTGCAGCTCAATTCCAGAAAAATAAATGACCCAGTCAAAAAATGGGCCAAAGAACTAAACAGACATTTCTCCAAAGAAGACATATAGATGGCTAACAAACACATGAAAAAATGCTCAACATCCCTCATAATCAGAGAGATGCAAATCAAAACCACAATGAGATACCATTTCACACCAGTCAGAATGGCTGCTATCCAAAAGTCTACATGCAATAAATGCTGGAGAGGATGTGGAGAGAAAGGAACCCTCTTACACTGTTGGTGGGAATGCAAACTAGTACAGCCACTATGGAGAACAGTGTGGGATTCCTCAAAAAACTGGAAATAGAACTGCCATATGATCCAGCAATTGCACTTCTGGGCATACACACTGAGGAAACCAGAATTGAAAGAGACACGTGTTCTCCAATGTTCACTGCAGCACTGTTTATAATAGCCAGGACATGGAAGCAACCTAGATGTCCATCTGAAGACGAATGGATAAGAAAGCTTTGGTACATATACACAATGGAGTATTATTCAGCCATTAAAAAGAATACATTTGAATCAGTTCTAATGAGGTGGATGAAACTGGAGCCTATTATACAGAGTGAAGTAAGCCAGAAAGAAAAACACCAATACAGTATACTAACGCATATATATGGAATTTAGAAAGATGCAAATGATAACCCTGTATACGAGACAGCAAAAGAGACACGGATGTATAGATCAGTCTTTGGGACTCTGTGGGAGAGGGTGAGGGTGGGATGATTTGGGAGAATGGCATTGAAACACATATGTTGTCATATGTGAAATTAATCACTAGTTCAGGGTCAATGCATGTTATAGGATGCTCGGGGCTGGCATGCGGTGATGACCCAGAGGGAGGATGAAGGGAGGAGGGAGGTGGGAGGGGGGTTCAGGAGGGGGAACTTATGTAAACCCCGGGGCGAATTCATGTCAATGTATGGCAAAACCAACCAATATAATATTGTAAAATAATTTGCCTCCAATAAAAAATTAATTAATTACAAAAAAAAATAGATGATTATTTATATAAGCTCAGTAGAGAAGAAAAAACATGAGACATCAATGGCAGAAATAGTAAGAAAGTAATTACTAACTCTGAATATATAAAAAATGGAAATTCATAAAATGTTTATGAACAAAATCATAATTAGTATTATTAAAATGTTAACAGTAAATGAAAAAAGTAATTTTCAATCATTTAACAGTCTTAGAATGTAAAGAGGTCTAACACTTCAAGTGAATGTCACTCAGTCGTGTCCGACTCTTTGCACCCCTATGGAATTCTCCAGGCCAGAATCTTGGAGTGGATAGCTGTTCCCTTCTCCAGGGATCTTTCAGACCCAAGGATTGGACCCAGGTCTCCCACATTGCAGGTGAATTCTTTACCAGCTGAGCTACCAGGGAAGCCCTCTAATACTTCAATAAGCAATTAAAAAGGCAACTCTCTTATTAGAAAGCAGGCAAAGAACAGATATAAGCAGTTTCAAAAGATAAAAAAGACGTAGAGATGAGTAGCACGTGAAAAGGTCATGTTTCAAAGTGTTGACAGTCACTATAGCCTAGAATTCTATTAATAGTAGAGTGTTTGTCTTGGACCTTATGACCGTATCCTGATGACAATCTCAATAATCTCTGAGCTAGATGTGGATGTGGGAGGCACCCAGAGTCCTAAATAATTCCAACAGGGGTAGACTTTTTTTTTTTTTTTCTGGGTTTGGAAAAGTTTCTATCCCAGCTGTCAACTTAAATGTCACTAGTTTTTCTTTTGATGTGGACATATCTTTGCCATCTCAGGAAGATATCTGATACCCACCTTCATCAGTGACATCTATATCAGTCCAATCAACTCTGTTCTCTGAGATGGACATTTTTCTTTTAACATTTTAAGGAACAGATTATTTATATTTACCCATGACCAAGTAAACTGTGTTCTTCAGTGTTTTGTTTTGTTTTTTTTTCTCTCCCTGAAACCTTTGCTGTGGCCAAAATAGTTTCATCTTTCTTAAAAAAAAAAAAAAGCCATTATAGACTGGTGTTCATTATTCCTTACTTGTCATCTCCTTAGAAAAATGTTCTCTCTCTGCTTTTGAAAGCTGAAATTGCACACATCCTCCTGTTGTTTGTAGATTAGTTGTAATTTATTCAGTGCCCAAAGGGTAACATAAGAGGATTAGCCAGGGTAGAGTTGGAAAAGGGACAGTCCTTCAGGCTTTGTTATGTTACAGCCATGCAGATGAAACCAAAACTGGACTAAAGTGTCACCTCTTTTTGAGGTTAACTACCTAACAAGTTTCCAACTTACTCCTCCCACTATCTTATTTAATGTGATTTCCTGAAATTCAAAATCACTATGAAACATGACTGCCAGCTTAATTGAAAGCTGACTAATTCATATCAACATTATTTTTCTAAATGCTTTGTCTAAATATGTTTCTTACCATGCTAACTACTCCAATAAAACATTGAACAGAGCTATGCATTGTAATTCTAATAACAGTAATGCCAGTATATTAATTTAAAATTTTTTTAAATAAATTTATTTTTAATTGGAATATAATTGATTACAATATTGTGTTGTTTGTGCCATGTGTCAACGTTATTTATTACTTTTTAAAAATATTCAAAGTATTTTAAAGTATTTTCAATATTTAAAAATGTGAATATTCAAAAACTGTGTTTCAAGAGAGTTACTGTTTCCTTTGTTCCCACTGGCTATGTTTCTTCCTAATCCAGACCAAGCATTCTGTAAAAATGTGTTCAATGATTAAATGGTTAAATGAATGATAGACTGATTTTCACAGACTATGCCATTAAAAATACTGTATTTCAGTTTTTTTTCCCTCAGTTTTACTTATCTAACATAAGAATTATTTTTACCAGTATTGTTCAGACAGCGATCATGATTTAACAGCCTTGATTCTGAGAGAGTCAGTCCCTAGGTAGGTTGATAAGAACTCCAGGGTCCCCAAGGAGGAGAAAGGGATCCAGAGTCCCTGAGGAGGAGATAGGGGTCTGGAGTTCTCAAGGAGTAAAAAAGGACAAACATTTTTTGTTTAAGCTCAGAGCTGATGATGGCACAACAAAACTCAAAATGAGCAAGACTCATCTTGCTCAAGGATATGCTTTTCCTTAAACTCTGTATCAATGACTATGTAACAACAACCTATACTGCTTGAGGACATGTTTCTCCTTCTTGAGAACCTTCTGACTAATCCTGTCTTCTTAAAATATATGTTGTGGGAGTGAGTCTAGTAAGAACTTTCTATTGTTAGTTGGGCTTCCCTGGTGACTCAGAGGTTAAAGTGTATGCCTGCAATGAGGGAGACCTGGGTTCGATCCCTGGGTTGGGAAGATCCCCTGGAGAAGGAAATGGCAACCCACTCCAGTATTCTTGCCTGGAGAATCCCATGGATGGAGGAGCCTGGTGGGCCACAGTCCACGGGGTCACAAAGAGTTGTACACGACTGAGAGACTTAACTAATTGTTAGTTCTAATCTTGTTAATTTAAGATGTATGTTATGGGAGTGGGTCTGGTAAAGTACGAGGCCTTGCTAAGACTAGAGAGTGGGGTACTCTCTGTCCCCCTTCTGATGCCTATGTTAGAAACTTTCTCTGTCCCTTTTTATACTTTCAAAAAAATCTGCTACATAACAGCTCTTGAGTGATCAAGCCTTGTCCCTTGTCCCAAAGCTAAATCTTCTTCCGAGACCACAAATCCGACATCGTTCACCGTAAGCTCTCAGTTCCTGTGCATATTTGTTAAGAGCCGTTCATTTGTTCATCACTAGAATAGAGTGAATACAATTACATATACTATGCCAATTAAAGGTAGGTGAAAGTATCAAATCCCTTGTAGTAAATGAAAGAAATTTCAGAGCCACTCAAATTTGCTGGCTAATTTATGCATGGCATAAGTCAGTCATCAGTTTGTAAAACTTTGTGCAAATTTTGAATGGAACCTGCTTGACTGCCACAGACTTATATTTCAATATAAGAAAAAAACTCTCATGTTATTAAAGTACGAAAGTGCCAGATCAAAACTTACAGTATGAATGAAGAAAAATCACAGAAACTGGAGTGAAATACTTACAAGAAATAATGCATCATCAGTGCTAGCCATACTACAGGAAACATTATTGTGTGGAAAATGCAATATTAATCTACATTTAAAAGTATTTACAGTTTCCAATGAAAGGTTAGGAAATGTGATTCAATCCTTCTAGTAATGATAGCTAGAAAAAGATTATAATCTAATGACATTTGGGTGCTCATAAGCCAATAAATTCCAAAGGAAAAAGAAAACCCAAGGTGGTTAATTTTACTTTTGGGGAAGATTTTCCCTTGCAGAAGTCTGCAAGATTACTGAATATGTGACCCTGAGAAGTAAGCAGAGCTACTTGGGCCTCAGTGAATCTCTGGGATGAGGCAAAAATATTGGAGTCCAGGGCACACCAAGAAGCGCTAGCTTAGTTAAACCAATAATCTTTCAATCCCCACTTCTAAAAGGCAGAATCCTAGGAGAAAAGGCATATCACCAATTCTTGCTCTTACAGGAAGTAAAAGTGAAGTCTCTCAGTTATGTCCGACTCTGCAACCCCGTATACTGTGTAACCCACCAGGCTCCTCTGTCCACGGGTTTCTCCAGGCAAGAATACTGGAGTGGGTTGCCATTTCCTTCTCCAGGGGATCTTCCCGACCCAGGGATCGAACCCAGGTCTCCTGCATTGCAGGCATACACTTTAACCTCTGAGTCACCAGGGAAGCCCAAGTTCAGTTCATTTCAGTCGCTCAGTCGTGTCCGACTCTTTGCGACCCCATGAATCACAGCACGCCAGGCCTTCCCGTCCATTACCAACTCCCAGAGTTCACTCAAACTCATGTCCATCGAGTCGGTGATGCCATCCAGCCATCTCATTCTCTGTCGTCCCCGTCTCCTCCCACCCCCAATCCTGGGTGTTCATTGGAAAGACTGATGCTAAAGCTGAAACTCCAATACTTTGGCCACCTCATGCGATGAGTTGACTCACTGGAAAAGAGTCTGATACTAGGAGGGATTGAGGGTGGGAGGAGGGAAGCCCAAAGCCATACTTAAAAACATCTTAATCTCTATAATCAAATTAAGGTATCCTATACAGCTATTGGGTCTTCCCTGGTGGCTCAGAGGTTAAAGCGTCTGCCTCCAATGCGGGAGACCCGGGTTCGATCCCTGGGTCGGGAAGATCCCCTGGAGAAGGAAACGGTAACCCACTCCGGTATTCTTACCTGGAGAATCCCATGGACGGTGAAGCCTGGTAGGCTACAGTCCATGGGGTCGCAAAGAGTCGGACACGACTGAGCGACGGAACGGAACGGTAACGGAACAGATACTGCTATTGTCTGATCTGCCTGGTAAGGGAGATCCTTAATTAACATTTCTATTAATGTAGTTTTATTGGTTACTAATTCTCTCTGTCTTCAATGTTAAAGAACATATTTATTTTGCCTTGAAGCAATAGTCTTTGAAGGATATTTTTCCTGAACAAAGAATTGAGGTTTCCAGTCATTTTTATTTAGGACTTGAAGGTATCATGCTATTGTCTTTTAGGTCATATTGTTTTAGTTGCAAAAATTGGTCATTACATTCTTGGGACTCGAATCTACGACATGATGTTCTTCATTAGTGTTGAGAGGTTCTCAGCTATTAGATCCTTAATGTAATTCCTTCCTGGACAAAGATGATAACCTACCAAGCCTTCGTTGTTTCTACAAATATTCAAATACAATATCTATGACTTAATCAAAACTCTGTAGATTAGCTAATTTAGGAAGGTATACTCACATGAGTGTGAGCATACCAAGAAAAACAATAAGTAATACATGAGTCACAAAGTACCTAGAAAAGCAGATTTAAAAATAACTATGTTAAGCAAAACTTAACGATTGTTTTAGATAACTATAAAAAGAACAAAATGAAAATCTTAGACTGAAAAATACTATTATTGAGATAGAGAACTCAGTGAATGGATTTAATAGTAAAGTAGTAAAGGAAAATTAATAAACCTGAATGTTCAGTTCAGTCTCTCAGTTGTGTCTGATTCTTTGTGACTCCATGGACTGCAGCACGCCAGGCTTCCCTGTCCATCACCAACTCCTGGAACTTGCTCAAACTCATGTCCATCGAGTTGGTGATGCCATCCAACCATCTCATAGATTAGAATAAATTTTCCAGAATAAAACATGGAGAGAATAAAGGATAGAAAATAAATATAGAAAGCAGATTAAAAGATGCAAAGGATCCTGCAGGAAGATTCTAACATACATGTCATTGGAGTCCCAGAAGAAAAGGAGAAAGAAAGTGAAGCAGAGGCAAGATAATAGCTGAGAACCTCTTAACACTAATGAAGAACATCATGTCGTAGATTCAGAGAGTCCCAGGAATGTAATGACCAATTTTTGCAACTAAAACAATATGACCTAAAAGACAATAGCATGATACCTTCAAGTCCTAAATAAAAATGACTGGAAACCTCAATTCTTTGTTCAGGAAAAATATCCTTCAAAGACTATTGCTTCAAGCAAAATAAATATGTTCTTTAACATTGAAGACAGAGAGAATTAGTAACCAATAAAACTACATTAATGGAAATGTTAAGAAGTATTACTTTTAGGGATAAGGAAAATGTTTCCTACGAAAAAATATTTCTTGATACAGAAAAGAATGACATTCAATAGAAAGGGCAAATACATGTGAAAATCTAAAGGCATATTGACTACAAAGATGATAATGTTCAGTACTGCATAAAACATATGGAAAATTAAAAATAATGTAACAGCATATGAGTTGAGTGGGATTGTTGAGTTAAACTGTCATGAGATTTTGTGTTTTTATACTGAAACCAACATCGGTTAGGAAAAATAGAAAGTAAAAAACTAAAATGCACACTTGTTTGATTGCAGATTGATTAAAAGCTTTAAGTAAAATTTGAAAATTACCAAACTATATTAAAAAAAACTGTATGCTGCTTCCCAAAGACACCTTTAAAACATAAGTAAACAGAATGGTTGAAAGTAAAGGTAATGAAAAAATATACTATGTAAGTACTAATGAAAAGTAGGCTGAAAGAGTTATAATTATATAAGACATAGTAGATAACAAGGCAAAACCCATTACCAGAAATGAGAAATAAAAATTCTTTAAGATAAAAGTATTTTTTCATAAAGAATATGTGGTTGTGGTGGTTTAGTTGCCAGGTTGTGTCTGACTCTTTGTGACCCCCATGGACTGTAGCCTGCCAGACTCCTCTATCCATGGGATTTTCCAGGCAAGAACACTAGTGTGGGTTGTCATTTCCTTCTTCAGGGCATCTTCCCCAACCAGAGATAGAACCTGGGTCTCCTGCATTGCAGGCAGATTCTCTACCAACTGAGCTACCAGGGAAGCCTCCTGGTAACAAATCTAAATTTACGTGGAAATCTAAGGAAAAATATGTTGATTATAATGGGATGACTAATACTCCTCTCTCTCAGAAACATACAACATGAAAGTAAGTAACAACAAAAATATTTGAACTAAATGATTAACAAAATTATATGTGGAATTATTTGTTGCAAAGAATAAATGAAAAATAAAATGTAGCATATATTTTGAAGAAAACCATTAATTAAAATATCATGTATAAAACTTACATGCAGATAAAAAGTTCTTAGATAAAAATCCATAACTTTAAATTCAGATATTAGAAAGGAAGATAACCTGTAAGTCAGTAATCTATAAATTTCTAGAAGTTAGAAAATGAACAGAAAATTAAATCCCATCATAAACCAAAAAATAAAATAAATATAAACTATAAATTTTATAAATTTGAGAAATTCTTGAAAGACCTGATCAATGAAATAATTGAGATAAAGCATAAAAACTAATGTCAGTATTGTAAAGAGTGATATCATTTCTCATTTTTATATTAAAAAAGTTAACTGGTTGAACAAAGTTGATTTAACATTTGAAGAGCAATCAGTGTAACTTACCAAGTAATAAAAAGAGAAACCATATCATCATTACAGTATTACACTAAGTGAGATAAGTCAGAGAAAGCAAATAGTGTTTGATAGTACTTTATATATGTAATCTGAAAAAGTCAACTTGTCAAAACAGAGAATAAAATGAGAGACTCCCCACACCAACTGGGATGGGGATATTAAAAAAATGTTGGTTAAAGGACCCAAAATTGGATGCAAGAGATGAAAAAGAAAAAAAAAAATGTTGAGCAAAGGCAAATTTATAGAAATGGAAACTAGGCTGATGTTTGAATGGTGTGGTGATGGTGGAGGCCTAGTGGGGATTAACAGTAATGGCAAGAAAGATCTTATTGGGGTGGCGACTATGTTCTAAAACTGACTTGTGATGGTTGCATGACTCAGAAAATTTATTAAAAACTATTGAACAGTAAAATAAAAAAGAAAATTGTCTGTTTTCAAATGAGTTTGGAAAAAATTGGTTAATAAAAGTAAAGCAAGTTTTGTTCATAAAACCTTTTCCTCATTACTACAGATGTATTAATGTAAGCCACGAATCTCTAAGGAAGGATGAAGTATACATTTTAAAATATTTGTGTGCGTGTTATGTTGGGAAAGTATCAAGGAACATACCTTGGGAGACAGATTTATAGAGCAATCTTTAATACTAACCATTCTTATACAAATATTTTTTATCTTCAATAGCCAGGCACTATTCTAAGATACAACAGTGGAAGAAGAGTCAAATATTTTTGCCCTCATATGTGGGAACTCAAACAGACTCAAGGTAAATAAGCAACAGATAAAGTATGTTAGACATTGATAAGTGAAGTGAAATTTGCTCAGTTGTGTCCGACTCTTTGCAACCCCATGGACTATACACTCCATGGGATTCTCGAGGCCAGAATATTGGAGTGGGTAGCCTTTCCCTTCTCCAGGGTATCTTCCCAACCCAGGGATCAAACTCAGGTCTCCCACATTGCAGTGGATTCTTTTACCAGCTGAGCCACAAGGGAAGCCTAGAATACTGAAGTGGGTAGCTATCCCTTCTCCAGTGGATCTTCCTAGGTATTGATAGATGATGCAAAAATAAAATATGGAAAGGATATAGTAATTTTTGAGGTGAGTTGATGTTTTCAATAAGATTACCTGAGAAATTCTGAGAAAGTATCTTTAAAGCAAAGTTCTGAAGACTGAGCTCTATAGATATCTGTGGAAGAACATTCCAGGTAGAAGGAACAGGACTGTCTTTGTGATGGGAGTATGAGTGACATGTTTAGGAAACAAAGAGTCTATTATGAACAGAGTGAGTCATTAAAAATTGCTCACAAAATTAACAGAAGAGACAGCAGAAGTCTATTCATGTGGGCCATTGTAAAGATGCTGGCTTTGACTCAGATGGAGAGTTGTTGGAGGATTTTGAGAGAGGAAGAGCAAAATCTGATTTACATTTTAGTACACTTTACTTGTGTTGAGAATATGCTAAAGGAGGTCAAGTCTGGCGGCAGGAAGATAAATTTTAGGTGAGAAGTAATAGTGAGTGGGACAAGAGTGATAGTAAGTAAGCAGTAAGACATAAAATGTAGATTCTTGGATATATTTTGAAGGAAATCCCCACAGAATGACTTTTCATATACAATGGAGACTGTAATTATATTCTGGTCCTATAAGAAAGATATTGCTATCCTCTCCTTTTTGATCTCAATATTTTAAACCTTTCTGATTTGAAACACAAAGTGGTTGGCTCAAAATGGAAGGGCATACCACATTAGTTCTGCAATCATGTGTCAGGATAAAGAGAAATTGCTCTCTAGATTATCCCATCATTTACTGGAAAAATATTATTAGCTGCCAAGTGATGTATTATATAAAAATTTCCGATGTGCATAGAAATTGCTTTTTCCCCCCCTCAGATTCCATCTCTCTGACATGTATAATGGCTTCTGTATGTACTACAACTTTGCACATACCTCTATTTTCAATTGTATCATTGTATTGTTGCTATTTCTTGATATGTATTTCCCTTCCATCTGACTATGATTATCTGCTCACTCATTTTTAAGATTTTTTGACCATAATCCACTGACTTACACTAGGTATTATTGAGTAAATTTTCAACTTACTGAACTAGTTCTTGAAACATTTAACATTATATAATTCAACCCATATTCTATTGTAAAACATAGAACTCAGAGATCTAGTCTGATGATTTTAAATTGCCTCAAGTTTTAGTTTGTATCAGGATACTTAGCAAAGCCTTCTAAAAGTCAGACTTATGGACCCCATTCACAGAATTCTTGATTCAATTGACTCAGTAAGTTTGAAGTTGACTTTAAGAATTTTCTAGTTGTGGTGTATATATAGATAGAATATATATAATAGACTATATATAGAATATATGTATAGTAATAGAATATTGTTCAGCCATAAGAAATGAGGAAATGCTACCATTTGTGACAACATGGAAGGACTTTGAAAGCATTATGTGAAGTGAAATCAGTCAAAGTCAAATAATGTATGATCTTACTTATATGGGTAATCAAACAAAACAGAACAAAACACAAAATTTATAGAAAAAGAGATCAGATGTATGGTTATCAGAGGCAGGTGGTAGGAGACGGGTAGATTGAAGGAAGATGATCAAAAGATACAAACTTCAGTTGTAAGATAAAGAAGTACTAAGGAGAAGGAAATGGCAACCCACTCCAGCACTCTTTGCCTGGAAAATCCCATGGACGGAGGAGCCTGGTGGGCTGCAGTCTATGGGGTCGTGAGCAGTCGGACACGACTGAGCGACTTCATTTTCACTTTTCACTTTCATGCATTGGAGAAGGAGATGGAAACCCACTCCACTGTTCTTGCCTGGAGAAACCCAGGGATGGGGGAGCCTGGTGGGCTTCCATTTCTGGGGTCGCACAGAGTCGGACACGACTGAAGCGACTTAGCAGCAGCAGCAGCAGGGTGTAATATACAACATGATGAATATAGTTAATACTGTTGTGTAATATATAGGAAACTTGTTAAAAGAGTAAATCCTATGGGACTTCCCTGGTGATTCAGTGGCTAAGCCTCTGCATTCCCAATGCAGGGGGCCACAGTTCGATCCCTGGTCAGGGAACTCGATCCCACATGCCACAACTAAGACCCAGTGCAACCAAATAAATAAATAAAAATAAAAAAAGAGTAAGTCCTAAAAGTTCTTATCTAAAGGTCAAAAATATTTTACTTTATACTTTTCTTTTTTATTGTATCTACATGAGAAGATGGATGTTATTTGAACCTATTGTGGTAATCATTTCATAATATATTTAAGTCAAACCATCATGCTGTATACCTTTGACTTATACAGTGATATAAGTTCATTATTTCTCAATAAAACTGGAAAAAATTGTACTTCTAATATGTTTCCAGGTGATGCTGATATTGCTGTTCCAGAAGCCATATGTTGAGAACCACTGCCCTAAGGATTTCCTTAGGACTGTCTATGTGAAAAG
This sequence comes from Moschus berezovskii, assembly GCF_049115385.1. Lineage (NCBI taxonomy): Eukaryota > Metazoa > Chordata > Mammalia > Artiodactyla > Moschidae > Moschus > Moschus berezovskii. The sequence continues at coordinate 31,319,900 of NC_142480.1, forward strand.
AACTAGAATACAGAGTAGTAGGACTATACCAGATAAAATGTCATTATATTCAATTTATTGATTTATAGGCACCACGAATAGATTTTCCGTGTGAAATTGTTTCTATCATGAGACAGAATCACACAGGTCTTGCTATTCTAAAAAGGAGAATTTATTATAATGATTTATTACTTGTATAGATCATAATAAGAAAGAGATCAAGATTCAAGGTAGCTCCAGGAACTTCTCTTTCCTTCTCTCTCTTGCTGTTTCTTAACCTTCCTGCACTTTTTCACAAAATAAATCCGTTTTTTACTTCATTCTTCATTCTCTATCTAGTAAGTGGAATTGTCCACTCATTTTTGTATTCTTCAACGGAAATCAAGAAAGAGATTGTCTAAACAGTTCAGCTCATTGGCATCATTTGATTTCAAAAAGCTCATAAGAGTGCATAGGTGGAGCCCTGCTGACCCATTCATGGGTTACCCATGCATTAAGTTCAACTTAATTAAGTTGACTTAATTAAGTTCACTGTTTCACTGAGTAGAGATCTGTAGGTAGGACTGCATCTGCTAGAGAAGCATGTTGGACATTTTAGACCCTGTGACAGACATATCTGGCAGAATATTCCTAAAACCCAGATTTTAGAGGGAAAAGGAAATCAAGCAGGAAAATTCCTGTTGAATTAGTGAGAGATATGGATATGAAAAGAGATGTCACAGTTCTTGGAGAAAGGATAAGAAAACAAACGTATTCAGCTTTATGACATGTCCTTGTCTTGACAAACAAGATTTTCCTGCTCTATTTATAAATGATGTTGGAGTGCAGAGACAACACGTAGATCTGCTGTTCTTTCCCTTTACTTTTGAACTCACTTGAAAGTCACACTAGGAAGCTCTTATTATACACAGAAAAAAGAAACCTGTGAGGAGCCAGATGCTGTTAGAGGATATACTTGCCCAGTGGGACCCCAGAATGTGGACCCCTAGCAAATATGGCTCTAGAGTGTTAGTGTCTTTTTCAAGAGTAAATCATCATATGATTCCTGCTGAAAAAAACTGACAGTGATTAGTTGATCTCTTTCTTGAAAATTAACATTTTTTGCACAGAAAATAAGTATATGCTGTCTTGGTAGGAGGCCTATTGCAGATTCCATTGCATGTTAGGATGATGGGAAAGACAAGTGATTATATTCATTATGAACGTTTTTTCCCCATAGGAGCCAGCTGCAAGAGAACAGGTGGCAGTTTGCTAAGGGATCTCTAGCATATTTTTCTATGTCTGTTAGAAAGAAAACCATTGGTTCTTTTCCTTAGGGAAGGTTTGTGATCACATTTGAACTTGGTGTCGTCTACTGGAATGGAACTGGACTTTGATTTTCTTTCACCTGTCTGAATAGTTTTGATTTAATGTTGACAGTAAAAGACAAATTGAATGAATCTTCCTCCTTTGCTCTCTTGGAATCAATTACTTCTACTCAAATAGCTTACTTCAGGAAGGTTTAGGGCATCCAATAAATTCATTTACGTACTCTCAAGAATTGATTAGCATCCTGGTGGAATAAGAGAACAGAAAGGACTGATTTACCTCAGTGTTTCTTTTTCCTTGTGGCTATCTTACCATAAGAGTTCATATGTGTTGAACTGGGTACACTGGTCTCTCGCAGTTCCGTGCAAAGAAAACTTGCTGAGTTAATGAACTGTGGCTGAACAGCAAAGAAAATGAGGACAGCATAATGAATGCAGCTAAGGATCTTTGTTCCTCTCTTTAAGTCACCTCTTTACTCTGAGACCACTCAGACTCATCTAGGGCAGGACCCAGAGAGAGCATACTGCTTCTGTTTAATTAGTATAGGTCAAGCTCATAGTATTTTCTTTTGAACCCGTGGCTCCTCAGGAAAAGATGAGCTGACCACAGTGTAACCCTCTGGATATGAAATAGAGCATAATTATTTCAGATATTCCAAACATGTGCAACTTCTGCTTTGATTTTACACTTACTTTGTCCTTTTTTTCCACTTAATTTTCTAGTACACTGCACAGCTATGCTAATTTGGCACGGATGCTAAATATAAGGTCAGAGCATCTCACTTTGGTCTTTACTTGATTGCTTATCACCTTTCCTGAATGCCATTTCTATTTACTCTATGCATCTGATCTCACGTCGGCACTGCATCCCCTTGGCAGGCTGGTGTTCTTGTTTTTCTCTCTTTCCAAGCAGCTGTTCAATAATTTCACATGACATAATGTAAATGTATTTTCTATTCATGAGGGAAGAAAGTGAGTCCCCATAATCTCAGACCATCTTCCATCACAGATTTCTTTTATCTGATGATCAGAACAGGTTCTTTGCTTTTCGCTTTTATAATCTCTGTTGTATAAAAGCATTTTGAAGAGAATTATATAAATGTTTACATTTCCCTTTTTTCATCACGTGGCTCTTTCACAATACATTTTACAAGTCATTTCAATATTTATTATAAATCAGTGGATCTGTTCCCTGGTTTCTCATTCACTGACACCTGCAAATAATCAGTGAAGATAATTAGGCACACAAGTAGACATAGTACTACATAAATTAGTTTGGGAACATTCTTGTATGGGGTAGATTTGTAAAAATTATGTTTGTATGAGTAACGTTTATGTAAGGAAAAAACCCTCCAGGCTCTAATGTAACTCTTGGTTTGTACAATTGATTTAAAAAAAAAATAGAGTAAAAGTCAGATATTAAGATTCTTTGGCTTCAGTTTTTGGCACACAAAGAAATCTCCCTGGTCCCAAATGGAGAACAGCATTAACCAGCATGCTCTGATTCTGTCTGTACAATTTCTAACATTACTTTGACTTGAGGTTTTAAATACCATATGGCAAATTCATAAACACTCTGAGTGAGCAGGTTTTTCTGAGAAATAATATGAGATTACCACCTACCTGAGACTTAGGGAAATCAAAAAAGACGTGCATTTTCTGGATGTGTGGCTTCTGTTAGTGATTTTTATAAACTCTGCCAGGAGCTATTTAAGAATTCTTATGTTGATGCCTGGCAAGTGAGAACCATGCAGGATGTAGGCACTGTACATTTTCTGAAGAAGTAATACATAGTTATAAGGGAAGATTTGATTATTCATTTATCCTTTTCTTTAAGTTAAAAATATACAAACAAATTGAAATAATAATGGGTTGATTGCACTATCTTTAGAGTTATATTTCTGAAAGATAAATATGATCTTCTAATATCCCTAATTTAAACCAAAGTCCCTACAGTGAAAATTCTAGTCTTTGTTTTGCAATCCAATTTTCTACATTTTATCTTTTTCATTGTCATAGGCCTTATACTACAAATTAGTAGTTAGTCCCTAATGTGACCATTTATATTGTGGTATCTTTTCTTTTTTCTCAATATGGATCTCTTATTATAATTAAAATCCAGTTAAAAACAATTGTAGCCATGAAATTAAAAGACGCTTGCTTTTTGGAAGAAAAGCTGTGACAAACCTAGACAGCGTATTAAAAAGCAAAGCAAAAGAGACACAGATGTATAGAACAGTCTTTTGGACTCTGTGGGAGAGGGCGAGGGTGGGATGATTTGGGAGAATGGCATTGAAACATGTATATTATCATATGTGAAATGAATCACCAGTCCAGGTTCAATGCATGATACAGGATGCTCAGGGCTGGTGTACTGTGATGAACCAGAGGGATGGGATGGGGAGGGAGGTGGGAGGGGGGTTCAAGGTGGGGAACACATGTATACCCGGGGCAGATTCATGTCAATGTATGGCAAAACCAATACAATAATGTAAAGTAATTAGCCTCTGATTAAAATAAACAAATTAAAAAAAAAAACCAAAGACATCACTTTGCCAACAAAGGTCCATATAGTCAAAGCTATGGTTTTTCCAGTAGTCATGTATGGATGTGAAAGTTGGACTTTAAAAAAGGCTGAATGCTGAAGAATTGATGACTTTGAACTGTAGTGTTGGAGAAGACTCTTGAGAGTTCTTTGGACAGCAAGGAGATCAAACCAGTCAGTCCTAAAGGAAATCAATCCTGAAATCAAGCCTAAAGGACTAAAGCTGAAGCTTCAATACTTTGGCCATCTGATGTGAAGGGCTGACTCATTGGAAAAAGTCTGATGCTGGGAAGGATTGAAGGCAAAAGAAGATGGTAGAGAATGAGAGGTTTAGATAGCATCACCGAATCAATGGACATTAACTTGAGCAAACTCCAGAGATAGTGGAGAATGGGGAAGCCTGGCATGCTGTGGTCCATGCGGTCACAAAGAGTCAGACATGACTAGACGACCAAACAACAACAAAAAGAAAACAACTGTTGACACGCCTATCTCTTATCCACCTCCTCAATGAGTTGCACAATCAAAGATAGTTAACATCCTGTCTCTAAATGCACCTACCAGTGCTTTCAAAAGATTTGGGCACATAGTAGAATCTCAGTATATGTATGCTTAAGAAAGAGAATACAAGGATGAATTAACAGTATCTATTCTATATTTCATGTGTAAACATTTTATTTCCAGAGTATAGTTTGTAAAACACTAAATCTCTTAAATACAATAACTTCTGAGGTCTAAGGTTTTAAGTAAACCCCCAGGAACAGCTAACATTATGAGACTGCCCTTGCACTGGCATTATCTTTTATGACCTAAAGCTAAACCCTTAGATTTTTAACCCAAAGCTAAATTTATTTTATTTAATACACATGACGTAAAAGTGGGATATAGTTTTCATAGTACAGTGTATATATAAAGCCAAAACCTTGAAAGACACAGAGAAGGGCACAAATAAAGTGGGATTAAAAAATATTGGTTAGCTGAGAATACTAAAACAAAGTATGCTTTATTTTATATTTTAAAGCAGTAATTAAAGTTCACAGTGGATGTTCCAAGCCATCAAGTAAAACCTGGTGCACATCCTCCATTTAAGGAGAAAGGAGACGAATACATTATAAAGCTGTATCATAATAATGGTTAAGGTAAGCAAAGTCGGCCTGCCTGAATTTTAAATTTTAAATGCATTTCTAGACAATTTGTGTGAAATACTTCATTGTTCTTAGGTTGCCAGAGATGCTGGAAAAATACAAACTCGGAATTGCGGAAATTACTAATCAGGTATTGATGGAATATCCTGAAGCACAGATGCTTCTAAACTTTCAGTGAATTCAGGAAGCCACAGGAACTTGGAACTTTTAGTTGATCAGGAAGGAGAATCAAGGCAGAAAGTATTTTGCTCAGATCTAGTTTTAACTACTGTATGAGCTAACATTGTTCAATATGGAAAAATCTGAGCACTGGCCATGATGTGAAAGGAAACAAACAAATGAATGCAGGTGGCTCCATCCACAGGGCTTGCAGTAGGCCCCATTAACAGTGAGGCAATAGAAATATCTTTATGAATAACCAATGAATAAACTGTATAACTTGAAATGGAAATTTTTGTAATTTCTGACTGGCTCAGAAGCATTTTGAGGGCAGGATTTGTGTATGATTTGTTCATCATGATATATACCTAATGCCAAGCACAAGACCTTGCGCATCAGTTCAGTTCAGGCGCTCAGTCGTGTCCGACTCTTTGCGACCCCATGAATCACAGCATGCCAGGCCTCCCTGTCCATCACCGACTCCTGGAGTTCACTCAAACTCATATCCATCGAGTCAGTGATGCCATCCAGCCATCTCATTCTCTGTCATCCCCGTCTCCTCCAGCCCCCAATCCTTTCCAGCATCAGAGTCTTTTCCAGTGAGTCAACTCGTCGCATGAGGTGGCCAAAGTATTGGAGTTTCAGCTTTAGCATCAGTCCTTCCAATGAACACCCAGGATTGATCTCCTTTAGAATGGACTGGTTGGATCTCCTTGCAAAAATAATACCTGTTGAGTGAATGGATGAATGTTGTACTTTGTTTCTAATGTGTAACAATGTGGTTACACATTGTTTTTACCATAAACTTCTATACTGATTTTTTTTGTGTGTGGTGGTTTTTGGAACCAGAGATCAAATTGCCAACATCTGCTGGATCAAGGAAAAAGCAAGAGAATTCCAGAAAAACATCTATTTCTGCTTTATTGAGTATGCCAAAGCCTTTGACTGTGTGGATCACAATAAACTGTGGAAAATTCCAGAGATGGGAGACCAGACCACCTGACTTGCCTCTTGAGAAATCTGTATGCAGATCAGGAAGCAACAGTTAGAACAGGACATGGAACAACAGACTGGTTCCAAATAGGAAAAGGAGTACGTCAAGGTTATATATTGTCACACTGCTTATTTAACTTATATGCGAGTACATCATGAGGAATTCTGGGCTGGAAGAAGCACAGGCTGGAATCAAGATTGCCGGGAGAAATATCAATCACCTCAGATATGCAGATGACACCACCTTTATGGCAGAAAATGAAGAGGAACTAAAAAGCCTCTTGATGAAAGTGAAAGAGGAGAGTGAAAAGATTGGCTTGAAGCTCAACATTCTGAAAACAAAGATCATGGCATCTGGTCCCATCACTTCATGGGAAATAGATGGAAAAACAGTGGAAGCAGTGTCAGACTTTATTTTTTTGGGCTCCAAAATCACTGCAGATGCTGATTGCAACCATGAAATTAAAAGACGCTTACTCCTTGGAAGGAAAGTTATGACCAACCTAGACAGTATATTAAAAAGCAGAGACATTACTTTGCCAACCAAGGTCCATCTAGTCAAGGCTATGGTTTTTCCAGTGGTCATGTATGGATATGAGAGTTGGACTGTGAAGGAAACTGATCACCAAAGATTTGATGCTTTTGGACTGTGGTGTTAGAGAAGGTTCTTGAGAGTCCCTTGGACTGCAAGGAGATCCAACCAGTCCATTCTAAAGGAGATCAGTCCTGGGTGTTCATTGGAAAGACTGATGCTAAAGCTGAAACTCCGATACTTTGGCTACCTCATGTGAAGAGTTGACTCACTGGAAAAGATTCTGATGCTGGGAGGGATTGGGGGCAGGAGGAGAAGGGGATGACAGAGGATGAGATGGCTGGATGGCATCACCAACTCGATGGATATGAGTTTGAGTGAACTCTGGGAGTTGGTGATGGAAAGGGAGGCCTGGTGTGCTGCGATTCATGGGGTCGCAAAGAGTCGGACACAACTGAGCGACTGAACTGAACTGGTGGTTTTTGATGTTGTGAATTGGAAATATATTGTTCAAAGATAGATATCTTTATTTTTTTTTAGACTAATGCGGGGCAAGTATACCGATGGTAAGACATAATAAGTTTTTAACTTAATTGGAGCTAACATTTATTTACACAAGTGAGCTTTTATTTTTTCTTAATAAGGTATTTTTTTAAAGAAAGTGCCATGTATGTCTTTTTTCACATTTGTATAATAAGACAGATAGCAAAAGGCATATTTAGAGATGTTTACAGGATTATAGAAGCCAAAATGGCAAAGACTGGAGGTAGTAATTTACTCAATTGCTTAAGAAGTAATTTACTGCTGGGTTACTATGAGAACAATTACAGAACTTTTGATACATTAGCGCTATATTTCCCTAATAAAGAACTTTTTTTACAGAAGCTAACATTTTAAAATATTCATTAGGCAAATCCAATTACTTCATTCAAAGGAAAAGTTCACTGTTCACTGTATCCTTAAAAAATTAGTCATCTGTGCTTCTCAGAAAAAAATTGGAAAGTGAGAACAAATGGGAAACATTATCATAAACCTGCTAGTTAAACAATATTATTATCAAATTGTGGTATATTTCCTTCCTTATCGTCATCTTTTTCTATCTATATATAATCATGTTTCCTGACTTTTTCTACTTCCAGTTCAGTTCAGTTCAGTCGCTCAGTTGTGTCCGACTCTCCACGACCCCATGAATCACAGCACACCAGGCCTCCCTGTCCATCACCAACTCCCAGAGTTCACTCAAACTCATGTCCATCAAGTCGGTGATGCCATGCAGCCATCTCATTCTCTGTCGTTCCCCTCTCCTCCCGCCCCCAACCTTTCCCAGCATCAGAGTCTTTTCCAGTGAGTCAACTCGTCGCATGAGGTGGCCCAAGTATTGCAGTTTCAGCTTTAGCATCAGTCCCTCCAATGAACACCCAGGACTGATCTCCTTTAGAATGGACTGGTTGGATCTCCTTGCAGTCCAAGGGACTCTCAAGAGTCTTCTCCAGCACCACAGTTCAAAAGCATCAATTCTTCGGCAATCAGCTTTCTTCACAATCCAACTCTCACATCCATACATGACCACGGGAAAAACCATAGCCTTGACTAGATGGACCTTTGTTGGCAAAGTAATGTCTCTGCTAGTGTATTAAAAGATTTTTTTTTTCCTGCTGGTATACAATCTATTAATTAAGAATTTACCTAATAATAATTTTACTTCTAGGCAAAATGGAATAATAGAAACAAGATATAACATCTCACCCAAAACTATAATTAAAAAATGAACAATGATTTTCAAGACACTGGACACAGGCAATGTTAACAAATATTCCCAAGAGAATGTAAACAAATTGGATAATCTCTAAAAGTTCTTTACCTTATTGCCTTGGGAGAATTTCTAGGAGGGGAATACACAGAGAGCCTGGCTGAGTCACTTTGAATTGAGGAGATGAACTTCAAGGATTGGAAAGAAAATACAGCTAGAGGTCTCAGGGAAAGGTATCAGATAGGCAAGGGCTGCAGAGACAGAGCTGCAAAGGGTCTCCCTCATGTATTTAACTGACCACTCATCAGCTCATGTGTGAAAAACTATTGAGCTTGGCAAAAGAATCACCAAAAAGGATTAGAGGAGATAAATCAATCAGTAAATCAAAATTGACCTAGAACTGAAAGAACTGTTAGAATTAACAAACATGGATGTTAACATACTTATTATGACTACATTCCCTGTATTCTAAAAATTAAGTAGAATATGCATACACACACAAATGCTAGATGAGCCTCTAAAGATATAATGTCGAAGTCTGAGATGAGAAATACAGTTGATGGATAGCAACAGATTAGACAGGGCAGAAGGAAATACTGTGCTCAGCTGCTTCAGTTGTGTCTGACTCTTTGCGACCTATGGACTGTAGCCCAACAGGCTACTCCATCCATGGGATTCTCTGGGCAAAAATACTGGAGTGGGTTGCCATGCTCTCTTCCAAGGGATCTTCCAGATCCAGGAATGAAACCCATATCTATGGCATGAATCAAACTACAAGTGAATGCAAACTAACCACTGACTCAATGGACAAGAGTTTGAGCAAACTTGGGGAGATGGTGAAAGACAGGGAAGTCTAGCATGCGGTAGTCCATGGTGTTGCAAAGAGTCGGACATGGCTGAGTGACTGAACAACAACAAAGAAACTAACCAACTGAAAGCAAGGGGAAAAGGTTTGTTTTAAAAAAGATTGGCGTGCTGAGGGAAAACTCTAAGCAACCTAATATATTAATACATGGAATTGAAGTCTCTAATGAAGAAAAAAAAAGAGATGATAGAGAAATATTTAAAGAAATAATAGCTGAAAAACTTCTGAATTTGTTTAAAATATGCACCAAGTTCTATGAAAACTAATAAACTCTCATCACAAAATAAATGAATAGAAGTAGATTGTCACATTAGGATAATCAATATCTTATAATGAGTACTCAGGAAAAATTCTTAACAAGAGAGAGAAAAAACAATGAATGTTAAATAAAAATGGACAAAGAAATGCCTGTCGGCAGATACCTCATTGTAATGAAGAGGATAGTGAAGCAGTGTCTTTAAAGTACTAAAGGAAAATTATCATCTTAGAGTTACTTTACTCAGAAAAGTTGAAGACTAGATAAAGATGCTTTTAGACACACAAAAGGTGAGAATGTTTATTACTCAAAGACTACAGTATGAAATGTATTAAATAAATTCATCAGGAAAAGGAAAACTAATTCTAGATGGAAATATGAATCTTCACAAAGGATAAGTAAATATACAAGATATATGTATTATCTTTAAGCTCTTTGAAAGATAAAGAGTGATACCCAAAGAACACTCAGAAACAGAAAAAAAAAAAGAAGGAATAATAAAGTTGGGATATATGCATAAGAGGATTGATGTCCCTATTAGAAGAGAAAGAGATGCTAGAAATCATTTCTCTCCCTGTATGAAAGTCCCTGAGAAAAGTCCATATGAAGACACAATGAGAAAGTGGATGCCTTCAGGCTAAGAAGAGAGCCCTCACTAGATACCTAATTTGCTAGTGCCTTGATGGTGAACATGCCTCTAGAACTGTGATATCCCTTATTGATATATGACAAATCTAAAATATGACACGAATATTATTATCTATGAAACAGAAATAGACTCACAGACACAGAGAGCAGATTTGCGGTTGTCAAGAAAGGGGGAAGGGTGCAGGGGAAAGTTGGATTGGGAATTTGGGGTTAACAGATACAAACTAGTAAATGCTAAGTTGCTTCAATCGTGTCTGACTCTTCGCAACCTTATGGACAGTAGCCTACCACGCTCCTCTGTCCATGGGATTTTCCAAGCAAGAATACTGGAATGGGTTGTTATTTCCTTCTCCAAACTAGTATATATAGGATGCATAAACAGTAATGGGCTTCCCTGGTAGCTCAGATGGTAAAGAATCTGCCTGCAATGCAGGAGAACCAGGTTCAATACCAGGTCTGGAAGATCCCCTGTAGAAGGAAGTGGCAACCCACTCCAGAATTCTTTCCTGGAGAATTTCATGGACAGAGAAGCCTGGTAGGCTACAGTCCATGGGGTCACAAAGAGTTGGACATGACTGAGCAACTAACACACACTACAAACAATAAATGGGTAAGTGTGTGTGTGTGTGTGTATGCACACACATGTCTAAATTACTTTGCTCAATGCCAGAAACTCATATAATATTGTAAATCAAATACACTTTGATTTTTAAAATTCTACATTCAAAGCATAAAAACCCACCAATAAACTCAGTAGCTATTAAACCATAGTGTATCTTGTATCTGTATATTCTTAAATTTCTAGTACTGATTTAGTTATGGTCAGCATCAAGGAATCAGTTTTGAGTTGTGCTCAATATTTAGACTTCATCCCCACCAAATCATTTTTGAAAGTGAATGGAGAAATCATTTATAAAACGTGGAGTCCTATAGGACTTCACAGATATTTGAAAGTGAAAAGGACTTTGAGAACAGCAGTTCAGCAAGTGCATGATATGCTGTTCCCTGTGGCTCAGTCATGTACCTTATACCAAGTGGGCTTTATCCCAGGAATGCAAGGATTCTTCAATATCTGCAAATCAATCAACGTAATACACCACATTAACAAACTGAAAAATAAAAATCATATGATTATCTCAATAGATGCAGAGAAAGCCTTCTACAAAATTCAACATCCATGTATGATTAAAAACCCTCCAGAAAGTGGGAATAGAAGGGACATATCTCAACATAATAAAAGCTATATATGACAAACCCACAGCAAACATTATCCTCAATGGTGAAAAGCTGAAAGCATTTCCCCTAAAGTCAGGAACAAGACAAGGGTGCCCACTCTCACCACTACTCTTCAACATAGTTCTGGAAATTTTGGCCACAGCAATCAGAACAGAAAAAGACATAAAAGGAATACAAATTGGAAAAGAAGAAGTAAAACTCTCACTGTTCGCTGATGACATGATCCTCTACACAGAAAACCCTAGAGACTCTACCAGAAAACTACTAGAGCTAATCAATGATTACAGTAAAGTTGCAGGATATAAAATCAACACACAGAAATCCCTTGCATTCCTATACACTAACAATGAGAAAATAGAAAGAGAAATTAAGGAAACTATTCCATTCACTGTTGCAACGAAAAGAATTAAATACTTAGGAATATATCTACCTAGGGAAACAAAAGACTTGTACATAGAAAACTATAAAACACTAGTGAAAGTAATCAAAGAGGACACTAATAGATGGAGAAATATACAGTGTTCGTGGATTGGAAGAATAAATATTGTAAAAATGAGTATACTACCCAAAGTAATTTATACATTCAATGCAATTCCTATCAAGCTACTATCGATATTTTTCACAGAGCTAGAACAAATAATCTCACAATTTGTATGGAAATACAAAAAACATCGACTAGCCAAAGCAATCTTGAGGAAGAAGAATGGAACTGGGGGAATTAACCTGCCAGGCTTCAGGCTCTACTACAAAGCCACAGTCATCAAGACAGTATGGTACTGGCATTAAAGACAGAAATATAGATCAATGGAACAAAATAGAAAGCCCAGAGATAAACTCATGCGCTTATGGGCACCTTATCTTTGACAAAGGAGGCAAGAATATAAAATGGAGAAAAGACAGTCTCTTTAACAAGTGGTGCTGGGAAAACTGGTCAGCCACTTGTAAAAGAATGAAACTAGAACACTTCCTAACACCATACACCAAAATAAACTCAAAATGGGTTAGAGAGCTAAATGTAAGACCAGAAACTATAAAACTCCTAGAGGAGAACGTAGGCAAAACACACTCCGACATAAATCACAGCAGGATCCTCCAAGACCCACCTCCCAGAATATTGGAAATAAAAGCAAAAATAAACAAATGGGACCTAATTAAAATCAAAAGCTTCTGCACAGCAAAGGAAACTATAAGTAAGGTGAAAAGACAGCCTTCAGAATGGGAGAAAATAATAGCAAATGAAGCAACTGATAAAGGATTAATCTCCAAAATATACAAGCAGCTCCTGCAGCTCAATTCCAGAAAAATAAATGACCCATTCAAAAAATGGACCAAAGAACTAAACAGACATTTCTCCAAAGCAGACATAAAGATGGCTAACAAACACATGAAAAAATGCTCAACATCCCTCATAATCAGAGAAATGCAAATCAAAACCACAATGAGATACCATTTCACACCAGTCAGAATGGCTGCTATCCAAAAGTCTACATGCAATAAATGCTGGAGAGGGTGTGGAGAGAAGGGAACCCTCTTACACTGTTGGTGGGAATGCAAACTAGTACAGCCATTATGGAGAACAGTGTGGAGATTCCTCAAAAAACTGGAAATAGAACTGCCATATGATCCAGCAATCGCACTCCTGGGCATACACACCGAGGAAACCTGAATTGAAAGAGACACATGTACTCCAGTGTTCATTGCAGCACTGTTTATAATAGCCAGGACATGGAAGCAACCTAGATGACCATCTGCAGATGAATGGATAAGGAAGCTTTGGTACATATACACAATGGAGTATTACTCAGCCATTAAAAAGAATGCATTTGAACCAGTTCTAATGAGGTGGATGAAACTAGAGCCTATTATACAGAGTGAAGTAAGCCAGAAAGAAAAACACCAATACAGTATACTAACGCATATATATGGAATTTAGAAAGATGCAAATGATAACCCTGTATACGAGACAGCAAAAGAGACACAGATGTATAGAACAGTCTTTGGGACTCTGTGGGAGAGGGTGAGGGTGGGATGGTTTGGGAGAATGGCATTGAAACATGTATGTTGTCATATGTGAAACGAATCACCAGTTCAGGGTCGATGCATGTTACAGGATGCTCAGGGCTGGTGTGCGGGGATGACCCAGAGGGAGGATAAAGGGAGAAGGGAGGTGGGAGGGGGGTTCAGGAGGGGGAACTCATGTACACCCGGGGCGGATTCATGTCAATGTATGGCAAAACCGACCAATATAATATTGTAAAATGATTAGCCTCCAATAAAAAATAAATAAATTAAAAAAAAATAAAGACTATCAAAGTTTTACATTAAAAAAAAAAGGCTGAGGTAAGATGGTTACTGCCTGGAATAGAACACTCTAATATTAAGCCCAATTATCAGCCTCCTTTTGTATTTTTCAACCTTGTTGCAAAACTTGTGCAGTGCCAGTCAACATTAATCCTTGGTGGAAACTCTATGGAATTTGTTGAAAAATCCCAAAGAATATAATTTCTTTGAATAGATTGACAAGGCCATATCACATTATGATTTAGAGCCAAATGATTTAAGCCTTTGCATTTTCATGAGCTTCTAGTGGTTGACAATGACACACTGAAATGATTGAAGTGCTGTGAGGGAAATAAAAATCTTACAGCGCTAGGGGAGGAGTGTTGCTTGTATTAACTATTTCTTGGCTCCTACCACTATACTGAAGATTCTGATCAGATTTTAAAAAATCAAATGAAAGCTACTGATTTTTAAAAATTATTTTATTTTAAGCAGCAGCTCTTTTGACACTGCTGTTACTATAGAAGTTGAAGAAATAGTTTTTCTGGGCTCTTAAAAAAAGTTATGACTATTTCCTAGGGTAGAAACACACCTTTTACATATTTCATATAAATCTTTAATAAATGAAGAAGATCTACATAATCTCATCTAGTCATTTCCTGTGATAGGTAAGGATTTTTGTGTTATCCCTTCTATGGTTCAATATCAAAAAGGGTGACTAGATTTATTGCTGAGAATGAAAAGGTAGATTTTATACCTTGTCACCCTGTGGTTATCCGTTGACCAAGTATAAAGTAAATTTGGTAGGCATCAAGATGGTAGAGTAGGAAGATTCTCAGCTCACTTCCTTCCACAGGTACCCACAAATTACAACTGCTTACAGAGCAGCTATACCTGAGAACAACTTGAAGAGTAGCAGAAGATTTTCTACAGTTAAAGATAATCAAGGAGATACAATACTATGGGTAGAAGTAACAGAAATGCAGTTTAGTCAGGACCCATGCTCTCAGTGTAGGGACTGGGAACTCACAACTGGGAGGGAAGTCAATTACAGAGATCCTCCCCAAGGACTGAGGGATCCCAGTCACACATCAGAGTCCCCAAGTGGGAGGGGGCCCTGCACCAGGAATAGTGACCTCCCAAACAGTAGCTTTGAAAGTCATCAAGGGTTATGCTTGGGATGGACAGAGGGGTGCGGAAAACTGAGATCCTCCCTTTGTTGTTAGGTTGTGTATCTGAATATTCAGGGCTACCTCAACCAATTTTCTAGTAATTTAACTCCAATTAATAAAACTTACCTGAGTGAATTATTTTATTAGAGTTGTATATTAATCATGTTCTAGTTTTATCATTTCTTGGACATTTATTGTTGCTATTCAATTGCTAAGTTGCATTCGACTCTGAGACTACATGGACTGCAGCACGCCAGACCTCCCTATCCTTCACTATCTCCTGGAGTTTGCTCAAACTCACATCCATTGAGTGGGTGATGCCATCTAACCATCTCATTGATAGTCTGTCACCCCTCTCCTCCTGCCCTCAATCTTTCCCAGCATCAGGGTTTTTTCCAATGAGTCATTATATTTATTAGCTATTTTTCCATATAAGCCTATTTTTTTTTTCCCCTTAGCAGCTTGGAATATTTGGTTACCATGAAACACAAGTCCTACTTTTTTTTCTTTTTCAAAGTAAAACTTTGGTTATAAGTCATCTTAGATGAGGAGAAAGGTACTTTGTTGGGCAATCTCTTTTTGGAATATCCTTTTAAATTTGCAAATGTTCATAGATTTAAAGCATTTCAGTCAATTACATTCCTTTTTCTTTTGATTCTCAAATTGTCAGTTTTTTCACTCTGGATCCCTTAAAGTTGGCACATGGATTCTTCTATTATGACCCAATTAATCTCTAACAGCTTATTTGTTTTCTGTCACAATAAACTATCCCAAACTCTTGTTCTTTTCCTTATCAAAACCTAGCTATTTTTAGCTGTAAATGGTTTTGCAGTCCACAATGTGACTTTAGAGGCATTAATTGCAAGAAAATATAGTATTAAAGCAATTGAAATGTTCAGAGCAATAAATATGAATTTAGAAGTCATGGTTTTAATATTTCTTGTTCAGTTTTAACATACAACATAATTACTTTGATTTTATAATTTTATTTTTTTCTTTTACTGAAACTACTGATTGACAGTATCAATTTATTCTCTCTCACAATGTACAAAATATGCCAATTCCTACAAACCTAAAAATTAGAATTTAAAAATGCAGAATGACATTAAAAATAATTGAAGTTATTTTGTGTGTCTTTAGAATACAGCCTACTAAATATATAATATAGTTTTGTCTCATTTGCAAATTACACCCTGGTTTAGTTTCTAATTCGATACATAGTTACCTTCAATCATTTTGGGACATTCTTTTCTGTATAAAGGATTTCTTTATGTTTGTATTTTTAGCAATTGAATGGTTGTGAAATATTATTTTACTGTTTTTAGTTTGTAGTTCTCATAGCATAACTGAGTTTGAACAACTTTTCATGTTTAATATTATTTGTATTTTTTTCAATGAATTTCTACAAATGTCAAATATCTCTTTTTGTATTGGGCCATTATCTTCTGTATTTTAGCTCTTTTTATCTGTGGACGATTACATTTTACCTGTGATATAAATATAAATATTATTTCCAAGATAGAGATATATCTTTTGATATATCAATATTTCCTGCTTTTGACAATGTAGAAATTTTGATTCAGCTAATCAAGTTAATTTTTTTCCTAATGGATTCTGGACTTTGAGACCTAGTTAGAGAGGCCATATGCAGTCCAGATTTTAAAGGAATTAATTTATATTTCATTTTACTATTTGCAAGAATTTATTTATTTTCATTGTGTTGGATATATGTGGAATTTATCTTGGTTTACAATATATAGATCAAATTCGTATTTTCCCAAATGGTTATCTAGTAATTTCAAAGTTTTTCATGAAAAAGTTCTTTAACTAGTATTAGAGATATATTGACCATGACCTTGATCAGTACTCCACACTGCCTATCCAAGTGAGGATGATATACTAGCTATGGATTTTAATAGTTGCAATTAAAAATAATTGCCATTTTAGACTCAAATTTCAGAATTATACAAATGAACAGATTTTCAACCCTGGCAAATTTTTGACCTACTTCTCTTAGTCCTTAGAAATTGTAATACATATGCACACACATTTAAAATATGTGAATATTTGTAAATGCAAAAATCATTTTCTGAAGATAAAGAGGTAGAATATTTGGCTTATTTTTCCTCCATTTAATACATTTGGGTACAATTTTATTCCTGTAGAAACAAGTATATATTTATATTACAGTAAACACAAAATATAGCTATTTAAATACAATATATGCAGATAAAGAATTTCTAATTTTAAATTATTTTTTGCGTAAAATTCTGGATCTATAAAATGTTTGGTTTATGTGTGAATGACTAAGAATGTTAATATTAGATCAGAATCTCTATTATACAATGGTAAGCCAAAAGTAAATAAGTTTCATTTCCAGAGAAGTATTAATTTAAAATATTTTTTAAAAATAAATATAGATTAAAAATAAAATGCATACAGTTCATTAACTTGGAATTGTATTAAGTTAAATTAACATTACTGAAGGACTTTCTGAAAGTCATTTAATTCTTAGTTGTTGTTTAGTGACTAAGTTTTGTCTAACTTTTGCTACCCCATGGACTGAAGCATGCCAAACTTCTCCGTCCTCCACTACCTCCTAGAGTTTGCTCAAATTCACGTTCAAGTTCTTAGGTACCAGTTACTAAAAATAGAAAGGTAACTCATTTAAAAAGGGTACCTACATTTTCCAAAATCTTATTGGTGAAAGACTAAGTGGCCTTGATGTAAAGTTATCTTGCTTTTAATCAGTCAATATTATATCTTGTTTTATGGGATAATTATTTTAAAGTTGGTTTTTCAACGTTAATATTTATGGTCTTAGTGAAATAGATCTCAATTGAAATGTAATCAACAGGCATTTTATTATTAAGGAATTAGCTGAGAGTTATATATATATTTTTCTTGAGATTTAAGAGAATATGTCCATCTTTCCAAAAGATTAAGACCAGGCTGGCATGTTACAAGAATTCTATGCTCATTTGTGTACTGGGATTACAAGCATAAAATAACATCTGTTTGCAAAATGATGCATTGGAACAATGCCTCTCTGAATTTTGCAGTCAAGTTCATAAGAAAGTTATTAGTACTAATTCTAAGTTGAGGAACTGATTAAAGGGAAAATTAAAATCTACCTCTAGTGTTTGAATAAGTATTCTGATTGAAAATCTAATATCCATAAGAAATTGTGAGATACATAATGCATACTTATACAAAAGACCTGATATTTTGTTTTCCCTTATTGTGTAGCTTTAAAACAGTCTTTGTTTCCAAATATTAAATAAATAAATGATTTGTATTTTCAGATGAGGTACAGACCTGTAGGTTCATGAGAGATACTGTTTATCATTTCAAATTTTAGGAAGCAAAATAAGGTCATAGTGCTTCTTTTAAAAATCTTGTTTATTTTGAGGAATCAAAACAAATATTACTATAAACATTTTCAGAGATTTCTGACTTCAAGGCAACTTGAGGAAATGAGATAAATATGTTCATAACTGTTTGTAATCCATTGCAGAATAAGAAAAACAATGGAAATGAGACTGCAAAAATGGAATGTTTGATAGTTATGGTTGAACATAAAGGATATAATTTTTTATTAGGGTTTTTGATGCATAAGTAGGATTTCAAAAACTGGGTGTTTGTTTGTGAAGAGGGGAAAAGGCTGGGTTCCTACATCTGGCATAAAGAGCACATGTCAGAAAAGGAAGAATATTAGATCCAGCAAAGACATGAATATAGGAAAGTTGATATAATTCCAGAGAAATATGCTGCACTTGTTATGACCACAAAACAGAAAGAAGAAGAATCTTTTAACCATAAAAATGAGAATTCAGTGGTCTCAAAAGTTGACTTTATTATTATTATTTTAAATATATAGATCTCAGAGTGCTGTCGTTGGAGTTCTCCTGAGACACACAACTAGGATGTGTATAGATTATATGCATACAAACCACACACAGCGTTGGGCAAAAAGTTCATTCAGGTATATATATGAAGGGAGAGAGATATTTATTATGTTAAAACATACATAGCATAAAATCTACATTTTTAAGTGTACAATTGAGTGGCATTAGGTACATTCACAATGTTGTGTTAACATTACACCATTAAGTTAAATAATAACACTGTTACATATTTTAGATATTATCAACATTTTTGGAAACCTTTTGGTTATGCTTCCAAGTCTGTTTTTACTTATAAAATTTACTTAGTTATGAGATGTCTTCACATATATTTTAAGAAAAAGCAGCGCAAAATTTATTTTGAAGTTTGGAATCTAGGATGTCCCATCTCCAAATCTTCTGTGATCTTTGGTGAACCATTTAGATTTTCTGGGTTTGAATTTCCTCATTTGTAAATTGAGTGTAGTAAAACACACAATCCAAAATACACAATAACAAAACAGGGTGTGTGATCTGTGAGGCATAGAGGGTTCTAAGGTTAGAAGGATCCTGCAATTTAATTCCATTTTGAAATTCTTAATAATTTGAATAAGGAAACTTGTATTTTAATTTTGCACTGCCCTCTGCAAATTTGGTGGTTACTTCTTTATGAAAATAGCTGTGTTTTTAGGATTAAATGATGTGGGTGAGAGCCTTAAATTTTCTAAGGGAAGAAATGTAAAGAAAGAAAAAAATCTGAAAAATTCAGCTCCCATACCTCTGCTTATATATACACAGCACTATGCTCAGGACTGAAATTGTATCACCTTGATTGGCTACTGAGAAAAGTCAAGCATTTTGATTTACCAGCTCAAGAGCTTTCCAAGTGTTCTTTTCAGGCAATATCTTTAAACATCAATATGGTTGTGACAAGTTGGATTACAGCATTTAGCACTTTTCCAGGAGTTCTTAGATTTTACATGCTTTCTGCCTTTCAGAAAGATCTGTACCAGACATCTCATATATGAAATAAATGCATTTTTATTGCATATCCTGGAGTATATAATGTCACCCTAACATTGACAGGAAATATATTTTTCCTGGCAGAAAGCTTGAATAGTTAAGTGATCTCGAACATTGAATACTATCTAGTCATAAACTTTAAAAATAATCAGGCTGGGAATATATACTTATTGGAAACATATAAAACAAATACATATTCTATATTTTGAAAGTTAGATGAAGGAAAGTGCTTGATAATTTATATCTTAGAATTGGTAATAAAAGAAACAGTATTAAACTAATGAGTAAAAAATGGATTTTGCATGCCTTACTGAACAGAGAAATATCATGAGTTTCTCCTTGTGATATGAATTACTATTAATACAGAAGGACTTGCCATAATAAACCTATTGTTATAAATTTTACAAACTTCTCCACATTGATATAGTCACAATATTTTGAAATAAGTTAGGTCTAAGAACATTCAAAAACATGTTTCTACCAACTTATTTTGTCTTCTGATATTTCCACCATTTTGAGCATCTGAAATACAGAATAATCTAATATTATTTATAACAACTCAAATTACCTCCTTCTCCTTAGAAGGCATGTCCTTAAATCACCTTAATCATGATTTTCCAGGTGACAACAGTACTCTTTCATTATATCTATAAAAGTTTATTGGGCACTGCCTATATGCATTATTTCATAGTAAATATTAGAAAATAATGCTGTACAATGTAATTATAATCTCTCAGGCAGTTCAAGTCTGTTTTAAGCACAGATAAAATATTTCAAATAATGTCCACAATGTATATCTAACCCCTTGAAGATACTGTACACAAACCCATGGTAGATATTATACTTGATCTTAGCCAAATGTCAATAATTACTTTAAATGTAAATGGATTAAATTCTCCAACCAAAGGACACAGACTGGTTGAGTGGATACAAAAATAAGATCCATATATATGTCAGACTTTATTTTTTGGGCTCCAAAATCACTGCAGATGCTGATTGTAGCCAGGAAATTAAAAGATGCTTACTCCTTGTAAGGAAAGTTATGACCAACCTAGATAGCATATTAAAAAGCAGAGACATTACTTTGCCAACAAAGGTCTGTCTAGTCAAGGCTATGGTTTTTCCCGTGGTCATGTATGGATGTGAGAGTTGGACTGTGAAGAAAGCTGATCGCTGAAGAATTGATGCTTTTGAACTGTGGTGCTGGAGAAGACTCTTGAGAGTCCTCTGTACTGCAAGGAGATCCAACCAGTCCATCCTAAAGGAGATCAGTCCTGGGTGTTCATTGGAAGGACTGATGCTGAAGTTGAAACTGCAATACTTTGGCCACCTCATGCGACGAGTTGACTCACTGGAAAAGACTCTGATGCTGGGAAGGATTGGGGGAGGGGGGGGAGAAGGGGACGACAGAGAATGAGATGGCTGGATGGCATCACCGACTCGATGTACATGAGTTTGAGTGTACTCCGGGAGTTGGTGATGGGCAGGGAGACCTGGCGTGCTGTGATTCATGGGGTCGCAAAGAGTCGAACATGACTGAGTGACTGAACTGATATGCTGTCTACAAGAAACCCACTACAGACCTAAAGACACATATAGACTGAAAGTGAGAGGATGGAAAAATATATTCCATGCAAATGGAAAGAAAAAGATAGCTGGAGTAGCAATCCTCTATTCAGACAAAATAGACCTTAGAATAAAGAATATTATAAGAGATAAGGAAGGACACTATCTAATCATCAAGGGATCAATCCAACAGGAAGAGATAACAATTGTAAATATCTATGCACCCAACAAAGGAGCACCTCAGTACGTAAGACAAACACTAACAGACATAAAAGGAGAAACTGATAGTAACACAGCAGTAGTAGGAAACTTTTAACACCTCACTCACACCAATGGACAGATCATCAAAACAGAAAATTAATAAGGAAACAAGTCTTATATGATACATTAGATGAGATGGGTCTCATTGATATCTTCCAGACTTTCCATCCAAATGCAGAAGAATACACCTTCTTTTCAAGTGCATATGGAACATTCTCCAGGTTAGACCACATCGTGAGTCACAAGTCAAACCTCAGTAAATTTAAGAAAATTGAAATTGTATCAAGCATCTTTTCTGGCCACAACGCTATGAGACTAGATATCAATTACAAAAAAAAAAAAAAAACTGTAAAAAATGCAAACACATGGAGATTAAACAATATGTTTCTAAATAACCAACAGGTTACTGAAGAAATTAAAAGAGAAATCAAAAAATTTCTGGACATAAATGACAATGAAAACATGACAACTCAAAGCCTATGGGATGGAGCAAAAGCAATTCTAAGAGGGAAGTTTATCGCAATACAATCCTACCTCAAGAAACAAGAAAAACATCGAATAGGAAACCTAACTTTACACCTAAAACAACTGGAAAAAGAAGAAGGAAAAAAATCCCAAAATTAGCAAAATGAAAGACATCATAAAGATCAGAGCAGAAATAAATGAAAAAGAAATGAAAGAAAAAATAATAAAGATTAATAAAAGAAAAAGGTGGTTCTTTGAGAAGATAAGCAAAACTGACAAATCTTTAGCCAGACTTATCAGGAAAAAATAGAGAAGAATAAAATCAACAAAATTAGAAATGAAAAAAGAGAGGTTAAAACAGACAATGCAGAAATACAAAGGATTATAAGAGGCTATTATGAACAACTATATGGCAATAAAATGTATAACCTGGAAGAAATGGACAGATACTTAGAAAAGTTCAATCTTCCAAGACTGAACCAGGAAGAAATAGAAATTATTAACAACCCAGTTACAAGCACTGAAATTGAAGCTGTGATCAAAATCTCCCAAAAACCAAATGCCCAGGACCAGAGGGCTTCATAGGAGAATTCTATCAAACATTTACAGAAGAGCTAATGCCTATCCTTCTAAATCTCTTTCAAAAAATTGCAGAGGAAAGAACATTTCCAAACTCATTCTATGAGGCCATCATCATCCTGATAGGAAAACCAGACAAAGCCAACACAGAAAAAGAAAACTACAGGTCAATATCACTGATGAACATAGATGCAAAAATCCTCAACAAAATTTTAGCAAACAGAATTCAGCAATACATCAAAAGACACATTCACCATGATCAAATTGGGCTTATTCCAGGGATACAAGGGTTCTTCGATATCCACAAATCAATCAATTTGATACACCATATTAACAAATTGAAGATAAAAACCATATAATCATCTCAATAGATGCAGAAAAAGTCTTTGACAAAATTCAGCACCCATTCATGATTAAAACTCTTCAAAAAAAATGGGACTAGAAGGAACCTACCTTATGTATGGATGTAAGAGTTGGACTGTGAAGAAAGCTGATCGCCGAAGAATTGATGCTTTTAAACTGTGGTGCTGGAGAAGACTCTTGAGAGTCCCTTGGACTGCAAGGAGATCCAGCCAGTCCATTCTAAAGGAGATCAACCCTGGGTTGTCATTGGAAGGACTGATGCTAAAGCTGAAACTCCAGTACTTTGGCCACCTCATGTGACGAGTTGACTCACTGGAAAAGACTCTGATGCTGGGAGGGATTGGGGGCGGGAGGACAAGGGGATGACAGAGAATGAGATGGCTGGATGGCATCACCGACTCGATGTACATGAGTTTGAGTGAACTCCGGGAGTTGGTGATGGACAGGGAGACCTGGCGTGCTGTGATTCATGGGGTCGCAAAGAGTCGAACACGACTGAGCGACTGAACTGACTGTCTGACTGACCTCAACATACTAAAGGCCATATATGATAAGTCTACAGCAAATATTATTCTCAATGGTGAAAAACTGAAAGCATTCCCCCTACGATCAGGAACAAGACAAGGGTGTCCACTTTCACCACTATTCAACATTGTTTTGGAAGTCTCAACTACAGCAATCAGAGAAAAATAAGAAATAAAAGGAATCCAGATTGGAAAAGAAGAAATAAAGCTTTCACTATTTGCAGATGACATGATACTGTACATAGAAAACCCTAAAGATAGTATCAGAAAATTACTAGAACTAATCAGTGAATTTAGCAAGGTTGCAGGATACAAAATCAATACACAGAAATCACTTGCATTTCCATACTCTAATAATGAAAAATCAGAAAGAGAAATTAAGGAATCAATTCCACTCACCATTGTAACAAAAAGAATAAAATACCTAGGAATAAACTTACCTAAGGAGATAAATACTTTGGCCACCTCATGCGATGAGTTGACTCACTGGAAAAGACTCTGATGCTGGGAAGGATTGGGGGCGGGAGGAGAAGGGGACGACAGAGAATGAGATGGCTGGATGGCATCACCGACTCGATGGACGTGAGTTTGAGTGAACTCCGGGAGTTGGTGATGGACAGGGAGGCCTGGCGTGCTGTGATTCATGGGGTCGCAAAGAGTCGGACACGACTGAGTGACTGAACTGAACTGAACAGAGGTATATAAAAAAGTTGTACACAGAAAATTATAAGATGCTAATGAAATAAATCGAAGATGACATAAACAGATGAAGAGATATTCCATGTTCCTGGGTAGGAAGAATCAATATCGTGAAAATAACTACTACCAAGTGCAATCTACAGATTCAATGTGAAAGTGAAAGTGAAGTCGCTCAGTCGTGTCCGACTCTTTGCGACCCTATGGACTGTAGCTTACCAAGCTCCTCCGTCCGTGGGATTCTCCAGGTAAGAATACTGGAGTGGGTTGCCATTTCCTTCTCCAGAAGATCTTCCCAACCCAGGGATCAAACCAAGGTCTCCTACATTGCAGGCAGATGCTTTACCATCTGAGCCACAGATTCAATGCGGTTCCTATCAAATTACCAATGGCATTTTTCACAGAACTAGAACAAAAAAATTCACAATTCATATGGAAACAGAAAAGACCCTGAATAGCCAAAGCAGTCTTGAGAAAGAAGAATGGAGTTGGAAGAATCAACCTTCCTGACTTCAGATTATCCTATAAAGCTACAGTCATCAAGACAGTATGGTACTGGCACAAAAACAGAAATATCGACCAATGGAACAAGATAGAAAGCCCAAAAATAAACCCATGCACCTACTGGTACCTTATTTTTGACAAAGGAAGCAAGAATATACAATGGGGCAAAGACAGCCTTTTCAATAAGTGATGCTGGGAATACTGGACAGTTACACGTACAAGAATGAAATAAGAACACTTCCTAACACCATACACAAAGATAAACTCAAAATGGATTAACGAAGTAAATGTAAGACGAGAAACTATAAAACCCTTAGAGGAAAACATAGGCAGAATGCTCAATGACATAAAGCAAGATCCTCTATGACCCACCTCCTAGTGAAGTGAAGTGAAGTCGCTCAGTCGTTTCAGACTCTCTGTGACCCCATGGACTGTAGCCTACTACGCTTCTCAGTCCATGGGATTTTCCAGGCAAGAGTACTGGAGTGGGTTGCCATTTCCTTCTCCCCCACCTCCTAGAGTAATGGAAATAAAGACAAAATTAAACAAGTGGGACCTGATTGAACTTGAAAACTTGTGCACAGCAAAGGAAACTATAAGCAAGGTGAAAAGATAGCCCTCAGAACAGGAAAAAATAATAGCAAATGAAACAACTGACAAAGGATTAATTTCCAAAATATACAAGCAGCTCATACAACTCAATACCAGAAAAAACAAAGAACCCAATCAAAAAGTGGGAAAAAGACCTAAACAGACATTTCTCCAAAGAAGACACACAGATGGCTAACAAACACAGGAAAAGATGCTCAACATCGCTCATTATTAGAGAAATGCAAATCAAAACTACAATGAGATATCACCTCACATCAGTCAGAATGGCCATCATCAAAAATCTACACACAATAACTGCTGGAGATGGCATGGAGAAAAGGGAACACTCTTGCACTGTTGGTGGGAATGTAAATTGAAACAGCCACTGAAGAAGACGGTACGGAGTTTCCTTAAAAACTAGGAATAAAACCTCCATATGACCCAACAATCCCTCTCCTAGGCCTGTACCCTGCGGCTGCTGCTGCTGCTGCTTAGTCGCTTCAGTCATGTCCATCTCTGTGCAACCCTATGGACTGTAGCCCTCCAGGCTCCTCTGTCCATGGGATTCTCCAGGCAAGAATACTGGAGTGGGTTGCCATTTCCTTCTCTGGCCTGTACCCTGAGGAAACCAACATTGAAAGAGACACATGAATCCCATTTTCCATTGCAACACTGTTTACAATAGCTAGAACATGTGAGCAACCTAGGTGTCCATGGACAGTTGAATGGATAAAAAAGTTGTGGGAATACACAATGGAATATTATACAATAATAAAACGGAACTCATTTGAATCAGTTCTAATGAGGTGGATGAACCTAAAGCGTATTATACAGAGTGAAGTAAGTCAGAAAGAGAAAGATAAATATCATATACTAATGCATATATGGGGCTTCCCTGGTGGCTCAGAGGTTAAAGCGTCTGCCTCCAATGCGGGAGACCCGGGTTCGATCCCTGGGTCGGGAAGATCCCCTGGAGAAGGAAATGGTAACCCACTCCAGTATTCTTGCCTGGAGAATCCCATGGACGGAGAAGCCTGGTAGGCTACAGTCCACGGGGTCGCAAAGAGTCGGACACGACTGAGCGACTGAACGGAACGGAACGGAATGCATATATACGGAATCTAGAAAAATGGTACTAAAGAACAATAAGCTCAAATAATGCAAGGCAGCAATGGAGAAACAGACATAAAGAACAGACTTATGGACATGGGGAGAGGGGAAGAGAGGGTGAGATATATGGAGAGAGTAACATGGAAACTTACATTACCATATGGAAAATAGGTAGCCAATAGGAATTTGCTGTATATCTCAGGAAACTCAAACAGGGGCTCTGTATCAACCTAGAGGTGTGGGAAGGGGAGGGATATGGGAGGAAGTTTCATACCTATGGCTGATTCATGTTGAGGTTTGACAGAAAATGGCAAAATTCTGTAAAGCAGTTCTCATTCAATTAAAAAATAAATAAATTTTTTAAAAAGTCCATGGTAAAATTCCATGTATTCCAAAACTTTTTTGTATCAAATATTAATGTTTTTCCTAATTATTTTCTACATAAATAAGAATGTGGATTCACTGGATTTAAGGTTTGATTCAGTCAATAAATATACTTTTTGGTGACTGCTTAAAAATAGAACAGGGTACTGTGAAAAGAAACAAGTACATTATGATACTTTTGGGTCAGTCTCATTTTAAATAGCTTCCCACTGTGATAAAGTCAGTTTATAATAACTACAGTATGACCTAGGCATGTCGTAACTTTTCAAGGTATCTTCATTTCTAAAAGAGTTTAATGGTTGTTGTTAGTCATGTGATCAAAGGAAAATTTCATTGCTTTCCCACAAATTTTACTGATAATACATTCTCCAAGGATATCATTAAGTAGAACTATTCTTTCATTAACCCTGGAACTAATTCTAATCTGTTTCTAGTTCATTATTTTCTCTTGACCTTATTTTCATCATAGACTTGTATTAAACTTGTATTAAAGGAACACACCCTTATTTCATTTGTTCATATATGTTAAAATATTTTGTTAATAATATGTATTACTTTCACTTTCATTGTCTAATATAATCACTATAAATTATATTTATTATACATAGAATTATTAAATTAACTCAATATAAGCAAACTTAAATTATATATATATATATATATATTCAATGCGGGAGACCCGGGTTCGATCCCTGGGTCGGGAAGATCCCCTGGAGAAGGAAACAGTAACCCACTCCGGTATTCTTGCCTGGAGAATCCCATGGATGGAGAAGGCTGGTAGGCTACAGTCCACGGGGTCACAAAGAGTCGGACACAACTGAGCGACGGAATGGAACGGAAACATATATGTACAAAATTATATGTATGTGTATATCATACTATTTTCTCAATAAATCATTTTAATAAACTACCTCCTAAAAATGGTAGATTACACATATTTGAAGTTTTTCTCCAGAAACCTCACTCAAATGATAGAAAAAAAATGATATTACCAACAAAGTAAAACAAAAGGAAACAAGGGTGGATAGAAGAATTCAATACTTTAGAACAGGGAAGGAGTGTAGGTGAATAGCAACTAGCATAACAGCAGAGCAAAGTGCAGAGTAAGTGACTGCCAAGAGGATTCAAAGGAAAAATCAGGTAATTCACCTTGAAGAAATCCCTAGAAACTTTACAGAATATGCCAATGCCGAGAGTATGGAAGGGCATGATACAAAGGCTGAAAACAGAAGAGGTGAAATCTCACTATCCAGAATATGTTCCTATATTTAAACCTTCTACCTCACAAAAGAATAAAGAACAATTTATTTATTGCTTATTCATGAGAAATTTACCCTATTCAGATATACCTCCATATGGTAATGAAAGTGCGAATACGCAGACTGAGAAAAAAGTGAAAGCTTATATATCGAATTATGTGAAACCTCAGCTCTACTCTTCCTGATCCCATAACACTCTTTGCCAAATGTGTATCCCATTTTCCTCCCTGCTCCAGCAGAGGTATTGCATGATTCTCTTCTGGAGAAGTAGAATGGCCTCAAAGAATAGTCATCTCTCTAAGAGTTCTACAGTTTTTGGTCTTACATTTAGGCCTTTAATCCATTTTGAGTTTATCTTTGTGTATGGTGTTAAGAAGTGTTCTAATGTCATTCTTTTGCATGAAAGCACCATTTATATAAATAAAAATAAACGTGGTACCCTTGTGGCTCAGAAAAGGAGGTTCATTCAAATCCTATTTTGGCTCTACTGCCTTAGACACTGATAATGGGGGAGACACTTAATCTTGACGATACTGATTTGAAGTCTCTAGAAAAGCAACTTATAAACACAGTAGAAAGGACTACTTTCACCACAATGTATATCTAGTTTAGACTAAAAAGGAGGGGCAGGAGGAAAAAGAAACAAACCTAGATAGAAAACAAACCACTGAAACTGAAGTGATAATTGAAATCCAAAATTTATTAATATAATTTATATGACAAAAATATGGAAGGATGCTTATTGGCTTTTACATCTCTACAATATGACAACAGGTTGTGAATTAACTTTAATGTCTGCTAAAATCTACCAACTGGCAAATATCTTGGTCTTAATTAAAATTGTGACCTAATTAATTTTATCTGGGGGGGTCTCACTTAATTTACACAAGGGTACCCCTTATACTCTTAGGGGAATTACCAAATGTAAAATAGAGAATAAATAGGTTTGCCTTATGTTAACCATAAGAATTATTATTTTGTCTAAATTTTCAATGATCATAGCATCCATTGTGCTAAAATATCACATAGTGCACATGAATACTCTGACCCAATAAATAATAAAATTAAAGAGTCTTTATCAATTAAAAATTGGTTTGGTAAAAGGGGACCCCATGAATATACCCTCTCTGCTTCAATTAGAATAACTAATGTGACACAATGTAATTAAAGTAAGGCACATGAGGACTGAAGTGATACAAAACTCGTATCAGTAGGAGATGCATCTCCATCTGATAGCTCAATTTAGTTTACTCTTTAACCTACAAAGAAA
Source organism: Moschus berezovskii (assembly GCF_049115385.1). Taxonomy (NCBI): domain Eukaryota; kingdom Metazoa; phylum Chordata; class Mammalia; order Artiodactyla; family Moschidae; genus Moschus; species Moschus berezovskii. The sequence goes on from NC_142480.1 coordinate 31,349,246, forward strand.
GAGTACCATCTCCTAGTGGATTATCACAATTTTAATGATGTGGGTCCTGTTGAGGCCTCCTTACCCAGTTTTTTGAAATTTGAAATTACTGATTCCATCCAATCAGCCTTTAGTAATCACTTTGCTCTGACAGATTTGGCTAATATGCTCTGCTCAGTGTCTGTTTCAGCAGTCTTTCAGTCATAATTTGCCTTAGCTTTTTTGCCAGCTTTACTGAGATCATTTATTGACATGATTTGATACAAGTTTCTGTTGCAAAATTCTTTAACTTCTGGAGGTTCCTAAATATACCTTTGCACCCAAAACGTTAACTGCATGGAAATTTCTGCAAGATCACAGGTATGACACTGCATTGATAAGTTCTTCCTCTGAGGAGTTTCATTTCAAGCCTCACACAGAACATAAAAATACAAAGGTGCTCACATACACAGAAAGTTGTATCATTGACTCACACATGGTGTGAACCTCTGCCATCTCTGTTAAGCTTCCGAGATTCTGAGGACCTCTGAATCTCTGACACTGTCCAGAAATTTCTATGACCCTCATAGCACCCACAACATCTTTTAGGTTTCTCTGGGTTCTAGAGGCAGTATATTCCATCGTTATGTTTTCTGGAAGCCATCTATGCTGTTATTTGTAAATGAACCCACCTTGAATGAGACCCTCCAACAAAAGGTCCAAACTGAAATACAACAGGTACTTCTGATAGTGCTTGAAGGAGTCCCAGATACCCCTTCATTTTAGAGGTACAACCTCTCATGCCTTCTCTAGTCTCTGGACTTTCCATAATCGTCATGATTAGCAAATGGTCTTTGATGCAAGAAACTATCCACCTTTCTTCCACATGACATGCTGTGCTATTAGGGAAGGTGTTGCTGTCCATAAAGTGGGTTCTCTTGGAAATGGAAGCTCTCATAGACCCTAGGCCTATAACTGTCTGTATCTAGTTGCCTATTATACCTTGGGTCAGGGAAACAGCACACTGTGATCTCAACATGGCTATCAAAACCTCCTTGCTACATAATGGAGCCAAACCTGGGCTCCTACCTGCAGGAGAGAATGGTTTCCCCTATGTTCAGTCCTCTGCCAAGTACTGTAGTACTGGAGGACCCCTTGGCTAACTCCATGACTCCTTGGGATTTACAAGTGAGTAGCAAGGGGAACTTATGGATAATATACCGCCATCACACGTGAGGGAGCTCAGTAGAGTTGCTGCTTTTTATTCCTAAGATATCCCTGATAAAGGATGGGACTCAGGATTCAGCACAAATGGCCAAATTTTCAGGCAGTCATCTTAGCACTGAATGCTCTGGACAACAATAGGCCCCATATGCACAGTTTTATACCTGTGGGGCATTTCGAATAGTCGGGCTGTTGCCTGTAGGCAAATGTAGCAAAATAAATCCTTATCTAAGGTTCTCTGTGTTAGGGCAAAGACACTGGGAATCTCTTGCCTCTCAGACACTTCAAAGATAAATCAAGTCCACACATGCCTCTGCATATCATAAAGCCATAATAGAAGGACTCAATAAGACACTCCTTATTGTCTTTGGAGTTCCAGACATTATTGATAATGACAAAGCCACTCATTTCACTGCTCAGAAAACACAATGTAGGGCTCAAACACAGAGTCTGATAGAACTTTCTCCTCCTTTATAGACTTTAGGTTACAGGGCTCATACAGCATTGTAATGGCTTATACAAGTTCAGATTTAATCAGATGAAACTAGGCCTATCTAGTCATCAGTAACACGAGGAGCAAATTGTACTAAGGAATCTGACTCCATAATTTAAAGTTTAACTACCTGTAGCTTTTCTTTTTCCTCTTCCCATTCTGCCCCACATCTAGGCAGATTAAGTCTAATGTGCTTACCTTTTTGGCACAGCAGGATATTAAAGCCATCAAGCTTCTGCCCATGTATGGTAACACACCCTGGTTTTACCCCTTACCTCAATAAAAACTCCTCACTCTTTCAAGGCATTAAGGACCTACTTGGGAAGGCTTCTCCGATCACCTCAGAAAGCATCATTATATAAATAATAAACTTTTTCACATATTCTTGGTCTTTGTGTGGCATTCTATGTGTCTCATGCAAACCAAATTTGGGTGTTGGTCCATTCTGCTGCTGCAGAGTGGCCAAATATTTACCAACTACAAACGCATAGTAGTTAAGTCTATGGCATTGATACATAGATAAAAGCTTAGAGCAAGTGAAAAACAGAAGACTTAGAAACATACCCACACATATATGAATACCTAGTACCTCTGAGAGATAGTGGTGCAGATCAAGATAAGATAAATTTGCAATAAATAGGGTAAATGTATGGAAAAAAAAAGTAAAACTTGCCTCGAACTTCCTATCATAAGTAAACAATAAATTCCAAGTAGATTAAAAACCTTAATCGTGAATGGAAAAAACTAGAAAGCATTTAGAAGATAATATGGTTGAATAAATATATGAGAAGATGCTTAACTCATTGTAATTAGGTGAATGCAAATTAAAATACAATGAGATGGCATTACAAACCTCCCAGCTTGGCAAAGACATAAAAATCTAAGAAAATTAAGTGTTGGCAAAGTTGTGGAACATTGGGTACTTGCATAAACTATTGATTTTACCACATTGTTAAATAAGAGTTTGGCAGTAGCTGAAAAAATTGAAGATTCACATATTTTATGACCCAGCAATTTTACTCCAAAGTCCTCATATATGCAAAAAGTTATAAAAAGATTATGTATGAAACCTTGTATATCGAAATATATGTATAATTACATAGAATTGTATGTATATGTTACTATAAGAATGCTCCTATCACTATTTTTATATGGAAAAATCTGGAAAAACTGAAATTCTATAAACAGAATGGATAAAGAAATGGTGCTATGTTAAAATGTATAGATAACAATTGAAAAGAATGGATTGTAAGCATACTTTTCATAATGAATAAATCTCTAAGCCATAATTTTAAGCAAAAGAATAAAATATTCAAGTCACAAAAGACAGATACTTTATGATTCCCCTCTCAAAATCTGATAAAATTGAACTATAATCATTAACCATTCATATATGGGCTTCCCTTTTGGCTTAGATGGTAAAGAATCTGCCTGCAATGAGGGAGACCAGGGTTTGATCCCTGGGTTGGGAAGATCCCCTGGAGAAGGAAATGGCAACCCACTCCAGTATTCTTGCCTAGAGAATTCCATGGACAGAGGAGCCTGGTAGGCTACAGTCCATGGGGTCGCAACAAGTGGAACACAACTGAACAACTAATGCACAAATACACTATGGATTGTAGAACTCAAGAAAATCAAGAAAGTGATTATCAAAAAATTTGATGGAACGCTTACCTCAGGGAAGGGGACATCAAGGTTTCTGGGGTTCCTGGTGTTGAGTATATACAGCACGGCTCAGAGTAGGAATTCAACGCACTTTAAGTGAATAAAGTGAACACTTTAAGCGAACATTCAGACTAGAAAGTTCAAGTGAGGGATGAGTTAAAAAGTAATATGTGTGTGTGTGTGTGTGCGTGCACGCACTGTCTCTTCAGTTGTGTCTGACTCTTTTCAATCCACAGACTGTAGCCCACCAGGCTTCTCTGTCCATGGGATTCTCCAGGCAAGTATACTAGAGTGGGTTGTCATGCCCTCCTCCAGGGGATCTTCCTGGCCCAGGGATGGAACCTGTGTCTGTTATGTCTCCTGTATTGGCAGGTGGGTCCTCTACCACTAGTACCACCTGGGAAGCCCAAAGTAATATACGTATTTTAAAAATATTTTTATTTGACTGCACCATGTATTAGCATGCAGGGATCTTTGATCTTCGCTGAGACATGAGAACTCTTAGTTGCGTCATATGGGATCCCTGACCAGGGATCAAACCTGGGTCCCTTGCATTGAGAGAGTGGAGTCTTAGCCACTGGACTATCAGGGAAGTCCCTAAAGTAATATATAAATATATAAAGTCAGGAAAACAAATTGTGAAAAGATGTTGCAAACCTCGATTCACATTTATAAAATGATAGCTATCTTAATATCATAGAGTTCTATTGATTGTTTTTACCTGTTAACTATACTGAACTAAAACTAGGCTAGATAATGTTGCATGGACTGTTGTTAACTGTAGATAAGAGGTGATATGATGAAGAAGGATATCCTAAATAACACCAAATTACAGTTAAAATTAACTGAGTTCATATGAGCTTATTAACCATGGTTAGAGCAAAGATGGCTCAAGGATACAGTCATATTTTAGCAAAGTATATTAATTATGTAAAAGATAATTACTACTTAATTCTTGTCATCCTTCCTAGAAGAGAAAAGTAATCTTTGAGTAGGGCAACAAGGAGATTGTCAGGCAAGTATTCACCAATTTATTTCCATAATATCATTTCCTATCAAAACCAGAAAGCTTATTTTTTACTGTTTCTTTTGATTGACTAATCAAGAAACTTGTGTAAATTTGATTTAGTGATTTCAAAATAAAATGTGTATAGAGTCATATTTTCAGCAAGAGAAATACAAATTGTGCTTCAAGTCTGATTGCAAACCTCACTCAAATTATATAGATCACGGTATGTCTTGGCCTTGGTAACTCTTTTCAGGTAGTCTAACATGTTTGTCCCTAACATTTTTATTCTATAACAGTACATACCTACTGTGATTTAGACATGATAAATCAACATTTTTTTTCCTTTTCAGTGGTTTGGAAACACAACTTATTATGCATGATTGGTTCATTTATGGAATGAACCAATTAAAGGAAACACCTTGAATTTGATTGAAAATATAATAAATACATGTAGGAAGTATGTTCTTTGCAAAAGGTAGAAAGGCATTTTATGGTGGGATGAATATGAAATGCTGGCATGCCCTTTTGTGGCATGCTTTTCCTATGCTGGGCTCTTATTCAGATGCCATTTATTCAGTACATATGTATGACATGATAAATCTAGGATTACATTATAAAACCTCAACATGTGACCTCGGTGGTGGTGGTTTAGTAGCTAAGTTGTGTCCGACTCTTGCAACCCTTGGACTGTAGCCCTCCAGGCTCCTCTGTCCATGGGATTATTCCCTTTTTATCAACATATGTCTTTAACTATTTCTTCTTACTTTAATGTCAGTATTTGAAGTGGTAAAGTTCAATTCCAGTTATATGACAACTTTTACATATATTTAAGGAACTAAGTTACATAGACCTGACTTTTCATGCAGAAGTTGAGGCTATATTTTGAATAAAACTCAGCCAAATCAATGGTACAAGTCTGCAGTATAAATAATCCATTATCTTGTCTTTTTCTTCTCCCATAAGTCTCCCTATCAACTCTAATTCTTTACTGAAGACCATACTTGGAAACTAAATACAATCTTAGGCACTAAAAGCTATTAAGTGGAAAAAATGTCTTGTAAGAGTGACAAGGTGATTGGCTACCTTAGGTTCAGATTTTTGTCCATTAGACCCCTATTTCACCCTGCTATACCCTGCAATCTTGTTTCTAAAATAAACCTAAATATAGTCTCGATATATTCAGAATCCTGAAATTTGTATTATAGGATCTACTCTTTGTGGCAACTTGCAATTTACCCCAAGACAAGAAATGTTGGAAATCTATTTCATAAGTATTATTGTAACAAAATATAAAAAGTAACCAATCAATATATAACAAGCTGAACACATTCTAGCTATTCCACAAAAAACAAATTTATTAGTAATTGTAAAACGCTTGATGAATAAATCTTTCTCATGCTGCAAATCAGCAATAGACCTGTTTTACATTGGGTTTGTCTTTTCCTTTTATTAACTCTTGGGTTGCATATACTATAAAATTTGATGGGTTTCAACCTATTTTGCATTCATACAACTGATTTGATATAGTTCATAGTTAATTAAATTATAAAATTTAACTTGAATTTCATAACTTGAAAGACTTGTTTTATGCTTTGATTAATTTTATGCACCCCCAATATTCTTTTAATTATCTATTGCCTTATTTTGCTTTCTGCTCTGACTTTTAAAAATTCCATTATTTTGGCTTGCTTTCCTAGCAACTGACATCTGGTACTGTTAGTATATCTGGAATCAGCCCAGAAAATGTAGCTGCTAGGAAAAAAAATAGGAATATTCTCTTTCTTTTGTAAAGGTTAGGTTCTGATCCTTTCCAAAGCTAATGAACCTTTCCACAAGTCCTCTTTTAATGAAAGTTCTTTATTGGTGAAAATTTAATGAGTCCTCAGGTTCCTTTAAACCTTAAAAAACATTGGTAGAACATACATTTATTAATACTTGTTAAAAAGACATTTAAAATAGTATATATTGTTATATGAAATCTATCCATAGCTGCTAATTTATATTTAACATTGTTAAACTAGGCACAACTACTATATCTATTAATAGTATCTGATTTCAAATTCTATGACAATTGTGATGATAGAAACAGAAAAATATAAGTCAATTTCTTGTTATAATGACCCATCCATGACAGTTCACTTGCAAATGCAAAGTACTGAATGAAATATAGTTCTTTCAAGCCTTTGAGAATAATGCTAATATATATATATATATATATATATATATATATAATTAAAGTATTTAGAATATATGGGCATCCCTAGTGACACTAGTGGAAAAACACACCTGCCAATGCAGGAGACATGGGTTCAATAACTGGGTTGAGAAGAATCCCTGGAGGAGGGTGTGACAATTATTGCCTGGAGAATCCCTTGGACAGAGGGGCCTGCTGGGCTATGGTCCATAGGGTCACAAAGAGTCAGACATGATTGAAGCAACTTAGCACACACACACTTTAGAAAGTAGGTCTTTAGTTCTGCAAAATAAGCACAGACTCAAGAATCAAACTTGAGAAGCTCTGTAGCTGTCAGGAATTACTTCAGATATCAGAAAGCATTGCTACAATTTTAAACAGAAAGTCTTTTGATATAAAGAATGATTATAAAATAAATGGAGGAGTGGAAGGAGGCTCTAGATTGGTCCTCCAAGAATACTCAGAAATTTGTGCTACATCTATCAGAGGAAAGTAGAACCAGTATTGGAACTGATTAGTTAAAGAACACCTCACTACAGCTACAATCCAGGTATTAGAAAACTACCACCGCTACTGTTCTAGCCTCCTTTTGATCCCCATATAGCCGTTGACTGTTCTGTAGGAGGCCAAATCCTGCCATGACCATGACTAAATGCTTTTCTCACCCATGAAGCCAAAGATTGGAACAGTAAAGAAATGAATGTGTCCACAAACCATTTTAGTAGCAGCAATAGAAAAAGTTGGAGGAAGTAAACTCCCAATTTATTTTTGCCTTCCAAAGATTTTGTTCCACTATCTAATTAATGGGAACTAATTAGAATCCTGAAGCCTATCTGAAGAGGGTCCCAGAATTGTACTTCTAAGCTATCTAATGTCAGAATTACAGAAATTCAAACTGAAAGAAACCTGAGAAAAGAACTTGAAAAAGACTAAAATGTGTATCTGAGGTTCAAAGAAGACAAATGGTAGCTTCTCGGAAGATCTTGATGTTAAACTAATTAATACAAATTGCTTGAAACTGCACCTTGCAATTAACCATGATTCACACACAAAAAAATTTCCTGGTTACAAAGCTTGCCAACAGTTTAGAAGAGCTTTCCATGTTAGATAGACATTGTGAGGACAAAACAAAGATGTGATGTTCGAGTAAACTTGATTAGCCAGCTATTTTAAACAGAACTTATTTTTTTCTGTACTAAAACCTGTGTGTTTTATGTGTCTGTGTGCTTAGTCGTTCAGTCATGTCTGACTCTTTGCAACACTATAGGCTGTAGCCCTCCAGGCTCCTCTGTCCATGGGATTCTCCAGGCAGGAGTACTGCAGTGTGTTGCCATTTCTTACTCCAGGAGATATTTCCAACCCAGAAATGCAACTCACATCTCTGGCATCTCCTGCTTTGGCAGGCAGATTTTTTACTGCTGAGCCACCATGTGTGTTTTATACTTGGAGTGAAAAAGAGTAAATTAGATTCATTAAACACCAAGTATGTATCAGGAAATGTGGTAGGTGCCTTTTCCTAAGTTATTTTTTTGTCCAGTGAAAAACAAACCAGATTTCTGAAATAACCAAAAGACTTGATTATATTTATTATATGGCAGTTATTAAAGTTGAAATGTAGCACAGATACTTTAAGTCACAAGTGTGGAAACAAAAATAATTTAGTTAGACGTGGATTTTTTGGGAAATGGTTAGAGAGTTAATACTTAACCTCCCTTTTCAATCATCTAGAGTTTAGAACCAATTGACAGAAAGAGAAGTTAGGCAAATAGAAATCAAATGTACCTTTATCACCAAAACTGGCTTTGTTTTGTTTTGAACACCATGGAGAATACCTATTGGCCTGGCAGAGGCCTGGTCTGGTTGGAGGAGTGTGGGGTTTTCTAGGGAAGCCAACAAGGTACAGGTAGAGCCTGCAGGGGGGTGTTCTGTGACTTTAGGTGTCTGTAGGTAGGATGTGTGGATACTGATAGAGGAAGAGGATGGGCTGGGATGCCATGAGGGCCAGGGAAGCTCAGGGAACTACCTGAGGTGTTGCAGCTGCAACCTCTCTTCCCAGAGGAAGCCTGATCTCATAGGATTTCATGAGATTTACCAAGGTTGGCAGGGGAATCTTGGGATGGAGATGCTTGGGTCCTGGGTACCAGAGGTTGCTGTTCTGGACTTATCTCTAAAGAGTGGTGAGGGGGAATGAGCTCTGGCTCAAAAGCTACGCAGAGGAGAGACCCACCGAGGTCAGGAATCATGTTCACCAGTGGCTTTGCTCTTCCTTCATGATCCACAACTTTGGACCTTAAGGCTGCCATTGAAATGGAAAGATTGAGTGTGATAGCTTGTACTAGTGGAAGATGAATCAGCAAATTGAGAAGAACTCAGAAAGATCTCATCAACCAGTCAGAAGACCACAGAGAAGTGGATTGAAGGTAAGTTCAGATGAGAGTTGCTAAATTAAGTAGGATATGTACTATATGAATAACTGTTTTCATTCATAAATGTGTTAATTAACCATGTAGGAACAGAAGGCTATAGTGCATAGGAAACAGCCAGTAGGACGTCAGGATATGGGTGGATTTTAAATTTTATAGTTTAAACTATCAGATACATGAAAGTTCAAGGATGGGAGAAATCAACGGAAAACAAAATAATACTGGATTATAATGGAGATAGGTTAGTGACTGCCTACTATGTTAGATGATTTCTGTACCTTATTTCTGTCATTAAAACTAGAGCATCCTTTTTAATTCTCATGATATCAAGGAAGCTGTTTTTCTATCCTCATTTTTTAGATGAAAGATAAGAACCAGAAATTGTAAATTAATTAGGAGACAACATAAAGAATCAATTAATATCTTGTGTATAGATTCAGACTGCCCGGATCCACATCCCAGCTTTGTCATGTATATTGAGTCACACTGGAATAGTTAGTTCACCTCTTTAGGCTGTAGTTTCTTCATTTGTACAAGGGGGAATCTATGTGTTTTATAGCTGGAGTGAAAAAAATAAATTGCAACCCTTTATTATAAGGGAAATCATAATTTCAGTATCTATTTCATTAGTTATAAGGATTAACTGATGTAACCCTTAGCCCAGTGTCTGGCAGTTAGTAACCTCTCAACACATTATTATTATTAGTTGCAGAGCTTATTTAATGAATGCATTGAGGCATGGATAGAAGCCAAAATTTGAATCTGCACAACTACTTACGCCCACACTGCTGTTATACAAAGCTGCCTCAGTGTATGCTACATGGTAGATGATCAGTATGTGTGTTTATTGAACATTAAACTCAGGATTAAACTCAGGGGTCACCTGGAACATAAGTTGACCATTCCCTTGCAGCGCCTTTCCATAACGTCATGAATACAACTGAAGACAACGTCCACATTAGGGCCCCTTGCTCTGATAAGCTGCAGCCCTCTCTGAGTTGCACTGTCTATTGCAAAATATTCAACATATAACCTTATATATGAGGACAAAACAGGCAGAAAGGAATGATGTCTGATTCGCAGCAAACCTGTGGACCGTTTTCTTCCATCTGTGTCAGTTTCCATGGAAAAGTGTCTTTTAGAAAACTTAGTTTTATCCAATGGGGCATTTTGTGCACTTTTGGGGACTTTTTCTAAAATATAAAGCCTTGTTAAGCATGCTTCTTCTTTATCGCTAAGTTTTGCCCCCAGGGCGGGTTTAAATTGCAGCTGTCACATTTGCTTCCTTAAGTGCTACAGCTCTATTAATATATCTAGCAGTCTCATTGCCATACTGCCACAGGCTCAGAGAATTTTGAAGAAAAATGCCAAAGAGATGCCTTCTGCTTAGACAGTGGCCCTTAGACACTGTCACTCTCTGACTTCAACTGTATGTTCTGCCTCTAGCTATTGGTCCTTCTTCAAGACTGATGTCTCAGTACCTGAAGGTCAATAATTCTATTGTATTCAATGAAACCATTGATTTATATTAGAGAAATTATTAATTACTCTGATTATTTTATATTAATGTCAAGTGGAATTATTTTTCATTCCTCTTTTAATCCCCAAATATTTTTTGAATACCTATCATGTAGAAAATACTGAGTTAGTCTTGGAGTAAGTCATAGATTAATTGAAGACCCTACTTTTGGTCCAACAAAATCACAGTATACCAGTAAAGACTGAGAGAAATGATTTGATCCCTTATTTTGCATCATAAGTAGCATGCATGAAATTTTCTCAAGTATTTGTTTAGTGCTGGCTTTACTGTGCCTTACTATAAGAAAGGCATTTAATGTAAGAAAAGTATTGAATATTTTCAGCAAATGCCAAGAATATTTTTAAAATGTCGCAAAGGATAATACTAGAAAGACAAGTTGGTGCCAAGTCATAAAGGACTATTCTAAAGAGATTGCTATAGGAAAAAGAGAATCACCATGAGTTGTTTCAGAAAATTCAAGAAGATAAGATTTTTAAAAATTTCAACAGCAGCAACACTTATCTATTGCTTCATGCATTTACTATTCCATAAATATTGGATGAGCAGCTACTAGGTGATGGATATATAACAGTGGATTTAATAGACTTGGCTCTGCACTTGTAGAATTTAAAATCTGCTGGCAGAGAAGGAAAAAAAGTCAAGAAGAAGCAGAAAAAAATATATCTTTTCTGAAAGTTGAATATATTTTTTTTTAGCCCTTTTCAGTCTAATCAAATATTTAGGGGTAATGTTTTAATTTTGAGATCTTGAAATATTATGAGAGTATTTCTTAGTGAAATTCTTCCTGATAGAGGCTAAGAGGTAAGCTTTAAGGGAGTCCAAAGGTTATTATAAGAAGCTGTTAGTTCTGATCCTGGTACCTGCTCATTGGTGTCAGATAGGGCAGGAGAGTATTGATATTTTAGAGTGCTCTGGGAACTGTGACAACCATCTATTCACCTAGGCATGGTCAGTTGTAGGTATTAATGAATGACCTACATTATGAAACTTGAGACCTCCCACCCAGTGTCTGAGTTAAAGTAAAACAATTTTACACTGTATTTGAAATTTCATCTACTGTTCGTATGCATCATATGTATTTTGAAATTTGATGTCTCAGTCACAGCAGTATGTTCTACTCAGGAGCTTTTGAGCCAAGTACTTGTTTGCTAGGGTTTCCCTAGTGGCTCAGAGGGTAAAGAATCTGCCTGCAATGCAGGAGAACCAAGTTCTGTCCCTGGGTCTGGAAGATCCCCTGGAGGAGGAAGTGGCAACTCAGTCCAGTATTCTTGCCTGGAGAATTTCATGGACAGAGGAGCCTGGTAGGCTACAGTCCATGGGGTCACAAAGAGACACAACTAACACTTTCACTTTTTTTCACTTGTTTGCTAGCTCTGGACTGCATCCTGTCACTGCTAAGACAGAAGCTGTAGCATGAACTTCAGCCACATCTTTAAGATACTGACCCCAAGAAACCAATTCCTTACCAGTTAACTTCTGGGACTTATTAATAATTACTTTTCCTAAATGATGGTTTGAGTATACATTTCCTTCAGTTTGGAAGAATTCCTTAAGTGAAATCAGTCTCAGCCACCTGAGTCCTCAATTCTACAGAGATTCTCTTTATGTCTCCATCTCACAGATTAGATCCTCTGTATATAAATTCTGCCCTTGGTTATATATACTTATGTGGACTTTGTAATGTGAATTCCTGACCTTGTCCTTGAGGATACACTATTTGTGCTTAGGGATCTTTGCAACGCTTTCTCCATGTTCCCCTTGATTGCCATTTGAGTTGTAAAGGAATCTGATCACTGACAAAGCTAAGGATTTGCACTGAGAAGACCAGTAGTTCAGGAAATTTGTAGATTTTTATATCAATCTTTGAGCCTCCTCAAAAATCTGGAGAAAATAATGAACATTTATGGAATAGCATAAGTGTGCCATTTACCATATGATTGGCTTGCCTTACATGTTTTAATATACCTTAGGTTTTTTTGAAAGGCACATAAACAAGCATAAAACAATAAAATCATCATAGGCATTTGAAGCAACTTCTGAAGGTCATGTATTTGTTTTTGCTTTACCTTTAAATAGTGTATTATTGAAGCCATTAAAAAAAAATGTGCTTCTTTGAACCACTGCAAGGTCTGATATTTGAATACCAAGTTTAGTAAGCTACTTTAAATCAGTGAACATGGGATATTTTGACCATGATTCTTCTTTGAAATAACTGTACTTGGTTCATTACCAATGGATTTCAATTGACACTGTTTAAAAATTCAATTTTATATAAGAATATATATAATTCATGGAAATTTAATTTTGAAGCTGTTATTTTCTCTGCTCAAGCCTCAAGGTTAAAGCTGCTGTTCCCAAGCAGTCTGATTCAATGAATACTGCTGTGTATAGTGTATGGTACGCAGTAGACCAATAAAAACGATCTGATTGATCTATCTCGTTATGGACTTGATGGCTTCCAAAGCACTAGCTATAAAATAAGCTAACTGGAAAATCAAAGCTTTAGTGACCTCAGAGGACTCTTCATCACATAGTGCAGTTTAAATCATGTTACTTTAAATTTAGATATCACATGCACAACACATTTTATATAACAAACCAGAGAAAACTTGTAAACAGCATTTTATTTTTCACCTTTCCAGGCTAGAACACTTGCACTGGTGAATAGCTTTCCAAGTACCAATCTTCTCTAAATGTTTAAACTTCAGTTTTGGCTGGATTTTCAGACTCTTGAGCCCTCTTTACCAGTACCTCTGCTCTTCTTTAAATGCCTCACTCCAAAGAGAACAACTTGTCCACTGCATAGAGGTCTCCCTAGTCAATATATGTGAATTCAAAAATCTCACATTTAATTCCAAGATTCTAACTTGGCAAAATGATTAACAGATTTTTTTTTCTATTTGTAACTAAATATCTATAGGCTGGCAGAACAAAGAAAACAGTTTGGTGTGGTGAGAGGACTGTAACTAATTGGTTTCATTTCTCAAGAAAGAAATTATTATTGCAACAAAAAAAGATAGTTATTAAGTTCTTAGAAAGCTGAGTCCATTTAATCCTACCAAATGAAACTGTTAAATTTGTGTTTGCATCATTACTTAGCATCCCGTTTTTAATGTATTCTTTTTCTTCTTCATAACATTCTAACCTTCATTCCCCTCCTCTTATATCCAGTGTCCTAATGGTAGCCTCTAGATATCTAAGAATTGTCTTTGCATCAACAACTAGATTCCCTATGCTCAGTGACTTTTTACCTTTCTCTTTTTCAATATTCCTCGATTACGGACCTCAGTTTTGACTCTAGAGTCAGTTTAAGTTTAAATCCTAGCTTTGCCACTTGCTGGGGTTCTTCCCAAGTGGCGCTGATGGTAAAGAATCAGGCTGACAGTACAGGAGATGCAAAAGATGCAGGTTGGATCCCTAGGTTGGGAAGTCCCCTGAGAAGAAAATGGCAACCCACTCTAGTATTCTTGCCTCAGTCCATGGGTCACGAAGAGTCAGACACTACTGAGCACACACACATACACACATATCACCACTCGCTGGCTATGGACCTTGGGGCAAGTTACTCAAGCTGTCTGTGCATCAGTTATCACATCTGTAAAGTGGAAGTAGTAATAGAACCTACCTCATAGTCAATATGAGAAATGGGTTAATACGTATATAATTCTTATACGCAGAAGGGTCCTATATCAATCACTCAATGAATCATCATCATAACAATTTTTATTACCATCATTAACCATCTTGGCAAAGGAGACACGTTGGTGGAACTCCTGCATAGTCAAATATGTCTGAACATGAGTCACTTTTGATCAAATGAGTTTGAAAATTTATTCTGGCATCTTTAAGCAAAATGGGCAGTATGGGGCAGAGCCAAAACTAGAAATAGGAAAATCACTGGTATTTTCAGTTGAAAGATGATGCAAAGAACACTTGAACTAATGGTATTATAGTGTGGTGACAGGAAAGAGATGAATAAAAGAGATTTTAATGAGAAAATCTGATACAATATAGTCATTAATTAAATATTTAGAGTAACCATAGCTATCTACAAAGATTCTGTCTGGAATGGTGTGGTTTATCCTTCAGTAAAGCAGGGAATGTAGGAAGGGGTGCTGGTCTGAAGGAGAAGATGATGAGCTGAGTCTCTGCAGATGTAGAGTGACTGTGAGACTGAGTTTGGAGCTGAGAATAAATCATGGAGAGTCACTAGTAAATACAAGTGTTAGATGAAACCATAGGTATATATGATCAAAGGAGTGCATGTAGTACAGGAAGAGTAGAGTGTCATGTCTGTGATGCAATGCTTAGAAGGCATCAAAGATAAGGAAAGTGAAAGTGATGTCGCTCAGTCGTGTCCGATTCTTTTTGATCCCATGGACTGTAGCCTTCCGGGCTCCTCTGTCTGTGGGATTTTCCAGGCAAGAATACTGGAGTGGGTTGCCATTTCCTTCTCCAGGGGAGAAGATCCCCTGGAGAAAACAAGATCAATCTAAAAGATTAGAGAAGAGCATAAATTGGGGGGGAGGGGACCATAGGGTTAGACACATCTTCTAAAGAGGGAGGGAAGGAAGTGCCAGTTTCACCTTAAAATTTAAGTCAGAAAGCCCCACTGGATTTGGTCAGAACAGTATCTTACTATTGTAAGCGACATAAAATCCAAACCCCATATGTCATCTTGTTTGTGTGTGTTAGCCACTCAGTCGTGTCCAATTCTTTGTGACCCCATGGACTGTATCCTGCCAGGTTCCTCTGTTCATGGAATTCTCCAGACAAGAATACCAGAGTGGGTTGTCATTTCCTTCTCCAAGGGATCTTGTTTTTACCATGCTACTCTTTGGGCTTCCCAGGTAACTCAGTGGTAAAAAATTCACCTGCCAAGCAGGAGACATGGGCTCACTCCCTGGCTTAGGAAGATCCCCTGGAGAAGGGGATCTTGTTTACCTTGTTTCCACTGATAAACAAGATAGAGCATGTTCCCACTGGCAAACTGGTAAACTACAGCTGCTAGGAAGTATCTAATGCACAAAATAAGTTAATTGAATATTTGACAAATAAATGAATACATGAAGTAGTGAGAAAGGTGGGCAATGGGGAGAGGAAAGTCCAGGGGACACTTGTACTATAGCATTTAGAAGTCTGAAAACAATTGTTTTTATTGAATTTAACAAAAAGGTCATCAATGGCACTGGTAGGAGTAGTTTGAGTAGAATATTAGAAGCAGAATTCAAACACCTAAGCCTGAGGAATGAAAGAAAACAAATGAGTGAAGAAAACAAATTTATTCTTTCCTTTCAAGAAGCAGGACTGTACAGAAAGAAGATAAAGAAATATTTAGAAGAGTAGCTTTTTAAAAGTAAATACATTCTCTTGGGGAGAATGGAATTGTAGCATGTATATTATCATAAGTGACCAGTCCAGGTTCGATGCATAAATTTTCCTCTGTTCATTTCTTTGCATTTGTGCTTTTTTAATAAAAATACTTTTAAATGTAAAAAAAAAAAAAATAAAAGTAAATACAAACATGCATACAACCCAGAAACAACTTAGAGTGTTAGAGACCCATTCTGAAAGCTATAAGGTCACTGTTTTTGTTTTGCTTTCTTTTTAGTTTGAAACATTTTTTCAAAAGGTTGCAAGAATGTTTCTAAGAACTCCCTTTTCATGTAAAGGCCTCATTCAAGTTTCAGTAATTATACCATTTAGTCTTTAAGCAAAAAGATCCAGTCCAGGATCCTGTGTTGTACACAGCTGTCTGGTAATACTAAAATTTTTCACTTTGAAAAGTTCCTCAGTCTCACATTGACTTTTATTACTTTGATATTTCTACAGATTGCAGTGCAGTCATTTTGTAGGATGTCCTTTAAATTGGTCAGTCTGCTTCTTCATGACTAGACCCAGGCAATATTATTCGTCTGGAATATCACAGAAGTGATGCTGGCTTTTTTCTCATTGTCTTCTACTGAGTGATATGTGATGTTGACCGATCTCATTACTGGAGATTTTAGCTTTCATCGTTTGATTTTGTAACTGTAAAATCACATTTTATCCAATTTAATCTCATATTTCATTAGTAAATATTTTATGGAGAGGTACTTTGAAATTATACAAAATTCTGTTTCTCATCCAACTTTCACCCACTATTTTGAGTATGTATTGTAATGTTTTTTTTTCAATTATCATTATTGCAGTGGTGGTCAAATGGTGATTTTTCTAATTCCAGCTTTCTTTCTTCATTTGTTAGCTATCATTCTATTGTAAGGAAGAGCTAACTCTGCCTGCCATTTCTTTCTTTCTTTACATCAATGTAAACTCTTGAATTGCTACTTTATTCATTTGATATAAACGTCACTGTCATTATTTAACTTGATGCTTAAATTGTCACAGATTTGAACATTGCTGTGTTTTGTTTTTAATATAGAAATAATTTTGAATGCTCTTGCATTTTTGGAAAATAAACCAGTAGAACAGTGATGTTCAATCTTGGCTGTGATCAAATTCACCCAAGGAACTTTTAAATATCTTAATGTCCAGGCCAAACACTGCACCAATTAAACAAGCATTTTTGAAATTGAAACCCAGCTATAAATATTTTTCAAGCTCTCCAGTGATTCTGATCTGGAATCAAGTTTAAGAACTTGATTAAGATCTGCAACCAAGTTTAAGAACCACTGAAGAGATAGGGGAAGGATAGGAAATACAGCAGAGATAAGAGATAAGTGATAAATGGCATGTATATGAAGATTAGGGAAAGGAAGCTCTCCGAGGGCATACGTATAAGAGCAGGATTCAATTTGTTTTCTGTAGGTGAGGAGTTAAGAGGCTGAAGAATTTCCCATGTAATAATTCTTTTTGTTTCTGTGAAGAATCAGGTGAATTTGTATGTTGAGATTTAGAGTAAATGGTGATGGAGACAAGCAAGGCTTAAAATAGCTGTTGTGTGGAGTTAAAAATAGAATGTAACTATACAACAGGTAGATTCTATTGAGATACTGAAGGTCTTTTCTTGAGGCAGGGATGGGGGGGTGGGTAACTCAAAATTATTGGTAATTTCCCTTGAATTTGCATTTGGTTAAGTAGATGCAAAAAGATAAGAGTTTCAAACACTGAATGGTTGAGTTGACATACAGGGGCTAGAATTGACAGATAAGTTGACTATAAGAAGGGCCAAATTATGGGAATATGAGTAGTGTCAGAGACATGAACATCTTCTAAACATCTTTAACAGCAGTGGTTGAATTTTCAAGCTCTGTGGCAGGAATTGTATTTGGGGGCACAAGAGTTATTTTTGGCAACTGTAAGTCATCTTTCCCTTCAATATATCAAACGTGGAAAATTGGTGCCTGTTATTCTGTTTTCCGTATGTTGTGCTCAGGGGCTTGCCATGTTTAGGACACCTGAAGCGTTCTACCTGTATAACTTGTGATTTCATGTTTTTGACACATAAGATTTCTTAGCTTTATCCTTTTATGGTTGCAGCTTGCCCTGATTCTGATTGTTCAGCTTTTGTGCTTCAGTGCCTCTTTGTTTTTGATTTCACCATTATTAGGTAGACCCTTCATAGTAGGTAGACCTCATGAGTAGGCTATTTTAGAGAAACTGTCATGCAACAAGTTCTAATTACAATCCATTTGAAAAAATAAATATTCTGTTCAATTTTCTTTTTTTAAAACAAGCTTCTCAAAAGAAGACTGATTTTTATTTTCTTTGGTAGAAAATAGGCGTTTCAGTAAAGCTCTGGGTCACAGTCTGTTGTTCATAACAGGGATAAGATTTCAAGTATGAGTACAGCCATCACACTAGAGTTTTAAAATATTTCCTCATGAGTTTTCATTATTTGTGACTGTCATAAAATGATAGCAGTTTCACTGTGGTAAAATAGAATAGTTTTATGGCAAAAACAAGGCCACTTAAAAAAACTTTTTTTAAAGTTGATAAGTAGAAATAGACAGTGAATAATTATTCATGTAACTAAATA
Organism: Moschus berezovskii; assembly: GCF_049115385.1. Lineage (NCBI taxonomy): Eukaryota > Metazoa > Chordata > Mammalia > Artiodactyla > Moschidae > Moschus > Moschus berezovskii. Next base: position 31,367,730 of record NC_142480.1, read on the forward strand.
AAGAAAAGCAAAATTATTCAGATAAATATTGGGGAAAAAACTTAAATTCAGCATTGAAGCATGTGATGAAAAATTAATGCAGTAGTGAAGCCACAATACTGCAGGTTTAATAGAGCTAAAGCTGCAGGTTTCCCCATGTCAAGAATCTAGAGAATATAGCAAGCTTAGGCATGATTCAAGCAGGAAGTTCAATGTGATAACCAAGGTACATCAGGGAAGAGTTATAATCAGGGAAACAATTCACAATCAGCAGGAAGACGGTGACCCAAGGAAACTGCCAATTTTTCCACAATTATCTGTCAATTCTCCCATCAGTGGACAGGCAGCAATAGCTTTGGGGAAAGAAAAAGGGTTAGATGCTTGTGTGGGGTTACCAAGGCCCTGGACTTATTGTTTTCCTTTAGAGATTTGAGTACTTATCAGTTCCAACTGAAAACCATGAAGCTTAGTTAAGATGTGAACATCAAAGATTTCAAGCATTTCTCAGTAAACTCGAGACTGAGAGAATTAATTACAAGAGCAGCTATATCTCCCTTGTTAATGCTGTCAGGATTTGTAGTGGCCTTGGGTTCATGTGGAGACAAAGTGAAAACAAACTGGCAACTGTTGAGCTGAATTCAGAATTTTAAAAGAAGATTACAGAAAGCAATGAAGCTTTCAAAACAAATCTCTTCTGAGTACATGTTAAGACTTTGTTACCTTCCAGGGGACTTCCCTGGTGGTCCAGTGGTTAAGAATCCACCTTCCAATGCAGGGGACATGAGTTTGGTCCCTGACTGGGGAACTCAGGGAACTGAGATCCTACACGCTGGAGGGCAATGACTGAACCCAAAAACCACAACTAGAGAGAAGGCCATGTATGCAACTAAGATCCAATACACCAATAAATAAATAGATAAATAAAACTTTGCTACCTGCCCAAAATCCAAATTATAGATGCCTGACACAAGTTACAGTTGTATTTCACTAGTATTAATAATTCATGATTGCTGCTTGGAGTTGGTGCTTTGTAGGCTCCAGTGTTCTTGCCTGGAGAATCCCAGGCACAGCGGAGCCTGGTGGCTGCCGTCTATGGGGTTGCACAGAGTCGGACACGACTGAAGCGACTTAGCAGCAGCAGCAGGCACATTTTTAATACAGTAAAGTAAAGAACCCCATAAGTTTCGCTGTTGTATGGGACTGTGCACTGTGGGAAATGATTAATTGCTCTAGCCTGGATTCAAAGATCCACTTTGCCTCTAATCTTGTCTATATTTTTCACTCCTCCTTACCATTATTACCTTTCTAAACATACATCTACAAGCACACAGCTTTGGAACTAACAAAGGCAAAATATGATGTGTTCTAAGTTACTCAGTTTTTAAGTGCTTGACTTTCCTGTTTTATACCAATATTTTTAATTGATTGTTTTAAAACTTGTTAATAAGACTGACATCTTTTTAGAGATTTTTCTTTCAGTCTTTGCATTATTTTAGATTAGGAGTCCATCTCAAAGAAAACAAGGAAATAGTATCTTCATATTGTTTGCCTTGATTGATGTATTATCTTCCAAATTCTGCTTGAAAGTCACAGGATATTTATTTTTGAGATTTATGTATTTATGTATTTTAGATTAAGAAAATCCTATTTTTAATGAAAGCATAACTTACTGAAACGCATCTTTTTATCTGAACACACTTCATTGATAAATTGAAATTCTAACTATTGATCTTTATATGTAAATCTTCTAGAGTGAACTTTTTTTAAAAATGCCATTTTTCCATTTTATTTCTATTAGACTCCTTTCTTTGATATTTCATTTGTCAAATATCAGAGTCATCTCAGGAAAATTATAATCATCGTTGGTGAATAACCAACTTCAACAGGCTTAATAATTTTGTTTTCTGGGCCTATCTAGGGTGGTAATTACAAAGGTTACAGTGTCAGTTAATCTGTAAATAACTTTATTTTGGAAGTAAGCCATTGAGTAGTCAAATATACTCATTTTTTCCATTGTACTCCAAATACTAAAATCATAACAAATAACAGTAGGAAATTTTCCCTTACTAGGTGTTTCAGCCTGGAGAAGGCAATGGCACCCCACTCCAGTATTCTTGCCTGGGAAATCCCATGGATGGAGGAGCCTGGTAGGCTGCAGTCCATGGGGTCGTGAAGAGTCGGACACAACTGAGCGACTTCACTTTCACTTTTCATTTTCATGCATTGGAGAAGGAAATGGCAACCCACTCCAGTGTTCTTGTCTGGAAAATCCCATGGACAGAAGTTCCTCATGGGCTACAGTCGATGGGGTCACAAGAGTTGGACATGACTTAGTGACTAAACCACCATCACAATGTACCAAATCTTTGAATAATATTCAGTAGCTAACACTAATATAATTTGTTATGTGTGAGGTGGTGCTCTAAATGTTTGCTGAATATTAATTCACTTAATCTTCACCAGGTCCCAATGAAGTCTTTGCTATTATCTTCATCTTACAATGAAGAAACTTAAGAATGAGAGGTTAAAAAACTTCCGCCTGGTCACAGAATCCAGGCTATTTCACATGCGATTCTATTCATGGGCTACAAATTGAATAGGTTTAACCATCAATGATTAAAAGGGCTTCCCTGGTGGCTCAGAGGTTAAAGCGTCTGCCTCCAATGCGGGAGACCCGGGTTCGATTCTTGGGTTGGGAAGATCCCTGGAGAGGGAAATGGCACGGAGGAGCCTGGTAGGCTACAGTCCATGGGGTCGCAAAGAGTTGGACACGACTGAGTGGCTAAGCAGAAGCATCAGGTCGTATGTTGAGTCTACGATATAAGAGATGCACTTGATTTTGGTTAATTGGCATTAAATTATATGTGACTTGAACATACAACTTTAAAGTGGTGCTTAAATTATAAACTTTTATAATCATACTCATAATTATGCAATATGCACAACTTTCCTCAAGACCTTTTCCTTCTTCTCCTGCCTTCAATTCAGCTAGTGCTATAAATTGTGCTCCCCTTCCCAAGTAGAAGCAGGTAATAGTTGAACTCATGTACACCCGGGGTGGATTCATGTCACTGTATGGCAAAACCAACCAATATAATATTGTAAAATAATTAGCCTCCAATAAAAAAAAATAAACGGCATACAGAGAGAAGGCCTTTATCACGTATAAGATTGGTTCCCACAAAGAATAAAATGAACTAACCAGCTTCACAATGATAGGAGTCTTTTGAATAAAGGAAGCAGCATGTACAGCTGTAGCTAATTACAAATTTGGGCTTCACTTTTGTTAACAGCAGACTAATGTTTGCATACAAAGCATTTGTGGTAAATAAATAGCTTTAATAAGTGGGGAAAAAAGACAGTAAGCAATACAATGCCAGGGGTAATTACAGCTATGTTTGCAAAAGCCACAAATGCAGTATATAATTATCTTAATATGAAAAATGGAGATTATCTCATATTCGAAGCTCTTTATTAGGAATAATTCTAACATTTGCATATTCTAGTATTTGAACAGTTGTCTGATTCTGACTTAATTTTCTTGATGTTCTACTTTATATAACACACATATAAAATAATACAGCCTCAATTAATAAATCCCTATTTATAAATAAGATATTTGAGACACACTTGATCATAGATATATAGCTTTCAGCTTGGTATGATTTACCAATCCAATTAGGCATAGTATATAAAGGGTATTAAAAGCTCACATAGCTCATCTAAAGTAAGGCTACTCACAAACAATTCCTTCCACTACTCTCCCCTCCCAAATAAAGATATCAACCCTTTTTATTCTGCCATGAAAACAGCAGTGTAGAGCTACTGCATCACATTACAAGACTGATAGAAAAGCCAAAACAACAGATACAGGTTCTATGTCACCTGAATTAGACTTTGTCCTGAGAGGCAAATAAGGTTAATACAGAAGATAATTATACATTGACCTTCATGTAACAGTAATTGTAACTGAATTTGACATTCTGGTAAAAGATGGAAAGAAGAAATCTTTCATAAAAAGTTTATATTTATCCATACAAAAACCTACACACAAATGTTTACAGTAGCTTTATTCATAACTGCCATAATTTGGAAGCAATCAAAATATCTCTCAAGAGGTGAATGAATAAAGAAATGTTGGTACATCCTTACACTGGAATGTTGTTCAACAATAAAAAGAAATAAGCTATCTAGTTATGAAAAGACCTGGAGGAAACTTAAATGCATACTACCAAGTCAAAGAGTCCAATCTGAAAAGACTCTACATGCTATATGATTCCAACTTATGTAACATTTTGGAAAAGGCAAAGCTACAGTGACTGAGAAAGATCAGTGGTTGCCAGAGGTTCAGGGAGGTGGGGAGAAGAATGGATAGGTGAAGCACAGGGGATTTTTAGTGCAGTGAAACTATTTTGTATGATATTGTAATGCTGGATACGTGTCATTCTGTATTTATCAGAACCTTGTAGAATGTTCAACACAAAGAGTGAACCCTGGTATAAACTACAGACTTTTGCTAATCATAGTGTATTTATTTTGATTCATCAATTATAGCAAGTGTACCACACTAATAATGCAAGATGTTAATAATGGAATCCTGTGTGTTTGCAGGGTAAGGAGGGTAGAGTATATGTGAACTCTGTATTTCCACTCAGTTTTTCTGTAAACCTAAAGCTGCTCTAAAAAAACTGACTACCAGTTAAAAAGCTATAACATTAACGACAAATGGAAAGGGAGATTATTTAAAATTCAAGAACAGGAAATATGAAGTTATCTTACTTTTATCAAGGTAGGATCAATCAAAGATTATTTCTGGTGAGTAGGGCCTAAAGTTTTCTCCTAAACTAACATTAGAATGCCTCTTTTTTTAATTACAGAAAAATATTAACATTTAAAACATTGAAAGTGAGTATTGATTTGTCAGTATTCTATGATTCTATTAACAGTCTTCTATTACCAGAAGCTGTTATTCCTTTTTGTTAGGTAATCCTCAGAGAAACTGAAATGAGAAAAAAGTCATATACTTATTATAGTTGCCTGGAAGTAGGGAAGCAAAGGAAAAGAGGCACTTACTGATAAAAATAACAAGTATATTTTAAATTAGACACCAAATTTATTTATTTTATTTTACAATATTATATTGGTTGGTTTTGCCATACATTGACATGAATCCGCTCCGGGGGTACATGAGTTCCCCCTCCCAAGCCCCCCTCCCACCTCCCTCCTCCCTTTATCCTCCCTCTGGGTCATCTCCGCATACCAGCCCCGAGCATCCTGTGACATGCATCAACCCTGAACTGGCGATTCATTTCACATATGATAATATACATGTTTCAATGCCATTCTCCCAAACCATCCCACCCTCACCCTCTCCCACAGAGTCCCAAAGACTGTTCTATACATCTGTGTCTCTTTTGCTGTCTCGTATACAGGGTTATCATTTGCATCTTTCTAAATTCCATATATATGTGTTAGTGTATTGTATTGGTGTTTTTCTTTCTGGCTTACTTCACTCTGTATAATAGGCTCTAGTTTCATCCACCTCATTAGAACTGGTTCAAATGCATTCTTTTTAATGGCTGAGTAATACTCCATTGTGTATATGTACCAAAGCTTTCTTATCCATTCGTCTGCAGATAGACATCTAGGTTGCTTCCATGTCCTGGCTATTATAAACAGTGCTGCAATGAACATTGGAGTACATGTGTCTCTTTCAATTCTGGTTTCCTCGGTGTGTATGCCCAGGAGTGTGATTGCTGGATCATATGGCAGTCCTAATTTAAATAATACTTTAAAGTGCCTTTAAATTACAATTATGTAAAAAACTGGATAATAAAGAGGAAAAAAATCTATACTCAGGGAAATAAAAGTGCCATTAAGCAAACTAAAGTTTTGCCTCATTTTTTTTTAAAGAGAAATATGGTAAAGAAAGCTTTCAATTCAAAATAACCTTTTAAATAAATAGGGTCGTAGTATTAACTTATAAGTTAGTATATGGACAGGCCTTATTCTAGAACTGCATAATAAACTAAATAAAAAGTTTACCTGGGCTATATAATACCTTTCTTAAAGTTTTAAAGACAATCTTTTTGCTTGATAATAAGAAATTCTTTAAAACAGGAAGAAGCATACTGGGCTACAGAATATCCATTTGTAGGGCTGTTAGATAAAATTCAGGATGCAAAGTGAGGTCTAGTTTCAGATAAACACCATGTTTTTATTTTTAATATAAATATGTTCCATAAAATATTTGGTACATATTTGTGTGAAAATTTATTTTTTAGTTAAAATTTTTCTGGATTTATTTTTATTTATATTTTTATTAAATTTTTATTTATATTTATTTTTATTTTTAAACCTGGCAACCTGACACTTTGCCAGTTTTGCATTTTTTTAAGCCTTGAAGAATGTAGAACTTAATTAGTTAACCTCATTTTCACCCATATTTCTGGGATTGTCAAAAATACAATCCCAAGATGACAATGGAATATGTAAATAAGCACTTATGTTTTAAATGCTTGCTTCTTGTAAGATTCCTGGCTAAGTTTAGTTGGTAAATATTCTGCCTTTATAGAGGATATACCAATGAAGCATATGCAGATAATTATAACAGACCTAATGGACTATTATTTTAGTTTGATGTAAATTTGCACATAAAGGCATAACTATTGCATGTGATTGATACAGATGTTCAAGAAATCTTTTGATAAATATCCACAGCAAAAGCTATTTAAATAAATATAGCTGTCAGAAGTTAGAGGGATATCTTACAAAGAGCAATCAAATAGAAAGGATAAATAGACACTTCTGGCAGGAGCAGCATAAGTATCAACAGAGAAATTCACCAGAGATAAGAATTTGGCTAGTTTTATTTAGTATTTATATGCACTATCTGTTAGAAGAAGTGTACAATAAAATTCCCAACTTTGATTGAAATGCCAAGCTTATGAGGATAAACAGGGTATTTTCAGGAAACTGTGAATGTAGCCAAAACCTGTGGTAAATGAATTCTAGTGTTGGCTATTTCAATGCAATGCCTTGCAGGAACACAGGCAAACTGTATTTTTAAATTGGTGGCCTCCAAACTAGTTGTTTTGCAAGGTTACTACGGCTAGTTATTGCAATTCCCTAAAAAATTATCAGACAAGTATGCTACTGTGACCAGAAACATCCAATACAATTCTTAATAACATAAGGCAAATTACAAAGAAAATTAAAGCTATTACTGTATACCTAGGTTAATCCATAGTACGTTTATGTCTGGATTTTTATGCAAACCAATGCATCTAGATAATAATTTAAAACTTGAATTTGTTTAGGAAACTGGAAATGATAAAAAAAATAGAACATTGTTGTCACAAATAACTGGATTTTTCCCCTTTTAAAGGTTAACATCCCATTCCGTTTTCTTTTTTCATTCATCCCTCTATAGACATTTAGGATGCGTCCATGTATTGGCTATTGTGAATAATGATGTCTTGAATATGGAAATCCGGATGTCCATTCAAGATCTTGATTTCAATTCTTTTGGATATATACCTAAAGGAGGGATTTCTGGACCTTGTGATAGTACTATTTTTTTTTTTGAGGAACTTCCATACTGTTTCCCATAATGGCTGCACCAATTTGCCTTCCCACTTTTGTGTTCCCTTTTGTCCACATCCTTGGGAATGCATGTCATATTTTGGTTTTTGATAATAGTCATCCTAAAACCACTGTCTCCTTTGCTTTTGATTTGCATTTCCCTGATGATTAATGTATGGATGTGAGAGTTGGACTGTGAAGAAGGCTGACCGCCGAAGAATCGATGCTTTTGAACTGTGGTGTTGGAGAAGACTCTTGAGAGTCCCTTATACTGCAAGGAGATCCAACCAGTCCATTCTAGAGGAGATCAATCCTGGATGTTCATTGGAGGGACTGATGCTAAAGCTGAAACTGCAATACTTTGGCCACCTCATGCGACGAGTTGACTCACTGGAAAAGACTCTGATGCTGGGAAAGGATGGGGGCGGGAGGAGAAGGGGACGACGGAGAATGAGATGGCTGGATGGCATCACCGACTCTGTGGACATGAGTTTGAGTGAACTCCGGGAGTTGGTGATGGACAGGGAGGCCTGGCGTGCTGTGATTAATGGGGTCGCGGAGAGTTGGACACGACTGAGCGACTGAAATGAACTGAACTGATGATTAATGATATTTGGCACCTTTTCAAATACCTATTGGCTTTTTGAAGGTGGTCCATTGGTAAAGAATCCTCCTGCCAATGCAGAAGACACAATTTGATCCCTGGGTTAAGAAGATCCCCAAGAATAGGAAAAGGAAACCCATTCCATGGATTGTGAAGTCAGACATGACTAAGCACGTACAGGTGCACAATTGACTTTTGTGTGTCTTCTTTGGAGAAAGGTCTATTCAAATACTTTGCCCATTTTTTTAAATTGAGCTTTTTTTTTTTTTCTATTGAGTTTTAGGAGTTCCTTATATATTTTGGATATTAACCCTTTATCACATATATGGTTTGCAAATACGTTCTTCGATTTCTTAGGTTACATTTTCATTTTGTTGATTATATCCTTTGCCGTACAAATGCTTTTTGTTGATGTAATCCCATTTATTTATTTTTGTTGCTGATGCTTTTGGCATTATATCCAAGAAATCATTGCCAAAGTCAATCTCAGGAAGCTTTTTCCCTGTGTTTTCCTCATGGAGTTTCACTGTTTCAGGTATTACATTTAAGGCTAACTTTATTTGAGTTTATTTTTGTGTGTCGTATAAGGGTCCAAATTAATTATTTTGCAAGTCGATATCCATTTTTCCCAACACATTTTTGAAGAGATTGTTATTTGACCATATATATGTAGTCTTGGCACCACTGTCGAAATTCATTTTACCATATAGGTGAAATTCTAGTTGTGTGTGCTAAGTCCCTTCAGTCATGTCCAACTTTGCGACCCCATGGACAATAGCCTGCCAGGCTCCTCTGCCCATCATATTCTCCAGGCAAGAATACTGGAGTGGGTTGCCATTTCCTGCTCTAGGGGATCTTCTTGACCCAGGGATCAAACTCAGGTCTCTTATGTCTCCTGCATTGGCAGGCGGGTTCTTTACCATGAGTGGCACCTGGGAAGCCTGAAGACTTATTTATAAGTTCCTGATTTTATTTCATTAGTCTGTATGTCTATTTTTATGCCATAATCATTCTATATTTGTGGCTTTGTACTATGTTTTGAAATCAAGGATTAAAGTGCCTCCAGCTTTGTTCTTTCTCAAGATTGTTTTGGCTATTCAGGATTCTTTGTTGCTCCATACAAATTTTAGTATTGTTCTTATTTCTGAGAAAAATAACCATTGGAATTTTTATCAAGATTATATTGAATCTGCAGACCTCTATGGGTGGTGTGGACATTTTAATAATATTCAGTGGTGAATGCAAAATGTCTTTTATTTGTTGTAAAATTTCTTTGATGAATGTTCTGTACTTTTCAGGTATGTCTTTCACCACCTTGGTTAAATTTATTCCTAAGTGTTTTATTTATGATCCTGTTGTGAGATTAATTTTCTTTTTAGAGTTCTTTTAGTTAGTACATCAAATTACAACTGATTTTTGTATGTTTATTTGTATACTACACATTTACTGAGTTTGTTAGTTTTAATAGGCTCTTTTGGGTATAATCTTTTGGGATTTTATGCATGTAACATCATGTTATCTGCAAACAGATAATTTGAATTCTTCCTTTAACTTTGGGTGCATTTGCATCTTTTTCTTGCTTAATTTCTCTGGCTAGGACTTCCAGTACTTTATGAATAAAAGCAGCAAGAGACATCCTTGTCTTGTTCCTGGTCACAGAGGAAAAGCTTGCAGATTTTCACTGCCGAGTGTACCTGTGGGCATGCTGTGTATGGCCGTTACTAGGCTGAGGTAATTTCCTTCTATTCCTAGTTTGTCAAGTGCTTTTAATCACATGGATATTTACCTTTTTTCATTTGCTTTTTCTGCATCTATTGCTATGATCATATAGTTTTTACTTCTATTCTGTTAATGTGGTGTTTTACATTGCTCAGTTTTATCTGGTGGATCACCTTATAGTCCAGGGATACATCCCAGGGACTTGTTCATGGTGTTTGATCCTTTTAATGTGTGGTTGAACACAGTGTGCTAATATTTTGTTGAAGATTTTTGCGTTTATGTTTATCAGAAATATTAGCCTCTAGTTTTCTTGTCATGTCCATATCTGGCTTTAGTATTAGGATAATACTAGTCTTACATAGTGAGTTTGGCAGTCTTCCTTCCCTTCAGTGTTTTTTCGAGTTTGAGAATTATTGGAATTAATTCATCTTTAAATGCATGATGAAATTTACCTGCAAAGCCATCTTATCCTAGGATTTTCTTTTTTGGACGGTTTTTATGTACTGATAAATCACCTTACTAGTAATTAGTATGTTCAGACTTTTTTAGAATTTTTTCCTGATTCTATCGGGGTCCAGCCCCGATATGACCCAGGGTATCCTCGGGATGAACGGCGTCGGCGTTAGAGAGAGAGAGAGAGAGACAGGGGCTGATGATTCCTTGGTTTACGCTGGAAACCAATAAAACCCCAGCACGGGGCTTGCTCTGTTTACGTAGGCCGCAGGCGCCCTCTCGAATTACTTGAGGCACCCCACCAGGGCACCCCCTCGAGTGGGTCTTAGAAGCCCAGGCAGATAAGTAAACTCAGAGGGCCCAGCGCTCCAAGGATCTCAACCAGAAAAAGGAGAATAGAGAAAAGGACGGAAAAAGAGAAAGAACGACACGGGGAGACCAAGCTTCAGTGAGCAAGGCCCAAAACTTTATTTTCCAGTGCTGCTTTTATACCCTAAGTTATGCGCATAAGAAACAGAGAAAGGGAGGTATAGATTCACACCAAAATCACGTGGGGTCAGCAGTCTTGACCCTTATCAGGATCAGGGCTTATTTTTGTGTGATAAAAGTTTTAGGTGATTTACATCATCTTCTGGCCAGGGGGCCTGCTAACAGTTTTATGGCCCTCTCTCCTGACAATAGGTTAGTTAGCAAGTAAAAGACTTTTCTTTTAAGGTGACTTTCCTAAAGTCAGGTGCTATACACATGACAAGGTTACATTCCTATAAGGTACAGGTGTAGTGAGCTACAAGAAAGGAATTTATTAACTTAAGATCTGATGTGGTTAAATCAAAGGCTACTACTTATATTCTCTATATGTGATTAATATATTTCCAAGGATACAATAGAGGAAACTGCAGCAAGCATTGATTCAACAATGAAATCTTTTCTAGTACTATTCTAATGATTTTAACTTCTTCAACAGATTTCTGTATTTTAGAATATCAGACTTTCTGTCCTTGCATGGCTGGGAGGCTATAAACAGTCACACTCATAGTTGTAAGAGCCCGGACAAACTTGTCATGCAAGTTAGAAAGCTATCAGAGGGGCTTGGATTGGAACACTCCTATTAAGCCGAGGAGAACTTTTAAACTACAGTTCTGAATTAATGTTTTCAGAGAAAGGTGGTTGGGGGGAAACCCCCATAAGTATTAGAGGACTTGGTAAGAGGCGTAAGATAGTAAATCAGTCAGATTCCGGTTTTCTTTGGGGTAGATGCTCAGGTAGGTCCAGGGGGCTCCTCGAGTCCTGATTAGCCTTTGCCCGTCAGGCCTCTTCCCCAGTTGACCTTTGCCACGGGTAGGATTTCCCTCGCTGGCTCCCGGCATGATTCTGTCTTGATTGATTTCGGTTTGGAGAATTTATCTATTTCTTTATGTTGTCCAATTGTTGGTGTATAACTGTTTATAATAAGTTCCTATGATCTTTTTCTTTATTTAATGTCTCCTATCTGGCTCTTTTGGAGAAGGAAATGGCAACCCATTCCAGTATTCTTGCCTGGAGAATCCCATGGACGGAGGCACCTGACTACAGTCCACCTTTGTGACCCCATGGGCTGTAGCCTACCAGGCTCCTCTGTCCATGGGGATTCTCCAGGCAAGAATACTGGAGTGGGTTGCCATACCCTCCTCCAGGGGATCTCCCTATCCCAGGGATTGAACCCAGGTCTCCCGCATTGTAGGCAGATGCTTTACCGTCTGAGCCACCAGGGAAGATCTATTTAACTTATAATTTTATTCTTCCCTTTTTCTTAGTCTAAAGTTTCATCAATACTGCAGATAGTTTCAGAAAACAACCTCTAGTTTTGTTATTTTTTTATTCTTTAACCTATTTCTGCTCTAGTATTTATCATTTCCTCTGTTCTGCAAGTTTGGGCTTAGTTCTTTTTGGTTTTTTCCAAGGTCTAAAGTTAAACTTTTATTTGAGGGAGTTCTTTTTTGATAATCCATTTATTGCTATAAAGAGCACTCAGTACTGCTTTTGCTACACCCAATAAATTTTGGTATGCTATGTTTTCATTTTTGTCTTGAGATATTCAAAAATTTTTCTTTTTAAAGATGTCTTCTTTAATCCAATGTTTGATCAGTAGAATGTTGCTTAATTTCCATATAAATGTGAATTTCCTCATTTTCCTTATATTATTGATTTGTATTAATAATTTAATTCCATTATTGAATGAAATGATAATTGAGATAATTTCAACTTTATTAAATTTATTTATACTTCTTTTGTGACATGATATGTGATCTATCCTGTATAATTTTCTTTGTGTGCTTTAAACAAATGTGCATTCTGTGACTCTGGTATGGAAAGTACTATGTATGTCTGTTAGGTCCAGTAGGTCTATAGTGTTGGACAAGCAGTTTGTTCCATCATTAATTTTCTATGTGGATGTTTCATTCATTGTTAAAAATTTAGTATTAAAATTTCCCATGCTTATTTTGTTGCTGTGTACTTCTGTCAGATCTGTATACTTAGAAACTTTGACGCTGGTTTAGTCATTCAGTCATAAATGACTCTTGTGACGCCAAGGACTGTAGCCCACCAGGTTCTTCTGTCCGTGGGATTTCCCAGGCAAGAATACTGAAGTGGGTTGCCATCTGTGATACTTATGTTCTATTTGGTCTGACATGAGTATAGCCACTTCTCCCTTTTGATTATCATTTGCATAGCTGTCCTTAAATCCAAATTCTCTTGTAGACAACATGTAGCTGGAGCTCGTTGTTGTCTTCCAGGTGTTCAGTTGTGTCTGACTCTTTATGACCCCATGGACAGTAACCTGCCAGGTTCCTCTGTCCATGAGTTTTCCCAGTGGGTTGTATTTCCTTCTCCAAGCTGGAACTCATTGTTCTATTTAGCAACTGTGTGTTTTTGATTGTGAAATTCAATACATTTACATTTAAAATTATTGTTAGGTAAGAACTTATTACTGACATTTTGTTAATTATTTTTTGTGAGTTCTGTAGTTCTTTTTTCATTTTTGACTTGGTGATTTTTTTTACATTGATATGCTTTGATTTCTTTCTAGTTTTCTATTGCATGCGCATATTCTTTGAGTATTTTGTCTATAGTTACCTGGAGGCTTGTATAAAATATCTTATAGTTAAACTGTTTTTTTTAAGACGATAACAGCAAATTTAATTATAAACTAAACTCTACAATTTTACTTCTTCCTTCTTACAGCATTTTGTTACTGAAATAACAATTTGTATCTTTATTTTATTCAATTATATTATTATATTATATTCCAGTTTGCGTATAGTTGCCATAAGTCTTAAATTAAAAGTACCTACAGTTCAATTCAGTTCAGTTCAGTCGCTCAGTCGTGTCTGACTCTTTGCAACCCCATGAATCACAGCATGCCAGGCCTCCCTGTCCATCACCAGCTCCCAGAGTTCACTCAAACTCATGTCCATCGAGTCGGTGATGCCATCCAGCCATCTCATTCTCTGTCGTCCCCTTCTCCTCCTGCCCCCAATCCTTCCCATCATCAGAGTCTTTTCCAGTGAGTCAACTCATCGCATGAGGTGGCCAAAGTATTGCAGTTTCAGCTTTAGCATCAGTCCTTCCAATGAACACTCAGGATTGACCTCCTTTAGAATGGACTTGTTGGATCTCCTTGCAGTCCAAGGGACTCTCAAGAGTCTTCTCCAGCACCACAGTTCAAAAGCATCAATTCTTCGGTGATCAGTTTTCTTCACAGTCCAATTCTCGCGTCCATACATGACCACGGGAAAAACCATAGCCTTGACTAGATGGACCTTGGTTGGCAAAGTAATGTCTCTGCTTTTTAATATACTATCTAGGTTGGTCATAACTTTCCTTCCAAGGAGTAAGCGTCTTTTAATTTCGTGGCTGCAATCAGCATTTGCAGTGATTTTGGAGCCCCCAAAAATAAAGTCTGACACTGCTTCCATTGTTTTCCCATCTATTTCCCATGAAGCGATAGGACCAGATGCCATGATCTTTGTTTTCTGAATGTTGAGCTTCAAGCCAACCTTTTCACTCTCCTCTTCTACTTTCATCAGAGGCTTTTGAGTTCCTCTTCACTTTCTGCCATAAGGGTGGTGTCATCTGCATATCTGAGTTGATTGATATTTCTCCCGGCAATCTTGATTCCAGCTTGTGCTTCTTCCAGCCCAGCGTTCCTCATGATGTACTCTGCATAAAAGTTAAATAAGCAGGGTGAAAATATACAACCTTGACGTACTCCTTTTCCTATTTGGAGCCAGTCTGTTGTGCCATGACCAGTTCTAACTGTTGCTTCCTGACCTGCATACAGGTTTCTCAAGAGGCAGGTCAGGTGGTCTGGTATTCCCATGTCTTTCAGAATGTTCCACAGTTTATTGTGATCCACACAGTCCAAGGCTTTGGCATAGTCAATGAAGCAGAAATAGATGTTTTTCTGGAACTCCCTTGCTTTCTCCATGATCCAGCGGATGTTGGCAATTTGATCTCTGGTGCTTCTGCCTTTTCTAAAACCTGCTTGAACATCTGAAAGTTCACGGTTCATGTATCGCTGAAGCCTGGCTTGGAGAATTTTGAGCATGACTTTACTAGCATGTGAGATGAGTGCAATTGTGCGTTAGTTTAAGGAACCACCATTAAAATTTTACTTTTTTCTATATTTGTGTGTATATTTGCCTTTAACTGTGAAATTTGTACTTTCATATCTTATTTCATTGCTTTTAGGATTATTTCCTTTCAGCTTGAAGAACTTTTTTTTTTCAATTCTTGTAAAGCAGGTCTCATGGTTATCAACTCCCTAAGTTTTTGTTTCTCTGGAAAAGTGTATTTCTCTTTTATTTTAAAGAATAATTTTTACTGAAAATAATATTTTTGATTGACTGCTCTTATTTCTTCAAGCATATTAAATATATCCTCCTATTCTGACCTCCAAAGTTTCTGCTGAGATACTCACTAATAGCCTTCTAAGGTTTTCTTCATATCTGATGTTTCTTTTCTCTTGTTCATTTCAAATTTTTTTCTTTGACTTTTGATTTTTAGGTATCTCAGTGTAGAGTTCTTTAGATTCAATTCAAAGATTCTTGGAATGTTTCGCATTTCATGAACGTGAATGCCTATTTTGCTCTCTAGATTTGAGAAGTTTTCAGCTATTTTTAGATATTTTATTTTATATTGAAGTATAGTTGATTAACAATGCTGTATTAGTTTCAGGTGTATAGCAATGTTCTCTGAGCTATTTAGTAGGTCCTTGTTTGTTATATATTTATATAATATATTATTATTATTATACATTTATATATGTTATAAATAAATTATATATGGAACCCTTTTCTCTGTCTCTTCTCCTTCTGGGATTTATATAAAGCATATATTAGTTTATTTATGATGTGCCATATGTTCTGTAGGATTTCTCACTTTTTAAAATTATTTTTCTTTTTACTCTGATTGGGTTATTTCTAATGACCTATCTTCAAGTTGAATGATACTTTCTTCTGACTGATCAAGTCTACATTTAAACCGCTTTTGAATTTTTCAACTCAGTCATTGTGTTTTTCAGTTCCAGAAATTCTGGTTCTGTTTTATTGTTCCTACATCTTTTTTGAAATTCTCATTTTGTTTTAATATGTTTTTCTTGATTTCATTACTTGCCTGTCTATTCTCTTGTAGCACACTGAACTTTTTAAAGACCATTCTTTTAACTCTTTGTTAGTTAATTTGTAGATCTCCATTTCTTTGGGTCTAGTTACTGAAGTTTATTTTACTGTTTTGATGAAGTTATGCTTCATTATTCTTTTTCTGTAGCTTTGCATTGCTATGTGCATTTGAAATAGTTGCCTCTTGAAGTCTTTATGGATTGATTTCAGGAAGAAAAGACTTTCACAGGACAACCAAGCTAGAGATTATGCATATATATATATATATAACTATTATTTTTTCTATTATAATTTACTATAAGATATTAAATGTGCACATTATCATATATGAAATAGATAAACAAGGATTTACTGTTTACCTTTATTTTCAACTCTGGGTGGTTGTTAAATTGGATTTCTGAGAGTGCATGTGTCCTGAGACCTCTTTTTCCATTATTTTTCTGATTTCACTGCTTACCCCTTTTCAACTGGGTTGCACTGATGCTTAATACATGTTATTAAGGCAAATGTTAATCATTTGCCTGGTATATATGTTCTCTTAAATCTACCATTTTTGTTAATGAGTCATTTATAATTTATGTTGTTTTAATAAAGTTTTGGATATATCAAATTTATCAAACTAATATCAATTTTTTGCTCCCTGTGTCCTACTGAGATCTTTTACTCTCCTGAGATTTCAGTCTATAGGGCTTAATTTCTTTACTAAATCTAAAAACTTAGGTTTTCATTAACTTGGATTTTATTTTTGTGAACTGTGTGTCATAGAATATGCTGCATAATATACATAGACAGCTTGTTAAATCTTCCTAGTAATTTATGTCATTTATTACTATCAGTTTTTAATCCTAAAACTGCTTTTGTACCTTAAGTCTGCATTAGCAACTGTGAATGTACTTGACACCATTTGTTTATGAATTTAGCTCAAACTTGACTGAAAATAAGTTGATAATTTTGTCTCCCAAATATAAAGATGTTAGAATTTTTAATTCCAAGCTCTTCTCATACCATCATCAAGCTCTTCTCATACCATCATCATAATCTTATCTGTTATTGTTTTGCAATATTTTATTTTCAATTTGTTTTCAAACTGTTCAAGACATTATTATCATTTTATACAACTGACTTTTATTTGGATCAACTCACATATTTACTGATCTACTTGTTCAAAATTTTTTTTTTTTTTGTTTGTTCCTTCTGAGTTGAAATTCCTTCTTACTGGAGTTTATCCATTAGTAGTTACTCTAGAGAGGTTCTATTAGTGGCAAATTATCTCTCCTTTTGGTTGTCTAAATATGTCTTTCATTTGCTCTCTACATTGAATTATTGTTCATCTGAACTTAGATTTTAGGTCAACAATCATTTTCTTTCATTACTTTGCTGTTATTTTCCCATTATCTTCTGGCTTCTGCTTTTGTTGCTGAGATGTTTTTGTGAGGGGAGTGTAATTTTGCTTTTAAAGATGCAATGTTTTAGCTTCAGTTCCCATAAAGTATTCCTTTTTTGGTTTATATTTTAAAGTTTCAGTGTGATCATCTAATCATGGAGTTATTCTATGTATTCTATGCAAGATGCTTTATAAATCTTAAATATGAAAAGTCTTTGCTTTTTAAATATTAAATTTTTCTATCTATTATTTGTTTTCTCCTTTGCAATACACTTTAGACAAAGGTTGAGTTCATCTTTGTCTACTCTTCACGCCTCTTACCCTCCTTTCCTTAGCTTGTTCTCCTTTATATAGTTGTGTTGCATTTGGGACAATTTTCTCCCATCTTTCTTTTAGTTTATGAACTTTCTCTTTAAACATATAATTTATCATATAATTCACTTATTTCATTTTTAATTTCTGTGATTATATTTTCCTTCAAAGTCAGAATTAATTATATGTCTATATATGCCTCTTTTTAACAACTTAT
Organism: Moschus berezovskii; assembly: GCF_049115385.1. NCBI lineage: Eukaryota > Metazoa > Chordata > Mammalia > Artiodactyla > Moschidae > Moschus > Moschus berezovskii. The sequence continues at coordinate 31,385,642 of NC_142480.1, forward strand.
TGTCTTTGCTAATGTTTTCAGTGTTTTTCTGAAATTCTTTTGCTTTTTTGATGATCCAACGGATGTTGGCAATTTGAACTCTGGTTACTCTGCCTTTTCCAACTCCAGATTGAACATCTGGAAGTTCATGGTTCATGGACTGTTGAAGCGTGGCTTGGAGAATTTTGAGCATTACTTTGCTAGCATGTGAGATGAGTGCAAAAGTGCGGTAGTTTGAGCATTCTTTGGCATTGCCTTTCTTTGGGATTGAAATGAAAACTGATCTTTTGCAGTCCTGTGGCCACTGCTGAGTTTTCCAAATTTGCTGCCATATTGAGTGCAACACTTTCACAGCATCATCTTTTAGGATTTGAAACAGCTCAACTGGAATTTTATCACCTCCACTAACATTGTAGTGATGCTTCCTACAGCCCACTTGGCTTCACATTCCAGGATGTCTGGTTCTAGGTGAGTGATCACACTATCATGATTATCTGGGTCATGAAGATCTTTTTTGTGTGGTTCTTCTGTGTATTCTTGCCACCTCTTCTTAATATCTTCTGCTTCTGTTAGGTCCATACATTTCTGTCCTTTATTGTGCCCATCTTTGCATGAAATAGTCCCTTGGTCTCTCTAATGTTCTTGAAGTGATCTTTAGTCATTCCCATTCTATTGCTTTCCTCTATTTCTTTACGCTGATCACTGAGGAAGGCTTCCTTATATCACCTTGCTATTCTTTAGAAAACGAAGATCGTGGCATCTGGTCCCATCACTTCATGGGAAATAGACGGAAAAACAGTGGAAACAGTATCAGACTTTATTTTTTTGGGCTCCAAAATCACTGCAGATTCTCATTGCAGCCAGGAAATTAAAAGACACTTACTCCTTGGAAGGAAAGTTATGACCAACCTCGATATCATATTAAAAAGTAGAGACATTACTTTGCCAACAAAGTTCTGTCTAGTCAAGGCTATGGTTTTTCCCGTGGTCATGTACGAATGTGAGAGTTGGACTGTCAAGAAAGCTGAGCACCGAAGAATTGATGCTTTTGAACTGTGGTGCTGGAGAAGACTCTTGAGAGTCCCTTGGACTGCAAGGAGATCCAACCAGTGGATTCTAAAGGAGATCAATCCTGGGTGTTCATTGGAAGGACTGATGCTAAAGCTGAAACTGCAATACTTTGGTCACCTCATGTGACGAGTTGACTCACTGGAAAAGACTCTGATGCTAGGAGGGATTGGGGGCGGGAGGAGAAGGGGACGACAGAGAATGAGACGGCTGGATGGTATCACCGACTCGATGGACATGAATTTGAGTGAACTCCGGGAGTTGGTGATGGACAGGGAGGCCTGGCGTGCTGTGAATCATGGGGTCACAAAGAGTCGTACACGACTGAGCAACTGAACTGAACTGACTGATTCTTTAGAACTCTACATTCCTTTCCTCCTTTGCTTTTCACTTCTCTTCTTTTCACAGCTATTTGTAAGACCTCCTTAGCCAGCCGTTTTTCTTTTTTGCATTTCTATTTCTTGGGGATGGTCTTGATCCCTATCTCCTGTACAACGTCATGAGCCTCCATCCATAGTTTTTCAGGCACTCTGTCTATCAGATCTAACATCTTGAATCTATTTCTCACTTCCACTGTGTAATCATATGGGATTTGATTTAGGTCATACCCAAATGGTCTAGTGGTTTTCCCTAATTTCTTCAATTTAACTCTGAATTTGGTAATAAAGAGTTCACATTCTGAGCCACAGTCAGCTTGCAGTCTTGTTTTTGCTGACTGTATAGAACTTCTCATCTTTGGCGGCAAAGAATATAATCATCTGATTTCGGTATTGACCATCTGGTGATGCCCATGTGTAGAGTCATCTCATGTGTTTTCGGAAGAGGGTGTTTTCTATGACCAGTGCATTCTCTTAGCAAAACTCTATTAGCCTTTGCCCTGCTTCATTCTGTACTCCAAAGCCAAACTTGCCTGTTACTCCAGGTGTTTCCTGACTTCCTATTGTTTTTCATTCCAGTCCCCTATAATGAAAAGGACATCTTTTTTGGGTTTTAGTTCTAGAAGGTCTCGTATAGGTGTTCATAGAACCATTCAACTTCAGCTTCTTCAGCATTACTGGCTGGGACATAGACTTGGATTACTGTGATATTGAATAGTTTCCCTTGGAAACTAACAGAGATCATTCTGTCATCTTTTAGACTGCATCCAAGTACTGCATTTCAGACTCTGTTGTTGACTGTGATGGCTACTCCATTTCTTCTAAGGGATTCTTGCCCACAGTAGTAGATATAATGGTCATCTGAGTTAAATTCACCCATGCCAGTCCAGTTTAGTTCGATGTTTCCTAAAATATTGACATTCACATTTGCCATCTCCTGTTTGACCACTTTCAATTTGCCTTGATTCATGGATCTAACATTCCCAGTTCCTATAGAATATTTCTCTTTACAGCATTGGACTTGGTTCTATCACCAGTCCCATCCAAAACTGGGTGTTGTTTTTGCTTTGGCTCTGTCTCTTCATTCTTTCTGGAGTTATTTCTCCACTGATCTCCAGTAGCATATTGGGCACCTACCTATCTGGGAGTTCATCTTCCAGTGTCCTATCTTTTTGCCTTTTCATACTGTTCATGGGATTCTCAAGGCAAGAATACTGAAGTGGTTTGCAATTCCCTTCTCCAGTAGACCACATATTGTCAGAACTCTCCACCATGACCCATTCAAAAAAGCAAGAATGTTCCAGAATAACATCTATTTCTGCTTTATTGACTATGCCAAAGCCTTTGACTGTGTGGATCACAACAAACTGTGGAAATAAAGATATGGAAATACTAGACCACTTGACCTGCCTCTTGAGAAATCTGTATGCAAGTCAGGAAGCAACAGTTAGAACTGGTCATGGAACAACAGACTGGTTCCAAATAGGAAAAGGAGTATCAAGGCTGTATATTGTCACCCTGCTTATTTAACTTACATGTAGAGTATATCATGAGAAACACTGCGTTGGATGAAGCACAGGCTGAAATCAAGATTTCCGGGAGAATTATCAATAACCTTAGATATGCAGATGACACCACCCTTATGGCAGAAAGCAAAGAAAAACTAAAGAGCTTCTTGATGAAAGTGAAAGTTGTGAGTGAAAAAGTTGGTTTAAAACTCAACATTCAGAAAACTAAGATCATGGCATCTGGTCCCATCACTTCATGGGAAATAGATGGGGAAACAGTTGAAACAGTGAGAGACTTTATTTTTCTAGGCTCCAAAATCACTGCAGATAGTGACTATAGCCATGAAATTAAAAGACACTTACTCCATGGAAGAAAAGTTCTGACCAACCTAGATAGCATATTAAAAAGCAGAGATATTACTTTGCCAACAAAGGTCCATCTAGCCAAAGCTTTAGTTTTTCCAGTAGTCATGTATGGATGTGAGAGTTGGACTATAAAGAAAGCTGAGCGCTGAAGAATTGATGCTTTTGAATGGTGGTGTTGGAGAAGACTCTTGAGAGTCCCTTGGATTGCAAGGAGATCCAACCAGTCCATCCTAAAGGAAATCAGTCCCAAATATTCATTGGAAGGACTGATGCTGATGCTGAAACTCCAATACTTCGGCCACCTGATATGAAGAACTGACTCATTTGAAAAGACCCTGATGCTGGGAGAGAGTGAAAGTGGAAGGAGAAGGAGACGAACAGGATGAGTTGGTTGGATGGCATCACCGACTCCATGGACTTGAGTTTGGGTACTCTCCATCAGTTGGTGATGGACATGAGGCCTGGCGTGCTGTAGTCCATGGGGTCACAAAGAGTTGGACATGACTGAGCGATTGAACTGAACTGACTGAAATTTTTCAAGTCTTCTTATATGTATTTAATCATTTCATAGTATACACGGTGGTTTAATGTTGATGTTACTTTTATCTTAGAATTCTTAAGGCTAACAATGCCATTGTGTGTTTTTAGATTTTAAGTGGCATTATCTTGATAGTATATTAAAAAGCAGAGACATTACTTTGCCGACCAAGGTCCGTCTAGTCAAGGCAATGGTTTTTCCCGTGGTCATGTATGGATGTGAGAGTTGGACTGTGAAGAAAGCTGATCGCCGAAGAATCGATGCTTTTGAACTGTGGTGTTGGAGAAGACTCTTGAGAGTCCCTTATACTGCAAGGAGATCCAACCAGTCCATTCTAAAGGAGATCAATCCTGGATGTTCATTGGAGGGACTGATGCTACAGCTGAAACTCCAATACTTTGGCCACCTCATGCGACGAGTTGACTCACTGGAAAAGACTCTGATGCTGGGAAAGGTTGGGGGCGGGAGGAGAAGGGGACGACGGAGAATGAGATGGCTGGATGGCATCACCGACTCTGTGGACATGAGTTTGAGTGAACTCCGGGAGTTGGTGATGGACAGGGAGGCCTGGCGTGCTGTGATTCATGGGGTCGCGGAGAGTCGGACACGACTGAGCGACTGAACTGAACTGAACTGATCTTCAATGGGGATTGAAGTAAGAATACAGGGCAACCAGTGCGGAGGGATTTTCCTTCCATAATAGTTATGCATTTACTTTTAAAAAATACTTTAAAATTTCCAGTATTTTCTGCCTGAAATTTTGGTTTATTTCTTTTCTTACCAGGTAGTGTTGAAAAGTTTATCCCCAAATCTGTTGTGGTCAGGCATGTGGTTTCAGAACCTCAGGGCAAATATATCAGAGCATAGCTAAAAGAGACCACCTTGTTTGTCATTCCATTTTATCAGAGTACAGTTAATTTTTTTTCAGCCTTTCATTATAATTCCACCCTCTTGAGTGGAACTTTATATGAGAAACTCAATCGCAATTTTTTGTTTTAACTTGCCTCATATCTTCATCTCCTAAACACATCTTGACATTTAAAACCACAGTGTTTCTTGGGCTGGTGATTCTCAAACACATTTGGTTGTACTCTGTAAGCAAGTTTTTGTTGACACAGTGATGGAGACCATGTCAGGTATTTTGAAACTGGGAGCCAGGGATACTAACCATCCTAAATTCCTATGATACAGAGTCATAAAATGAATAGTTGGCCTTCCCTAAATACCACCAACTTCTCATGAAGAAATACTGACATCAACCAGGATAATCACTGTGTCAGCTCATGCACTTACCATCTTCATTTTTAGTTCTGTGTTCATTTTTGACCTCTAGTAATATCCAGTAATATTCCTTACTTTTCTCCAAGCTCATCTAGTCTACAGAAGAAAATTTATGGTGTAATACTTATCATTATACAACTTGAGTTTTTTTTTCAACTTGTGTAATCTGTTATATTACCAAAACCAGATTTCTGAATTTCTGTGTGCATCCATATTTATACTGTGCATCTGTATCTGTTAATCTACATATCTCACTGTTTATATGTCATATTATTTTTCTGTTTGTCTTTATTTAAATATGAGTTGAAAATACATATACTTATAATGACCTTATGCTAATAATTATTATTTATGAGTTGTAACTTTTGATGTGATTTCTTTGTGAATTTTGAAATTTTTTATAATGCTTAAATTCTGCATAATATCATGCTTCCTTTCTTTTAAGACAACACTAGCCATGCTGAACGAATGTATTTATTATACATGCATGCATGCTAAGTCGCTTCGATGGTATTCGACTGTTTGTGACACCATGAATTGTATCCTGCCAGGCTCCTCCGTCCATGGTATTCTCTAGGCAAGAACACTTGAGTCAGTTGCCATTATCCTCCTCCAGGGAATCTTCCCCTCCCAGGGATAGAAACCACATCTCTTTTATCTCCTGTATTGGCAGACGTGTTTTTTACCACTAGCGCCACCTGGAAAGCCAATACTGACTATAATTGAAGACAATAAAATCAGGAAAAGTTTTGGTGAAATATGACTGTTTCTCAAATCTCAGAAGCCTAGTATTAAAGATGGAAGTGTAGCTTTTTCTTTAGAAACAGATGACAAAAGCAGAGTAGCTCTGTCTGTAACCCAAAATGCAGTCATCAAATTTGCCTCCCAAACACTATTCACAACTTTTTTCCTTGCCTTACTCTCTAGGTAGGCTTGGAAACTGAAATTTCAACCTTATATCATAGTTCACAGCTAGGGGGCCTCATCTGATCTGCTTCTGGCCACTGAGATTTATGTGGAAGACTGCCTGTTGGGATTGAGGGTAGTACAGATGCCTGTATTTAGAAGCTCAAAATTACCAAGTTTCAGGCTATGCCTTGTTGATCAGTTTGGTTGTATTTACCTGTTAAATGAGGGCCAGAAACATAAGAAATACAAGTTGTATGTATTTTTGACAGGGGAATTTTAAAAAAAACTCTGGTCCTGGCCAGTTACAGTTTGTTTATCCAATCCCTAATACAAACACTGTATCTCTTCAGATGGATGAAAAATACTGTATCTCTTAAAATGAATGGAGGTGAAAGAAAAAGTTTCTATAGCCATGCAGGTTGCAGGAAGAATATCTCTATCCCCTTTGTCCAAAGTGTTGCCTTGATGAATAATGAAAAAAGATTTCTGCACTGAGGAGAGGTGAGAATTTCCAGTATATCTGCTCAGGAAAATTATTCTATCGTAGGGCAGTGAGTCTCACTAATCCTATCAGCTAGTTCTGATATATATTGATTTAGATATGAGATATAGATTGAATGAAGCTGAATGATCTTCATGCTCGCTTTTTCCAAATGGGTTTTTTTATTGCAGTTCCTTTCTTCTCAACCACTGTATATTTTGGATGCTGGGGGGGAAATGAGTTATCTGTTGAGCATGCAATCTGAATTCAGTGACTGGATGAATTTTGGAGCTTTCTCTCCTGAGTAGTGAGTGAGAATGTTCTGTGTAATGGGGAAATGTTTATATATGAATTTTGAGTAGACAGGGGTAAATAATTGATCATCCTCCTTTGAAGTCACAATTGGGCAGACATGTTTCAATTTTAGTTGAAGTGGAAGTATCCTGAGTGTAGGTTCTGTGAGAACTTGATATAAAAGGACAGTCTCAAGGGGTAGAGCCTTTGATTCTTCTGTCTTTTGCCTTCCTGTCATTAAGATATAATGTCTGGATAGACAGTAGTCCTGTTGTGAACTTTAGGTACTTAATGCAAAGACGGCATTATGATCTCTGATGTCACCACTGAGCCACTGAGCCAACTCTAGGATCTCTATTTTTGGATTGCTGTTCAAGTTTTCTATTACATGCAAAATGGAGAGTTTTATTATCTTATCCCCTTTAGGAGCTTACAGCATGAAGACAGAAAGTGTTCTTGGATTTCCAAGACCTGTCTTCATGATTCATATAATGTTTGACTGGGACAATTATTGAATAGTGATTGAATCCACTTTTGTCTCCTTTGTCCTTTCCCTTCTTTCTTCTTTGTACATTTCTTTTTTAATCAGTTGAAATATTTGTTCATTTAATGGTCACCTGTTACCAACAATTACATTAAAATGGTATTCTATAAAGGCATTCTGCTGCACTGTAGCTCAGATTTGCTATGAAGCTCTTCATTTATAAAGTAATGTATTCAGTTACTTTGCATTCAGTTTTGTGTTCAAACTTGAGTCATAATTTATTTTTGTTGTTAGACTTTCAAGATTACCCTATGTATAATACCCTTCTTTAATACGAGCCTAAAAATTTTGTAGATGAATGATACTCTGAAAATATCACATATTCCAACTTTATTATTTACTTATTGAATGCTACTTAATATGATAGAAATTTTGTTCATGTGACTTCTTAATTAATGTATATAATAATCTGAAGGCTGATGTCATTGTTCTTGTATATATTCAGTTCAGTTCAGTTCAGTTCATTTGCTCAGTCGTGTCCGACTCTTTGCAACCCTATGAATCATATCACGCCAGGCCTCCCTGTCTATCACCAACTCCCGGAGTTCACTCAAACTCATGTCCATCGAGTTGGTGATGCCATCCAGCTATCTCATTCTCTGTCATCCCCTTCTCCTCCCACCCCCAATCCCTCCCAGCATCAGAGTCTTTTCCAGTGAGTCAACTCGTCGCATGAGGTGGCCAAAGTATTGGAGTTTCAGCTTTAGCATCAGTCCTTCCAATGAACACCCAGGATTGATCTCCTTTAGAATGGACTGGTTGGATCTCCTTGCAGTCCAAGGGACTCTCAAGAGTCTTCTCCAGCACCACAGTTCTTCGGTGCTCAGCTTTCTTCACAGTCCAACTCTCACATCCATACATGACCACGGGAAAAACCATAGCCTTGACTAGATGGACCTTTGTTGGCAAAGTAATGTCTTGTATATATTAGGACAATAAAATTCAGGAAAATGTAATTTAATCAGTATTCTATTCAGTATTATTGAAGTGTGCTAATCACTATGAGGATAAAAAAATTTGTTCTCTTGCTCTATGGCCTCATAGTTCAAAAGGGAAATTCATAGGCAATATGAGAGATGCAGTGGAATCCCAGGGGAGGAGGACGTGATAGGATAGGATTTTTCAATGGAGGTGATATTAGAGTTGAGTTTTATTTTTTTCATTTTATCATCTGTTAGTTTATTTTAAAATAATTTATTTATTTAAACTGGAGGATAATTTCTTCGCAATATTGTGGTTTTTGCCATACACTGACATGAATCACCCACGGGTGCATGTGTCCCCTCAATCTCTAACCCCTCCCACATCCCTCCCCAGCCCATACTGTGTTACAGTTTTATCAGATAGAGGAAGGACAGTTGCTCTCTACAGGAAGAAAGTCATTCACATGCATGGCGTATTCAATGAATTGTTAGTTTTTCTGTGTAAATTAGAGCCATCTTTACAATCACCTGTTCTGCCTTTAATTACCGTAATGACTGTTGTCAGATAATTCACCTACTGCCTATTATTGGAATTTCCTCTCTGGACTTCTGAAAGTGGATAGAGGAAAAATTTGAATATTTGTGTGGACCTCATTGAACATTCCCAGTAGAGTTTTAAACAGAAACGGGATTATTTTCTCAGGAAAATAATAAGTACAAAATTCAGCATTCATAAAATTTGACTTTCTTGACCAGTTTTTCACACTATCTCAGTATAAATTAATCAAGTTTAATCTTATAGATCCATTCTTGAGCAAGAATTTAAACTAAGAACAGTTTCATATGAGTTTCCCTTTTTGTTATCCTAAATTACATTTCCAAGGTATGAAATATGTGTTATAAGGAATCAGTATTATTATTATTTTTAAAAATTTTACTCGTTTTAGTCTGCCCTGGGTCTTCATTGCTTTTTGTGTGCACTTCCACTTACTCTCGTTGCTGTGAGTGAGGGCCACTCTTCACTGTGCTGCACAGGCTTCTTATCTTGCTTGCTTCTCTCGTGTAGTACAGGCTCTAGGCAGATGGCTTTCAATAGTTGCAGCACGTGGATTCAATAGTCGTGGGGTGCAGGCTCTAGGGCACAGAATAGTTTTGGCACACAGGCTCAGCAGTTGCGGGCTGTGGGCCCCAGAGCGCAGGTTCAGTAGTTGTGACACACTGGATTAGTTGCTCCACAGCACGTGGAATCTTCCTGGACCAGGGATCGAACTTGTGTCCCCTGCATTGGCAAGTGGATTCCGATCCACTGTACCCCCAGGTAAGTCCAAGGAATGATTATTGATACATTTTAAACCTAAAATTGTGTTCAGTCTTTGATCTTCAAGTTTGAGATGCTGAATATATCTTTAAAATGATATATTTAAAAATAAATATTAAGGATGTTGTGGGAATAGCATTAAAGATTCATATGGCCTTCCTTAATTTCCTTTTTGTTTAACATAATGTTATGAGTTGACATAAAAATCAATGTTTTCTCAAAAAGTCATGGTATTAGCTATATTTCTCCTGTCCATACCATATTATAAAGTACCCATGTTATGAAAAGCAAAGTTTTACCTATCAGTCAGTCAGTCAGTTCAGTCGCTCAGTCGTGTCCGACTCTTTGCAACCCCATGAATCACAGCACGCCAGGCCTCCCTGTCCATCACCAACTCCCGGAGTTCACTCAAACTCATGTCCATCGAGTCGGTGATGCCATCCAGCCATCTCATTCTCTGTCGTCCCCGTCTCCTCCCACCCTCAATCCTTCCCAGCATCAGAGTCTTTTCCAGTGAGTCAACTCGTCACATGAGGTGGCCAAAGTATTGGAGTTTCAGCTTTAGCATCTTAATGCAAATTGAAGAAATGTTCTCTTTAGATCTTGCCTGGGATGAGGCGAGAAATAAAAAGTAATTTTATTGGTCTGAATTCAAAATGCTAGGCAGAAATGTGAAGTCAAGTAATTAGGAATGGAATTTGAATAGCTACTCTGCTTAAGCTTAGAGCAAGTGTCTGTTTCTGGAATTTTCATTTTGGAATCGTTATTATCAGGTTAATTCTTTATAGGCAATTTTTAAATGTAAATAATCTCTTAAATAATAAAGTAAATTCAACTATAATAGGTAGTAAAATTTTACTGATGCCAGATTTGGCCTCACATTGGCAGTAAGCTGTAGGATAAGATGATCTATATATTTAAAAAAATATATATTACCTCCTCTGAAGCTTGTAGGTTATGGGGAGAATGTGCTGATGTGAATGAAAGGGAGAGAGAAGGGAAACTAAGAACAAACTATAAGAAATTAAAGCATAAGAATCGTTTAATATATAATTTTCACTGAAATACAAATATGACTTTATAAAAGCCAACAAACTCAGAAGTTAGGTGTAATTTAAAATTTCTCTTTTTATTTCTTCAACGTATTGAGACTTAATTGATCCATATCTTAGTCATTTCTATTGGATTTTGAATGTTACTAATATTTTAAGGAATAATGCATCAAAGAATTAGGGTAATAAAGACTTGTCTTAATGAACTTCTGTGTCCTTTCTAAATGCAACTTCATTTTGTCATTGATGACAATAGCACTTAAATGAAATACAACGATTGATTCAAAGCCTCTGGGACAAAGTCTTGGTATATATTGGAAAGTAAATAAAGGTTATTTGTATTATTTTTATTCTTCTCAAAAGGATGGATGGCAACAGGACGTACTAATATATTGTCAAGTATAAGCTGAGGTGTGAGGTTCACCATCAATAAAAGTTCATGTATTTATAACAAGTAAAATCAGAAGCCTTATATCCTGATTTATTCCAACTGCCTCATCTCACAAGATGAGTTAAATATATCCAGTGAGATTGCATTCTAGGAGATCAATTATGATACATAGATGCTCATAATTTGCAGGGATTAGCTCTTCATAATGAGGTCAACAGGATATATTCACTAGAAAATTAATAGAACATGGACAGTCATTTATCTTCTTATTCACAAATTCAAGAATGAATAGCAATTTCACAAAAAAGGAACATTTTCTATTTTAGATTATGTTTCCTGGTACATGAAACATCCACTTAGCCCCTGGGCCAGTGAATCCCTACCATCTTGTTTGGTTGTCAGTGAGTTTCTCCAAGGTCAGCTGGTAGAAGAAGTTAAAAAGTGCCCTATGATTCATTTATTCTCCAGTTGTTGGGCGGGGTTTTAAGTGAGGGTGCATTTCCAGGGAAAAAGAAAGAAGGCAGGTGGCTAGGTCTATCCTTGTGAATATGATGCTGGGCCTCCGTGAAAACAGACTAATGAAATATGTGAGGAGTCCTTATCTATACAGTGTTTTAGGCAGGATGTCCTAGATTTGGGATTGCTTGTGACAAACAGTCTGTTGATTTATGAGACATGACTCTCATACAATCCTCTGGGGCTATAAAACAGTGACATTTCATGACTTTAATACTATCTGCTATCTGAGGGGACTCAAGTACTTCTTAAAAAACTTGTCTATTATTTTGGGCAAGGGAGTACATTCCTGTAACCACAAGAGAGGATGTGGGAGCCACAGGAAAGGAAGTCCTCGTCCTCTCCTTGCTTCACCCAGGCTTCTTGAATGTCTATGTTCTTTAACGTAGTCATTAGTCATTAGCAAATCTTGATACTAGGTAAGTTCTTTGATCTATGAGAGTCTGATTTGACAAGTGCATCTTTTGAGTTAGCGCAAATGTCAAGAGCAAAATGATTAGGAGCCACTCTTGAAGCATAACTTATATTGATATTTTTACTGATGAAACAGTAGGTCTTTTAATAACAGTAGAACTTGTTTGGAACCAAAAAGTTAGCATCACATTCACAACTAATGATACAGCACAGTTAATATTTAAAGACCCAGTGATAAAACATAAAAATAGCCTTGAAAAATCTATATCCCCTTGCTGATTAAAATTTAGAGAGAAGTATATTATGGTCACTGGATATATCGTACTTCAAATTTAGCATTTTAATTTTAATGCATTTAAATTTAATTCTTGATGTTGGATGGTGCAGTACTTTTGAGGAGGAGATAAGAGTTCAGACCTTCTTACAGGGAGGAGGGTTGTTGCTCTTCCCTCCTCCCCCCAAAAATAATAATCCCAATCTTTCTTTGCAATATCTTGTTCTTTTTTACTTTTTTCCTTTACTCTCAAATTTTGCAACTATCAAGAGTAATTCTTTGAGTGAGATGTTCTGAAACTTGTCTGCACTCTGACAATACAAGGTGAGGCAGGTGTCAATAGTGCAGGCACTGTGCCTTGAGCAGGGATCCATTTATAATGTCTGCCAATCCTTGATTTAAGCCGATCGACACAGGACAAGGTCAGCTGGAATTAGATAATACTGTCTCTAAAAAATGTGATGTTACCTTCAAAGATAATCTATAAGCAGTTAAGGAATTCTTATTCTGATTTTCAAAGGCATAGTCCTCTCAAAGAATGAGAAAAGAGAGTAGAATAACTACACTGACAGTGGAATTTTCAAAATAATTTATACAAAATGATTTGAAACAGCAAAAGACTTTTTTTCCCTTTTCTCAAAGGCCAGATATTTATACAGCAAATCAAAAGAAACATCTTGGGAAAGGAATAGTGCATATTATCGAAAAGGCCTTTCACTCAGCCTCAAGAGTCTGCTCAGATGAGGCCTGTGTTAGAAATTCCTTAAGAGGAGAGGCCCTTTGATGTTGGTCTCATCTTCTTAATTCATTGAGAGCAAGCACTTCTTAATTAATTTAGGGCAAACCTCTTGAAACTGTAGCAAGGCACAGGATGGGGAACTTTATACATAGTTCTTGAAATTGTCTACAGCCTGTTGAATATGTACTTTAAGTGCTTTCTTCAGAAATTTATTTCCTTGGACTATTCTGAGGTACTTATCTGGAGATCTTTGATTTTTTTTTCCTTTCTGAGTAAGTAGAAAAGTAACACTGTGTTCCTAATTGAATATTCTCTTCTAAATTTTTTTTCAGGAGTTTTCTATTTATGAATTCTATTTAATATCAAAATAAGACAGACTTTGGTTTGAATCCCAATTTGACTGTTTGACTCAGAGTAAGTTACTTTATCTCCCCAAGACTAATTTTTCTCTTCTGAAAATATAGGCAGTTGAAATACTACATCATAAGTTTGTTTGAGGACTATATGAGATAAATTAATGAAAATAATGTATCAAATACTTTAGCACATGGTAAGAACTCAGTGAACTCTAGCATTTATTGTTGCTACAAAAAATACCTCTTAGGTTTAGCACATTCAACAGAGAGTAGAAATACCGTATTAATTCACAGTATACTCAGAGAGATCTTGGAAAAGTAGTTTGTGCTAATCCCTTTGATTTCAGGGAGATGGTTTAATACAACATAGCTATCATCTATTATATTTTCATGACAGTGCTAATAATCCACTGATTATCCCAGTTAAACAATGCTATAATTATGTGTGTGTACAAATGTGCTGATGTGTCCCATACAAAGCCAAAGCAATCCTCTATAAGTATGAGCCTGATTTTTCCTACTCTGGGCTAAAGGATCTTGACCTGATATGAGTACAGATCATATCTAAAGGAATTTTTAAGGCAGGGAATTTATCTCATTTCTTTTTTTTTTTTCAATTGACTGTATATACCCTGCTCCTATTGTCAGTTTTATCAGAATTAGTGATTAACAAAACATACAAATAATTTGTTGACGGTAAGTAAAACCCCAAACACCCAGACCATTTTATTATACGTGTCCATGTGTGCTCAGTTGTGTCCAACTCTTTGTGACCATAGGGACTGTAGCCTGCTAGGCTCCTCTGTCCATGGGATTCTACAGGCAAGAATACTGCAGTGAGTTGCCTGAAGGGCAATCCTTCTCTAGGGGAATCTTCCCCAGCTAGTGATTGAATGCACGTTCCTATGTCTCCTTGCATTGGCAGGCAGTTCTTTACCTAGGAAGCTACTTATTACATGTATATAGTATATATCGAATAGACCTACATATACAATACATATACATATATAAATAGAAATATTTTTTATCAGTTTTTGTATATAATTACAAGAATTTAATAATGATCTTCATCAGTGTGTTAGGAAATGGTATTATGGGAGTCCCATTTTGATTCATTTTTGGGTCTGTTTTCCTGTGGCTTGAAGTAGTCCATTCTCAATTTGTGTAAAGCTTACCAACATTATCACCTTTTGTTCTGATCTCAAAGAGTTTTAGTTTTGTTTGACAGTGAAAAATGCTGCATGAATGGGTAACTCTAACCTATGAATGATATATCTGGAAACTGTGTACTCTAAATTGTGGGACTAGATCTGATAGATAGAGTGCCTGATGAACTATGGACGGAGGTTCGTGACATTGTACAGGAGACAGGGATCAAGACCATCCCAAAGGAAAAGAAATGCAAAAAAGCAAAATGGCTGTCTGAGGAGGCCTTACAAATAGCTGTGAGAAGAAGAGAGGCAAAAAGGAAAGATATAAGCATCTGAATGCAGAGTTCCAAAGAATAGCAAGGAGAGATAAGAAAGCCTTCCTCAGTGATCAATGCAAAGAAATAGAGGAAAACAACAGAATAGGAAAAACAAGAGATCTCTTCAAGAAAATTAGAGATAGCAAGGGAACATTTCATTCAAAGATGAGCTCTATAAAGGACAGAAATGGTATGAACCTAACAGAAGCAGAAGATATTAAGAAGAGGTGGCAGGAATACACAGAAGAACTGTACAAAAAAGATCTTCATGACCAAGATACTCACAATGGTGTGATCACTCACCTGGAGCCAGACATCTTGGAATGTGAAGTCAAGTGGGCCTTCGAAAGCATCACTATGAACAAAGCTAGTGGAGGTGATGGAATTCCAGTTGAGCTATTTCAAATCCTGAAAGATGATGCTGTGAAAGTGCTGCACTCGATATGCCAGCAAATTTGGAAAACTCAGCAGTGGCCACAGGACTGGAAAAGGCCAGTTTTCATTCCAATCCCAAATAAAGGCAATGCCAAAGAATGCTCAAGCTACCACACAATTGCACTCATCTCACACGCTAGTAAAGTCATGCTCAAAATTCTCCAAGCCAGGCTTCAGCAATACGCGAACCGTGAACTTCCAGATGTCCAAGCTGATTTTAGAAAAGGCAGAGGAACCAGAGCTCAAATAGCCAACATCATCTGAATCATGGGAAAAGCAAGAGAGTTCCAGAAAAACATCTACTTCTGCTTTATTGACTATGCCAAAGCCTTTGACTGTGTGGATCACAATAAACTGTGGAGCATTCTGAAAGAGATGGGAATAACAGACCACCTGACCTGCCTCTTGAGAAACCTATATTCAGGTCAGGAAACAACAGTTAGAACTAGACATGGAATAACATACTGGATCCAAATAGGAAAAGGAGTACGTCAAGGCTGTGTATTGTCACCCTGCTTATTTAACTTATATGCAGAGTACATCATGAGGAACGTTGGGTTGGCGGAAGCACAAGCTGGAATCAAGATTGCTGGTGGAAATATCAGTAACCTCAGATATGCAGATGACATTACCCTTATGGTAGAAAGTGAAAAGAAAGTAAAAAGCCTCTTGATGAAAGTGAAAGAGGAGAGTGAAAAGGTTGGCTTAAAGCTCAACATTCAGAAAACGAAGATCATGGCATCTGGTCTCATCACTTCATGGGAAATAGATGGGGAAACTGTGGAAACAGTGTCAGACTTTATTTTATTTTATTTTTTGGGCTCCAGAATCACTGTGGATGCTGCTTGCTCCTTGGAAGGAAAGTTATGATCAACCTAGATAGCATATTAAAAAGCAGAGACATTACTTTGCCAACAAAGGTCCGTCTAGTCAAGGCTATGATTTTTCCAGTGGTCCTGTATGGATGTGAGAGTTGGACTGTGAAGAAAGCTGATCACTGAAGAATTGATGCTTTTGAACTGTGGTGTTGGAGAAGACTCTTGATAGTCCCTTGGACTGCAAGGAGATCCAACCAGTCCATCCTAAAGGAGATCAATCCAGGATGTTCATTGGAAGAACTGATGCTAAAGCTGAATCTCCAATACTTTGGCCGCCTCATGCAATGAGTTGACTCACTGGAAAAGACTCTGATGCTGGGAGGGATTGGGCGCAGGAGGAGAAGGGGACGACAGAGAATGAGATGGCTGGATGGCATCACCGACTCGATGGACATGAGTCTGAGTGAACTCGGGGAGTTGGTGATGGACAGGGAGGCCGGGCATGCTGTGATTCATGGGGATGCAAAGAGTCAGACACGACTGAGTGACTGAACTGAACTGAACTTGTGGGAATGTTTTGCGGTCAGAAAATGGCAGTATATGATTACAGTAATATTGATTGTGGTCTTAAAGTCATGGTTATTGGGAAGGAATTATTTATTCTTAGGGTCTGAGTAAAAAGTTTTTTTCACCTTTATGAATGATGTAAAGTGACCAACAATCCTGATTTTCCCAGAAATTTGAATTTTCTGTGATACAGGATTTTCAAGTCTAAAACCTGGAAAATTTGGGGCAAATGATTTTGTTACAGAATCTTTGTGACACTTTCAGTCAGTTCAGTTCAGTTGCTCAGTTGTGTCCAACTCTTTGTGACCCCATGGACTGCATCATGCCTGGCCTTCCTGTCCATCAGTTCAGTTCAGTCGCTCAGTCGTGTCTGACTCTCCGCAACCCCATGAATCACAGCATGCCAGGCCTCCCTGTCCATCACTAACTCCCGGAGTTCACTCAAACTCATGTCCACAGAGTCGGTGATGCCATCCAGCCATCTCATTCACCTACTCCCAAAGTTTACTCAAACTCACTTTTATGTTACATTAAGAATCCTTCTGGATATGACAAATGTACATAAATTTAAATGTGTTATGCAGTATATAATAAGAAAATTTCTGTAATATCTCATAACAACTTGAAACGACCCTGTGAGGTGGGTGTTAGCATTTTTTTTAAATGAGGAAACTAAAACTTTGAGAGATTAAGCAACCATCTAGGATCTATTATCAGCTAATACTCAGTTCAGTTCAGTTCAGTTGCTCAGTCGTGTCCGACTTTCCGCGACCCCATGAATCACAGCACGCCAGGCCTCCCTGTCCATCACCAACTCCCGGAGTACACTCAAACCCACGTCCACAGAGTCGGTGATGCCATCCAGCCATCTCATTCTCTGTCATCCCCTTCTCCTCCCTTCCCCAATCCCTCCCAGCATCAGAGTCTTTTCCAGTGAGTCAACTCGTCGCATGAGGTGGCCAAAGTATTGCAGTTTCAGCTTTAGCATCAGTTCCTCCAATGAACATCCAGGATTGATCTCCTTTAGAATAGACTGGTTGGATCTCCTTGCAGTATAAGGGACTCTCAAGAGTCTTCTCCAACACCACAGTTCAAAAGCATCGATTCTTCGGCGATCAGCTTTCTTCACAGTCCAACTCTCACATCCATACATGACCACGGGAAAAACCATTGCCTTGACTAGACGGACCTTGGTTGGCAAAGTAATGTCTCTGCTTTTTAATATACTATCAAGGTTGGTCATAACTTTCCTTCCAAGGAGCAAGCGTCTTTTAATTTCCTGGCTGCAATCAGCATCTGCAGTGATTTTGGAGCCCCCAAAAATAAAGTCTGACAAATATACCATATATAATATTTATAATAGTTATATATCACAGGCCATGTCTATCCATAGAATATTGATTTTATTATACTGTTACCATTTTCTTATGCCATCAGAAATTTTTGGAATATGTTTTCTTCTTAATGATTGGGTAAAATTTGACAAATCATGTTCTAAATTAGCTATCTTCTTCCCATCATAAGGACAGTTTGCCTACAGAAAAGGAACTAGGAAGCCCCAGTTTTTTTTGGGAAATTATTGGCCATAGAAAACCCTCTACCTCTTATTTTGGTCAATCCTTCCTTTTTTAAAGGACTTCACTGGTGGCTCAGGTGGTAAAGTGTCTACCTACAATGCAGGAGGCTCAGGTTTGATCCCTGGGTCGGGAAGATCCCATGGAGAAGGAAATGGCAACCCACTCCAGTACTCTTGCCTGAAAGACCCCATGGATGGAGGAGCCTGGTAGACTGCAGTGTATGATGTCACAAAGAGTTGGACATGATTGAGTGACTTCACTTTCCTTTCCTTTTCTTTTTAAAATTGCCCCCAGATCACTTGATTGTCTCATGCAACCAATTAAAGATCAACCATGTACCTGAAAACCAACTAGCAAGTCTCCCCCACTTCCAAAAATACAAATCCCCCTTGACAAAGAATGCTTGCCAGAGATTCAGTTTTCTTTCTTTTTTTTTTTAAACTTTATAAAACTTGCTGTGCTGTGCTAAGTGGCTTCATTCATGTCTGACTCTTTCTACCCCATGGACTAGACCCCACCAGGCTCCTCTGTTAATGGAATTCTCCAGGCAAGAATAGAGAAATAGGTTGCCATTTCCTTTTCCAGGGGATCTTCCTGACTTAGGTATCGAACCTGCATCTCTTGAGTCTCCTGCATTGGCCAGCAGGATCTTTACACTAAAGCTTACTCTCCTTTATAACACATTTGACACCTTGCTGAAATAAAAGTGATGGCTGAAAGATTTCCTTGCTGCAAGTTTATGAATGCTGCTGCTGTGTAGTCGCTAAGTTGTGTCTGACTCTTTGTGACCCTATGGCCTGTAGCCCTCCAGGCTCCTCTGTCCATAGTCTTTGTCAATTTTGTCTTGGACTTATCTTTGTCTTTAATAAGTAAAATAAAAATGCATTAGCATTACACAGTTACACAGTTCTAACATCTACAGATTTCCATGATTTTCTGACATGGACGCAATGAGTTACATTAAAACAAACAAACCCCACTCTCACAGTTCTTTCTCTTCTCTCTACCGAGGTTCTTCCTATCTCTGACCTTATACTTCAGTTGATAAAACCTGTTTGATTGTTTGGGAGCACATATCTGCTAATGGTCATAGTAACTGTGTTGTGGAGGAGAGTGACGAAAGAGTAGTCTAATGTTCTCAAAAGTGGTATTCACTCCAAGCAGGAAGAGTTCTGCAGTTTTTGATTGTTATGGGCTCCATCGACTATATTAAAACCTTTAAATGTGTGGATTACAACAAACTGGAAAATTCTTAAAGAGATGGAAATACCAGACCACCTTACCTGTATCCTGAGAAACTTGTATGCAGATCAAGAAGGAACAGTTAGAACTAGAAATGGAACAATGCACTGGTTTCAAATTGGGGAAAGAGTAACTCAAAGCTGTATATCGTCACTCTGATTATTTAACTTATATGCAGACTACATCATACGAAATGCCAGGCTGGATAAATCACAAGCTGGAATCAAGATTGCCAGGAGAAATATCAGTAACCTCAGATATGCAGATAATACCATCCTTATGGCAGGAAGCAAAGAGGAACTGATGAGCCTCTTGATGAAAGTGAAACAGGAGAGTGAAAAACCTGGCTTAAAACTCAACATTCAAAAAACTAAGATTATGGCATCTGGTCCCATCACTTCATGGCAAATAGATGAAGAACAGTGGAAATAGTGACAGACTTTATTTTATTGGGTTCCAAAATCACTGCAAATGGTGACTGCAGCCACAAAGCTGAAAGATACTTGCTTCTTGGAAGAAAAACTATGACAAGCCTAGACAGCTTATTAAAAAGCAAAGACATTGTTTTGCCATCAAAAGTCCGTATGGTGAAAGCTGTGGTTTTTTCCGCAGTCATGTATGGATGCGAGAGTTAGATCTTTGTAAAGAAGGCTGAAAGCTGAAGAATTGATGCTTTTGAACTGTGGTATTGGAGAAGACTCTCAAGAGTCCCTTGGACTGCAAGGAGATCAAACCAGTCAATTCTAAAGGAAGTCAATCCTGATATTCATTGGAAAGACTGATACTGAAGCTGAAGCTCCAATACTTTGGCCACCTGATATGAAGAGACAAGTCATTTGAAAAGACCCTGATTCTGGGAAAGATTGAAGGCATAAGGAGAACAGGATGACAGAGGATGAGATTGTTGGATGGCATCACTGATTCAATGGACATTGGTTTGAGCAAGCTCCAGGAAATAGTGAAGGACAGGGAAGCCTGGCATGCTATAGTCCATGGCGTCACAAAGAGTCAGACACAGCTGTCAGTGAACAACAAATGGGCTCCAGGGAGCAGATATAATATATGTGTACAATTGGTAAATTAATATAATCTACATATTTTTTTTCTAAACCAAAAACATTTTTTATTAGTTGCAGATGAGCCATTTACTTCCTTATGTAGAAACAAAATGAAAAAAACAAAACAAAAACAAAAAGTAAAAGTTGATAAGAAGCAAAGTGTATGAAGATATACTTTTCATTTCTTAAACTTTTCTTATTCTTCCTGAAATTGCATATTTTTAAGTTGGGTTGATGCTTTCTCATAAAGTCCTGGCTTTAAAGTTTTAAAGGCTTTAGATTTTTAAAGAAGAGGATTAGGAAAAAAGGGTTAAAGTGTGGAAAGCCACACAATATTTCATTACTCATTTGGTCACTGCTGCAAGTGACTGATTCTTTTTTTCTCTTAAAATAGTTTTATTTTATCTAACTTATTTATTTTTGGCTACACTGGGTCTTTGTTGCTGCACAGGTTTTTCTCCAATTGAGACAAGCTGGAGCTACTCTCTAGCTCCAGTGCCTGGACTTCTCATTGCGGGGGCTTCTCTTGTGGAGCACAGGCTCAACAGTTGTGGAGCATGGCTTAGTTGCTCTGAGGCACATGGGGTCTTCTTCTTTTCCTGGAACAGGGATTGAACCCATGTCTCCTGCATGGCAGGTGGATACTTTACCACTGATCCACCAGGGGAGCCCATGACTGATGATGGAGCCTGATGAATTGTCCACTCTGGGGGAAAATGGGGCAATATTTATTTCCCTTTGTACACTCCGTTCCGTTCCGTCGCTCAGTCGTGTCCGACTCTTTGCGACCCGGTGGACTGTAGCCTACCAGGCTTCTCCGTCCATGGGATTCTCCAAGCAAGAATACTGGAGTGAGTTACTGTTTCCTTCTCCAGGGGATCTTCCCGACCCAGGGATCGAATCCGGGTCTCCTGCATTGGAAGCAGACGCTTTAACCTCTGAGCCACCAGGGAAGCCTGATGGTGTATAAAAATCAATGGTGGTCCTACAAATTTTTCTCCCTCAAATTTCTGTAATGTGTGAGTGTAAATTATTTCCCCACTAATGTTTCATGCCTGTGAATCAGAGATTCCTGAGAAGAAAGGGAAATATATGAGGCTCTGGCAAAGGTGAAGCATAGACTTGATTTACCTGTCAGAAACTGGTTAAAACCTGTGTGTAACTGGTGATTATAAGCCAGAGCTTTGAGTAAGAGGTAAGGCTGAGAAGATTTTAAGTGCTATATAAGATATATCTGATCATTGTCATGGATCAGGCAGTTCAATTACTCAGTTACATCTGACTCTTTATGATCACAAGGACTACAGCATGCCAGGCTTCCCTGTCCATAACCAAATCCTGGAGTTTACTCAAACTCATGTCAGTGATGCCACCCAACCATTTCATCCTCTGTCATCCCCTTCTCTTCCTGTCTTCAATCTTTCCCAGCATCAGGGTCTTTTCCAGTGAGTCAGTTCTTCACATCAGGTGGCCAAAGTATTGGAGTTTCAGCTTCAGCATCAGTCCTTCCAATGAATATTCAGGACTGATTTCCTTTAGGATTGACTGGCTTGATCTCCTTGCAGTCCATGAGACTCTGAGGAGTCTTCTCCAACACCACAGTTCAAAGCATCACTTCTTCCATGCTCAGCTTTCTTTATGGTCCAATTCTCACATCCATACATGACTAATGGAAAAACCATAGCTTGGACTAGACGGACCTTTTTTGGCAATAATATCTCTGCTTTTTAATATGATGTCTAGGATGATCATAGCTTTTCTTTGAAAGAGCAAGTGTCTTTTAATTTCATGGCTGCAATCACCATCTGCAGTGATTTTGGAGCCCAGAAAAATTGTCTGTCACTGTATTCACTGTTTCCCCATCCATTTGACGTGAAGTGATGGGACCGGATGCCATGATCTATGTTTTCTGAATGTTGAATTTGAGCCAACTTTTTCACTCTCCTCTTTCACTTTCATCAAGAGGCTCTTTAGTTATTCTTCGCTTATTGCCATAAGGGTAGTATTATCTGCATATCTGAGGTTATTGGTGTTTCTCCCGGCAATCTTGATTTCAGCTTGTGCTTCATCCAGACTGGCATTCTGCATGATGTACTCTGCATATAAGTTAAATAAGCAGGGTGACAATATACAGCCTAAATATACTGCTTTTCATATTTGGAACCAGTCTATTTTTCCACGTCCAGTTCTAACTGTTGCTTCTTGATTTGCAAACAGATTTCTTAGAAGGCAGGTCAGGTGGTTTGGTATTCCCATCTCTTTATTTCACAGTTTGTTGTGATCCACACAGTCAAAGGCTTTGGCATAGTCAATAAAGTAGAAGTAGATATTTTTCTGGAACTCTCTTGCTGTGTTGATTATCCAGTGGATGTTGGCACTTTGATCTCTGGTTCCTCTGTCTTTTCTAAATCCAGCTTGAACATTTGGAAGTTCGTGGTTCATGTACTGTTGAAGCCTGGCTTGGAGTATTTTGAGCATTATTTTGCTAGTATGTGAGATGAGTGCAATTGTGTGGTAGTTTGAGCATTCTTTGGCATTGACCTTCTTTGGGATTGGAATGAAAACTGACCTTTTCCAGTCCTGTGGCCACTGCTGAGTTTTCCAAATTTGCTGGCATAATCAGTACAACACTTTCACAGCATCATCTTTAGGATTTGATATAGCTCAACTGGAATTCCATCACCTCCACTAGCTTTGTTTGTAGTGATGCTTCCTAAGGCCCACTTTACTTCTCATTCCAGGATGTCTGGCTATAGGTGAGTGATCACACCATCGTGGTTATATGGGTCATGAAGATCTTTTTGTGTAGTTTTTCTGCATGTTCTTCCTACTTCTTCTTAATATCTTCTGCTTATGTTAGGTCCATACCATATCTGTCCTTTTTTTTTTTTTTCTTAGTTTTATGAATGTTGAATTTTTTATTTTTTTAATTTTTTTACAGTTCATAACTTTTATAAATAAAATAAATTAAATGTACAGTGAATAAGTTCTCTGAAATATTTCAATATTTCTGCAGGTTTAGTAACATCGTAAAATACATTTCAACTAAAATTCACAAATCTAAAAACCTGTTAGGCATTTTTAGGCGTTTTAAGTTGGAAATGAAGACCAATGTTACATTGTAATATGCCAATTACAAATAGTACTTCAAATAGTAAATACTACAGTTTGTCCCAAACTTTAAAAACTATTCATGAACTCAACACTGAACTATTGATGGCTATGAGAATTGTTTCCTAGCCTTTTTGAAAATTTCAACCCATTTAAGTTTAAGGTAATTATTGATAAGTACGATCCCGTAGCCATTTTCTTTATTGCTTTGGGTTCAAGTTTATACACTCTTTCTGTGTTTCCTGTCTATAGAAGATCCTTTAGCATTTGTTGGAGAGCTGGTTTGGTGATGCTGAATTCCTTCAGCTTTTGCTTGTCTGTAAAGCTTTTGATTTCTCCTTCATATTTGAATGAGATCCTTGCTGGGTATAGTAATCTGGGCTGTAGGGTATTTTCTTTCATCACTTTAAGTATGTCTTGCCACTCCCTTCTGGCCTGAAGAGTTTCTGTTGAAAGATCAGCTGTTATCCTTATGGGAATCCCCTTGTGTGTTATTTGCTGCTTTTCCCTTGCTGCTTTTAATATTTGTTCTTTGTGTTTGATCTTTGTTAATTTGATTAATATGTGTCTTGGAGTATTTCGCCTTGGGTTTATCCTGTTGGGGACTCTCTGGGTTTCTTGGACTTGGGTGATTATTTCTTTCCCTATTTTAGGGAAGTTTTCAACTATTATCTCCTCAAGTATTCTCTCATGGTCTTTCTTTTTGTCTTCTTCTTCTGGGACTCCTATGATTCAAATGTTGGAGCGTTTAATATTGTCCCAGAGGTCTCTAATATTGTTCTCATTTCTTTTAATTCGTTTTTCTTTTTTCCTCTCTGTTTCATTTATTTCTACAATTCTATCTTCTAGTTCGCTTATCCTGTCTTCTGCCTCTGTTATTCTACTGTTTGTTCCCTCCAGAGTGTTTCTGATCTCATCTATTGCATTATTCATTGTATATTGACTCTTTTTTATTTCTTCTAAGTACTTATTAAATCTTTCTTCCATCTTCTCAATCCTTTTCTCCAGGTTATTTATCTGTAACTCCATTTTGCTTTCAAGATTTTGAATCATTTTCACCATCAAAATTCGAAATTCTTTATCAGGTAGATTCCCTATATCTTCTTCTTTTGTTTGTGTTGGTGGGCAATTATCTTGTTCCTTTACTTGCTGGGTATTTCTCTGCCTCTTCATCTTGCTTATATTGCTTTGCTTGGGGTGGCCTTTCCCTCTTCTTGCAGTTTGTGGAGTTCTCTTTATTATGTAGTTTCTTTGCTGTGTGTGGGGTTGGACGGGTGACTTGTCCGGGTTCCCTGGTTAGGGAAGCATGTGTCGGTGTTCTGGTGGGTGGAGCTGGATTTCTTCTCTCTCCTTTAGAAGACAATGGGCTGCATTTCTGGGAGCCTGATGTCCTCTGCCAGTATTCAGGAGTTGTTTTGTGGACTTTACTCTGCGTTCAAATGTTCTTTTGATGAATTTGTGGGGGAGAAAGTGGTCTCGCCGTCTTATCCCTCCGCCATCTTGTTCCTTCCTCCCCAGAACACTGGATTCTTATATTCCACTTGGTCATGGAGTATCTCTTCCCAGCTGCTCCAGCAAGGTGCAGCCGCTGTATCTTACCTTGGACGAGGGGTATCTCCTCAAGGCCGCCCCTCCTGCTTTGAATGTAGATCAGCTCCTCTTGGCCCTCCTGTGCCCACGCAGCCACCTCCTCTTTAACGTGGGACCGCTCCTCTCGGCCACCACCCTAACCTTGGGCGCGGGGTAGCTCCTCTCAGCCATGATTCTGCACGTGGTTGGTTGCACAGGAGCCGGGCGTCTCTTGCGTCTGCGTCTGCGCTGCCGGAGCCGGGCATCTCTTGCGTCTGCGTCTGCACCGTCGGAGCCGGGCGTCTCTCGTGTCTGCGTCTGCGCCGCCGGCCATATCTGTCCTTTATTGAGCCCATCTTTGCATGAAATATTCCCTTGGTATCTCTAATGTTCTTGAAGACATCTCTAGTCTTTCCCATTCTGTTATTTTCCTCTATCTGTTTGCATTGATCACTGAGGAAGGCTTTCTTATCTTTCCTTGCTATTCTTTGGAACTCTGCATTCAGATGCTTATATCTTTCCTTTTCTCCTTTGCTTTTCGCTTCTCTTCTTTTCACAGCTATTTGTAAGGCCGCCTCAGACATTCATTTTATCTTTTTACATTTCTTTTTTTAGGGATGGTCTTCATTACTGCCTCCTGTACAATGGCATGAGCCTCTGTCCATAGTTCTTCTGGCACTCTGTCAGATCTAATCCCTTGAATCTATTTCTCAATTCCACTGTGTAATCATAATGGATTTGGTTTAAGTCATATCTGGTTTTCCTTACTTTCTTCAATTTAAGGCTGAATTTGGTAATAAGGAGTTCATGGTCTGAGCCACAGTCAGTGCTTTGTTTTTGCTGACTGTATAGAGCTTCTCCATCTTTGGCTGCAAAGAATATAATCAATCTGATGGTAATGTCCATGTGTAGAGTCTTCTCTTGTGTTGTTGGAAGAGGGTGTTTGCTATGACCAGTGCATTCTTTTGACAAAACTTTGTTAGCCTTTGACCTGCTTTGTTTTGTACTCCAAGGCCAAATTTGCCTGTTACTCTAGGTGTTTTTTTCACTTCCTACTTTTGCATTCCAGTCCCCGATAATGAAAAGGACATCATTTTGGGGTGTTAGTTCTAAAAGGACTTGTAGGTCTTCATAGAACTGTTCAACTTCAACTTCTTAAGCATTCCTGGTCAGGGCATAGACTTAGATTGCTGTGATATTGAAAATTTTGTCTTGGAAACTAACAGAGATCATCCTCTCATTTTTGAGATTCCATCCAAGTACTGCATTTCAATCTCTTTTGTTGACTATAATGGCTACTCTCTTTTTTCTAAGGGCTTCTTGCCCACAGTAGTAGATATAATGGTCATCTGAGTTAAATTCATCCATTCCAGTCCATTTTAATTTGCTGATTCCTAAAATTTCGATGTTTACTCTTGCCATTTCCTGTTTGACCACTTCCAATTTGCCTTGTTTTATGGACCTAACATTCCAGATTCCTATGCAATATTGCTCTTTACAGCATTATACTTTATTTACATCACCAGTTACATCTACAACTCTGTGTTGTTTTTGCTTTAGCCCCATCTCTTCATTCTTTCTGGAGTTATGGATAATTATATGTAAATACAATTCAGGAGACCCGAATCGTGTGTTCAGTCCTTGGGTTGAGAAGATCCTCTAGAGAAGGAAATGTGAATCTGCTCCAGTATTCTTGCCTGGATAATCCCATGAACAAAAGAGCTTGGTGGGCTACAGTCCCCCGGGTAGCAACAATCTGACATGACTGAGTGACTGAACAACAACAAATGTCATGCTATATCTACTAGGTTCCCCAAATCATTTTCATTTTACATGTTGGCAATTCAGCCCATTCTCATTTTGAAATTTGCAGTAGAAATCACAATAGTTTTCATGGAAGTCCTTAACTCAGGAAATCAGAATATTTGGCATTTTCATTGTGTGATTTTTCTAAATTTCAAAATTTATATCAAACATGGCTGTGCAAGCTGTGATATCCCCAGTGAATTTGCTTTTTGATTTTAAGTTACACTAAATTTATTTTGTCAGTCATCTGAAATATTCTACATTTCTTTGTTTCTCACTGACTTCTGCATATGCTTTTATTTTGCACAGGAGAGACAATGCTAAATTAGTATAGTCCGGCTAAGTATCAGAAAGTGAAGTCCTTCATCAATTTCAATTATAAATGTTTTATCTGTCTAGAGATTTAAATTATTAAAATAAGACAAAGAAAATTATCAGTCAAATTCTATATGCAAGAGGCAACCAAAACCTTTATGTTCTATTAGTGATGCAGGTGCTTGACACTATTTAATGGAACACAGTGGTGTACCACAATGTCTTGACAACCTGAAGTGTGCCTCCTGAATAGACTTGTGAAAGTTTAATTGGATAGGAGACTACTCCACGAGGGACCACTAGCACTTTAATAGCTAGTTGCAGACCCCTAGTGAGGTTGAATAATTACAATCAAGGAGCTATAGCCGTTTCCATGACTGCACTTATACTTCTGCAGAAAGGCCCATTTTCCTCTACATGACAGTTCACTTTGTATTAATTATAGATTACATGCTTCAGCCCTCTATCATTATGCTAGCATATTCTCATAAAGGATGGTACATTAACCATGAAACACTGTATTCATTGCATGTATGACTGTTCAGTTCCCTGCCCTGGGTGTGTGTGTGTGTGGAAGAAAGGGGAAAAAAAGGTCATTTTATAAATATCAATGGCACCAGATGTGCAAATAACAAATCAAAAAGCAGCAAAGCAGAGGCTGGCACACTCTCAACCTAAAATGGAGCTATTACATGTATTTTCCCCTCTACTTCTATTTTCTAGCACATGTTGATTAAAAATGGAGCAGGCTTGAAATATAGTTAACATTAAATAATTGAATTATTCATTTCACTGGAAGAATCACCTGCAAAGCTACTTCTAACTATCACTCATCACTATCGCTCTCTTTCTGTGAATGGCAACCATAGATTTTGGTCTGGAGAAGGGAACTCATAGCAGATAATCTGTGTGCCCATCACTTGGATAAAGCTTAAATCAATATAATTTCATTGTGAAAAATTCTCTCTAAACTGGGACTTATACTTCGTATATAGCAAAAGTAAACAGAAGCCCTTTTAAGATAAACTATGTAGGATTCAATTTCCAGATCATCTAATGGCAACATCTGTGCCCATTTAACCACACGGTCCTGTTTCCAGGGATAATAAAATTGAGGGAAGTGGGGCAATACTGACAAATTTTCCCTTAAGGCAGTAAAATACTTCTATTCATGATAAAATTGCATCATGATTTCTAAAAATGGAATTCAGTAGATCAGTTGTGTTTTAACGCTAATGTGTCATATGTATTTCAACATACACATGTCATATGTATCTTAGCTCTTTCAGTATAAAATGTATTAATATACAAACCTCACACTTCTAAAAAACATTACCCTAATATTGCTTCCTTCTAATAACATATCATGATGAGGATTAGGCAGGTTGCTAGATAGTTTCTATCAAGCTTTATATAACTGTCTTTGTCTTTCATGTTTCTGAGTACTCATTTTCCAGAGAGGTGTCAAAATCAGATATTTTAACTTTTAAGCAAAATGTTTAGTGGATCAGTCATTATAATTTTGTAGCAGATTTGTTTCTTACATCTAGAAATTGCTATAACTTTTTAGTATGTGCTTAGTTGCTCAGTCATGTCCAACTCTTTACGACCCCATGGACTGTAGCCCTTCAGGCTCCTCTGTCCATGGGGATTCTCCAGGCAAGAATGCTGGAGTGGGTTGCCATGCTCTCCTCCAGGGAACATTTTAGTATAAAAACTTTCAAAAGCAGAGAGAGCATTTTAGTGTTAATTTTCCCACTTAACACTTTCCCCATTTTAAAAATAATGAAGTGATTTATTACTAGATGAAATATAGTAATAAACTCATAGCGGTGGTGGTTTAGTCCCTAAGTCACATCCGACTTTTGCGACTCCTCGGACTGTAGCCTGCCAGGCTCCTCTGCCCAGGGTATTCTCCAGGCAAGAATACTGGAGTGGGTTGCCATTTTCTTCTCCAGGGGATCTTCCCAGCCCCAGAATTGAACCCAGGTCTTCTGCATTACAGGCAAATTCTTTACTGACTGAACTATGAGGGAAGCCCCAAAGAGAAAGTGAAGTGGAAGTGAAAGTCACTCAGTTGTGTCTGATTCTTTGCAACCCCATGGCTTATAGTCCATGGAATTATCCAGGCCAGAATACTGGAGTGGGTAGCCTTTCCTTTCTCTGTGGAATCTTCCCAACCCAGGAATTGAACCAGGGTCTCCTGCATTGCAGGTGGATTTTTTTTTTTACCAACTGAGCTATCAGGGAAGCCCAATAAACTCATAGATTTATTCATATAGATAGATATATTTCTGTCTATTATAGCTACCCTTAATGTTGCTCAAAATGTTCTAACTTTGACCTGTGAAATCCCCCCAAATTATATTAAAAGGCATTTGTCCTTAAAAATAATATTCTTTCATAACTTCCTTGGTATAAAAATGGGGTCCAAGTTCATATTGTAGATTCTTGCCATAAACCTGGGTTTCAGTCACTTCTTCCAAGAAACCGTGGTTCTTTTGAACAGAAAATGGTATGTGGAGACCACAAACCTCACAACAGAGATGGTTTTTGATGACAGACTTATCAGTATTTCTTAAACCTTTCAATTGGACAATGATAGGAAATCTATATTTTTTTAAAGAAAAATGTGCCATGGGTTCATACTTTTTTAAGTTCTAACTTAATTTACAGAGATTTTGCTTAATTCTTTTATTTTTCTAACTGTATTACTCTTCCTGTATCTGAAAAATTTTGTTTCTAATTGAATTGACATAATTTGTTAATATAATAAATATAATTTTCAGTACTAATGATATAACTGAAAAAACAAAGAATTTGACTCTTTTTAACTTAAAAATCTCACTGTCTTACAACAAGTTCTCTCTGTATGACTTGTCTACCAATTTTGTATTGGCTTATTTATTTCATTTTTCTATAATTTTTAACGTATTTTTTGTAGAGATGTATATGTGTGTGTATTTCATATATGGCTATATTTCACAAATATATAGACTTTTGTAGGTTCCAAATTTAAATTTGCAATGTTAGTTAAAAATTTAAAAGAAGTCTCACTTTTTACACCTGTCTCATACACCTATACCTATTTGTTCCCATCTCTATATGTAAATTTTTTCAGTGTTCATGTATATTCACACTTTCTTAGATAAATGGTGGCTTACTTTAGCGTACACTCATTTCCTCCACTTCAATGTGTTTCATTTATATATCCTAGAGGATCTGCATAGCACTATTTAGAGATATCTCTTATTTGTTTTACAGCTACAGAATACTTTATTACATGGATGTTTCATCGTTAACTCAGTTTCTTATTGATGATCTTTTGGGTTGCTTTTAGTCCTTTTCTATAATGAATAGTTATCATAGCATATTTTAGTCATCAGTTTCTTGATGAATTTCTCAAAATTCATTTAACTATCTATAAAGGCAATGGCTGGATGAGGTTATCTCTGTTGGGTTTATCTAGATGGTGTATATCATCATGGGTTAATTATGTATGATTCAGCAAAGAATGTTTCTGTAATCCTTGTTTGTTTTTACATTTAAGTAATATAGAAATAATTTTTTTTTGTCAAATTCAACCTAAATTGAAGAAAGTAGGGAAAACCACTAAATCATTCAGATATGACCTAAATCAAATCCCTTATGATTATACAGTGGAAGTGAGAAATAGATTTAAGGGACTAGATCTGATAGATAGAGTGCCTGATGAACTATGGACGGAGGTTCGTGACATTGTACAGGAGACAGGGACCAAGACCATCCCCATGGAAAAGAAATGCAAAAAAGCAAAATGGCTGTCTGAGGAAGCCTTACAAATAGCTGTGAAAAGAAGAGAAGCGAAAAGCAAAGGAGAAAAGGAAAGATATAAGCATCTGAATGCAGAGTTCCAAAGAATAGCAAGGAGAGATAAGAAAGCCTTCCTCAGCGATCAATTCAAAGAAATAGAGGAAAAAAACAGAATAGGAAAGACTAGAGATCTCTTCAAGAAAATTAGAGATTCCAAGGGAACATTTCATGCAAAGATGGGCTCGATAAAGGACAGAAATGGTATGGACCTAACAGAAGCAGAAGATATTAAGAAGAGGTGGCAAGAATACACAGAAGAACTGTACAAAAAGATCTTCATGACCAAGACAGTCACGATAACGTGATCACTGACCTAGAGCCAGACATCTTGGAATGTGAAGTCAAGTGGGCCTTAGAAAGCATCACTACGAACAAAGCTAGTGGAGGTAATGGAATTCCAGTTGAGCTATTTCAAATCTTGAAAGATGATGCTGTGAAAGTGCTGCACTCGATATGCCAGCAAATTTGGAAAACTCAGCAGTGGCCACAGGACTGGAAAAGATCAGTCTTCATTCCAATCCCAAAGAAAGGCAATGCCAAAGAATGCTCAAACTACTGCACAATGGCACTCATCTCACACGCTAGTAAAGTCATGCTCAAAATTCTCCAAGCCAGGCTTCACCAATATGTGAACTGTGAACTCCCAGATGTACAAGCAGGTTTTAGAAAAGGCAGAGGCACCAGAGATCAAATTGCCAACATCCACTGGATCATGGAGAAAGCAAGAGAGTTCCAGAAAACCATCTATTTCTGCTTCATTGACTATGCCAAAGCCTTTGACTGTGTCGATCACAATAAACTGTGGAACATTCTGAAAGAGATGGGAATACCAGACCACCTGACCTGCCTCTTGAGAAACTTGTATGCAGGTCAGGAAGCAACAGTCAGAAGTGGACATGGAACAACAGGCTGGTTCCAAATAGGAAAAGGAGTATGTCAAGGCTGTATATTGTCACCTTGCTTATTTAACTTCTATGCAGAGTACATCATGAGGAACCCTGGGCTGGAAGAAGCACAAGCTGGAATCAAGATTGCTGGGAAAAATATCAATCACCTCAGATATGCAGATGACACCACCCTTATGGCAGAAAGTGAAGAGGAACTCAAAAGCCTCTTGATGAAAGTGAAAGAGGAGAGTAGAAAGGTTGGCTTGAAGCTCAACATTCAGAAAACAAAGATCATGGCATCTGGTCCCATCACTTCGTGGGAAATAGACGGAAAAACAGTGGAAACAGTGTCAGACTTTATTTTGGGGGGCTCCAAAATCACTGCAGATGCTGACTGCAGTCATGAAATTAAAAGACGCTTACTCCTTGGAAGGAAAGTTATGACCAACCTAGATAGCATATTAAAAAGCAGAGACATTACTTTGCCAACCAAGGTCCGTCTAGTCAAGGCAATGGTTTTTCCAGTGGTCATGTATGAATGTGAGGGTTGGACTGTGAAGAAAGCTGATCGCCGAAGAATTGATGCTTTTGAACTGTGGTGCTGGAGAAGACTCTTGAGAGTCCCTTGGACTGCAAGGAGATCCAACCAGTCCATTCTAAAGGAGATCAATCCTGGGTGTTCATTGGAAGGCTTGATGCTAAGGCTGAAACTGCAATACTTTGGCCACCTCATGCGACGAGTTGACTCACTGGAAAAGACTCTGATGCTGGGAGGGATTGGGGGCGGGAGGAGACGGGGACGACAGAGAATGAGTGGTTGGTTGGCATCACCGACTGGATGGACATGAGTTTGAGTGAACTCTGGGAGTTGGTGATGGACAGGGAGGCATGGCGTGCTGTGATTCATGGGGTCGCAGAGAGTCGAACACGAATGAGCGACTGAACTGAACTGAACTGAACTGAATATAGAAATAAAAGGGCTTACTTGGTGGCTCAGTGAAAAGAACCCATCTGCCAATGCAGGAGATTTGGATTTGATCCCTGTGTGGGGAAGATCCCCTGGAGAAGGAAATGGCAACACACTCCAGTATTCTGGCCTGTCAAATCCCATGGACAGAGGAATACGGTAACCATATTCATGGGGTCACAATGAATTGGACAAGATTTAGCGACTAAACAACAACATAGAAATAAAAGCTTCAGAATTTTTCAGGCATTCTTTCTTTATCATGATCAGAATTGCATAGATGATTGCTGAAAGGGTATGTCTCCATTTTTAATTACCTAAAG
Organism: Moschus berezovskii; assembly: GCF_049115385.1. NCBI lineage: Eukaryota > Metazoa > Chordata > Mammalia > Artiodactyla > Moschidae > Moschus > Moschus berezovskii. The sequence continues at coordinate 31,418,965 of NC_142480.1, forward strand.
CAGAGGAATACGAATGTTGGGGAGGAAGTCTATATGTCTCCTTGATACTGACAATGTTTTTATTTCCTGAGAGAAGAGATAAAGGATATTTCAAACATAAATTCATTTCTTTTTCAAGAAATTTTAGGTTAGGTATAACCTAGATAGCCAAATACTAGGGAAACTCTTCCTTTTTAAGATAAAATTTTGCACCAATGGGTTTGCAAACTGATGAACCGATAGTTGATAAATGCAACTTGTGTAGCCAAACCCCATTGCCTTTGGCAGAGACATCCTCTTCATTAAGTCACAGCCCTTGTTCTTCCCTACTCCTTGCATTTCTGCTGCTTCACTTATTTATTGCAAGTATCAGGCCTGTAAAGACATTTGAGTTTATAAAATATGCCTGATAGAGTTTTTGCTCAGAAAGTGTGAATTTAAGAGATTATAAATTTAGATTCTACCTTTTAAAACTTGACCCAACTTGTTACATAAGACTTATGGTGGCAAATAAGGTATAATTGACATTGTCTTTCACAGAGTTACATCCTGAGGCTGATTTTCCTTAAGCATAATGTACCACAACTAGAAAATTCTCCAGTTATTTGTTTATTAGAATGACCAGGGAACTTACTTTCTAGTCAAATGTTATTTGTGAAATTGATTTTTTTTATAATAATAGCTGATATTATATAAATGTGTATGTCAGTATGTCAGCCACTTTTCTAAGAGCTTTACCTAGCAACCCTATGTGGTATGTGCATGTGTGCTTAGTTGCTTAGTCTGGTTGCTCAGCTGTATTTAACTCTGCAACCATGTGGATTGTAGTCCACCAGGCTCTTCTGTCCACAGGATTTTCCAGGAAAGAATATTGCAGTGGGTTGCCATTTCCTACTCCAAGGGTTTTTCCAGACCCAGGGATCAAACCATGTCTCCTGTGCCTCTTGCATTAGCAGGTGGAGCCATTACCAATGACCCAGCTGGTAAGCCACCCTATAAGATACTACTTTTTCTTTTATAGAGGAGGATAATAAAGTATAAAGATCTTAATCAACTAGCTATCAGTTGACACTGTTAAATATTAATAGATTTTAAAGTCACCTAGATTGGAAGTGAGGAACAGACTTAAGGGGCTAGATCATGAGAGACACTGGGCTGGATGAAGCACAAGCTGGAATCAAGATTGCTGGGAGAAATATTAATAACCTTAGATATGCAGATGACACCATCCTTATGGCAGAAAGTGAAGAAGAACTAAAGAGCCTCTTGGTGACAGTGAAAGAGGAGATGAAAAAATTGGGTCAAAGCTCAACATTCAGAAAACCAGCATCATGGCATCGGTCCCATCACTTCATGGCAAATAGATGGGGAAACAGTGGAAACAGTGGCATATTTGACTTTTTGGGCTCCAAAATCACTGCAGATGGTGACTGCAGCCATGAAATTAAAAGACGCTTACTCCTTGGAAGGAAAGTTATGACCAACCTAGTTCAGTTCAGTTCAGTTCATTCACTGTCGTGTCCGACTCTTTGCGACCCCATGAATCACAGCACACCAGGCCTTCCTGTCCAATACCAACTCCCGGAGTTCACTCAAACTCATGTCCATTGAGATCTCTTATTTTTCCTATTCTGTTGTTTTTCTCTATTTCTTTGCATTGATCGCTGAGGAAGGCTTTATCTCTCCTTGCTATTCTTTGGAACTCTGCATTCAGATGCTTATATCTTTCCTTTTCTCCTTTGGTTTTCGCTTCTCTTCTTTTCACAGCTATTTGTAAGGCCTCCTCAGACAGCCATTTTGCTTTTTTTGCGTTTCTTTTCCATGGGGATGGTCTTTGTCCCTATCCCCTGTACAAAGTCACGAACCTGCATCCATAGTTCATCAGGCACTCTATCTATCAGATCTAGTCCCTTAAATCTATTTCTTACTTCCACTGTATAATCATAAGGGATTTGATTTAGGTCATATCTGAATGGTCTAGTGGTTTTCCCTACTTTCTTCAATTTCAGTCTGAATTTGGCAATAAGGAGTTCATGATCTGAGCCACAGTCAGCTCCTGGTCTTGTTTTTGCTAACTGTATAGAGCTTCTCCATCTTTGGCTGAAAAGAATATAATCAATCTGATTTCTGTGTTGACCATCTGGTGATGTCCATGTGTAGAGTCTTCTCTTGTGTTGTTGGAAGAGGGTGTTTGCTATGACCAGTGCGTTCTCTTGGCAAAACTCTATTAGTCTTTGCCCTGCTTCATTCCGTGCTCCAAGGCCAAACTTGCCTGTTACTCCAGGTGTTTCTTGACTTCCTACTTTTCCAAAATCACTGCAGATGCTGATTGCAGCCATGAAATTAAAAGACGCTTGCTCCTTGGCAGGAAAGTTATGACCAACCTTGATAGTATATTAAAAAGCAGAGACATTACTTTGCCGACCAAGGTCCGTCTAGTCAAGGCAATGGTTTTTCCCGTGGTCATGTATGGATGTGAGAGTTGGACTGTGAAGAAAGCTGATCGCCGAAGAATCGATGCTTTTGAACTGTGGTGTTGGAGAAGACTCTTGAGAGTCCCTTATACTGCAAGGAGATCCAACCAGTCCATTCTAAAGGAGATCAATCCTGGATGTTCATTGGAGGGACTGATGCTAAAGCTGAAACTCCAATACTTTGGCCACCTCATGAGACGAGTTGACTCACTGGAAAAGACTCTGATGCTGGGAAAGGTTGGGGGCGGGAGGAGAAGGGGACGACGGAGAATGAGATGGCTGGATGGCATCACCGACTCTGTGGACATGAGTTTGAGTGTACTCCGGGAGTTGGTGATGGACAGGGAGGCCTGGCGTGCTGTGATTCATGGGGTCGCGGAGAGTCGGACACGACTGAGCGACTGAACTGAACTGAACTTTTGCATTCCAGTCCCCTATAATGAAAAGGACATCTTTTTTGGGTGTTAGTTCTAAAAGGTCCATCTAGCCAAAGCTATGATTTTTCCAGTAATCATGTATGGATGTGAGAGTTGGACTGTGAAGAAAGCTGATAGCTGAAGAATTGATGCTTTTGAACTGTGGTGTTGGAGAAGACTCTTGAGAGTCCCTTGGACTGCAAGGAGATCCAACCAGTCCATTCTAGAGGAGATCAATCCTGGGTGTTCATTGGAAGGACTGATGCTAAAGCTGAAACTCCAATACTTTGGCCACCTCATGTGACGAGTTGACTCACTTGCAAAGACTCTGATGCTGGGAGGTATTGGGGGCAGAAGGAGAAGGGGACGACAGAGAATGAGAGTCAGTCACGACTGGGCAGCTGAACTCAACTGAATTGATAATGCAAATATTCATGAATTTTATGCTGTACCATAGGTTTGTTTTGCTGGCTTCATTTCTTTTCATTCTTTTTTCTGTATTCTGTTTTGCAGCATTGATTTTCACCATTCTGTGTTCCAGGTCATTTGTTGTTCTTTTGCTTCAGGTATTCTTCTAATAATTCCTTCTGCTGTATTGTTCATCCTTTTTATTTGCTCTTTAGTTCTTCTAGGTCATTGGTGAACATTTCTTGCATCTTCTCAATCTTTTTCAGAAATCCTGAATCATCTTCACTGTCATTATTCTGTATTCTATTTCTGGGAGGTTTCCTACCTCCACTTCATTTAGTTGTTTTCCTGGGCATTTATCTTGTTCCTTTATCTGGGACATAATCCTATCTCTTTTCATTTGGAATAGCTTTCTGTGATTGTTATATTAGTTCTGGAGGCTGATGGGGTTATAGTTCTTATTTCTTCTGTCTGCCCTCTGGTGAATGAAGATAAGAGGCTTGTGCAAGCTTCCTTATGGGAGGGACTGGCTGTAGGGAGAACTGGGTCTTGCTCTGGTGGGCAGGCCATGCTCAGTAAAACCTTAATCCAATTGTCTGCTGATGGGTAGGGCTTTGCTCCCTCCCTGTTAGTTGTTTGGCTTGAGACCACCCAGGCCTGGTGACTATATAGTGGGGATATAGTGACCTCCAAGAGGACCTTTATGCCAAGACTTGAATCTACCAGGACTGCTGTTGCCAGTGCCCCTGTCCCAATGGCAGGCTACTGCCAACCCACACCTCTGCAGGAAACCCTCAATTACAGGTAGTTCTTGCTCCATCTCCTGTGGGGTCACTGCTTCTTTCCCCTGGGTCCTGGTGCTCATAAGATTTTGTTTGTGTCCTCCAAGAGTCTCTGTTTCCCCCAGTACCATGGAAGCTCTGTAATCAATTCCCACTGGCCTTCAAATTCAGATTCCCTGGCAATCCCCAGTCCCTTGGCCAGATTCCTGGGCTGGGGAGCCTGATATGGGGCCTAGATCCTTCACAACACTGCGAGAACTTGTTTAGTAGTAGTGTTCTCCAGTTTGTGAGTCTGGAGAAGGAAATGGCAACCCACTCCAGTATCCTTGCCTAGAAAATCTCATGGACAGAAAAGCCTGGTGGGCTGCGGTCCATGGGGTCACAAAGAGTCGGGCAAGACTGGGTGACTAACATACAGTGGGTATAGGATTTGATTTAATTGTAATTGTGCCCCTCCTACGGTTTTGTTGTGGCTTCTCCTTTGTCCTTGGATGGGGGTATCTTTTTTGGTGGTTTCCAGTGTCTTCCTCTCAATGGTTGTTCAACAGCTATTTGTGATTTTGGTGCTCTGACAGGAAAAGATGAACACACATCCCTCTACTCTGCATAAAACCATTGTTTGAAGTTTCAGTTCAGTTCAGTTCAGTTCAGTCTCTCAGTCGTGTCCGACTCTTTGCGACCCCATGAATCACAGTACACCAGGCCTCCCTGTCCACCACCAACTCCCGGAGTTCACTCAAACTCATGTCCATCGAGTTGGTGATGCCATCCAGCCATCTCATTCTCTGTCGTCCCCGACTCCTCCCACCCCCAATCCTTCCCAGCATCAGAGTCTTTTCCAGTGAGTCAGCTCTTTGCATGAGGTGGCCAAAGTATTGGAGTTTCAGCTTTAGCATCAGTCCTTCCAATGAACACCCAGGATTGGAGACAGTCTAAATGTCAATCTTTTCAAGTGTACATTATTTTTCCCCTTTAAAAAATTTGAATACATGTTGTTTACTTTATTAAATTATAAAATATATACACATTATTCATTTTATTCAATTATTTTTTATCTTACAAATATCTTTCTTGCTTTTTTATTTAACAATTCTATATATGGATGTCTCATCTCCTCAAATAGATTGCAGGCATCTTCAGATGATTAAGTAAATTTTATGCTTGTACTTTATTTTCCCCTTATCCAGGACTAGTATTGTTACTGTAATGAGGATGCATTCTCTAAAACATTAATTTTAATTGAAAGGAAGATTGTTTCTCAGTGAGTTGAATTAATTCTATTTTCAAATTGTATGTGGGACAGATGTAAACTTATGGCTATAAATAGAAGATTTGATTTCCCAAAAGTGTATGTGTGCATATGGACCTATTTGGTTACCACATATATGTGTATGTACACATACATAGAAACATATATAAACATAATACTACGTAAACATACATTCCTTCAGAAAAGATATATATATATACCTTTACCTACCAAACACTGTGTGTGTGTGTTTATGCACACACACATTTGAAGAGCAGTAAAGCAGAATAGGGATTATGCCAGAAAAAGTCCTGGCAACTTAAAAAAGGAGTTTTTATAACCTCTTGTGTTGGCTATCAGAAATAACCCATCTCTTTCCACTCACAGCTGCATTGCTAATTAAATTGAATGGGTTCAATTTTAGCTGAACATTAATGGTATAATTGCATTGCTGTAAGTAATTAAAACCTTATCCTACTTACCCTGACAGATGGTTTGGTTGAAAGTTTCAACTGCAAAGGATAAAATTTATGTCGGTGGATTTTAGAGAATAGACTCATTTGCTCATATTTTGTTTGCCTGAGAAATAATTCCATAGACATTTATTCCACTGAACTTTGGTATTGGAGATAGTAGATGAAAACTTGTTGATCAATGAGACTTTATTGGTATTCATTTCCATACATGAATTGTTTTTAATCTTTGTACTAGTTTATTAAGTGGTTCTTCCATAAAACTTGTTGATCAATGAGACTTTATTGGTATTCATTTCCATACATGAATTATTTTTAATCTTTGTACTAGTTTATTAAGTGGTTCTTCCATACCCTTTACTGTATATCTGCCTATTCTTAGTGGGATTGTTTTCTTTCCCATAAATCTTTGTGTAGCTGCTTCTTTTTTTACACTTAGAGAAGACCCTTTAATATTTTGTGTAGGATTGGCTTCAGTTCAGTTCAGTTCAGTCGCTCAGTTGTGTTCGACTCTTTGCGACCCAATGAATCACAGCACGCCAGACCTTCCTGTCCATCACCAACTCCTGGAGTTCACTCAGACTCATGTCCATCGAGTTGGTGATGCCATCCAGCCATCTCATTCTCTGTCGTCCCCTTCTCCTCCTGCCCCCAATCCTTCCCAGCATCAGAGTCTTTTCCAGGATTGGCTTAGTATTGTTTAACTCTTAGTTTTTCATAGTCTGAGAAGTTCTTAATCTTTCCTTCAATTTTAAATTATTTTTGCTGGATAAAGTATCTTGGTTGTGGATTTTTCACTTTATGAACTATAAATATATTGTGCCACTCCCCTTCTGCAAAGTTTCTGCAGAAATTTTAGCTGATATCCTCTTTTGGGGGTTCCCTTGTATGGGACTTCTTAATTTACTCTTGCTGCCTTTAGAATTCTCTACCATTAATTTTGCCATTTTAATTATATGTGTTGGTGTGAGTCTCTTGAGGTTTATCTTCTTTGAAAATCTCTGTGCTTCCTATACATGGATCTCTGTTTTCATCTCAAGATCCAGAAAGTTGTTCAGCCGTAATTTTATCAAATAAATTTTTTACCCCTTTCTATCTCTTCTTCTTCTTCTAGGACCCCTATGATATGAATGCTGTTGCACTTGACGTTATATCAGAGGTCCCTTAAACTATTCTATTTAATTTTTTAATTTTTATTGTTCTGATTGTGTGACTTCCATTATTCTATCTTCCAGATCACTTATATATTCTTCTGTTTACCAATTCTGCTGTTAATTCCTTCTTGTATGTTTTTAATTTAGTTATTATTTTCTTCAGCCCTAACTGATCCTTGTTTATGTTTTCTGATATCTTGCTAAAATTCTCACTGTGTTTGTCAATTCTTTTTCCAAAGTTCAGTTATTTTATTAATGCTTTTAACTCTTTATCTAGTCTTTATTATATGACTAAGCTAAAGAGCATACCAAAAACAGAGCCATCACTTTGATGACATAGGTCCATATAATTATGTCTATGGTTTTTCTGGTAGTCATGTATGGATGTGAGAGTTGAACCATAAGGAAGGCTGAGTGCTGAAGAATTGATGCTTTTGAACTGTAATGCTAGAGAAGACTTTTGAGAGTTCCCTGGACTGCGAGAAGATCCAACCAGTCAATCCTAAAGGAAATCAACACTGAATTTTCATTGGAAGACTGATGTTGAAGCTGAAGTTCCATTACTTTGGTCACCTGGTGCAAAGAACCGACTCACTGGAAAAGACCCTGATGCTGGGAAAGACTGAGGGCAAAAGGAGAAGAGGGCAACAGAGGATGAAATGGCAAGAAGAGAAGGGGCTGATAGAGGATGAGATGGTTGGATGGCATCATCAACACAATGGACATGAGTTTGAGCAAACTCCAGGAAACAGTGAAGGACAGGGAGGCCTGGCATGCTGCAGTCCTTTGTGTCACAAAGAGTCAGACGCAGATTAGCTACTGTAAAACAAGAATATTTCATTAGTTTTTTTTTTCAGTGTTTTTTTCTTGTTTTCTATTCTTTGTCTTCTCATTTTGCTTAACTTTGTCTCTGTGAAAGTAGGTGAAGCTTTTACCTCTTCCAATCTTGAAGGGATGTCTTTGTATAGGTGAGTCCCTGGATAGTCTGTCTGGTTCAGTGGCTTTGGTTGGAGAGCTGGAGCTGAAGTGAACAGGAGGTACGTCTTCCCTGAGGGTGAGCTGACAGCTACCACCTTGGGAGGTTGTGGGGTTGGAGAAGGATGGGTTAAGTCAGGAGTCTGGTATGCATCAGGGCTGTTTCTTTGCTCAGTGGCTGACAACCTTTAATAGGGTTAGGGGTGGGTCCCAAGGTCCTGAAGCAGAAGCCCTGTGTTTCAAGTTCAAGCTGATTCTGTTGTTTTAAGTCTGTGCTTTACCCCTTCCCAACGTTAGTAACTTCACCCCAGAAGGGAGCAGTGATGGGTCAAGAAGGGCTGGAGTGTGCACCTGCATGTGCTTGGGGCAGTCCTGGCATATCAGTCATAATTTCAGACCACTTCCAGTCTGCCTCTTCCAGGAGTGTCAGTAGTGGCTGCCCTACCCTGTTCAGATGATGTGCCAGGTCTGAGACAGGTCAGTCCCCCACAGTTGAGCACTCTTCTCAGCAATGGCCACGTTCTCCCTTCCAGGGAGCTGTCCTGAAGAGCCAGAGGTGCAAGACTGGGTGCTGATTTGGGCCAGTGCCTATGCTGGGGCAGTCATGCAAACCTGGCCAGAGTCCTGTGCCATCTCAGTCTGCTTCTTCTGCCTTGTTTTGGGAGCAAGCAAGATTGTGTACACTATTCACAAGCAGAGTCCAAGTTTCACACAGTCCTATTGCCAGTCCCACTGGTCTTCAAACCAGCCTAGGGGTTCATCTTCCTTGTGTTGAATTCCAGGACTGGGGTGCCCAATATGTGGTTCAAACCATTTACTCCCCAGGGCCTGTGTGATCTGCCCCTCTCCCAATTCTGTGTCATCTTCTAGGGGATGGCTTCTTTTCCCTTCCTGTCTGAACCTATGTGAATGTTTCTTTACAGCGTTGGTTATAGAAAAGTCTTTCTGCCAGTCTCCACTTTTTCACTAAGAATTACTCCACATGAAGATGTATTTTTGATATGTTTGTGTGTTTGGTGAGCTCGGTATCCCCCTACTTTGCCACCTTGATCAAGCCCCATGAACTATGTGAGTATCTGTGATTTAACTTGAATCATTTTGTGCATACATTAGCAAGAAATGTCCTAAGGTAAATATTTCTTCAGTTTATGCCATTTCAGCTAATGAAATATTTCATAGAAACCCTCTACTTTCAAATAGTGGGGGGAAATCTGTATATTGCTTTGCACACAGTTGGAGTTCTGTAAAATTCCTGACTAACTGTAGCTGTTATATCCTTTGATTTCCTAGCAAATATACATCTATGTGCTTAATAGTTCCTAGAAAATTTCATAGCATTTATGCAGCCTTAAATAGTGAGGAAGAAAATCAAAGGAAATAGTCCCCAGGATAAGTTCCTCTAAAGAAAATATTATTTCTCCTTGAAATATAGATGCTTTCTTTCTCTTGGACCAGGACTGACTCAATTTTTTTTTGTAAGGAAAAAATGAATACTGGGATTAATGACTTTTCTGTCAGTAAGATTTTTTTAAATGCAAGGTAATGCTATCACTTTTTTTGACATCTCTGATTCCTCAATAAACAGAGTGCATTTGTTTTTGGGGAAAAAAAAAGTTCCAATTAAGTGCAGGATGTAAACAAGTACAGTCTTACAAATATGTCCCAAAGATACAGTAGAAGATAAACTTACTTAATATATAGATAATAAATAAGCAACCAAGGAAGTAAATTTGTTTCTCCCTCCACCCCAAACTCAAGAAAAGGGGAAAAAATGCTTTACACGTATCATTTAACTCTGCTGAGGGTCCAGTTGTACAGGTTTTCCTGGGACTGCAGTGATGAAGAGTGTTTTTGTGAAAACTGTGGCTGAATCAACTTGCTACTGTTGCATAATATCAACAAAGCATGAGTGGCATTCCACATTATATCCTTAATCTTTAATGGTGAATGTGCAGGTCAGCTTGGGTGACTCTACCTCAAGCTGTGAGTTTCTGGGTTTGGCTTTACCTGTTTCAATCCAGAATTTAGGCTAAAGAGGCAACAGCTACCTGGGACATATTCTTTTCATAGAAGAATTTGACTCTACCAGCAAACTAAGCAAAAACGTTATTCAGTTGCTCAGTTGTGTCTGACTCTTTGCAACCCCATGGACTGCAGCGTGTCAGGCTTCTTTGTCTTTCACTATCTCCTAGTTTCCTCAAATTCATGTCCATTGAGTCCATAATAGCATTCAATCATTTCATCCTCTGTCATCCCCTTCTCCTCCTGCCCTCAGTCTTTCCCATCATCAGGGTCGTTTCCAATGCATTGACTCTTTGCATCAGATGGTCAAAGTATTGGAGCTTCAGTGTCAGTCCTTCCAATGAATGGTGGTGGTTTAGTTGCTAAGTCGTGTCCAACTCTTAGGACCCCATGGGCTGTAGCCCACCAGGATCCTCAGTCCATGGGATTCTCTAGGCAAGAATACTGGAGTGGGTTTTCATTTCCTTCTCCAGGGTATCTTTCTGACCCAGGTATCAAACCCGAGTCTCCTGCACTGCAGGCAGATTCTTTACCATCTGAGCCACCATGGAAGCCCTTCCAAAGAATATGCAGGACTAATTTCTTATAGGGCTGGCTGGTTTGATCTCCTTGCAGTCCAAGGGACTCTCAAGAGTCTTCTTCAGCACTACAATTCAAAAGCATCTATTCTTCAGCAGGCAGCCTTCTTCACGGCCCGACTCTTACATCCATACAGTTCAGTTCAGTTCAGTTGCTCAGTCATGTCCGACTCTTTGTGACCCTGTGGACTGAAGCATGCCAGGTTTCCCTGACCATCACCAACTTCTGATCTTACTCAAACTCATGTCTATTGAGTCGGTGATGCCATGCAACCATCTCATCCTCTGTGGTGCCCTTCTCCTCCTACCTTCAATCTTTCCCAGCATCAGGGTCTTTTACATTAGACAGTTATTCGCATCAGGTGGCCAAAGTATTGGATTTTCAGCTTTAGCATCAGTCCTTCCAATGAATATTCAGGACTTATTTCCTTTTGGGTGGATTGGTTGGATCTCCTTGCAGTTCAAGAGACTCTCAAGAGTCTTCTCCAACACCACAGTTCAAAAGCATCAATTCTTCAGTGCTCAGCTTTCTTTATAGTCCAACTCTCATATCTATACATGACTAGAAAAACCATAGCTTTGACCATACAGACATCAAAATCATGTCTCTGCTCTTTAATAAGCTGTCTAGGTTTGTCATAGCTTTTCTTCCAAGGAGCAAGTGTCTTTTAATTTCAAGGCTGCAGTCACCATCTGGAATGATTTTGGAGCCCAGGAAAATAAAGTCTGTCACTTTTTCCATTTTTTCCCATCTATTTGCCATGAAGTGATGGGACCAGATGCCTTGATCTTAATTTTTGAATGTTGAATTTTAAGCCAGATTTTTTACTCTCCTCTTCACCTTCATCAAGAGGCTGTTTATTTCCTCTTTATTTCTTCTGCCTTTAGGGTGGTGTCACCTGCATATGAGATGGTGATATTTCTCCCAACAATCTTTATTCCAACTTGTGATTCATCTAGCCCAGCATTTCACATGATGTACTCTGCATATAGTTTAAATAAACAGGGTGAAAATATAGAGCCCTGACATACTCCTTTCCCAATTTTGAACCAGTCCATTGTACCATGTTCAGTTCTAACTGTTTCTTCTTAAGACTTAGACTTGAAATTGACACACTATGACTTCCACACTTATAGAATAGAGCTAAGCAAGTTAACTACTTACCTCCAACTTCAAAGAAATGGAGATACGAATATATGCTAAACAATAATGGCAAAATTGATCTTTAATTTGAAGATATATATTTTTTATCAGTATTTTAATTTCTTTTTTAATATGCTAATAAATATACTAAAAAGGTTAGCATAAGAGAGATTGTTGCACTTCTTTAAGCAGTAAATTCATGTTTTTAACTTGAATAATTTTGTTCTTTACATGCATTATTTCTAACTTAGAGTTGAATTTAAATGATTTCTGTGATGCAGTTATCTGAATTAAGTGCCTCGAATACATCTAAAATTTTTTCTTTCTCATTTAACAGCACCACCAGATAAAATATAGAACACCTAATAAAATTAAGATAAACAATACTTTTTTCATATAAGGAGGACTTCCCTGGTGGCTCAGATGGTAAATCGTCTGTCTAAAGGTGGGAGACCTGGGTTCAATTCCTCGGTCAGGAAGATTCCCTGGAGAAGGAAGCGGCAAACCACTCCAGGACTCTTGCCTAGAAAGAGTGGACGGAGGAGCCTGGTGTCCATGGGATCACAAAGAGTTGGACACGACTGAGTGACTTCACTTTTCTTTTTTTTTTTTTCACTTTTCATATAAGTATGTTCTAAATTTGTGCTGAATATCTGAAATTCAAGTGCAATTGGACATCCTGTAATTTTGTTTGCTAAATCAGGCAACATACTCCCACTTAAACCATGTATTTGATCAACATCCTTTGGATTGCTTAATAAGTTCTTACTATGAGTCAGATACTTCCAATGATCAGGGCATACAAGCTCCTGACTCCAAGAAGCTTAGCGTGGACTGAGAAATCCATGATTTATACTACTTATGGTAAAGTCTGTGGAGAAGGGAAAGGTTACCCACTTCAGTATTCTCGCCTGGAGAATTTCAGGGACTGTAAAAGCAGAGACATTACTTTGCCAACAAAGGTCCATCTAGTCAAGGCTATGGTTTGTCGCGTGGTCATGTATGGATGTGAGAGTTGGCCTGTAGAAAGCTGATCGCTGAAGAATTAATGCTTTTGAACTGTGGTGTTGGAGAAGACTCTTGAGAGTCCCTTGGACTGCAAGGAGATCCAACAAGTCCAATCTAAGGGAGATCGATCCTGGGTGTTCATTGGAAGGACTGATGCTAAAGCTGAAACTCCAATACTTTGGCCACCTCATGCGACGAGTTGACTCACTGGAAAAGACTCTGAGGCTGGGAAAGGTTGGGGGAGGAAGGAGAAGGGGACGACCGAGAATGAGATGGCTGGATGGCATCACCGACTCTGTGGACATGAGTTTGAGTGAACTCTGGGAGTCGGTGATGGACAGGGAGGCCTGGCGTGCTGTGATTCATGGGGTTGCGGAGAGTCGGACATGACTGAGTGACTGAACTGAACTGATAGTTCATGGGGTTGCAAAGAGTTGGACACGACAGAGCAACTTTCACACACACACACGCACTTGGTAAAGTCTGTGATTGGCTTATGCATATTATGCTACTGGGACACATGAAGGGACACTTGATCAGGAGTGGGAAAGTCAGATAAGAGGGATTTGGGGTATAGATATCTCAGTTCAGTTCAGTTCAGTTTAGTCGCTCAGTCGTGTCCTACTCTCCGTGACCCCATGAATCACAGCACGCCAGGCCTCCCTGTCCATCACCAACTCCCAGAGTCCACTCAAACTCATGTCCATCGAGTCGGTGATGCCATCCAGCAATCTCATTCTCCGTCATCCCCTTCTCCTCCCGCCCCCAATCCCTCCCAGCATCAGAGTCTTTTCCAGTAAGTCAACTTGTCACATGAGGTGGTCAAAGTATTGCAGTTTCAGCTTTAGCATCAGCCCTTTCAATGAACACCCAGGATTGATCTCCCTTAGAATGGACTCTTTGGATCTCCTTGCAGTCCAAGGGACTCTCAAGAGTCTTCTCCAACACCACAGTTCAAAAGCATCAATTCTTCGGCAATCAGCCTTCTTCACAGTCCAACTCTCACATCCATACATGAATACGGGAAAAACCATAGCCTTGACTAGACGGACCTTGGTTGGCAAAGTAATGTCTCTGCTTTTTAATAGACTATCTAGGTTGGTCATAACTTTCCTTCCAAGGAGTAAGTGTCTTTTAATTTCATGGCTTCAATCAGCATCTGCAGTGATTTTGGAGCCCTCCAAAAATAAAGTCTGACACTGTTTCCACTGGTTTTCCATCTATTTCCCATGAAGTGATGGGACCAGATGCCATGATCTTTGTTTTCTGAATATTGAGCTTCAAACCAACCTTTTCACTCTCCTCTTTCACTTTCATCAAGAGGCTTTTGAGTTCCTCTTCACTTTCTGCCATAAGGGTGGTGTCATCTGCATATCTGAGGTGATTGATATTTCTCCCAGCAATCTTGATTCCAGCTTGTGCTTCTTCCAGCCCAGCGTTCCTCATGATGTACTCTGCATATAAGTTAAATAAGCAAGGTGACAATATACAACCTTGACGTACTCCTTTTCCTATTTGGAACCAGTCTGTTGTTCCATGTCCACTTCTGACTGTTGCTTCCTGACCTGCATACAGGATTCTCAAGAGGCAGGTCAGGTGGTCTGGGATTCCCATCTCTTTCAGAATGTTCCACAGTCGATTGTGATCCACACAGTCAAAGGCTTTGGCATAGTCAATGAAGCAGAAATAGATGGTTTTCTGAAACTCTCTTGCTTTCTCCATGATCCAGTGGATGTTGGCAATTTGATCTCTGGTGCCTCTCCCTTTTCTAAAACCTGCTTGAACATCTGGAAGTTCATGGTTCACATATTGCTGAAGCCTGGCTTGGAGAATTTTGAGCATGACTTTACTAGCATGTAAGATGAGTGCAATTGTGCAGTAGTTTGAGCATTCTTTGGCATTGCCTTTCTTTGGGTTTGGAATGAAGGCTGGCCTTTTCCAGTCCTGTGGCCACTGCTGAGTTTTCCAAATTTGCTGGCATGTTGAGTGCAGCCATTTCACAGCATCATCTTTCAGGATTTGAAATAACTCAACTGGAATTCCATCACCTCCACTAGCTTTTTTTGTAGTGATGGTTTCTAAGGATAACTTGATTTCACATTCCAAGATGTCTGGCTCCAGTGAGTGATCATGCCATCATGATTATCTTGGTCGTGAAGATCTTTTTTGTACAGTTCTTCTGTGTATTCTTGCCACCTCTTAATATCTTCTGCTTCTGTTAGGTCCATACCATTTCTGTCCTTTATCGAGCCATCTTTGCATGAAATGTTCCCTTGGAATCTCTAATTTTCTTGAAGAGATCTCTTATTTTTCCTATTCTGTTGTTTTCCTCTATTTTTTTGCACTGATCGCTGAGGAAGGCTTTCTTATCTCTCCTTGCTATTCTTTGGAACTCTGCATTCAGATGCTTATATCTTTCCTTTTCTCCTTTGCTTTTCGCTTCTCTTCTTTTCACAGCTATTTGTAAGGCCTCCTCAGACAGCCATTTTGCTTTTTTGCATTTCTTTTCCATGGGGATGGTCTTGGTCCCTGTCTCCTCTACGGTGTCACGAACCTCCATTCAGAGTTCATCAGGCACTCTATCTATCAGATCTAGTCCCTTAAATCTATTTCTTACTTCCACTGTATAATCATAAGGGATTTGATTTAGGTCATATCTGAGTGGTCTAGTGGTTTTCTCTACTTTCTTCAATTTTAGTCTGAATTTGGCAATAAGGAGTTCATGATCTGAGCCACAGTCAGCTCCTGGTCTTGTTTTTGCTAACTGTATAGAGGTTCTCCATCTTTGGCTGCAAAGAATATAATCAATCTGATTTCTGTGTTGACCATCTGTTGTGTCCATGTATAGTCTTCTCTTGTGTTGTTGGAAGAGGGTGTTTGCTATGACCAGTGTGTTCTCTTGGCAAAACTCTATTAGCTTTTGCCCTGCTTCATTCCGTGCTCCAAGGCAAAATTTGCCTCTTACTCCAGGTGTTTCTTGACTTCCTACTTTTGCATTCCAGTCCCCTATAATGAAAAGGACATCTTTTTTTGGTGTTAGTTCTGAAAGGTCTTGTAGGTCTTCATAGAACCGTTCAACTTCAGCTTCTTCAGCATTACTGGTTGGGGCATAGTCCTGGATTACTGTAATATTGAATGGTTTGCTTTGGAAATGAACAGAAATCATTCTGTCATTTTTAAGATTTCATCCAAGTACTGAATTTCTGACTCTTTTGTTGACCATGATGGCTACTCCTTTTCTTCTATGGGATTCTTGCCCACAGTAGTAAATATAATGGTCATCTGAGTTAAATTCACCCATTTCAGTCCATTTTAGTTCACTGATTCCTAGAATGTCTATGTTCACTCTTGCCATCTCCTGTTTGACCACTTCCAATTTGCCTTGATTCATGGACCTAACATTAAAGGTTCCTATGCAATATTGCTCTTTATAGCATCGGACCTTGCTTCTATCATATTTAGTTTATATTTAGGTATAGATATTTAATGAAAATAATAGGTCAAATTAAAAATCAGTTGTAGCAGGTACATGAGCCGAACAGACAATTCAACTCTTCATGAAAATAAAACAGAATATGGTTTCTCCTCTAATGGTGTCACTTGATGTCAGTACAGCAAGGATATTTTATCACTAATTTTTATGGAGAGCGTTGCTTTCTTAAATCATCAGGGTTGAATAATTTGACTGATGTCCAGAAATCTCAATTTCTCCTTCTGTTTCTTCAACAAGGTCATCTTCTTTAAACTATAGTTTTTATTACTGTTAACATTAGTCCACATTTTATGGAAGTCTAATATTTTAAAAATAATTTTGTTTACATTTGTTGTTGTTCAGTCACTAAGTTAGTATTATGATATTTTATGTTAAATGAATCAGAAGTTCAGAGAATCTAAAATAATATACTTTTAGTCAGAAAACTAATATGTCTTTAGTCTTTATTTTAACTCAAACCATCTGACTCCATTTATTTTATACACTATCTTGCATTGTAATGCCTCAGTTCTCTTTTATCTCATAGTGTGATATACCTACAGGTATGAGTTATACAGATATGGGAATATTAGGCAGTAAGGGGGCTTCCCTCGTGGCTTAGATGGTAAAGAATCTCCCTGCAATGCAGGAGGACCTGGATTCTATCCCTGGATTGGGAAGATCCCCTGGAAAAGGGATAGGCTACCAACTCCAGCCAGTAAGGAGAATGGACCAGAATTTCTTTTCCTGAATTTGGTTCCATATACCAAACATAGTATGCAGCACTCATCAAAATAACTGAACTTTTATTTTTAGCTTTCAATCTCCAAGCAGGTTAGTTGGAACAAGTGTAAAAAAGGAGGGAAAAGAGTTTGTGATCTCATCAAACTTAATTCTTTACTGGGCCAAGATTATTATATTTCACCATCCCTACTTCCTTTTTCCCCCCTCCTGGATTTTTGCCTAATGTGTTTTATGACATTACTGTAGAATCAATATCTAAATAAATTATCAGAAGGCTACCTGTGAAAACCAATTTTGAATGGATTATGGCACTTTATCTTAAAATTTCATTATAATTGCTATCTGCTTTTAAATGAAATTGAGTTCCTTAATTTACAGAAGTAAAAATCTAGAAATATCATCTAATGTGTTTAATATTCAGAATGCATAACCTGATTTAATCAGTTGTGAGTGCTAGACATTCAAATGAATAAACTGCACATACATAATCAACAATATATTATTTCTAATTGAGTTAAATGCCAAAATGAATTTAGTTTATTCTGCAGTGTTGAAAATGTTTGTAGTTCACATTGAAATGAATTCTTCTTTACTACTGACAGAGGTAAGAGAAACTAGATTTTGTTTAACCATATGGCACTTCTATTTTTTCAGAGTGATTTAGTTAAGTAAGAAGAGCTAAATTGTATAGAACACTGTGTGGTACTTCTATACATTAAACTGGTTATGTAACCAATAGCACACATTTTTATTAAGATTGTGATTAATTCAAGATAAATTGGGCTTCAAATAATTTCTTTCCTCCTTCTTTCTCTTTTTCCTCTTTATCTCCTCATCCTTTTCTTTCTTACCCCCTACCCCTCTTTTTTGTTTTCAAGATGTAGGATTTTTAAATATGAAGTGACTCACCACAAATTGTGAGTTGGTTAAAATTTATTATTCCATTGTTTGTAAACTTTTTAAGATTGCAATATATCCCTATAAAAGCACAAAAATTAGATGATTGAGTAGGTCTCCCTCTTGAGAAAAGTATAAATGTCTGTTAATACTTACCTTTTTATCATGCAATTATCCTAGAATCATTGAGATGGGATAAATTCATTTCTTAAGTTGTTTACAAAAGATTCATGTCAATGTATGTCAAAACCAATACAATAATGGAAAGTAAAAAAAAAAAAAAACAAAAATAATCTTCACATTTAAAAAATAAGCTTCTGGAAATGTTCATTATTAAATAATTATGGATATAAAAAATAAAAATAAATAAATAGTTATTATTATTATATTATGAAAGAATGATTCATTCATGTACAAAATGTTTTGAGCTTCACCAGTGTACAAAGCACAGTGGGACATATTGTTATAAGGAACTTGAAAGTAAAGAGAACATAGTCTTAAATTCATAAAATTCACATTCAGTATTCCAGTAAGTGTCTCTCCAGTTTGGAAAAGAAATGCAAGCATGGATAAAGACCCAGTGTGCCAATGGAAATAATTATTGACTTGGAAAAGGGGCTTAATGTAAAGGAGGTATTATATATAAGTAGCCTAGTGAATAAAATACACAGCATTTTAAAATTTACTGAGAATGTTTCACAAAGTAATGAGTAATTTTAATCAGAAAAAAAAAATCACTGTGATTTTTGAGATATTGGACTCCATTTTCAAGAAACATTGAAATTTCCTTTCAGGAATTTTTGAAAGTTTATGGCTAATAATTATATATGATATTTATAAATTATTTATTTTTAAAAGATTTTTGAGTAGCACCAATTAGACACTTTGGGAGGTGTAAGAGATTTGCAAATGTGTCTCTTTTAGACCTTATAGAGTTATGATATCACTTAACAAAACAGAAAATTAAGAAAAATACAAAGTAATTTACAGTTGGGTTTCAGTACGGTGTGGGCTTCACAGGTGGCTATAGTGGTAAAGAATCTGCCTGCCTGCCAATACATGAAATGTAAGAGATATAAGTTCAACCCCTGGGTTAGGAAGATCCTCTGGAGGAGGACATGGCAACCATTCCAGTATTTGTTGCCTGGAGAATCCCATGGACAGAGGAACCTGGCAGGCTACAGTCCCTAGCATTGCAAAGAACTGGACATGACTGAAGTAACTTAGCATGCATGCACAGTGTAGGAAATACTATAGGAGATTACAGTATAGAAAAAAATTGAATATTATTCACAGTATATTTATTAAGGATATACTATGTGCAATCACTGAGATGGATGATAGAAAGCATTGTTAAAGTTTTCTAATGCACTGTTTTATAGTTAACTGACTCAAAGATCTTTTTCACAGGTTCCCTATGATAAAATATAACTTTTGCCTTTTGATATTAGTGATTATATTCAGTCATCTTCAGACTATCAAAATCTGTACTGGACCTAAAATCCTTAGATTAATTATTCTACCAGTCTTTCTTTCACGTAATGTGATGTGACAGGAGGTTTCTATAAAAAAATCTTTACTACAGTTATTTTCACAAAATATATAACTTTCTTGGTACAGCAAAAGCATTGAGACTATACCAGTAATGTGGTCGAACAGGGTATACAATGGTTGTTCAACTTTGGCCTTGTGATTTGAGGGTTGGACAGAAACAGATTTCTTTTTAGAAATTTCAGGGAAATGTAACATCAACAATCTGAACTCAAAATGAGTCACCTTCAGATCTCTAAATTTTCTCTGACCAGATATTTATATACACTTACTTTTTCCACTGAGGTAGTTTGAGGGCCTCACAAGTTCTGTCTGGTATTCTGGCCTGAGGAATGAATCAAGTCAAGTGACCTGTTTGAGGATGGTGAAGTGAAGTAGTGATGTAGAACTTACCAAAAGGTAAACAGTAAGACTCGTATTTGGTTTCCCTCTTTCCAATGTCACCTTCATTCTTTGAAATAATGACATTTTAATATTACTGTTACCATTTAACAGAATTAAAGCAACAATTTGAAATGTCATCATAGTGCTTTTCCAGATGTAACAGCTGTTTCTGAGATTCTCTCGTGTTTAGACAGCTTACCTGGGCATACTCTAGTTGCTTGTGCACTATTTGTTACACTAAATTACCATTTTATGCAATTTACTGAAAGCTTGTCATATGACCATAGTAAAATAGAACTTAAAATAACGTTCTGCACCTGCACTTAATCAAAGGGGTATTCCTGGAATAGAATAACTGACATAACAAAGTAATTTCATCTGCCGTAATTTCATCTCACGCAAAGTTAGTGAGATTCAAAGGTAAGTTAGATGATTAGAATCATAACTGGACTGGCTTCCAGCTCTTGCTAAATTTATATTGAAAAATTCCCTTAAGCTTCCACTTTCAACAAAAGTATTACCTGCATAGCTCAAGGAATTCTGAATACCAAATGACATATTGTGTATTAACTTCGCAATGGTAAAGTACATCAAATATACATGCCATCATCCAAATTTTTACAAAGAATCCCTGTTGATAGATCTTGAACAAATGTTTTAATGAATATTGAACTTGTTTGTCAAGAGAAATTACTGAAATCTAAAATGTATTAACTCTTTATATTACAAATTCATCACGTGTATGCTGAAGTTGCCATCATTTTATTTTTCTGAAAATATTGGCTTCCTATCCATTGATAGAGGAAGACTATAGTTGAGTTCTGTGAAACAGATGCAGCTGAGAGGAACTTTCTTGGACTTTGTTTCTCTTGTTTTTAACACTATACAGTGTATTGAAAAGGGCAGTGATTTACCCAGTATTGCACAGGAATAATTAGTAATGTTAGATAAACTCTAAACCAATTACATTTATTTTCCTTTCTTGTCATAAGGTCGGAAGATTTTTCAGGCTGGAGTCATATCCAAGTTATACCACAAGCTTCATTATTGTCAGTTATAAACTATACTTTTATGATTGAGTGGCAACACATACACAAATACACAAACACACACATGCCTTCATACATTCACATATCAAATATAAATTTAAAATTTTAGAAAACATAAATATATAAACAGAGCATCATATAAAGTAACACTAAACGCACTTTTGTTGTTCAGTCTCTCAGTCGTGTCTGAAACTTTGTGACCCCACGGACTGCAGTATGTCAGGCTTCCCTATCCTTCTCATCTCCTGGAGCTTGCTCAGATTCAATGTCCATTGAGTCAGTGATGCCATCCAACCATATCATCCTCTGTTGTCCCTTTTTCTGCCTTCAATCTTTCCTAGCATCAGAGTCTTTTCCAATGAGTCAGCTCTTCGCATTAAGTGACCAAAGTACTGGAGCTTCAGCTTCAGAATCAGTCTGTCCAATGAATATTCAGGGTTGATTTCCTTAGGATTGACTAGTTTGATCTCCTTGCTGTCCAAGGATAAGTGCATTAAACAATACTAAAATCTCTATTGGATCAAAATTTTGGAGAAACCTGTAAGTAATGTTGAAATTAGATAATTCACAACAATATTGTTTAATTTCCAAAGTCTGGCAGTGGTTCTTGAAATTCCCAACTTGGATGCCCAGATATCTTCTTTTGCTTTTTCTTCCCATGTGTACCTCTATCCTTTTATCATTCCCTAACTTATCATGGTCCAAGGACATGAGCCCCCCACCTTTTTTTTTTTAATACTGTTTATTGTGTACTCTGTCTTTAGATATTTAAAACTCTATCTTCACCAGTGAGTTAACTGCTGTCTTTCAGATCAATATGCCTCAAGTTCTTAATATCTCTTTTGTAGCACATTAATATTTTAAGAATAAATGGACTAAATATCATTCTTTCTCTCCAAATTATTTTTTCTTTCTGTATTCATATCTTCATAGGTTAATCCAATGTAATAGTCTAGTATTTTGGATAGATTCATGGAACTCATGATATAGTATGAATCTCTTTTAATCGTAGGGCAGGGGTTAATCAGATTCTTTAAAGAGTCTGTGACCCCAAAATGTTAACAGCTGTGTTATATAATAAACTAGAAACATTGAGCTATTGTACCCTAATTTATATTAATAAATACCTATTCTATCAGATATTAATATGCACAGTTTAGTATCCTAATGCTGTGCTTTATTCCTATCATCACAGCCTTAATTACAACTGTTCTTTTTAAAAATTTTTAAAATTTATTTATTTTAATTGGAGGCTAATTCCTTTACAATATTGTAGTGGTTTTGCCATACATTTACATGAGTCAGCCATGGGTGTACATGTGCTCCCCATCCCATCCCTCTGGATCATCCCAGTGCACCAGCCCTAAGCACCCTGTCTCATGCATCGAACCTGGGAAAAAAAAAGAAAAAACTATTCTTACTTCTCATGTGAATTTTTGCAAGTGTTTTCTGATCAATCTCTTTACTTTCTTCCCCTCAGTCCTTTATACTGCGTCTGAAACTCACTTTCTAAATTTGTATTTGTGTCATATCCCTGCTCACAATGCATCAATAGGCCACATTTATCTTTCTGAGATTATTCTAAGAACCAGAAGCTCTGCAGTGTCTGAGATATCATCCTTTCTCTCACATTGTCATTTTAAAATCTTTCTTTTAATAAGAAGCAGGTACTAATAAGCACATATTTCTCAGGTCAGGTATACTGGGCAAAAACAAAGATAGAGTCATGTATTCAATATATTATTGGCATCTGTGTCTCTAGCTTTATTTCTCACCAGTCATTCTTATACATTCAGCACATTGAAATTAGTGAAGTTATTCAAATATTGACCATATTTTCCCATTGCCTTTCAATGTGTTGTTTCTTCTGGCATGTCCTTCCCCAAATTATTTATCTACCAGACTTCTAGTAGTTCTTTAAATGTCAGCTTGTGTTTTACTTTCTTCTCTAGTCCTCAGTATTATTTAGGGTACCAGTTTATGTGCTCCAAGAGTATTCTCTGCATACTTGTACCACTGCATTTATTGCTATGTTGTGATGATGAATTAATAATCTTTGTCCTTCAATAGAATGTAAACTGAACAGAATGGAGACCTTTTTATCAACAGTAATGTCAACACTCAATCAATTTTTGCTGAATGAATGAATGAATTTATGTTCTATCATTCATCAGCTATGTGACCTTGAGTACAAAATAACCTACCTTCACTCAGTGTTTTGTTATCTTTCTCAATGCTACTTTTCTTATCAATTGTATAGGAATAATAATAATGTGTGCTTTAAAGAGCGGTTTTAAAACAAGATGATAACATCCTATTATGAGTTATGTCATGCTTTGTAATAATTTTCTAGAATTTCCAACTGATTTTTATTACAGATTAGAGAAAATTAAAGGTAGTCATTTGATATTATCACTCATGCTTATTCATGTTATTTTTATTTGGACATAGTGAAATGCTAAATGTCCCTGAAATATACTCCAGAATGAGCCACATAGAAATTTCACCCCTCCCAAGCATTATGGCAGGAGAAAAATGGTAACTGCTTATCTGCTCTGTTATTGCACTCTTAGAATACTGCATCCTCTCCTTTTCAGCCTTCAGTTCAGTTCAGTTCAGTCACTCAGTCGTGTCCGACTCTCTACGACACCATGAATCACAGCATGCCAGGCCTCCCTGTCCATCACCTACTCCCGGAGTTCACTCAAACTCATGTCCATCAAGTCGGTGATGCCATCCAGCCATCTCATTCTCTGTCATCCCCTTCTCCTCCTGCCCCCAATCATTCCCAGCATCAGAGTCTTTTCCAGTGAGTCAACTCGTCGCATGAGGTGGCCAAAGTATTGCAGTTTCAGCTTTAGCATCGGTCCTTCCAATGAACACCCAGGATTGATCTCCTCTAGGATGGACTGGTTGGATCTCCTTGCAGTCCAAGGGACTCTCAAGAGTCTTCTCCAATACCACAGTTCAAAATCATCAATTCTTCGGCAATTAGCTTTCTTCACAGTCCAGCTCTCACATCCATACATGACCACTGGAAAAACCATAGCCTTGACTAGATGGACATTTGTTGGCCAAGTAATATCTCTGCTTTTTAACATGCTTTCTAGGTTGGTCATAACTTTCCTTCCAAGGAGTAAGAGTCTTTTAATTTCATGGCTGCAATCAGCATCTGCAGTGATTTTGGAGCCCAAAAAAATAAAGTCTGACACTGTTTCCCCATCTATTTCCCATGAAGTTACTTCATTGTAAACATCAGTTTCTTGTTGTTTGTCATATATAACCTTCTCCACCCTCATAAATGCTACTGTTATCTTAATAATTGTTTGAAATAATTTCCTGTACAATGTTAGAAACCTCCATCCACAGTTCTTCAGGCACTCTATCAGATGTAATCCTTTAAATCTTATTTGTCACTTCTACTGTATATCATAAGGGATTTGATTTAGGTCATACCCGAGTGGTCTAGTTGTTTTCTCTACTTTTTTCAACTTAAGTCTGAATTTTGTGATAAGAAGTTCGTGATCTGAGCCACAGTAAGCTCCTGGTCTCGTCTTTGCTCACTATATAGAGCTTCTCCCTCTCTGTCTTTGAAGAATATAATCAGTGTGATTTCAGTATTGACCATCTGGTGATGTTCATGTTTAGAGTCCTCTCTTGTGTTGTTGAAAAGACAGTGTTTGCATGACCAGTGCATTCTTTTTCTAAAACTCTGTTAGCTTTTGCTCTGCTTCATTTGGTACTTGAAGGCCAAATTTGCCTGTTACTCCAGGTGTCTCTTGATTTCCTACTTTTGCATTCCAGTCCCCTATGATAAAAATGAATGTCTTTTTTTTTTGTTTTGTTTTAGTTCTCGATCTCGTAGGTCTTAATAGAACCATTCAACTTCAGCATTAGTGGTTGGGGCATAGACTTGGATTAATGTGATACTGAATGGTTTGCCTTGGAAACAAACCAAGTTCAGTCTGTCATTTTTGAGATTGCACCCAAGTACTGCATTTCAGACTCCTGTTGACTATGATGGCTACTCCAATTCTTCTAAAGGATTCTTGTGAACAGTAGTAGATTTAATGGTCATCTGAATTAAGTTCACCCATTCCAGTCCATTTTAGTTCACTGATTCCTAAAATGTTGATGTTCACTCTTGCCATCTCCTGTTTGACCACTTCTAATTTACCTTGATCCATGGAGTTAACATCCCAGGTTCCTATGCAATATTGTTCTTTACAGCATCAGACTTTACTTTCACCTCCAGACACATCCAAAACTGGGCATTGTTTCCGCTTTGGCTCAGCCTCTTAATTCCTTCCAGATCTACTTCTCTGCTCTTCTCCAGAAGTATATAACTCTTCAGTTACATACTTTAAATTCCAACACTTTGACCAAGTAAGGAGGAGCCTGAAAACTGTCCCAATTAGGTCTAAATATTTGAATTTTTTAATAGTTTTCAAAATCAGCTTCAGAAACAATGAGCAACTTTCTTTTACCTTAAGTATAGAGACATAAAGAGAAGACAGATAAAATGAAGGACCTGAGTGAAGTAAGATAAGAATAGGAAGGGAAAAATTGTGAGTCAACTGTGAAGCACTAATTCCTTGCATAGGCAATGGTGGATGTATTTATATTAAGAAAACTGGAAAGTTCTAAAATAAAGGACTTTCTCTAAGAGCCAGTTTACTAGTACTACCTTTGGTAACTGGGAGAAGTGGATGGGACATTCTGAAGAGACAACCATGGCTAAATGCTGAAGAATCGGAATTCTAGCAAACTTTGTAATGCCAAAGAAATACTCATGGCTTTTTCTGCCTAAAGATTATTTTGTAGAAGCTATATGAACTTTAAAATCAGGAGCTGTTTGTCTAATAAACATCCTAAGTCAATTAAAAATGCCTCTATGCATACACGTGGCAAATGCAAGTTATTTTCTGAAGAGTTATCTAAAAGGAAAGGGAAAAAAGCAATTACTTATCCTGATCTATGATGTCAGTAATTACATTTTCTTGTAAACTTAAGTTTTAGAGTAGTCTTAGTAAATGTGAGCTGAGAATGCCTCTGTATTCCCTACCTCCACACAAACATAGCCTCCCCCACTATCCAAATCCCATACCAGAGCAATACTTTGTTTCAGTTCAGTTGAGCTTATGTGTCATCATCACCCAATGTTCATAGTTTTAAATTAGGGTAAAATAATGATGCTAGGTTGAACTGTGGTGCTGGAGAAGACTCTTGAGAGTCCCTTGTACTGCAAGGAGATCCAACCAGTCCATTCTAAAGGAGATCAATCCTGGGTGGTCATTGGAAGGACTGATGCTAAAGCTGAAACTGCAATACTTTGGCCACGTCATGCGACGAGTTCACTCATTGGAAAAGACTCTGATGCTGGGAGGGATTGGGGGCGGGAGGAGAAGGGGATGACAGAGAATGAGATGGCTGGATGGCATCACTGACTTGATGGACATGAGTTTGAGTGAACTCTGGGAGTAGGTGATGGACAGGGAGGCCTGGCGTGCTGTGATTCATGGGGTCGCAAAGAGTCGGACATGACTGAGTGACTGAACTGAACTGAACTGAACTGAATGATGCTAGGAGGGATTGGGGGTGGGAGGAGACGGGGACGACAGAGAATGAGATGGCTGGACGGCATCATCGACTCTATGGACATGAGTTTGAGTGAACTCCGGGAGTTGGTGATAGACAGGGAGGCCTGGCATGAGGCTGTGATTCATGGGGTAGCAAAGAGTCGGACACGACTGAGCGACTGAACTGAACTGAACTGAACTGAATGGTGTTTATTCCTGGTGGTGTATATCCTACAGATTTTATGCCTCGTTATAATATTATACAGAATATTTTCACTGTCCTCCAAATTCTCTCTCCTGCATTTATTCATCCTTCCTTCCCCTACTAAGCCCCTGGAAATCATTGATTTATTTTTTTTCTTTTTTTACTATTTCTATAGTTTATCTTTTTCAGAACGTCACATAATTGAAATAATACACCATGAGTTCTTTTTTTAAGAATTGTTTTTTTCTCTTAATGCTGTACGTTTAACTTTCCTCCATATATTTCCATGGACTGATAGCTCATTTCTTTTTAGTGTAGAACAATATTCCATTGTCTGTACCACCATTTATTTATCCACTCACCTACTCAAGCACACCTTGGTTGCTTCCAAATTTTGGTAGTTGTAAATAAAGTTGTCATAAACATCTATGTTCCAGTTTTCATGTGGACATATTTATGAGTTTCAGATCATTTCAGTAAATACCAAGGAGGGCAAATGCAGGATTGCATGATAAGACTATATTTAATATTCTGAGAAAAAGTCGAACTGTCTTCCAAAGTGTCTGTACAATTTTACATTCCTATCAGGAATGAATGAGAATTTCTATTGCCCCACATTCTTGTCAGCATTTGCTGTTGTCACCATTCTAGACTTTTTGGGCATTCTAAGAAATATATAATGGTAGCTCATTGAGGAAAAAAAAAATTGTGGTACCCTAATTACCAGTGTCTTCCCTGGTAGCTCAGCAGGTAAGAAATCTACCTGCAATGTGGGAGACCCTGGTTCGATTCCTGGGTTAGCAAGATCCCCTCGAGAAGGGATAAGCTACCAACTCCAGTGTTCTTGGGCTTCCCTGGTGGCTCAAATGGTAAAGAATCTGCCTGCAATCCAGGAGACCTGGGTTTGATCCCTGGGTTGGGAAGATCTACTAGAGAAGGGCATGGCAGCCCACTCCAGTATTCCTGCCTGGAGAATCCCCATGGACAGCGAAGCCTGGTGGGCTACAGTTCATGGGTTGCAAAGAGTCAGACATGACTGAGAGAGTAAGCACAGCACAGAGACCTGTGTGTGACATTAAACATTTTTTTCATAGACTTATTTGCCATCGGTATATATTACTTGGTGGGTTATCTGATCAGATATTTTGCCTTTGTTAAAATCAAGTCTTTTTGTTGTGAGTTTTAAGAGTTTTTTTTATATATTTTGGTTAGTGATACTTTATCAAATATTGTATATCCTTCTGCTAATTTTTCCCAGTCCATAGCTTATCCTCTTAATCCCTAATACATTTTACACTGATTTCAAGAATTATATATTTCTTCTAATTATGAATAAAAAATGTCCAGAGGAAAATTTTAAAAGAATATTCATTATTAGAGTTTTGAGCAAGTATTAATTTGAGCCATCGGAGAAGGCAATGGCAACCCACTCCAGTACTCTTGCCTTGAAGAATCCCATGGACGGAGGAGCCTGGTAGGCTGCAGTTCATGGGGTCGCTAAGAGTAGGACACGAATGAGCGACTTCACTTTCACGCATTGGAGAAGGAAATGGCAACCCACTCCAGCGTTCTTGCCTGGAGAATCCCAGGGACAGCAGAGCCTGTTGGGCTGCCGTCTATGGGTGACTTAGCAGCCACAGCAGCAGCAGCAGCATTAATTTGAGCCATAGGGAATTGTTCTTTTCATAGGTCAAAAAGTGACAGGAAATTTTGTTGTTCATGAATTTCATGTTCTAAGGTTTGTATTTTTGAATTTCTTAAAAAAATAGAGTAAATTTTAGGTTTAGGTCTAAGTGTTAAAGATAATAATATTCTAAGTCCAGAGGATCTCTCCCTGTTGGTACTATTTATCTTTGGATGGACAATACATTTTTATGCAGGACTTCCCATGCATTGTAGGTTGAGCCACATCTCTGGCCTCTAGGCACTGGAAACTTTCCATCCAATGTTATGATAACCAAAAAATTTCTCTCGGAATTTCCAAATGTCTTTTGAGGGTTTAAAGACTCCCCAGTTGAAAACCATTTTTCTAATGATACTCTACTGTGATAATGGCTTATTTTTTAGAAAATTATACCTACTATCTTATACTCACAAGAGCATATACAATTTGTTTGATCTCTTTCAGATCTTAAACAAGAACTCTCAATTTCTAGGAATAAACTGATTAAAGCACTTAGCATCTCATCATTGTCTAGAAATCAGAAAGAGACTAAAGCAGTTGCTAAAATTTGACAGTTATTTTTCTCATAAACATGTTTTTACAGCTTTATTGAAATGTAAATGACAAATAAAATTGTAATGTGTTTAAAATGTACAAATGTGATGATTTTGATATATTTATGTATACATTTTGACAGACTCCCAAACATCAATTTAATTAATACATCCATCACAGTATTATCAACCTTAGTAGCCATGTTATACGTTAGATCCTTAGATCTTACTTATCTTATAGTGTGAAGTTTGTACCCTTTTACTAGCTTCTCCCTATTTTTTTCACCCTGTAGACTCTGGTAGCTACCATTCTTATGCTGTTTCTGTGTTTATGTTTATATTTTTAAAAAAGATTTCACGTATAAGTGATTTTTTATGCTGTCTTTCTATGTCTGGCTTATTTCTCTTAGCATAATGCCCTACAGTTTTATCTATCTTGTCACAAATGACAGGATTTCCTTCCTTTTTTAAGCTGAATAATATTCCATAGCGTGTATGGGTGTATATATATATATATATGTGTGTGTGTGTGTGTGTGTGTGTGTGAATATACATATATATACATATATACACCATATTTTATATATATACCATATATATATACACACACACCATATTTTCTTTATCCATTCACTTATCACAGACTGAGTTTATTTCTATACCTTGGCTGTTGTGAATGATGCTGCTATGAATATAAGAGTATGTATCTCTTTGAAATAGTGGTTTTGTTTCTTTTGGATATAAACACAAAGGTGGGAATGCTATATCATATTATAGTTGTACTTTTAATTTCTTGAGTAACCTTCATACAGTTTTCCCTAGTGGCTTTACTAGTATATTCCCATAAACAGGATACAAAATTTCCTCTTCTCCACATCCTCATCAGCATTTGTTATCTTGTTTGATTGATGATAGCCATTCTAACAGGTGATCAGTAGTGTCTCTTTGTGGTTTTGATTTGCATTTCCCTGATGATTAGACTGAGCGACTGAACTGAACTGAACTGAACTGACGATTAGTGAATTTGGGCGCCTTTTCATATACCTTTTGGCCATTTGTATGTCTTGTCTGGAAAACTGTCTATTCAGGTCCTTTGCCCATTTTTCAATTGGGTTATTTATTTCTTTGCTATTGAATTGTGTGTTTCTTGTATATTTTTGATTGTGGCTTGCAAATGTTTTCTCCCATTCCATATGATGCCTTTTTATTATGTTGATGGTTTCTTTTGATGGACAAGAGCTTTTTAGTTTGATATATTTCCATTTGTTTATTCTCACTTTTGTTGCCAATCTAAGAAATCATCACCAGCTCCAATGTTAAGTAGCTTCTTCCCTATGTTTCTTCTAAAATTTTTATGATTTTGGATCATGTATTAAAGTAATACATTTTGAGTTATTTTTGTACATGGTCTAAATAGGGATCTAATTTCATTCTTTTGAATGTCAATATGCAGTTTTTGCAACACCATTTACTGAAGAAATTATACTTCCCCATTTTTATTCTTGTTGTAAAATAATTGACCATAGATATGCTGCTGCTGCTGCTGCTAAGGCACTTCAGTCGTGTCCAACTCTGTGTGACCCCATAGACGGTAGCACACCAGGCTCCTCCGTTGCTGGGATTCTCTAGGCAAGAATACTGGAGTGGGTTGCCATTTCCTTCTCCAATGCATGCATGCATGAGAAGTCGCTTCAGTTGTGGCCGACTCTGTGTGACCCCATGGACAGCAGCCCACCAGGCTCCTCTGTCCACGGGATTCTCTAGGCAAAGAATAACTGGAGTGGGTCACCATGTCCTTCTCCCCATAGAAATGCATGGGTTTATTTTTATTCCATTCATCTATGTGTTTATTTTTATGCAAATATGCTATTTTGATTACTCTAGCTTTGTAATATAGTTTGAAATTAAGAAGTGTGATGCCTCCCATTTCACTTTTCTAACTCAAAATTACTTTGACTATTTGGAGTCTTTTGTGGTTCCATACATATAGTAAGGTTTTTTATTATTTCTATGAAAAATGCCATTGGAATTGAATTCTCATAGACATTGTGTTGAATTTGTAGATATTTTGGGGGTAGTATGGACATTTCAACAATGCTAATTCTTCTAATGACCCTGATGCTGTGAAAGATTGAAGGAAGGAGGAGAAGGGGATGATAGAGAGTGAGATGGTTGGATGGCATCATTGACTCAATGGACATGAGTTTGAGGAAACTCTGGGAGACAATGAAGGACAGGGAAGCCTGGCATGCTGCAGTCCATATGGTTGCAAAGAGTTGGACACGACTGAATGACTGAAATGAACTGAACTGAATATATCAACATGGAATATCTCTTCTTTGTGTCTTCAATTTCTGAAATTGAAGTCCCACTTTTATCAATGTTTTATAGTTTATAATGTACAGATCTTTTACTTTCTAGGTTAAACTTTTCCTAGGTATTTTGCTTTTGATACTATTATAAATGAAACTCTCATCTTAATTTCTCTTTCCCTCTTTTCACCATTGAGAGTGATATTTCCTACGGCTTTTTCATACATGGCCATTATTGAAATAATTTCTTCTATTCATAGTTTATTGAGAGTTTTTTTAAATTTTCTACTATGAAAGGGTGTTTAATTTTGTCAGATGCTTTTTCTGCATCTGTTGAGATGATCATATGATTTTTATCATTAATTTTGCTAATGTGTTATATCACTTTTATTGAATTGCATTTGTTAAGCCATCTTTGAATCCCAGGAATAAATGCCACTTGATTATGATGTATGACCCTTTTAGTGTTCTGCTGAATTTGATTTGCTAGTATTTTGTTGAGAAATTTTCATAAATGGTCATAAGAAATATTGGCCTATAATTTTCTTTTCTTGTAGTGTCCTTATCAGGCTTTGATAGCAAGATAATGCTGCCCTTGTAAAATGACTTTGGAAGTGTTCCCTCCTTTTCCACTTTTTGAAGGAGTTTAAGTAGAGTCTTTTAATTCTTTAAATGTTTGGTAAATGTCATCTATGAAACCGTCCCATGTCCTGGACTTTGCTTTGTTGGGGGATTAGTTTTTGATAGCTGATTCAAAATCTTATTAGTAATTGTTCTGTTCAGATTTTTCTCTGTACTGGACCATACGTATAGCCTGGGGTGGTGCTCCAATGCCCATTTAAAAAACTGCTTCTTTATTTTCCATAATCTGGAGTGATTTGGAATGATTCCCCTGTTGCCTGTCAGAGCTAGGTGACTTTGGGTCCCATACCTGGAGTGGCAGTCATAAATGCTGGGACTTAAGATGTGTGGACAGAATCCTACAAAGGAGATACTGGCAACCTGTCTTTATTGTTGGAGTGAGCCAGAGAAAGACCCCATCAACTCGTTTGGATTCTGTGGAGCATGGCAGTCAGCACATAGATGGCATGCAAACTAGAAGCTGGGCGCTTAGACTACACTTTGTAAAGTACTCATCAAACCCCCTCTGGAGATGAGTGTTTTTGCCTGCTTTATCTGTGCTGAGCCCTGCGTGGATAGCCTTGGTAAGTGTACATGTACCCATTTACAATTGTTTCTTTGTTTACTATATAGTTGGATCTCAGATATACTGCAAGTTCAGTTCCAGAACACAGAAATTAAGTGAGCATCACAATAAAGCAAGTAACACAATTTTTTTTTATTTCCCAGTGCACATAAAAGCTATGTTTACACTATAGTCTATGAAGAGCAATAACATTGTCTAAAACAACAATGTAAAAATATTTTATTGCTAAAATATGCCAACCATTATTTGATAATGCAAGATCACCATGAACCTTCAATTTATAAAAACTGCATTATCTGTGAAGCACAATTAAGTGAAGTGGAATAAACCAGGTATGCCAGTGGTCCTGTGGAACCATGAATACAAGGCCCAAGGGCTTTCAGATTTTGGTGTTGTAAGGGCTCATAGCCTTAAAAACTGGAGCACTAGATGTGTGGTCCAAACCATTTACTTCTCAGGTAAAGCTGGGAGTTGAGGTTCCCTTCTGATTCTATGGTGCTGTGCGAGGGGTAGGGCTTATAGACAGAGTGTATCACAGCCATCTCTACCCATTTTCATGTGGATACTTTCTCATTTTACTACTGTGTAGGAGTTACTCAGCTAGTTTTTGGATTTCTTTCAGAGGAAATTGCTCTATGTATAGCTGTAACACTGTCTCTATGGAAGGAGAAATTTCAGGAACCTCCTATGTCGCCATCTTGGTCCAGAGTCCCACGGCTTTGGTAGTGAGAGCTTGAAGTTTCTTGACGGAGAATACTCTATTCCTTACCTGGCCTGTTCCTTACTAATATTTCTGTAGATAAAATTTCCATGAGTCTAAAGGAAGACATCAATACAACTAAAATGAAATAAAAACCTCTCACCTTTTAAAACTCCAACACTGTAAGAATTTATTCTCATCTTAATAGCAATCTAAATTTTCTCTTTCTCTTTTCTTCCTGTTTGATACATATAAGGAAAATGTGTGGTTTTTTCCCCTCATGGTTGGCAGTCCCATATACTGCTATAGTTATTTCAACCTGTGTATCGGTATTAACTATGAGACTTGAGAGTTTTAACTATTTTTTAAAACCATGTAATCTGCAAAATCTTTCAGAGATAAGGATACTGCTTTGTGGTCATTACTTTCAGTCCAAACTAGGCATTAATTTCCTTAAATTCCCTTTACCAAACACAAAAAGAGAATGAGAGAAAGGAGGATAATTTAAATATTCCTGTGGTGCTTGTAGAACGGCAGTGCTGTGCATCCTTATTTCACTGCAGACAACAATTCTATATACCAAGAGGATAATTTTTTTTCTCAGTGGACTCCAGCAGATAAATTTTTATTGGTGTAAATAATTCAGCAGCTTGTTATAATGAAACCACTTCACATTAAGCATTTCCTTGCTCTGTCTTAAATGTACACAGATATTCCACAGGATGCTACTAATATCTGATGCAAACTGAAGGTTTCCCAGTTTATGATGCGCTGTAGCTCTTTAAGGACCTGAGCCCATTGCTAAGGGATGTGGTTCAACATTTGCAAGAAAAAGAAAAGCTAAGCAGAGTGCAAAGTAAAGGAACAAAGAAAAAATAGAGCTTTACTGGTCATTATGTTGATCTGAGAGCTTTCATAGTCACAGCACATCTGGAGGTTAGTTTTCAAGCTGGTCCTTCAGAGACCGTGAAGGAGATTAAAATTTATATAGAGCAGATATAATTCTCAATAAAATTTAAGGGGTAGTGACAAGTTTCCATATTTGGAAGTTCTCTTTTTTAATCTCCCGTAAGAATAGAAAATAAGATTATACACAATCTAAACTTTTTCTTTTTGAGATATAAAGGACAGTTCATTTAAAAGCCAAAAAAAAATGTTTTTATGGTACTCTATAGAGTTCTTCCTGACTTCACAGCTTCAGTCTGTAAATCTTTTCTGATAAATTTTTCTTTGAGGAAGAAGTCCACTTGCCTATTGGTGAGTTGTCTTAGGATTGAGTTGCTCTCTGAGGCAGTGTTCAGGCACTGCTCTGGAAGATCCATTGCCAAACTTTTCCCCACAAGCCTGACTTCTTCCACTTCACCACCAGTTTTGACTTATAACAGGCTTCAGAATTATTTTTGGTATACAGTAATTTGGGTCTTGTTTAATATTTTTGTACTTGACTGGTATCAAAGGGATAAATTCCTAAGGGGGATATTTTGACAAATTCAAATGTAGCTTATAAATATTTTATTCAGCTTGTGATTTAATGTAATATCTGGCTTGCAGATCATGATGCCAGCTTCCTCAGCTTCCCATTAGAATGTGTAAGAGGAAAGAAACCAATTTTCCCAGTCCTAAGGTTGGCAGTTTACTTATGGCTAAAATCTGAGAGAAATATAAGCTATATAGAATGTAAGTGAAACCAGATTGAGAAAAGCATGTTTAGACTATCTGAAAAAAGACAGACATCAGAATCCTCCTTTATTCCTTATACCCTGATTCAGTGTCTTTATCAGCCATTGGGCAACTGTATCTAGGTCCCTCAGGAACCAGTTCCTAAAGTGATCTGATTAATATGGCCTCCCTTCTAGCAATTATTTTTAATTGCATTAGCAAAAGACAAAATATATTTTCATTATAAATGCACACTATACTGTAAAGGGAAAAGACTCACTTGTACTCTCTTCCATCACACTCATATCTGAGAGAATCCTTGTTGCTAATTTGGTATGTCGTTGCAGGTCATTTTAATATGCATTTGAATATATGTGAATATATGTACATCTGTGCTATAAACATGAGAAGGTATGTTTTCATTATTTATATACACACATATACACATTCTTTGTTGTTATAAATAAAACTGTATATTATGTATTACTTAGTATCTTTCTCTTTGCTACTTTTTAAAAATTAATAACCTGTGTGTTGTGTCTTACACAATTGTTTTGCATATAGAAAAGAACTTCTGCATAGCAGTGCATAATATTGATGCCCCATGGTTTCATTAACCACTTCCTTGTATACAGTGTTTCTATTTTTTTGATTAATTATAAAGTGCCTAAGTCATGTTTGCTCATATACCTGATTACTTCTCTAGGAAAAATATCTCAGTTCAGTTCAGTCACTAAGTCATGTCCGACTCTTTGCGACCCCATGAATCTCAGCACGCCAGGCCTCCCTGTCCATCACCAACTCCCAGAGTTCACTCAAACACGTCCATTGAGCCAGTGATGCCATCTAGCCATTTCATTCTCTGTCGTCCCCTTCTCTTTCTGCCCCCAATCCCTCCCAGCATCAAAGTCTTTTCCAGTGAGTCAACTCTTCTCATAAGGTTGCCAAAGTATTGGAGTTTCAGCTTTAGCATCAGTCCTTACAATGAACTCCCAGGACTAATCTCCTTTAGGGTGGACTGGTTGGATCTCCTTGCAGTCCAGGGGATTTTCAAGAGTCTTCTCCAACACCACAGTTCAAAAGCATCAGTTCTTTGGTGGTCAGCTTTCTTCACTGTCCAACTCTCACATCCATACGTGACCACTGGAAAAACCATAGCTTTGACTAGATGGACTTTTGTTGGCAAAGTAATGTCTCTGCTTTTTAATATGCTATCTAGGTTGGTCATAACTTTCCTTCCAAGGAAGAAAAATATCTATAAGTTGCTTTATTAGTCTACCTTCACATAAGAAATGGATGAAAATATCCATTTTTTTAATATACTTGCCAAAGTGGAATCATATATTTTCTCAATTTTGCCAGTCTAAAAGCAATAATGCCCTGTATTAATTTTCTGTCAATTTCTAATGAATTTCAGCATCTGGTTTTGTATTTCTTCTTTTTGCGATAGCCTGTGGTGTTCTTTGCCCATTCTTTTTCTGAATTATTTGTCTTTTATTTTTAGAAATTTTATTTGGATGGTTTTTATATTCTGCTGGTTAATTTTGTGCCAATCAGAAATGGTAAGCTTCAGAAAACAACAGGAAATGAGAATGAGAATTAACAGTGGCATATTATGCTCTGGAAATTTTAGCTTCACAAATAAATCATCACAAGTGGGGGCTCAGAAGAACCACAGTACTAACTGGAGCTAGGGGTTGAAATGTTTTATGGTCATGTTGAAATGACCTTAGTTTATTTAATATATGAGAAAGTCAAACAGGAATGTAGGGGAAGTTACAGCAGGTAAAACATATTCATACATGAGAATTGAATGAGTGAGGTGCTATATACATACAAATATACACACACACATACATACATATATATATATGTTTTCCCTCTGGCCATTAATCTGAGCGGGAAGGTCAGCTTTCTTTAGAAGTTGATGAGAGTAAAGCAAAGGACAATCCCTCTTATTTATAGATTGATAAAGAGAAAAAGATTGTGTGGGTGGAGAGTAAAAAAACAAAACATTCAAACAGGAATACGAAGAAGGACTTGTTTTCAAAGATAAAACTGGATTTAATGCAATTAATATATTTAAGGACTATATATATTATTGCCTATCTCATAATAGAATTAATGTCATCCGTATGGAGGGAAAGCAGAATTTTTAAGTCATTTTTAATTTTTTTTAATTTTAATTTTTTTATTTTTTAAATTTTAATTGGAGGCTAAATGCTTAACAATATTGTATTGGTTTTGCCATACATTGACATGAATCAACCTTGGGTGTACATGTGTTCCCCATCTTGAACCCACCTCACACCTCACTCCCCATATCATCCCTCTGGGTCATCCTAGTGCACCAGCCCTGAGCATCCTGTATCATGCATCGAACCTGGACTGGTGATTCATTTCACATATGATAATATACATGTTTCAATGTCATTCTCCCAAATCATCCCACCCTCGTCCTCTCCCACAGAGTCCAAAAGACTGTTCTATATACCTGTGTCTCTTTTGCTGTCTCACATATAGGGTTATTGTTACCATCTTTCTAAATTCCATATATATGCATTAGTATACTGTATTGGTGTTTTTCTTTCTGGCTTACTTCACTCTGTATAATAGGCTCCAGTTTCACCCACCTCATTAAAACTGATTCAAATGTATTCTTTTTTAATGGCTGAGTAATATTCCATTGTGTATATGTACCAGGGCTTTCTTATCCACTCATTTGCTAATGGACATCTAGGTTGCTTCCATGTCCTGGCTATTATAAACAGTGCTGCGATGAACACTGGGGTACACGTGTCTCTTTCAATTCTGGTTTCCAGTGGGATTGCTGGCTCACATGGCAGTTCTATTTCCAGTGTTTTAAGGAATCTCCACACTGTTCTCCATAGTAACTGTACTAGTTTGCATTCCCACCAACAGTGTAAGAGGGTTCCCTTTTCTCCACACCCTCTCCAGCATTTATTGCTTGTAGAGTTTTGGATAGCAGCCATTCTGACCGGCGTGAGATGGTACTTCATTGTAGTTTTGATTTTCATTTCTCTGATAATGAGTGATGTTGAACATCTTTTCATATGTTTGTTAGCTATCTGTATGTCTTCTTTGGAGAAATGTCTGTTTAGTTCTTTGGCCCATTTTTTGATTGGGTTGTTATTTTTCTGGAATTGGGTGGTAGGAGTTGGTTGTATATTTTTGAGATTAATTGTCAGTTGCTTTGTTTGCTATTATTTTCTCCCATTCTGAAGGCTGTCTTTTCACTTTGCTTATAGTTTCCTTCGTTGTGCAAAAGCTTTTAAGTTTAATTAGGTCCCATTTGTTTACTTTTGCTTTTATTTCCATTACTCTGAGAGGTGGGTGAGAGAAGATCCTGCTGTGATTTATGTTGGAGAGCGTTTTGCTTATGTTTACCTCTAGGAGTTTTATAGTTTCTGGTCTTACATTTAGGTCTTTAATCCATTTTGAATTTATTTTTGTGTATGGTGTTAGAAAGTGATCTAGTTTCATTATTTTATGAGTGGTTGATCAGTTTTTCCAGGACCACTTGTTAAAGAGATTGTCTTTTCTCCATCTGAAATGGAACTGACCCCACACTGCCCATAACAGCTCCAGAGAAATTCCTAGATATATTTTTACTATTATCATTTTTTTAATTATAAAAGTTTTTTTCTTTTTTTATAAGTCCTTTATTACTCCTTTAATTTTCATTTTTATAACCTAATATTACCTTGCAAAAAAAGCCTATTTTTAAAACATACTTCATATATATTTCTTATACTTTTTGTGATTTTTTTTTTTTTTTTTAGTATTGTATTTTTGAGAGTATAACCTCTACTCTAGATTTTTAATCTTTGCTTTTTGGTATTTGTTATCAATTTTGTACCGAGAGTTATGACCAACCTAGATAGTATATTAAAAAGCAGAGATATTACTTTGCCAACAAAGGTCCGTCTAGTCAAGGCTATGGTTTTTCTAGTGGTCATGTATGGATGTGAGAGTTGGACTGTAAAGAAAGATGATCGCCGAAGAATTGATGCTTTTGAACTGTGGTGCTGGAGAAGACTCTTGAGAGTCCCTTGGACTGCAAGGAGATCCAACCAGTCCATTCTAGAGGAGATCAATCCTGGGTGTTCATTGGAAGGACTGATGCTAAAGCTGAAACTCCAATACTTTGGCCACCTCATGAGAAGAGTTGACTCACTGGAAAAGACTCTGATGCTGGGAGGGATTGGGGGCAGGAGGAGACCGGGACGACAGAGAATGAGATGGCTGGATGGCATCACCAGCTCGATGGACATGAGTTTGAGTGAACTCCAGGAGTTGGTGATGGACAGGGAGGCCTGGCATGCTGCAATTCATGGGGTCGCAGAGTGTTGGACACGACTGAGCGACTGAACTGAACTGAACTGAACTGAACTGAAAGGGTTTAGAGAAGAACTAGGAGATGTGACTATGAGGAAACAAGCACAGTAGGAGAGAAAGCAGAGGGAATGAAATACTTGAATCCAAGTGAAACATGTGATTCTAGGAAGGAAAGAGCTCCTCTGTTCAGCAGTATCTGATAGGTTTGTGTACAATGACCACTGGATTGTGGCAGTCCCTGCTGACCTAGACAAAAGTTACTTTGGTGGATTAGTGTGGGATAAAATCTAATTAAATTGAGTTCAAGAGAAAATAGATGCATAGAACAGTCTTTGGGACTCTGTGGGAGAGGGTGAGGGTGGGATGATTTGGGAGAATGGCATTGAAACACGTATGTTGTCATATGTGAAACGAATCACTAGTTCAGGGTCGATGCATGTTATAGGATGCTCGAGGCTGGAGTGCGGGGATGACCCAGAGGGAGGATAAAGGGAGGAGGGAGGTGGGAAGCGGGTTCAGGAGGGGGAACTTATGTAAACCCGGGGCAAATTCATATCAATGTATGGCAAAACCAACCAATATAATATTGTAAAATAATTTGCCTCCAATAAAAAATAAATTAATTACTCAAAAAAAAGAGAAAATAGAAGAATTGCACATAATGAGTATAGAAATCTCCATATCAGCTATTTACATAATTATATTAACTGTAATGCCACATAACATTATTTATCTCAAATAGCAGTGGAGAATGTCTAAAAGTATTTCAAGTGCTTTCTAAAAAATAATGGTACATATTTAATGAAAAAAAACTAGAAGTGATTCAGAATTCTCTAAATGAAGTAGGAGGATTTGACACAATCTTACGTTTGAGTTTACAATTGATACTTAACTTTGAAACTGTTATTGAAGCAGAAGTTTCCCTTCTCAACCCCCCTGGACTAATGATAAAATTGACAAAAGATAGATTAAAAAGGAAAACATATATTTTAATTCTTGAGCATGGAAGTCTCATAGAAACAGGACCGATGAAGTGGCCAAAGCAGGCAACTTTTATACTTTTTAGGCAAAGAAATAATAAACGTGAGAGGAATTGACAGGACAAAAACCTAGGTTTGGGTGCTTAATTAGTGAGGAAGTAACGTAGGAATACTCAGCAGAAATTAATTTAAACAAGTTTTGGGCTTGAGGAAATAAATTCAAGAAGTAACAAGGTTTGTTTCTATAGGCTTCTTGACCCCAAATTGTCTATCTCTCAATATAACAGTGTCTTATCCTCAAATGCAAGGAATGAGATTTTCACATGAGAGAATTATTTCCTGCTTTCAGGGAGACAAACCGTCCATGTTCCATCAGCTCTTTTTTAAGTAATCTTAAAGTAAACAATATGCCATTGAGGCATACATGGGGTTAGCCTGCTCTGGGCCCCAACAAAGTTCAAGTTAAGAAGCATTTTTATTGAAGTAGATTGTTTTGGTCCAATTCACAGATTATGTATTCCTTTGATAGCCTGGCCACTGTAGTAATGGAAGAAGAGTAGAGTGAAAATAGATAAACTTGGAGCAGTCAATAATTAAGTTTTGTAAATAAGATCAGATACTAATGCGAAGAGCTGACTCATTTGAAAAGACCCTGATGCTGGGAAACATTGAGGGCAGGAGGAGAAGGGGACGACAGAAGATTAGATGGTTGGATGGCATCACTGACTCAACGGACATGAGTTTGGGTAAACTCCAGGAGATGGTGATGGACAGGGAAGCCTGGCATGCTGCGGTTCATGGGGTTGCAAATAGTCGGACACGACTGAGTGACTGAAGTGAACTGAACTGATTGATTATATGTGACAGTTATGACATTTAACCTCAATCACATACCTGTTTCATATACCTCTTACATCTTTATTTAAAAATAGTGACTCAAAAACAATTAAATATTTCAAAATCAATTCAAATGATAGCTTTAAATTTTGGGGATACTTTTTCTCAATATTTAAAAATAAAACCCATCTTTCCATTTCTTCCACCCTTCACTCTCATCCTCTGGCAGCTATCAATCTGTTCTCTGGGTCTGTGAGCTTGTTTTTTGTAATATATATATATATATACATTTTTAGGATCCACATATAAAAGAAATCAAATGGTATTTGTCTTTCTCTGACTTTTTTCAATTAGCATAATGCCCTCAAGATTCACCAGTGGTATTATTGGAGATAGCAAGATTTCATTTTTTTTATGGCTGAATAATATTCTACTATGTATGCATATACACACAGCAATAATTTATCTATTCATCCATCAATGGACACTTAGGTTGTTTTCATGTCTCAGTTATTACAAATAATGCTGCAATGAATATGAGGGTGCTCGTTCAGTTTATTCCATTTTTAAACTTTCATTAGTTTAGAAATCATATAGTATATATAAGCCTAACAATATTGATTAAATCAAGGCTATCTCTTTTTTCAGATGCAAAGTATGATATTATTCCCCAGTATCATGGTGTTAATGCATTCAGTATAAGTTAAAGTGAAAACATCTCATGAAGCATTAAAAGTAATAATATAACAATTTTAGGGCATTAACAGTATTCAATCTTTAACTTTTACATTGAAAATGTATGTAAGATAAATACGTTTATAATATAGCAAGAGCTTTGAGTAAACACCTCTTGTTGCTAAAGCATTACAAGACACATATAATCCTGATGTACTCATTTTCAGCAAGAAAAGCTGAATTTTAAAGATTTATAAATGACTAAAGTATGGCCACCTCATGCGTCAAGTTGACTCACTGGAAAAGAGTCTGATGCTAGGAAGAATTGGGGGTGGGAGGAGACGGGAACGATAGAGAATGAGATGGCTGGATGGCATCACCGACTCGATGGACATGAGTTTGAGTGAACTCTGGGAGTTGGTGATGGACAGGGAGGCCTGGCGTGCTGTGATTCATGGGGTCGCGGAGAGTCGGACACGACTGAGCAACTGAACTGAACTGAACTGAAAGTACCTTACTAGCTAAGTCTAATTAATAACAGTTGTGCACATTTTAACTCTTCCATGTTCAACCTAATGACTCATTTACTTAACTAGAATTGACTTACAAAGTGAGACAAAGAAAGTTTTTCGTGCCTTCGCTATTCTGAGAAGACTAGCTTCAAATGCCACAATGAGCAAATCCTTCTACCAAATATAGTTCAGTTCAGTTCAGTCACTCAGTCATGTCCGACTCTCCGCGACCCCATGAATTACAGCACGCCAGGCCTCCCTGTCCATCACCAACTCCCGGAGTACACTCAGACTCATGTCCACAGAGTCGGTGATGCCATCGAGCCATCTCATCCTCCATCGTCCTCTTCTCCTCCCGCCCCCAACCTTTCCCAGCATCAGAGTCTTTTCCAGTGAGTCAACTCGTCGCATGAGGTGGCCAAAGTATTGCAGTTTCAGCTTTAGCATCAGTCCCTCCAATGAACATCCAGGATTGATCTCCTCTAGGATGGACTGGTTGGATCTCCTTGCAGTATAAGGGACTCTCAAGAGTCTTCTCCAACACCACAGTTCAAAAGCATCGATTCTTCGGCGATCAGCTTTCTTCACAGTCCAACTCTCACATCCATACATGACCACGGGAAAAACCATAGCCTTGACTAGACGGACCTTGGTTGGCAAAGTAATGTCTCTGCTTTTTAATATACTATCAAGGTTGGTCATAACTTTCCTTCCAAGGAGCAAGCGTCTTTTAATTTCATGGCTGCAATCAGCATCTGCAGTGATTTTGGAGCCCAAAAAAATAAAGTCTGACACTGTTTCCAGTGTTTTTCCATCTATTTCCCATGAAGTGATGGGACCAGATGCCATGATCTTTGTTTTCTGAATGTTGAGCTTCAAGCCAACCTTTTCACTCTCCTCTTTCACTTTCATCAAGAGGCTTTTGAGTTCCTCTTCACTTTCTGCCATAAGGGTAGTGTCATCTGCATATCTGAGGTTATTGATATTTCTCCCAGCAATCTTGATTCCAGCTTGTGCTTCTTCCAGCCCAGCGTTCCTCATGATGTACTCTGCATATAAGTTAAATAAGCAAGGTGACAATATACAACCTTGACGTACACCTTTTCCTATTTGGAACCAGTCTGTTGTTCCATGTCCAGTTCTAACTGTTGCTTCCTGACCTACATACAGGTTTCTCAAGAGGCAGGTTAGGTGGTCT
Source organism: Moschus berezovskii (assembly GCF_049115385.1). Taxonomy (NCBI): domain Eukaryota; kingdom Metazoa; phylum Chordata; class Mammalia; order Artiodactyla; family Moschidae; genus Moschus; species Moschus berezovskii. Next base: position 31,462,164 of record NC_142480.1, read on the forward strand.
GGTATTCTCATCTCTTTCAGAATGTTCCACAGTTTATTGTGATCGACACAGTCAAAGGCTTTGGCATAGTCAATGAAGCAGAAATAGATGTTTTTTCTGAAACTCTCTTGCTTTCTCCATGATCCAGCGGATGTTGGCAATTTGATCTCTGGTGCCTCTGCCTTTTCTAAAACCTACTTGAACATCTGGGAGTTCACGGTTTACATACTGCTGAAGCCTGGCTTGGAGAATTTTGAGCATGACTTTACTAGCGTGTGAGATGAGTGCAATTGTGTGGTAGTTTGAGCATTCTTTGGCATTGCCTTTCTTTGGGATTGGAATGAAGACTGACCTCTTCCAGTCCTGTGGCCAACGCTGAGTTTTCCAAATCTGCTGGCCTAGTGAATGCAGCACTTTCACAGCATCATCTTTCAAGACTTGAAATAGCTCAACTGGAATTCCATCACCTCCACTAGCTTTGTTCGTAGTGATGCTTTCTAAGGCCCACTTGACTTCACATTCCAAGATGTCTGGCTCTAGGTCAATGATCACGTTATCGTGACTATCCTGGTCGTGAAGATCTTTTTTGTACAGTTCTTCTGTGTATTCTTGCCACCTCTTCTTAATATCTTCTGCTTCTGTTAGGTCCATACCATTTCTGTTCTTTATCGAGCCCATCTTTGCATGAAATGTTCTCTTGAAATCTCTAATTTTCTTGAAGAGATCTCTTGTCTTTCCCATTCTGTTGTTTTCCTCTATTTCTTTGCATTGATCACTGAGGAAGGCTTTCTTATCTCTCCTTGCTATTCTTTGGAACTCTGCATTCAGATGCGTATATCTTTCCTCTTGTCCTTTGCTTTTCGCTTCTCTTCTTTTCACAGCTATTTGTAAGGCCTCCTCAGACAGCCATTTCGCTCTTCTGCATTTCTTTTCCATGGGGATGGTCTTGGTCCCTGTCTCCTGTACAATGTCACGAACCTCCGTCCAGAGTTCATCAGGTACTCTATCAATCAGATCTAGTCCCTTAAATGTATTTCTCACTTCCACTGTATAATCATAAGGGATTTGATTGAGGTCATATCTGAATGGTCTAGTGGTTTTCCCTACTTTCTTCAATTTAAGTCTGAATTTAGCAATAAGGAGTTCATGATCTGAGCCACAGTCAGCTCCTGGTCTTGTTTTCGCTAACTGTATACAGCTTCTCCATCTTTGGTTGCAAAGAATATAATCAATCTGATTTCGGTGTTGACCATCTGGTGATGTCCATGTGTAGAGTCTTCTCTTGTGTTGTTGGAAGAGGGTGTTTGCTATGACCAGTGCATTCTCTTGACAAAACTCTATTAGCCTTTGCCCTGCTTCATTCCGTGCTCCAAGGCCAAATTTGCCAGTTACTCCAGGTGTTTCTTGACTTCCTACTTTTGCATTCCAGTCCCCTATAATGAAAACGACATCTTTTTTGGGTGTTAGTTCTAAAAGGTCTTGTAGGTCTTCATAGAACCGATTAACTTCAGCTTCTTCAGCATTACTGGTTGGGGCATAGGCCTGGATTACTGTAATATTGAATGGTTTGCCTTGGAAACGAACAGAAATCATTCTGTCACTTTTAAGATTGCATCCAAGTACTGCATTTCGGACTCTTTTGTTGACCATGATGGCTACTCCATTTCTTCTAAGGGTTTCCTGCCCACAGTAGTAGATATAATGGTCATCCGAGTTAAATTCACCCATTCCAGTCCATTTTAATTCACTGATTCCTAGAATGTCGATAGTAGACGATCTGTATTCATAGGTTTAAAACCAACAGCTGGAGGGCTAAGTGTATTCATTGTGCTATGTCATTTTATATAAGGAACTTGAACATTCCCAATATTTGGTATTTTCCGGGAATGGTGGGATTAATTATCTCAGCATTAATTATCCCACATGGATACCTACAGATGACTGCATAGAGGTGCACCTCATTTAAATAGCTCTTCGCTTTACTGAACTTCACAGATACCATGGTTTTGTTTGTTTGTTTTTACAAATTGAAGGTCTGAGGCAACCCTGTTTTGAATAGTCTATTGGTGCCATTTTTCAACAAAATTTGTGTCTGTATCACATTTTGGTAATTTTCACATTATTTAAAACTTTTCAGTATTATTATATATGCTTGGTAATCTTTGATGAGTGATTTTTTTTTTCCATGAAGGGGAATTAAGTTATCTTTTATTGAACCACAAAACTGAGTTTCAGGAATCAAGATAATTGTATTTTCCCACTTTCTAATAGAAAATACAGATTTAGACTGACAATTTTCCCCCATTAAAAAAATTATTTCTTAATTTATATACTATAAAATTTTCACCCTGTGATATACAGTTCTATGGGCTCTGACAAATGCACAGAGATGTATGCCCACCAAAATTATGATGTAGATCAGTTCCAGACTCCCCCAAATTTTCTCACACTGCCCTCTATAATCAATCCATTCTGCAGTCTATATCCCCTCTCTTCTCTTTTCTATCTCTACAGTTTTCCCTTTTTTCTAGACGAGTTGACTCACTGGAAAAGACTCTGATGCTGGGAAAGGTTGGGGGCGGGAGGAGAAGGGGACGACGGAGAATGAGACGGCTGGATGGCATCACCGACTCTGTGGACATGAGTTTGAGTGTACTCCGGGAGTTGGTGATGGACAGGGAGGCCTGGCGTGCTGTGATTCATGGGGTCGCGGAGAGTCGGACACAACTGAGCGACTGATCTGATCTGATAAATGAAATCAGACAGTATTAAATCTTTTGGATATGGCTTTTTCACTTAGCAAAATTCATTAAAAATTCACACACAGTGTCACATGTATCAGTAGTTCATTCTTTTCTGTTGTTGAGTAGTACTGCATTACATGGACATACCACAGTTTCTTTACCTATGCATCCACTAAAGGGCATTTCAGTTGTTTTCAGTTCTTAGAGATTATATATAAAGTTTCTATAAACATTTATACACATATTTTTACACAAACTTAAGTTTAAAATTCTACTGTGTAAACACATAGATGAGATCACACCTATCTAGTACGGGTAGATTAAAATTTCTAAGAAAACTTGAGTTGTTCATTTTACATTTTCAAAGTATGAGAGTTCCAACTGCACCACATTCTCTTAGTACTCTCTTCAGTTCATTTGCTCAGTCCCGTCTGTCTCTTTGTGAACCCATGGACTGCAGCACATTTTTGATGTTACCATTACAAAAAGATTATGACTCATGAAGGCTCAGATGATGGTTAACAACTTTTAGCAATAAAATTGTTTTTAAATTAAGGAATATACATTGTTTTTTTCCAGACATAATGCTATTGCACACTCAATAGACCTGAGCATGTAAACATAACTTTTATATCCACTGGGAAACCGAAAAAGAATTCATGTGGCTTATTTTATTGTGATACCTGTTTTATTGTGGTAGTCTAGAATTGAGCCTACAGTATCTCCAAGCTATCCCTCTACATATAGAACCATTCTCAAAAAGGCTGAATGCTGGACATTTCCTTTAATCTGGGTGTGATTCAGGTTGGCGATTGCAATATGTTGGGAAAGGATAGGCAAATCAGGAGAAGAAATGCTTTAACAACATATTGACCAACATATGAAATTAATATAGTGCTTTAGTAACCACAGAGATTCTTAATATTGTGTATGCCTTATTACAAATGTTTTTGTAATTCCAAACGCACAAAACAATTACTGGAGGCTTGTCAACACTAAGCTGAATTTTAAAGTTATCTTTGCAAAGGAAATTTTAAATTTGTGGATTATTAAAAATTATCATTATAGACAGAAAAATGCACAGCTTTGTAATGAAGATCATACACAGACACACATTTTTCCCTTAGAAAATTCAAGAAATGATGGAATAAGAAAAGCTTCTTTCATGAAATACACATTATTTTGGCATCAATGCTTCAGTAATTCCTGATGTTTCTCCTGACAATAACTCAGATTGTTGCAATGAAGACTGTATGTTTGATTATTTGGATACCTGTCATGCATAACTGGAGGGCGGCTGTAAAAAACAGGATTAATCAAAGTAGGATTATAATTTTCTGCAACACCTGTTTCGACCAGCTGCCTGTGATTGTAGATTCTATTCCTCTAGTCCTCCCAAATTACACAATAAAGCAATTTAGAAATCAGTGGAGAGTCCAGTGTCACTGTGCCAGAATGGAAGTCAAACATTAGAGCAGAAGAACCTCTGAGCTACCTGATTTAATGTATTTAGACTATTCCAGAAAGAAAAGAGAAAGCAGACGAGATAATATATTGGAATATATCCTTAAAAAGCTTTTGCTTAAAAATTTTTATATCATTTCCTTATTTTTTTTGTTTGTCATTAAATTCAGTTTATTTAAGTAACTTTGATCACTTGTGAAGTACTAGGAGGATATAAAAGTGAAATATATGACACAATTTCCATACTGAAGACGCTTACGGTAGTATTGCTAGGGGTACAGTAGTTTAATGTATCAAATGTTCAAGTTCACATGTACCTAGAAACGTCAGAAGAAAACAATGAATGATGAAGATAAGTAAGATTTCTTAGGTAAACAGCACGTTGTTTGTGTTTGATGGGTCCACTGCAAAGCATGCAGTGTCATAAGGAGCAACTCTTTGGTTCATGATGTATGGCATAAACAAGAGTTCACTGTCACAAAGAATTTAAAGTATATCAAATGATAATTTCTGGAATATATATATGTGATCTATGATACATAATTCATATTTTATATATGTGTATGTAAAAGAGAGATACATATATATACAAGAGGCAGAAGAAATGTTCATATGTTTTAATTTTAAAACTTTTTATCTATATTCATTTAAGAAGCTTTTAAATGTCATAATGGTAAAATGTCAAACTTCAATTTATCTTGTTTACTAGTTTGAGTTTCATATCTTAATTTAATTTGGAAGTAAACAAATATTCTCAGGTGCCTAAACCTACTTTTCTTTTGTTTTGAAGTGAACTACATTCATATTCTTCCCTATACTTTGAAATATAGACTAATATATCTAAGACTCTTAATGTGATAAAAATGCTAATTATCCAGTTAACAAAAACAATGATTGGCAAAGAAATAAATATATTTAGCCACTGAGGTAAGAAGATTTACTTTCGCTTATTAGATTAGTGTGCAGCATGGCTTCTACTATAAAGCTATCTTTGTTTTTTTTAGCCTCAAAGGATGAAAATGAAGAACTGTCCTAAGCATAAATGCATTGAGTATTCTCAGTTGCTTCTCATAGTCACAAGTACTGTGGACTGTGAATTTAGTTGTGGAATTGAAATCATAGGGTTTCCATTGAAAATATTATTTAGAATAAAATTCAGAAAACTCAATTTTCAGCTCTTTTAAAAATTAAATGAATGATATGATTTTAGTTATATACATTTTCTAGTTTGCTTTTAATGTGAATAATTTGGACTCCGCATAAACTGGACTTCCCTGGTGGCTCAGATGGTAAAACATCTGCCTGCAATTCAGGAGAACCGGGTTCGATCCCTGGGTCAGGAAGATCCCCTGGAGAAGGAAATGGCAACCCACTCCAGCTTTCTTGCCTGGAAAATTTCATGGTCGGAGGAGCCTGATAGGTTACAGTACATGGGGTCACAGAGTCGGACACGACTAAGCGACTTCACTTTAACTTTTCACTTCCATATAAACTAATATATAAAAACTTTTGTAAATTATTTCAAAATATCAGTACGAGTAAGAATATAACTGAGGCTAACTTTCCTCAACTGGGAGTCAGTAACATAGTATGCTTGCACCTGTTTAGGCAGTGTATATACAGTCTGACAGACAGATTCGCCCAGTCTTGCCTGACTCTTTGCGACCCCCAGACTGTAGCCTGCCAGACTCTTCTGTCCATGGAACTCTACAGGCAAGAATACTGGATTAGGTTGCCATTCCCTTTGCCAGGAGATCTTCCCCATCCTGGGACTGACCCTGGGTCTCCTGCACTGCAGGCAAATTCTTTACTGTCTGAGCCACGAGGGAAACTCAATTTATACTCTAGCTGTTAATTATATAATTGTTGTAGGGAAAATCCTTTATAATGAAAATGAAACTGCACCCAAAGTTGTAAAACCTCTATTCTTGGTTTTTACTTTGATATTCATTCAGCAGACATTCCACAGATATTTGAGATATTGGGTGAATGCCTTTCATGTTGAAAATTTAAGATCCTGGTCATACTCTTTTCAATGCTTTCTATTTTATTGTTTACTTATATGTTTTAAATTTATGATGGTAAAATATACATAACAAAATCTGTCATTTTAACTATTTTAAATGTAGAGCTTAGCGACATAAATTCATTCATGTTGTTTTTCAATCATCACCAACATCCTATCCATCTTCAGAACTATTTCATCTCCTCAGACTGTAATTCTGTACCCAGTAATTCCCCATTCTCTTCTCTCAGTCCCTGTGCATCACCATTCTACTTTCTGTTTCTTTGAATTTGATTACTCTAGGTACCTCTTTATGTGGAATCATGCAATATTTGTACTTCTGTATTTGGATAAATTTCACTTGGCACAATGTCTTCTATGTTCATCCATGTTGTAGAATGTGTTAAAAGTTCTTTATTTTTAAGGCTGATTAAAATTCCAGTGTTAAGTATATACCACATTTTGTTTATTCACCCATCAATGGATACTTGGATTGATTCTATATTTTGGCTATTATGAATAATGCTGCTATGAATATAGGCGTAAAAATATCTGCTCAAGTCCCTGTTTTCATTTTGGGGGAAATACACCTTGAAGTGGAATTGCTGGATTATATTAATATAGTAATTCTATCTTTAATTTTTTGAGGAAAAGTGAAAGTGTAGTCTCTTAGTCGTGTCCGACTCTTTGCGACCCCATGGACTGTAACCTATCAGGCTACTCTGACCATGGGATTTTCCAGGCAAGAATGCTGGAGTGGGTTGCCATTTCCTTCTCCAGGGGATCTTCCTGACCCAGGGATTGAATCCTGGTCTCCTGCATTGCAGGCAGACGCTTTACCATTGAGCCACCAGGGAAGCCCAATATAGCTGAGAGAATTCATGTTACACAAACCTGCCTTGCAAGAAATACTAAAGAAAGTCCCTATTCCTCACATGTTCTTACTCCAGATATCCACACCACTTTCATTAAGTATTTTTTCAAATGTCACATTCACTGTGAGACCCTGCCAGGAAAACCCAGTTAAAATTACCATATCCAATCTCTGACATTTCCTGTGCCCCTTTCTTACAGCATTTAACCATGGGTACTGTCACCATCCTGCATACTGTATGTCTGAAGACTGTGTTCCCAAGCAGAATATGCACACCATGCTGACAAGCATTTTGTCTTTTGTTTCTTTTTCACTTCTCTACTCCATTCTCTTTCTTCCCAGGAAGGAGAGCTACAAAAGAGTTTTTTTGTAAATTTGTATATTTTGTCTATTCACGGGTAGGAGTCATGCACTAGAAACAGATGTCATACTCAGAAAGATTAAACTGAAGATGATTTGATAGGATAAACTATAGTTGATGGGGGCTTCCCAGGTGACGCTAGTGGTAAAGAATCCGCCTGTCAATGCAGGAGACGTAAGAGACACAAGTTCTGTCCCTGAGTATGGGAGATCCCCTGGAGGAGGGTATGGCAACCCAATCTAGTATTCTTGCCTGGAAAATCACGTGGGCAGAGGAGCCTAGCAGGCTACAGTCCACAGGGTCACAAAGAGTTGGACATGACTGAAGTGACTTAGCACATTGTGGGTGAATCACATTTAAGAGAACAAGAAAGGGATGGTGGTCCAGAGATTAGTAACATTAGCAAGCAGTTACCTCCCTTAGGGCTAAAGGACAAGGGAGAGAAGGATGTTACTGAAGCAGTTTGGGAATTTTAGGTATGGAGGATCTGCCCATAAGAGCTTTAGATACTTCATTAGGGGCAGAGCAGGAGAATGTGGGTAAGTATGCCAATAGCTTCCTGGTGACTTTCACTGGCAGAGCCTAATTAGAAACTTAATATGGGTGAAACACTCCTCCTGGTTATGGAGAAGGCAAAGAAATGTACATTATGAATTTGTGGGAACAAACCAAATATAATCAAACTATCACTTCATCTTTCTAGGAGATAAATATGGTCTTATTGGCCAAATATGTCATTAAAAAACTGGCATCTTGAACTTTTGATTTAAAACTATATTGTAATAAATATATCAGATTTAAAAATGAATGTATCAGAAATTATACATGAATGAATATTAATGGCTTCAAAGTAACTGTCTTCCAAGACTATACACTTACTCTTTCATCTCTTTTCCCACAATTTTTGAAAATTTCCTTTCTTGTGCAGTATTTTTTAAATACAATTTTATTTATTGATTGATTTTTGGTTCTGCAGGATCTTCACTGTGTGGGCTTTTCTCTAGTTGTAGGGAGTGGAGTCTCCTCTCTAGTTGTAGTGTGTGGGCTTCTCAATGCTGTGGCTTCTATTGTTGCTGAGCACAGGTTCTAGAGCTCTCTGGTTTCAGTATTTGCAGCTCATGGGCTCTAGAGCACAGACTCAATAGTTGTGGTACACAGGCTTAGCTGATGCATGACATGTGGGATCTTCCCGGACCAGGAATTGAACCCATGTCTCCTGCATTGACAGGTGGATTCTTTACCAGTGAGCTACCAGGGAAACCCTCTTATACAGTAACTTTTAAAAATCAGTTTATTTCATTGAATGTTTTAAAAGCATTGACTTGGATGCTACATATTTTCTAAACAAAGTAATAACAAAGCTAATTGATAAAATGGGTGATCAATCTAGGAAATTTTATATGGAAAAAATCAGGGAAACTGTGATAATACTGATTCTTCAAACCCAATGTAAGAGAGGTCATTGTGTTTATAATTAAAGTACTCTACAGTCACAGTACATGAGACAGTATAGTATTCAGAAAAAAATAACTAAAATTGTAATTTAATGTATATTGACATGGCAGAGAACTCCTTAAAGATATAAAGTATATTTATAGTAATATAAACTTCCAGTTTCCATATTCATGAAATTTTGACCAGTATCCTGATTTGAAGTGTCTCTTGGTGGTAACAAGTAGAAGCACCTTATTAACCTTTTGGAATTCATTAATGAGATAACATAATTAAGCTGTTTTGATAATTAATTAAATATGTGTTCTCTTGGTGGTTTGAGTAAAAACCCTTATAAAAGGTGAAACATTATATCTCTAATATAAAAATACATTATTTTCTCTGTACTACTGTTAATAAGGTAAAAAGTAATGTTTATCATATGGTAAAAAATGAAAAAGACAGTGGGTTTGTGGTTGAATACCGTTTCTGCCTCTTTCAAGCTATATGATTTTGGTTTTGTGACTTAACCTGCTCTAAAATTCAGTCTACTTATCTGTAAAATGAGAATAATGAGATTTTATGCCTTAGAGTAGTGTGAGGATTAAAGAATATACTAAATGTAAAACTCTCAGAGTATTGCCTGATTTTAATTTTGTCTTCATTTTGTGAAATGAAGGGCAGAATGGCAAATACATCTGACTCCAAAGATTTTGGATTATTCAGTGCAACCATAGAACTGCTTCGTGTGCTGCAGTCCACGGGGTGGTAAAGAGTCAGACATGACTTAGACTGAACAAAATCAATATAGCATTTTAAAAATAGCCATGGAGTGGGGGGGGAACCCACTTGATTTCTAAGTTAAATTTTGTTCTCCTCTTGACCTTTGACAAGTTAACTGTGTGGATCACAAAAAACTGTGGAAAATTCTTAAAGAGATGGGAATACCATATTACCTTACCTGCCTCCTGAGAAATCTGTATGCAGGTCAACAAGCAACAGTTAGAAACAGACATGGTACAACGAACCAGTTCCAAATTGGGAAAGGAGTATGCCAAGGCTGTATATTGTCACCCTGCTTATTTAACTTATATGCAGAGTACATCATGTGAAATGCTGGGCTGGATGTGCACAAACTGAAATATCAATAACCTCAGATATGAGCAACTGAACTGAACTGACTGAAAACATCCCAGGATTCTATGAAATGGTAAGATGATTTATAAAGTTTTTTCACTGCTAACATGGGAAAATGGGTTTTAACTGTCAAAATATTCTAGAATTGTTACTGATTTAAGTAATTTGTAACAAGTGACTTAACATACCTGTCTAAGCCCTGGGTTCTTCATTTGTGAAATGTGATCAGTAATATCTTCTATCACATAGGTTTGAGGATTCAGATGGATAATATATATGGAACATTTAAATTGGTTCATGAAACTTAACTGTTTTAAAATACCTATTATGATAATAATGTCAATTCTCTGGCAAAGGGAATGGCAAACCACTCCGGTATTCTTGCCTGGAGAATCCCATGGACAGAGGAACCTGGTGGGCTGCAGTCCATGGCATCACAAAGAGTTGGATGTAACTGAGCAACTAACACACACATGATAATGACAATATATTGATTCCATTAGCCGTGACTTTTGCCTTCATTGTTTCTGTCCTTAAAAGCAGATAAATAAACACAGAAGTGTTCATTTTTTCAGATAGCCCAAGTGTAAATGAAGTTAGAGAGTTACGTTCAGAATAGAGTAGATAGGACAATTATAAAGTGTAGTACTGAAAGTGAAAAGTGAAAGTGCAGTCACTCAGTCATACCCGACTCTTTGTGACCCCATGAATTGCAGCATGCCAGGCCTCCCGCCTCCCTGTCCATCACCAACTCCAGGAGTTCAATCAAACTCATGTGTATCAAGTCGGTGATGCCATCCAGCCATTTCATCCTCTGTCGTCACCTTCTCCTCCTGCCCCCAATCCCTCCCAGCATCAGGGTCTTTTCCAGTGAGTCAACTCTTCCCATGAGGTGGCCAAAGTATTGGAGTTTCAGCCTCAGCATCAGTCCTTCCAGTGAACACCCATTACTGGTCTCCTTTAGGATGGACTGGTTGGATCTCCTTGCAGTCCAAGGGACTCTCAATAGTCTTCTCTAACACCACAGTTCAAAAGTATCGATTCTTCGGCACTCACCTTTCTTCACAGTCCAGCTCTCACATCCATACATGACCACTGGAAAAACCATAGGCTTGACTAGACGGACCTTTGTTGGCAAAATAATATCTCTGCTTTTTAATATGCTATCTAGGTTGGTCATTAATGACCCTCAAATCCCGGTTTCTTTGGATGGTAATGGTAATGTTGATCAAATGTATTTAACTTGATAGCTGCCTTTAATTTCTTATTTCTAATGACTGTATGTTTAGAATTACATACTTTCATCAAATTCATTTAAAAAAGACATGAGGAAAAAGTAGTAATAGCAACCATTCTTTATGAAGCTGGATAGTTAGGGAGATACCTGTATTACCCCACCCTGACACCAAGATTAGTAACTCAGATGACTCTGTTGAACGTATGCTATAGTGTTCATGTCTCTATTCATAGACAATAATAAAATTAGCCAAAATAATGCAGAAAATTTACTTATTCCCATGAAATGTATAACAATTTCACCCTAAATTTTCTAGAAATTATGTCATGTCTTTTTATTCTAATGACATTATCAATCACAAGTCTATAACTATGTAATAACCACACAGCTTTAAGACATGTATGTCACTTTCATTCATCATTCACAGCATGCCTGAAAAATACAAATAGCAATAAGTCAGTTATAGATTTATCATGGTTCTAGAGACACGCTGTATATATTCTGACATACATACATACAACATTGTTGTTGTTCAGTCACTAAGTTATGACTGACTCTTTGTGATCCCATGGACTGCAGCATGCAAGCTTCCCTACCCTTCACTATCTCCTGGAGTTTGCTTTGACTATACAGACTTTTGTTGGCCAAGTGACGTTTCTGCTTTTTAATATGCTGTCTGGGTCAGTCCGTGGGGTCGCAAAAGGTTGGACACGACTGAGCGACTTCACTTTCACTTTTCACTTTCACACATTGGAGAAGGAAATGGCAACCCACTCCAGTGTTCTTGCCTGGAGAATCCCGGGGACAGGGGAGCCTGGTGAGCTGCCATCGGTGGGGTCGCACAGTCGGACATGACTGAAGTGACTTAGCAGCAGCAGCAGGTTTGTCATAACTTTTCTTCCAAGGAGCAACCACCCTTTAATTTCATGGTTGCAGTCACCATCTACAGTGATTCTAGAAAATAAAATCCAAGAAAATAAAACCTATCCCTGTTTCCACTTTTCCCCCTTCTATTTGTCATGAAGTGCTGCACTGAATACCATGATCCTAGATTTGTGAATGTTGAGTTTTAAACCAGCTTTTTCACTCTCCTCTTTCACTTTCATCAAGAGGCTCTTTAGTTCCTCTTCACTTTCTGCCATAAGTGTGGTGTCATCTGCATATCTGAGGTTATTGATATTTCTCCCAGAAATCTTGACTCCAGCTTGTGATTCATACATCCTGGCACTTCACATGATGTACTACTCTGCATACTTGGACTTCCCTGGTGGCTCACAGGGTAAAGAGTCTACCTGCAATGTGGGACACCTGGTTCGATCCCTAGGTTAGGAAGATCACCTGGAGACAAGCATGCAATCCACTCTAGTATTCTTGCCTGGAGAATCCCCATGGGTAGAGGAGCCTGGTGGGCTACAGTCCATGGGGTCACAAAGGGTTGGACACAACTGAGTGACTAAGCTCATCACATCATCACACTGCATATAAGTTAAATAAGCAGATTGACAATATACAGCCTTGATGTACTCATATCCCAATTTTGAAACAGTCAATTATTGCATGTCCAGTTTTAACTGTTGCTTTTTGGCCTGCATACAGGTGTCTCAAGAGGCAGGTAAGGTGGTCTGGTATTCCCATCTCTTTAAGAATTTTCCAGTTTGTTGTGATCCACAAAGTCAAAGGCTTTCAGGCACTCAATGAAGCAGAATTTTCTTTTAAGTCCCGTTCTTTTCCCTTGATCCAGAGGATGTTGGCAATTTGATCCCTGGTTCCTCAGCCTTTTCTAAATCCAGCTTGTACTTCTGGAAATTCTAGGTTCACATACTGCTGAAACATAGCTGGAAGGATTTTGATTATTACCTTGCTAGCAAGTGAAATGAATGTAATTGTGCAGTAGCTTGAACATTCTTTGGCGTTGCCTTCCTTTGGGATTGGAATGAAAAGTGACCTATTGCAGTCCTATGACCAATGATGAGTTTTCCAAATTTGCTGGCATATTGAGTGCAGCACTTTAACAGCATCATCTTTTAGGATTGAAATAGCTTAGCTGGAATTCATCACCTCCATTATCTTTGTTTGCAGTAATGCTTCCTAAGGCACACTTGACTTCCAGGATGTCCGGCTCTAGGTGAGTGATCACACCATCATGGTTTTGCTTTTGTTAAGTCCATACAGTTTCTGTCCTTTATTATGCTCATCTTTGCATGAAATGTTCTCTTGGTATCTTCAGTTTTCTTGAATAGATCTCTAGTCTTCCCATTCTATTGTTTCTCTTTACTTCTTTGCATTGTTCATTTAAGAAGGCCTTCTTATCATTCTTTACTGTTTTCTGGAACTCTGTATTCAGTTGGGTGTATCTTTCCCTTTCTCTCTTGCTATTTCACTTCTCTTCTTTCCTCAGCTATTTGTAAAGCCTCCTCAGACAACCATTTGCCCTCTCAGACAATCACTTTGTCTTCTTGCATTACTCTTTGTCTGGGTTGGTTCTGGTCATCACCTACTGCTGTTGTTCAGTGGCTCAGTCATGTCCAACTCTTTGTGACCCCATGCACTGCAGTATGTCAGGCTTCCTTATCCTTCACAATCTACCAGAGTTTGCTTAAACTCATGTCCATTGAGTCAATGATACCATCCAACGATTGCATCCTCTGTCATCCCCTTTTCCTCCTGCCTTCAATCTTTCCCAGCATCAGGGTCTTTTCCAATGATTCGGCTCTTCGCGTCAGGTCGCCCAAGTATTGGAGTTTCAGCTTCAGCATCAGTCCTTCCAATGAACACACAGGACTGATCTCCTTTAGGATGGACTGGTTTGATTTCCTTGCTGTCCAGGGGACTCTCAAGAGTCTTCTCCAGTAATACAGTTCAAAGACATCAATTCTTTGGTGCTCAGCCTTTTTTATTGTCCATCTCTCACATATGTATGTGACTACTGGAAAAACCATACCTCTGACTAGACCAACATTTGTAGGCCAAGTAATGTCTTTGCTTTTTAATATGCCATCTATGTTGGTCATAGCTTTTCTTCCAAGGAGAAAGCATTTTTTAATTTCATGGCTGCCGTCACCATCCACAGTGATTTTGGAACCCAAGAAATAGTCTCTCACTGTTTCCAATGCTCCCCATCTATTTGCCATGAACTGATGGGACCAGATGCCATGATCTTAGTTTTTTGAATGTTGAGTTTTAAGCCAGCTTTTTCACTCACCTCTTTCATCTTCTTCAAGAGGCTCTTTCGTTCCTCTTCACTTTCCACCATAAGGGTGATGTCATCTCCTGTACAGTGTTACGAACCTCCATCCATAGTTCTTCAGGCAACACACATATATGTATTGTTTTCCTCCCCTCATATCTACTATTATTATATCCAACAAAATCTGTTCTTACAAAGGAGAATTTTTTGAGATATTCACCATTCTTTCTAAAAACAAAAATAATCCAATTTTAGAAGTTTGATTCCAAGGAACTGTAAGCTTTCATTTGGTTATATATTAGATGAGCATTACCTTTATTATGATTTCTATTTATTTTGTGCATCCTTCAGAGTTACTTCTGGGAATCAGGCTTTTTTTATTTTCTATCCTCACTTTTCAAATTAATATAAGGTTAATAAAGATGTTCACAAAATCCCAATTCTAATTATTTAGTTATCAGTACCACTGATTTCCTTAGAGGCTACCAAGCTATTTCCTTTATTTTTTCATTAAATATCATTATAGTTTTTTTAAACTCTAAATTGTATTTTGAACAATTTCTAGCACTTCATTTATTCTTTCAAAAGGTTTAGAACTTACATGTAAAGTTTAATGATCTTATTTTAAACTAGTCTGAATATTTTAGTTAGAAGCATACCACATGAACCTAAGAAATTTAACTAATTATAATATTAACTAATTATAGGGTATACAAATTAGAATAATTTTCTCTCCATGTAAAAATTTCAATTTGAATACCAAGTGTACAATGCATTTTATGTCAAAATATTAAACATCTTCATAAAAATATTATTCTTAGATTCATGTTATGCTTCTAACTAAAATATTCAGACTAGTTTAAAATAGGATCATTAAACTTTACATGTAACTTTGAAATGACTAAGCGACTAAACACAGCATAGCACCTCTGAGAAGAATATATTTAATACATACTTACTGATTATTTACTGATATTGATTAAATTGGATAATCCAAGCTAAAACATTCATGGTAAAATCTTCTAATATATCTCTGTAATTATTCATATACATATACATTTGTCTGCTTGATGATCCCATCCCATTTTTCATTAGGTTGTTGATACCTGGTATTTCTTTCTTTGACATCTACTTAGGTCTGAATTTAGTGACTTCAGTTTTCTTTGATGAGGGTTTGCATACTTTTGCCAACAAATAGGGTGTCTCTTAGTCATCTCATTAACACCGGGTAGAAGACCATTAACAAAAGCTCATAAATTTCACTTTGGGGCTCCTCAGGTTTCACAGCTGTCATGCTAGTCCATATTCTACTTTTAAGGAGTTCCTAGATTTGAGTTGCTATTGTCTGGACTACTTTTATGGCTTCCACATTCTTCTCCCATGCTCTCACAGAGGTGAAATAGTTTTCAGTTCTTATCACTCTTCAGAGGGTTTTATCACCCTTTATTTTTTTTTAATTTTAATTGGAGGCTAATTACTTTACAATATTGTATTGGTTTTGCCATACATGAATCCTATTCATATGTCTGCCTCACCAGCTCATTTCTCTAATGGGCTAAATTTTTATAATTTGTAGATTATAGAAGATGTTCCTATTATTAGTGAAAGAATAATTTTTGTGTGTGTGGATTTTTACATTCATACTGGAAGCAAAGACACAAACAAAAACATTCTTTCAAAATAAAATTGTACTATTATGTAGCAAATTTGAATCAATCATGTGTGCTCAGTAATTTCCATTTCTCATATATTAAAAGGTTGAAGATACTAACAGTAAAACTTATTCCTAAGAATTCACTCATCAGCACCTTCAATTTATTTGTTAATAATAGTAACAACACACTGTGCTTGTTACATTAACTATGCTATCTGATTTTATACCATTGAAAAAGTTCCTATTATTATCCTTGCTTGATATATGAGACACTTAGAATTATCAAACATCTTGCCTATTCAGTCATTAGGTGGCAGAGCTGGAATTTTAATCTTAAGATCTCCAGATTCTAAATATGAAATAGATACTGAGAAGCATACAGAGGTAGAATTTGGAAAAGGAATTTTTTGAATCAGGATGAAGTAGTGTGAAGCAAAGATATATTTATATAGTTACTTGAGCCCCATACCTCTCTAGCAGTGCAATATCTGAGCATTTAACTTCATGTCCGCTTTTCACAGATGCCCTAAGCAGTGGCATAAAAATACAATATGTATTCTCATGGATAAAGGAAAAGAGTTGTAAGAAAGTTTACTCTTTATTTAATGTTGTGTGTATTTGGCTTATAATCCTTTGTTTTTGATTCATTAATAGAACTACTCAAGTTGTTTAACTAGCAAACATGGCCAAATAAGCGTTTTTTTGGGGGAGTCTATTTTTATTTTTTGTCTGCTCCCTAAGATACATATTAATATTTTTTACTCATGATCCACTTCTCCTCTAAATCTGTAAAAACATGTATAATAAAGCCTTCCGGAAATAATAGTTCACCTTTCTTATATAATGCATCATTCTTCTCCATTGCAGTTCATTTTAAAAGTGCTTATTGCAACCCACTACATTTATTTATTTGAAATGTATACATTGAAGGTTTACAGCATGTTGATTTAATGCATTTATACATGGCACCGCAGCATTAGCTAAGACCTCTATCCTCTTACATCATTATTTTTTGTGTGATTAGAACAATTTAGACCGAGTCTCGTTGCAACTTTGACATTTATAATACAGTTTTGTTCAATATGATAACTATGCAGTACATTAGATCTCTGGACTTGTTTATCTACTAGTTGCAAATTTATAACCTTAATGAACATCTTCCCAATTCCCTCAGCCCAAGTCCCTACCAAACACTATTCTACTCTCTGACTTATGAACTCAACTTTTTTGATTCCACATATAAGTGATATCATACAGTATTTGTCTTTCTCAGTCTTAATTATCTCACTTAGCATTATGCCCTCAAGGTCCATCCCTGTTGTCACAAGTGGCAAGATCCCCTTCTTTCTTGTAACTGAATTAATATTCCATTGTATATACAAAGCATGTCTTCTTTATCAACTCATCCATTGATGTACCCTTAGTTTGTTTCCATATCTTGGCTAATGTGAATAATAGTACAATGAACATTATATATATATATATATATATATATATATCTTTTCAAATCAGCAGTTTTGTTTTCTTTGAGTAAATACCCAGAAGTGGACTGCTGGTAGTTCATATGGTAGTTCTGTTTTAAAAGAATTCAAGGAAACTGCTTATTTTTCAATGCTGACTGAAACAATTTACTTTCTCACAAACAGTATGCAGGAAGTCCCTTTCCCCCACATCCTTGCCAGCAATTCTTATTTCTTGTCTTTTTGATAACAGCCATCTTAATATGTGGGAGGTGATATCTCATTGTGGCTTTGATTTTTAGTTCTCTAGTGATTGGTGATGTTTACCATCTTTTCATGTACCTGCAGGCCATTCATATGTTTTTTCTGGAAAAATATCTATTTAGTTCTTTTGCCCATTTTTTAAAAACAGATTGTTTTTGTTTTTGTTATTGAGCTGTGTGGGATTTTATTATATATTTTGATTATTAGCCTTTTGTAACATGGTTTGCAATAATTATCTCCCATTCTGTTGGCTGCCTTTTCATTTTGTTGACCATTTCATATGCTGTGCAGAAGATTTTTATTTTGAGATAATATAGTTTGTTTATTTTCTATTTTTATTTCTTCTATTTTTCATGTTATATCCAAAAGAATCATTGCTAGGACCAGTGACAAAAATTTTGCCCCTATACTTTCTTCAAAGAGTTTTAGGGTGTCAAGTCTTAGGTTTAAAACTTTGAGTTAATTTTTGTGAGTGATGTAAGATTAGAGATTCAACGTTATTTTTCTGCATGTGCCTGTCTAGTATTCCCAACAATCTTTGTTGAAGAGACTATCGTGTTCCCATTGACTGTTCTTGGCTCCCTTGTCAATTATTCAGTTCAGTTCAGTCACTCAGTCATGTCCGACTCTTTGAGACCCCATGAACTGCAGCATGCCAGGCCTCCCTCGCCATCACCAACTCCTGGAGTTTACCCAAACTCACGTCCATTGAGTTGGTGATGCCATCTAACCATTTCATCCTCTGTCGTCCCCTTCTTCTCCTGCCCTCAATCTTTCCCAACATCAAGGTCTTTTCAAATGAGTCAGCTCCTCGCATCAAGTTGCCAAAGTATTGAGCTTCAGCTTCAACATCAGTCCTTCCAATGAACACCTAGGACTGATCTCCTTTAGGATGGACTGGTTGGATCTCCTTGCAGTCTAAGGGACTCTCAAGAGTCTTCTCCAACACCACAGTTCAAAAGCATCAATTCTTCGGCATTCAGCTTTCTTTATAGTCCAACTCTCACATCCATACATGACTACTGGAAAAACCATAGCCTTGACCAGACGGACCTTTGTTGACAATGTAATGTCTGTGCTTTTTAATATGCTATCTAGGTGGTCATAAATTTTCTCCCAAGGAGTAAGCGACTTTTAATTTCATGGCTGCAATCACCATCTGCAGTGATTCTGGAGCCCCAAAGAATAAAGTCAGCCACTGTTTCCACTATTTCCCCATCTATTTGCCATGTCAATTATTAGTGGACTCTAAATGTGGAGTTTTAGTTTTGGGCTCTTTATTCTGTTCCATTTTACTTTAGTGTTATTTATGTCATATAACTACCCTTAGAAATGGTTCATATATAATAAATAACTTTCTTTCCTCCCTCCCTTCCTCCATTCACCCTTTTTTTTTCTGTGCATACTATATGTTGTTAATATCACCCAGTTTACTATCTTGGATAATTTAGGTGATCTTACTAGAGAGAGAGGTGCTTTTTCTTATTAGAGAGATAGGTGATTTTTTGCTTAGTATTTTTTTATCTTTGTATAATCTCCAACATCATCCTTCTCTCAATTTTCTTTCATATTGTTAAAAACAGGAAAAAAAATACTGCTTTCTCTTTGTAAAGTGACCATTCTTTTGTCAACAACAGAGTATAACAAATTTAGTTGCCAACCATGTTTTGTTTTGTTCATATCACTGAAAAATATGCTCTAAATTTTTTTAATCCCCAAAATATTGAATTTATATTTGTTAAGTTATTCTTAAAGACGAATGTCACAGAATGTAGTTTGCTATAATTTTGTAAAATTTTGGTGAACCATACTTATGCGTGACCTTCAATAATATGGTAATTTATTTAAATGTGCTTTACTAATTAAGAATATTTAAAATAGGAGTACACTTAAATTACTCTTACCAATTATCTATATAAGAAATTATTGAGATGATCATTAACATAATCAACAATCATTACTGAAATAAGATAATAAGCATCTTCAAAACACCGGCTGCCTGAATTTTTTGAATATTCTCCTTTGGGGATTTAAACTCATTCTCTAAGCATTTCTCTTTAGAATATTTATGGACCATAATGTCTATACCATAACACAAACCAAATATCCTACTAATGTCACTATGTAAAATAATAAACATGTCATGAAGGAGAATATATATTTTCTATGTCAAGTATGAGTTTTACCCTCATGCTTGGACAACAGAAATTGAAAAAGTATCAGGGGGTCTAAGTCCCATAATCTCCTTCATGAAATCCTAGTAATTAAAGGCAGGTTATTGAGAGTTTTTTTCTTGCAGATCTTCAGACCCAAAGTTTATGACCTACATCTTTAGCCACTTAGCTTTTTTCTGTTCATCAAGACTTGAGGTTCTTTTCTAAATATTTAATAGAATTTCTCTCCCTCTCATTGCATTGTGTTCCATAACTCAGTGACTATCATTACTATTAACAGAACAAGCAATCTTTCATGTATTTCAAAGCAGTGATTATATTGCCAACTAACCTTACCTTGTCTGAGCTAACCAATATATCATTTATTTTCCTATCTTATGGATGTTACATAAGCCATTTACCCATTTTTTTAAAGCTTTAATGAACATTAATAACTCAATAGTATATAGTGAATGAACAGGGCAGAAAACAGGTATTATTGTAGATATTTGAAACAACACAAATCCAGTGATAGAAGGCAGTAATCCACAACTCTAGTGATAGAAACAATAATTGTTGCTTCCACAATTATTGGAAAGGAGCAGAAGTCATGGGCTATCACTGAAGAAAACAACCTAATACTGCAAGCAAGAATTCAAAAATATTCCAAAAATTGAAATCATACAAACATCTTTTCCAACCACGGTGCTCTGAGACTAGAAATCAACTAAAATAAAAAGTCTACAGAAAACTTAAAAACCCGTGGAGGCTAATATATAGAATACTAAACAACCAATGAATTACTGAAGAAATCAAAGAAGAAATAAAAATATACCTGGAGATAAATGAAACTGAAAACACAACAGTCCTAAATCTATGGAACTTGGCCAAAGAAGTTCTGAGAGGGAAGTTTATAGTGACAATAGTTTACCCCAGGAAACGAAGACATTCTCAAATAAACAATCTAGCTTTAGGAGTTTAAAGGAGCAAGAGAAGGAACAAGCAAAGCCTAAATTTAGTAGGAGGAAAGAAATCATAAAAATCAGAGCAGAAATAAATGAAACAGAGGCTAAAAAGCAAAAGAACAAGTTAATAAACTAAGAGTTGATTCTTTGAGAAGGTAAACAAAATTGAAATGCCTTTAGCTAAAATCATCAAGAAAAAAGAGAGGGTGAAAATTAGTAAAACCAGAAATGAAAAAGAAGTTACAACTAACACTACAGAAAAACAAATTATTCTGAGACTACTACAAAAAAACTATCTGCCAATCAAAGGAACAACGTAGAAGACATTTAAAAAATTAGTAGAAATGTGCAATCTCCCAAAACTGAACTGGAAGAAATAGAAAATATGAGCAGACCAAATACAGTAATAAACTTGAGTCAGTAATAAAATAATTCCCAAAAAACAAGTCCAGTACCAGGTGGTTTCACAGGTGAATTCTACCAAACATTTAGAGAAGAACTGACCTATTCCTCTCATATTCTTCAAAAAAATTGCAGAGGAAGAAAATTTCCAAACTCACTGTATGAGGCTGCTGTCTCCCTCATACAAAATTAACAGACCAAACAATTCACAAAGAAAATTACAGGGCAATATCACTGATGAACATAGATTCAAAAATCTTAGGAAAATATTAGCATACAGAATCCAACAATACATTAAAAGGATCCTACATCAGGATCAAGTGGGATTTATTACAATGATGTAAGAAATTTTCAATATCTAAAAATCAGTGTAATACACCACATTAACAAATTGAAAAATAAAATCCATATGATCAGGTTAATAGATGCAGAAAATGCTTTTAACCAAAATTCAACTTCCTGTTATGATAAAACTTTCCAAAAAGTGGGCACTGAGGGGACATGGATTAATATAATAAAGGCCATATATGACAATTCCATAGTTAACATGATGCTGCTGCTGCCGCTAAGTCGCTTACGTTGCGTCCAACTCTTTGTGACCATATGGACAGCAGCCTGCCAGGCTCTTCTGTCCATGGGATTCTTCAGGTAAGGATACTGGAGTGCACTGCCATGCCCTCCTCCAAGGGATCTTCCCAACCCAGGGATCAAACCCACATGTCTTAAGTCTCCTGCACTGGCAAGCTCTTTCTTTACCACAGCACCACCTGGGAAGTCTAGTTAATATGATACTCTGTGGTGAAAAGCTGAAAACTTTTCCTCTAAGATCAGGAATAAAACAGGGATGTTTGCTCTTGCCACTTTCATTCAACATAGTATTGGAAGTACTAGCCACAGCAGAGAAGAAAAAGAAATAAAAGGAATCCAAATTGGAAAGGAAGGTAAAATGGTCACTGTTTGCAGACGACATGAACATAGAAAAAGTCCTAAAGATGACACCAGAAAACTCTAGAGCTTGTCAATGAATTTGGTAAAGTTGTCGGATACAAAATCAATACACGGAAATCTGTTGCATTTCTATAATCTAATAAGAAATACAAAGAACAGAAAGAGAAATTAAAGAAACTAGTTTCATTCCTTTGCATATGTCCAGGTTTTTCAACACAGTTTATTGAAAGACTGTTCTTTTTCCAGCATATATTCTTGACTCTTATGTCATAAATTAATTTAATGTTAATTAACATTAATAAATCTATTTATTTATTTCTGGACTATTCTCTTCCTCTGATCTCCTTGTTTGATTCAATGCCAGTACCATATTATTTTGATTATTATAATTTTGTAATATTGTGTATAATTAGGAAGTGTGATGACTCCAGATTTGTTCTTTCTCAAGCTTGGTTTGGCTACTTGGTGTCTTTAGGTTCCATACAAATTTAGAAGTGACAGTTCTTTTTCTGTGAAAAATGACTGGAATTTTGATAGAGATTATATTGAATCTGTATACTGCTTCAATAATATGGAAATTTAACAATGTTAACTTTTCCAAGTCAACAAGCACAGAATGTATTCCATTTTTTTTTCAGTTTTTTAAATAAATGACATACTTTTCAACAGTCTTTGTTGTTGTAGTGAAATTTAGTCCTAGATATTTTATTCTTATTGGTGCAAATATAAATGTGATAGGCTTTCTAGGTGGCTCAATGGTAAAGAATCAGCCTGCCAAGCAGGAGACGCAGATTCGATCTGTGGGTCAGGAAGATCCCCTGAAAAAGGAAAAGGGCTACCCACTCCAGTATTGTTACCTGGGAAATTTCATGAGGAGGAGCCTGGCAGGCTACAGTCCATGGGGTCACAGAGAGGTGAATACGACTTAGTGACTAAACCACCTCCACTACCACCATAAATGTGATTGTCTTCTTAATTCCCCTGATAGTTTCTTATCAATGTAAAAAACGTAACAGATATTTGTATGTGGATTTTGTATCCTGAAATTTTACTGAATTTGATTATTCTAAAATTATTTTGGTGGCACCTTTAGAGTTTACTATATATGATACTATCAACTACAAATAGTGACAATTTCTCTTTTTCCTTTTCCTTTCCAATTTGGATAACTCTTTTTTTTTTTTCCTGGCCTGTTTGCTCTGACTAACACTTTCAATGCTATGGTGAATAAAAATGGTGAGATGAGAATCCTTGTCCTGTTCTTAAAGAAAAAGCTTTCAGATTTTTGCCATTATGTTAGCTTTTTTCTTTTCATATAGGGCATTTATTAATTTGAGGTATGTTCCCTACATACCCAATTTGTTGAGAGCTTTTATAAATGGATATTTAATTTTGTCAAGTGCTTTTTCTACATCTATTTGGATGGGTCATATTATTTTTAATCCTTCATTTTATAATATGGTATAGCAGACTGATTGATTTGCAAATAATGAACCATTCTTGTATCCCTGGAATAAATCTTTCTTGATTATTATGTATGTGTGCTAAGTTCACTTCAGTCGTTACTTGACTCTTTGAGATGCTACGGAGTGTATCCTCTGCCCATGGGATTCTCCAGGCAAGAATATAGAGTGTATTGCCATGACCTCCTCCAGGGAATCTTCCTGACTCAGGGATTGAATCCACGTCTCTTATGTTTCCTGCATTGGCAGGTGGGTTCTTTACTACTAGCACCACCTGGGAAGCCCCTGGTTATTCTATATGATCCTTTTAATATATTTTATATATTTTTAATATACAGATTTTTATATATTGTTAATTTGGCTTGCCTATATTTTGTTGATTTTTGCATTTTGTTCATCAGGGATATTGGTCTGTAATTTTATTTTTCATGGCAATCTTGTATACTCTTGGTATGAAGGTCATACTTGCTTCACAAAATTAGTTTGGAAAGTGTTCTTTTCTGTTCCATTTTTTAGAAGAGTTTGAAAGAATTGGTATTTATTATTGAATGTTTGGTAAAATTTACCAGTGAAGTTGTTTGGTCTTAGATTTCTGTTTTTTGGGAGATTTTATTTATTTTATATTTTCTTTATATATATATATTATATATATATTAAGGCTTTAATTGTGTGGATCACAACAAACTGTGGAAAATTCTTCAAGAAATGGGAATACCAGATCAGCTGACCTGCCTCCTGAGAAATCTGTATGCAGGTCAAGAAGAACTGGACATGGAACAACAGACTGGTTCCAAATCGGGAAAGGAGTAGGTCAAGGCTGCATATTGTCACCCTGCTTATTTAACTTATATGTAGAGTGTATCATGCGAAATGCTGGGCTGCATGAAGCACAAATTGGACTCAAGATTGCTGGGAGAAATATCAATAACCTCAGATATGCAGATGACACCACACTTATGGCAGAAAACAAAGAAGAACTAAAGATCCACTCGATAAAAGTGAAAGAGGAGAGTGAAAAAGTTGGCTTCAAACTCAATATTCAGAAAACTAAGATCATGGCCTCCAGTTCCATCACTTCATGGCAAATAGATGGGGAAACAATAGAAACAGTGGCTGGCTTTATTTTTGGGGGCTCCAAAATCCCTGAAGATGGTGACTGCAGCCATAAAATTAAAAGACACTTGCTTCTTGGAAGAAAAGCTATGACCAACCAAGACAGCATATTAAAAAGCAGAGACATTACTTTGCCAACAAAGGTCCATCTGGTCAAAGCTTTGGTTTTTCCAGTAGTTATATATGGATGTGAGAGTTGGACTATAAAGAAAGGTGAGCACTGAACAATTGATGCTTTTGAACTATGGTGTTTAGAGAAGACTCTTGAAAGTCCCTTGGATTGCAAGGAGATCCAACCAGTCCATCCTAAAGGAAATCAGTTCTGAATATTCATTGGAAGGACTGATGTTGAAGCTAAAACTCCAATACTTTGGCTACCTGATGGGAAGAACTGACTCATTTGAAAAGACCCTGATGCTGGGAAAGCTTGAAGGCAGGAGGAGAAGTGGACGACAGATGATGAGATGGTTGGATGGCATCACCGACTCAATGGACATGAGTTTGAGTAAACTCCAGGAGTTAGTGATGGACAGGGAGGCCTGGCGTGCTACAGTCCATGGGGTCCAAAGAGTTAGACATGACTGATCACTGAACTGAACTGAATAAATTGAAAGAAAACTATGACAAACCTAGACAGCATATTAAAAGACAGAGCCATCACTTTGCCAATAAAGGTCTGTATATTCAAAGCTATGGTTTTTCCAGTAGTCATGTGTGAGTTGGACCATAAAGAATCCTAAGGGCTGAAGAATTGATACTTTCAAACTGTGGTGCTGGAGAAGACTCTTGAGTGTCGTTGGACAGCAAGGAGTTCAAACCAGTCAATCCTACAGGAAATCAATCCTGAATATTCATTGGAAAGACTGCTGCTGAAGCTGAAGCTCCAATACTTTGGCCATGTGATATGAAGAGCCAACCCATTGGAAATATACCCTGATGATGGGAAAGATTGAGGGGAGGAGGAGAAGGGAGCAACAGAGGATGAGATACTTGAATGGCATCAGTAACTTAATGGACATGAGTTTGAACAAACTCCAGGAGACACTGGAGGACAAGTAAGCCTGACATCCTACATCCATGGGGTCTCAAAGAACAGACACAACTTAGTGACTGCACAATACAATACAATGTTAAATTAAGCAACTGACAAAGAGTCCCTGAATTAAAACAGTTTGAATGTAGAAGAGGAAAAAGAGAAGCATTCTGGGAAATAACATAGACCTGGGTTGTAGAATACTTGTTTATATTCCACTGAATAAATCTGGACAAATCATACATCTTTTCCATGCTCAGTTATTTCAGTAGAAAATAAAGTTGCATTAGACTGTTGGTTTTACAGTTGAGTTCTCAGAGTTCTGAGAGATACATGATTATAGATTAGAGTAAGAACAACTGCCTTGTTACATGTGTGGGTGGGTTGAGGTTGGTATGAGAGAGTAACTGAGGTTTCCATTTCCACTTCAGCCAAGACAAGTTAACTTTTACTCATTTTATATAACACATAAATATATTATGTACTTATATATATTTTTATTACATATATATTAATATATACAGGGTGTTTTTTGGATGTGTCCTTCCTGAAAATAATAGGCAGAAGTGCAATGATGAAGATACTAACTAGAGCTTTCACAAAGGAACACTTTTTATTACCTCTTGAAAGTCATTATTATAGCCCATTTCACTTCCACTCAAATAACTTACCATAGCGTGCTGAGCCTAGCTTGCTGACACAGGACCACTTATATTTTTACAATTCTTTTTCATGTTTTCTTGAGTTCTCACCCCCTCTCCCTCCATTTCTATTGACTCTCTTTTTATTTTAGCACAAGAGAAGACAATTGGACTTAGAGTTTTTCCTCATTTTATAACAGTGAGATCTGAAGTTCAGATAGATGACCTCTTTGAATCTATTTTAGCAGATTTTCCTTCATCCTTCATTCATTCTCTATCTCCTGTAATACTCTGGAGAAGGAAATGGCGACCCACTCCAGTATTCTTGCCTGGAGAATTCCAGGACGGAGTGGCCTGCTGGGCTGCGGTCCATGTGGTCGCGGAGTCGGACAAGACTAACACACACATAGTAATACTCAGGTTTTCCTAGGTGGCGCTAGTGGTAAAGAACCTGCCTGCCAATACAGGAGATGTAAGATACGTCGGTTTTTTTGTTTTTTATTTTTATTTTTTTTTTATTGGAGGCTAATTACTTTACAATATTATATTGGTTGGTTTTGCCATACATTGACATGAATCTGCCCCGGGTGTACATGTGTTCCCCTTCTTGAACCCCCCCTCCCACCTCCCTCCTCCCCCCTCACCGTATCTTCCCTCTGGGTCATCCCCGTGCACCAGCCCCGAGCATCCTGTATCATGCGTCGAACCTGGACTGTGATTCGTTTCACATATGATAATATACATGTTTCAATGCCATTCTCCCAAATCATCCCACACTCACCCTCTCCCACAGAGTCCCAAAGACTGTTCTATACACCTGTGTCTCTTTTGCTGTCTTGTATACGGGGTTAAGGTTTTATCCCTGGGTCAGGAGAATCTCCTGGAGGAAGGCATGGCAACCCACTGCAGTATTCTAGCCTGGAGAATCCTATGAACAGAGAAACCTGGAGGGCTACAGTCCATAGGGTCACAAAGAGTCGGACACGACTGAAGTAACTTAGCACACATGGTAATAAGAATTTAACTAGCTTAACCACTATCCAAAGTTCCTTCTTAACCTCCCGACCTTTATCCAATTAATTGTATTACAATTTTTTAAACAAATATGTAGTGCTTTCCTTACACTGACTATAACTGACTACCTTAAGACATTAATATGCTGTTTCCCTTTCCTTTGCTTCCAAAGGTTAACGTCTTTTTCTCTCTCTCTTTGCTTATTTTTCTATGTAATTTTTTTCTGAAACTTAGAAGATAATTGTAAAATCTCTAAGTATTATCTTACACATAAACACATCAAGGACTCAGCAAGTTTTGTTTTTGTTTTAATTTTTTTGAAGAACTTTTTCAGTTCAGTTCTGTCACTAAGTCATATCCAACTCTTTGCGACCCCATGGACACAGCATGCTAGGCCTTCCTGTCCTCACCACCTTCCAGAGCTTGCTCAAACTCATGTCCATTGAGTCAATGATGCCATCCAAACATCTCATCCTCTGTTGCCCTCTTCTTCTCCTGCCTTCACTCTTTCCCGGCATCAGGGTCTTTTCCTCCTTCTAATCCTGTGATTTGGGCGAGTTATTTAACACTAAGTCCTTCTCTCTCTTGGTTTACATTGATACCTGTTTTGTGGAGAAGAACATACAGAATTTCTGGAGGTAGATTTGTCTTAATTCCCTTATCCACAACAATCACCTTTACTAAACTCATACACTTAATTATTTGCCTGTTTTTGGATTGCTGTCAATTTTCCTCTCAAAATGAGAAGTCATATATATATTGTCTTCCATCTTCCAGTGTTGCTATTCTGAATTTTAATCCTTCTATGTAGTCTATTTTGTTCTCTCTGGCAATTATTATGATCTTCTCCAGTCCCTATTATCTGAAATGTCATGATAAGATGTCACAGTATAGGATTTCAGGGATAATTTACAAACCCCTTTAGTCTGAAAATTCATATCCTTAAATTCTATGAAATTTAGTTAAACTCTTTTACTAATAATTGCCTCTCCTTTGTTTTTATATTTCATTTTATTTAGTTTTTTATATTTTGGGGCTGAAGCTATACTTTCTTTAATTTTCTTTCCATTAACTTAATTTTTATTCTAAGTTTAAATAGTTTTCTCAAGTCCACCTTCCATTCCTCAGGGTGTATAATAAGTTTTGCGAATGGAAGTTTTTATCTCCAACCCTTTTCACTGGGAGTACTAAGATTTCACTATCTTCTTCAGAATGAAATCTCCAGTTCCCACTTAAAAGATATAAGTTTGGCTTTCAGAATTATTAGAACATGATGGGGTAAATGGCTAGAGGTATTAATATTGGGGGAGATAGAAAATGGGTGAACTTTAAATTCCAGCATTCTTTGTCTCCAAATAGTAAAGGTAGGTGATGATGGAATGAAACTACTCATAGGAAATATGAAAATTAGAAATTAGCTACTTGCAAGCAAGAACTATGCCCTTTACTGTTGAATTAGGTGTGGAGAAATAAAATGAGAATATCAATCAGCTGGAGATAAGCATGGCTGTTACTTAAGTAGGACTAACTTTAAAGTTTAAAAGATGTTATGTTCATCATTAATTACTTATGATTATCTTAAGCTGTATGACTAGTTTTGGAGAAGGCAATGGTAACCCACTCCAGTACTCTTGCCTGGAAAATCCCATGGACAGAGGAGCCTGGTAGGCTGTAGTCCAGCGGGTCGCTGAGAGTCGGACACGACTGAGCGACTTCACTTTCACTTTTCACTTTCATGCATTGGAGAAGGAAATGGCAACCCACTCCAGTGTTCTTGCCTGGAGCATCCCAGGGACGGGAGAGCCTGGTGGGCTGCCATCTATGGGGTCGCACAGAGTTGGACACGACTGAAGAGACTTAGCAGCAGCAGCAGCATGACTAGTTTTAACTTCTAATTGTATTGTTTTTGAGTGTACAGTGATGTCTTAAAAAAACATGCCTAGCCTATTTCACCTCTTAAATACATATGTATATATTCTGAAGGTGACTAATAGTGGATATTAACTTATAGTATTTTCTTTATCTTAATTATACCAAGACAATGAAAATAGCAGAAACAAGTTTTAAGATAGAAATCCACTGGCAAATTAGTGCAAAGAGTTAGCCATTTAAGCTATTAATATGAAGACTATGAAGCCTTATTTTCACATGAAATGTTTAGTAGAATCGGAACATCAGGGCAGCACGCACAGAGGGCATTCTTCCTCAGCAATGAGGATTATCCTCTGCATTTGGCCACTGCTACAGTTTAGATGTTCGCTGTGATGCCATCTGTTAAGGTTGATTGTGCAGTGACCTTAGGCAGTCTGAAACCTGTTCAATTGAGCCCGTATATCGAGTTCTGGTTGGGAACCAGGAGGACAGATGGTAGGGTTGGAGATGGGGAACTTGTTTGTTACAGCTGATGAAAATCATTTTTCTTGCCAAAGCCATTAAATGTGATATCCTTGGCACAGCATTTCTCAACAAATAGAGTGCCCCACTTGGTGGGTTAGCTGCAGGTGAATTGAAGCATTCAACAGTCTCTATTTAGGTTTACCTAGTTCTTTACTTTTCCATCTCTGACAGCCTAAGTCAATGTTCCAGCAGCAGGGCACTCTGTGCTCAGTAAGTACAGCATTTCACATATGTAGTTTTCAAAATATACATAGACAGTGAGCAGTGCAAAGTGGACTATAATTGTGAAGCCAGTTAAAAGAGTTTATAAATAGCTTTAATTGAATAGCACCTAATAGAGAAGAAAAATTCCTGTAATACTGAATAACAGCCTCAAGTAAATCAACTCACTTTTCATATCCAAGGAGAGACTTCTCAGTTACAATTGTTTAAGAAACTGTATTAAAATCATTTTATGGGAAATAATTATGTCTACGATCAGACAAGATAATTATTGCAAAGTGGTTTTTGCAACTTGGAAAGCAGAAAATTTTGCCCACCCACTGAGACTTTCCCTCTCCATATTTGACAGCCCCCAAAATGCTACTCATAGAATTCATATCTAAGCTATGTAAACAAAAGAGTAATTTTAAAGTCAAAATTCAATATGAAAAAAGTGAACAATAAAGGCTCTATCAACTTTTAGAGTTAAAAAGTAAAGTTTGGATGGAAGTGCCTTTAACTAATCAAATCTGCTTCCTTAGAAGTTTCACCTAAAACATATCAGACATACATCTTATTTTAAATATGTTTATGGAAG
This sequence comes from Moschus berezovskii, assembly GCF_049115385.1. Classification (NCBI taxonomy): domain Eukaryota; kingdom Metazoa; phylum Chordata; class Mammalia; order Artiodactyla; family Moschidae; genus Moschus; species Moschus berezovskii. Next base: position 31,492,889 of record NC_142480.1, read on the forward strand.
TAGTATGACAGCAGTCTGTAGGTAATATATTTCAGTAGTCTGTATTTTAAAACATACATATAAAGAAATACATCATTTTATTATTGTTTATGTAAATATCTATGTGTACATTGTTAGGCAACCTATTTTCCCTCTGGTGAATATATCTTGCAGACCTTCCTGTCAGCACGTTGAGTCCTTACTTCTTTCTTTTGAAAGCTGCATAAATAGCAGCCATACGATAGATATCATGTGATTTTTTAGTCAGGTCCACATGAATAGACATGTTGGTTGGTTTTAGTAATTTATCCTCTTTCTTTGGTTATTGACCATGTTGCAGGAATATTGTTATAAATGCTTATTGTGCCCATATTCAAATACTTTCTAGAGAAGATACATGGAAATCTGATTTTCCTGTGAAGGAAGAGGTGAAATTTGAAAGTTAAGATTTCCATATCTCCTGTCAGAGTGACTCTACCAGTTTAAACTCTTAGCAGCTATGTATGAGATTGCCATTTTCCTGCAAAGTTGAAAACAACTAATCTCAAAATATGTTTTGATTTTTACTAACTAGAGGTTTAAGGAATATATATATATATATATATACACACACATTGTTTTCATTTTTATTTCTCTAAATAAATGGTTATGTTTTTATAAAATATGGTTATGTTTTTCCGTCTTTAGTTTATTAACATGAGGGACTACTCATTTATTCATTGGTATGTGTTTATGTTTAATAGGTAACTATTGACTATCTATTTTGTATTAGGCATTCATTATATAATGGTGAGTAAAGTGAAGACAACTCCTGACTTCTCAGACCTTATAATACAATGAAAGTTTAAAAAAATAATTTTATTGATAATTATTATTTTATTTATAGTAATCTGCAAATCTATGGTTATTTCAATTTATTAACTTATAATTATGATTTCCCTTGATTTTAAGATATTATATGATTTATGATGCTTTTGAGGGAACAACCTATTTTATATTTTATTATTAATTATATGTGTATCTGCTGTTTTAATATTTCTTTACAATTTGTTTATGCATTTTATGTTATTCTTCTCTAGATTCCCTAATTGAATACTTGGTTTTTTCTCTTGATTTTGTTTTTTACTCTAAGTTTACTATTTAAAACTGTTTACTGTTAATGGGATTCCCAGGTAGCTCAGCTGGTAAAGAATCTGTCTGCAATGCAGGAGATCCCAGTTCGATTCCAGGGTCAGGAAGATCCACTGGCGAAGGGATAGACTACCCACTCCAGTATTCTTGGGCCTCCCTAGTGGTTCAGCAGGTGCTCAGCTCCTGCAATGCTGGAGACCTGGGTTTAATCCCTGGCTGGGAAGATCACCTGGAGAAGGGAACCCACTCCAGTGTTATGGCCTGAAGAATTCCATGGGCTGCATAGTCTATGGAGTCACAAACAGTTGGACATAACTGAGTAACATTCACTTCACTTACTGTTAAAAGTGATTTTTTCAATCATGAATTTCTCATTGAAAATTTGGTTAGGTAGTCTGCTAGATTTTTATTAAATTTTGTGCTCATGATGTTTCTGGCATGCTCTTATTATATGTGCCTAGGTTGCAGTCTGAAGGGGCTGGAGGATCAACTACTAGAAAAAAAGGAGAGAGAAGAACATGGACCAGAGCTCTGCCTTATTCTAGTCCTCTGAATCAAGTCACAAGATCCAGTCTACTAAATATCAAGAGGCAGGGATCACGAGACCCAGCCTTGAGGCTACCTTCAAGTGAGGGAGCACTTCATGCTGGTCAGAATGGCCATCAAAAAATCTACAAACAGTAAATTCTAGAAAGCGTGTGGAGAAAAGGGAACCATCCAATACTGTTGGTGGTAATGGAAATTGGTACAACCATAATGGAGAATAGTATGGTTTCCTTAAAAAAATCTAGAGGTAGAATTACCATATGAGTCAGTAATCCCACTCCTGGGCTTACAGCTGTAGAACACCATAATTTAAAAAGATTCATGAACCCCAGTATTCACTGTAGTACTATTTACAGAAGCTAAGAGATGTAAGCAGCCTAAATGTCCATCTATGGAAGAATCGATAAAAAGGATGTGGTTCACAATGGAATATTAGTCATAAAAACAATGAAATAATGCCATTTGCAGAAATATAGTTGGACCCAAAGATTATTGTATTAAGTGAAGTCAAATATCATATGATATCACTTGTGGAATCTAAAATAACATATAAATGAATTTATTTAGAGAACAAAAACAGACTCACAGACTTCAAAATGAAATTTATGATTACCAAAGGGAAATGGGGTATATGAATTAGCATCTTGGGATTAACATACACACACTGCTGCTGCTGCTGTTGCTTCAGTCATGTCCGACTTTGTGCGACCCCATAGACGGCAGCCCACGAGGCTTCCCCATCCCTGGGATTCTCCAGGCAAGAACACTGGAGTGGGTTACCATTTCCTTCTCCAATGCATGAAAGTGAAAGTGAAGATGCTCAGTTGTGTCCGACTCTTAGCGACCCCATGGACTGCAGCCTACCAGGTTCCTCCATCCATGGGACTTTCCAGGCAAGAGTACTAGAGTGGGTTGCCACTGCCTTCTCCAACATATACACACTACCATACATCAAATAAACAAAGATCTACAGTATAGCACAGAAAACTCTACTCAATATTCTGTAATAACCGATATGGGAAAAGAATGTGGAAAAGAATGGATATATGTATATGTGTAACTGAATCACTTAGCTATACACCTGAAACTTACTCATCATTGTAAATCAATTATACTCCAATATAAAATAAATGTTAAATTAAAAAAATCACTTCGATCAATTACTCATTATCACTAAAATTAAATTTGATCATTTGCTTAAGGTTGTACCTGCCAATTTTCTTCACTGATGATTTTCACTCTTTGACATCAACAAGCATATTTTGAGGAGATTCTTTAAGACTATATAATATTCTGTTACTCTTCAACCTTTACTCATAAAGATTGTATCCATTGGTGACTCTTACATAAATTATGATGAAGATGTTTCAAAATGGTATTATGCTGTCTATATTTTTTAGTTGATTTTCTATGCTTAGGAGGAGCTTTCTTTTTGCTGTTATTTTTTACTAATATTTGTGTAGACTCATCAGTTCTAATTATTTTATATAAGGTAGAGTGTATTATCATATTTTATAATCTGAGATAGCTCAAGCTATCTCATATTTGGCCAGTTGTTACCTGTTTTAACTGGCCTTGTTTTCAAGTTTACATGTCCTTATTTGTGTCCTTACTTTGTAGCATAGCAAAGCATTCCAGGATTATCTTATTCTTTCTATTTCAGGCTCTGAAATCAGTCTTCACAGCCAAGAAGCTGTGATCATTTTAGTAGAGGTTGGCACATAGAAACCAATATATGTGAACACTTTATATACTCATTATTACTGGATGTCAGTGTTTCTAGACCCTCTCAGAATACAGAGCATACACATATGTAACTTTTTCTTTTTGAGATTCATGCCAATATCTCTAATTTCCAGTTGAACACTGCTGTGTTCTTTCAATTCTTACTCATATGCATATTTGTATTCTTTTCTTCAATAGTATAAAACTTGTACTCATTACACAATACATTTTATTTATTTGCTTATCCATAAAGTGTATAAAAATGTTTTCTGAATTGCTACTGCAAAAGAAAGGAAGAAGAAGAAGAAGAAAACCTATGAATTGGAGTCACTATTTGTTTACAGCATTTTTTGGCTTTAGCCAGATGACCTATTGTCCACATATTTCTTTATAATTATTTGAATTATTCTTACTTATTTTTATATACTTTCAATTTGGTTATGCTATTTGTTGGAAATAATAGTTTTCACATATTCATGTTTATATTCAATTTTTTTCTATTTTTGTCAAGTATGTGAATGGGTATACAAATATATGAATTATTATACATGAGAATTGGTGATTGAGACTAAGTTTAACTTTTATCCCCAAGGTTTTTATCTTTTTTCCTACTTTCAAGCTTTTCCTTATTCTACAACTATAAAGAAGAGATACTGCTGTTATAGTAACAACAAAGAAAGATGAAAATTTGAAGAAGACAATGATTTTCCACAGAAGATCTAGGTAAAGTCATATAAGCTGCCTGAACTTTAGATTCAATAATGAACGATTTGAATTTCAATTTTTAAAATTGTAGAAAGCATATAGAATAGTTATGAAGAGGGCAGTTTATAGTACTAAATGGATTGGCTGTCATTCTTTCTTAGGTGTCTTAAACTATTGAGCCTCTCATTGCTTCAATTTTATTATCTATACAAGGGGTGAATATTAGTGCATATCTTACAAGGTTGCTAAGTGAATCCTATTAACAGCATCCAACACAGAGACTAAAAGAGGCCCACCTCTGCTTGTGCCCATGGAGAACCCTGATGACCAGTCTATGGCCATTGCTGCTGTTCCAAACAAGAAGCAAAATGAGCTGCGAGAGGCTACACACATCCCAGGGAGGTCCAGTCCATTCTAATGAACTTGAGGAACGTCATAAGCAAGCAAACGTGAGAGGCACTGTTAAGTGATTACAGGAATGGCTCATGCACAGAATTTCGATGACAATCTCTGAGAGAAGCAGGCATTGAATTCCACTTTTAAATGGGTGAGGCTGTCATATTATTAAAGTAATTCTCTGAAATTTCTTGGCTCAGAGTGCTGTAGTGACAGCCAGAAAGCTTCTACAACCCAGAGGGGTAAAACCTGTAGGAGTCACAAACATTTTCTTAATAAGTCCACATGGCTTAGAAAAACATGTGGGATTCTTGCATTTCTTCACATCTATCATTGTTAATTACAGAAATGCTTACACCAGGCTGGGTGACAAAATTGGTGCTGAGGCGGCTTGGAGGAGTTCTTTGCCCACACTAAGCTCGAGGCAGAGTGAAGACAGAGATGGGTCTAATCGTGACCTACAGGAACATTATCTTTGGTGAATATTTTCATTGACGAATTGCTTTTGATCAGCTGGCTAGAACAGGGCTATTGTGAGGTCAAAGTCATGGAGTCAACACCATTGTGATCATCTTACTATCACATAGTTACAGGTGGTAACCTAGGCTTGGCCAACTATTTTGAAAATAAGTTCTGTGGTCATTGATTCAATATGTAGAAACCTATGTCAAAACAGGAAAAAAAAAAAAACAACCTTCTATTTTAGAGTTAATAAAAAGCTCCCTGTTTACAGAAAAGTGTTTTATATTATTCTTTCCAATAGTTGAAGATACCCTCTTTTCTTCAATTCCATTATGGCAGTATTCTTACCTAGATTTTATTCTAGTGGTAGATTTTTCATTTAATTTTTGGCCACACCATTAAGCATGTGGGATCTTAGTTTTCCAACCAGGGTTCAAACCTGTGCCTCCTCATTGGGTGCACAATCTTAATTGCTGGATCATCAGGAAAGTCCTCTAGTGATAGATTTAACAATAATATTGTTCCACTGGAAGAGTTTGCTGGGAGGCAATGGCAGTAATCTAGGGCAGAGACCACAAAGATAGGAACTAAAGCAGAGACAGCAAGGTGAGAGAGAAGGGACACACCTGGGAGATACTTAGGAGGTGAACTGCCAGACACTGGCATCCAGGATCCATTAGTGTCATCATATGTTGATGGACATGAACTTGGACTAATTGTACCATAATAATGGATGTCAGTTGTCAACTGGAACCCAGACTTTCTAATAAACAAAAGCCCTGATTTGCAAGGCTTGCTTATTTCCTTGGTATAACTATTCCTACCAATTTCAAGCTACAAAGGACTTAACAATCAGCTGTAAAAATTCCTGAAGTTTTAAATGCTGCTTGTGTGGGGTGGAACAAGAGAACTGGCATACCACTGGCCTGCATTCAGTGTCAAGCTATCCAGTTTTCAGGTCACTGAAATTTTCTTCTATCCTTCTTTCTTTAAACCTATTGACTATTTGTTCTTTGCCATTTTTGGTAAGAATGACTATAACAGCCATTCATAGGATTTTATGAAAATGGAGAAGACAAGCACAAAGACCCTCAACATACACTGGACTTTAAACTGGACATACATTAGACTGTACACTAGACACATACTAGTGTATATTGGACTGCACACTGAACTGTATATTGGGCTGTACACTGGATGTACAGGAGTGTATAGTGGACTGTATACTGAAATGTACACAGGATTGTACCTGGGATATACACTTGACAGTACTCTTGACTGCACACAGGATGGGTGGTACACAGGATGTACACTGGAATGCACACTGCACTGTACACTGGGATGTACCCTTGGACAGTATACTAGGTGTGCATTGGACTGTACACTAGATGTGTCCAGATGTGTCCAACTGTGTTCCAGATGTTTTCAGATGTGTCCTGATATGCACTTGGACTATACAACAGATGTTGCCCAGCTGTGTTCCAACTGTGCTCCAGCTGTGTACAGATGTGCCCCAGATGTGTCCGCTTGTTCCCAAGATGTGTACTGTACTGCACACTATAGTGTACATTGGACTGTACACTATACTGTTAACTGGGTTGTGAAGACATTGAAACAAGACCAGCATGGTGTTTTCTGGTACATCATGGATGTATATCCTTTGAACATATATATATATACAAAATGCCAAGCTCTAAAGATTTCAGGGTTTAGTTTCTTCTGATTTTTCCTTGAGGTCCAGGTAGACAACATCAGTCTGTTTTCAATTTCAAGATGCAAGAAAAATTTAAAGGTTAACTTGTTTTCATTTTGTCACAACCAAAAAGTGACTGATTCTAAATTATATAATGTATACCTCAAAAACAAAAAAGTAAAAACTCCACAACTGAACTTGGCATATAGATGTATGTTTTTTTACCCATAACTAATGTTTTACAAGAGGAAAGTTTAAATAGTTGTAAAGAAGTTTTCATAATGCAGTTCAAGGAACAATACTTCTGAATCCCTTGTGTTTCTATCAATTTTCTGACACAGGGCCCCAAAGTAAGGCCATTGGGAAGCAGATGATGTCAAAACTAATTAACAATAAAGATATACTTTCTGTTCACCTACATGATCAACCAATGATTACCTTGTTAACAGCAATAAGAACAATCTTTAATCTTACCATAAGGGGAACTGTCATTTAAAAGTGTTAATTTTATCTGGGTTGAAACAACAATTAGAAATCTACAGGCTTGTCCACACAAATACAAATTTGCTTGTCTTTTTAACTAGTATTGGACTTAAATCCTGCTTAACAATAATTAAAGTAAAAATAAAATTGAAGGACAAATGTTCTTCCAAAAATGATAATAATAATGAGACTGGTTCAAGATGTGAAGTAGATATGAAGTAGAAAGATCCTGAAAGAACCTTCCCTAATGGACATAAAAAAGTCTACAACTCATTTGAAATGATTTCCTCTGAAAAAATACAAAAGTTACCTAAGCAACACCTACACACTGGACAAACAAGAAAAAAATCAATAAGGTGGGTGAGAGGGGCTGATATATAATCTTACCATAAACTCCACCTCCAACATGGCAACCAATAATCAGGAAATAATTCAAAATCCGGAGTTTCATCCTGATGGGTGAGGAATTAGAATACCATATCAGACACTACAAATTTTAAAACTTGCACCTGAAAGACCCCAACATTTAACCTTTAATGGCAACATGGTTTTCATCCATAACCCCCACAAGGCTAAACCAAACCAAGAAACAGTTCTGAAAGGAGTCTAGCATTGACTCAGTCATTCCCTTAAAGATGGGAAAGTGGAACTTGTCAAATCAGAATAGTATAAAGAATTTTAAAAGCAAAAAGAGATTAAGTGATTTAAGACATCAACTGAGGGAACATTTTCATTGTTCAGTTCAGTTCAGTCACTCAGTGGTGTCCAACTCTTTGCGACCCCATGAATCACAGCACACCAGGCCTCCCTGTCCATCACCAACTCCCGGAGTTCACTCAAGCTCATGTCCATCGAGTCGGTGATGCCATCCAGCCATCTCATTCTCTGTCGTCCCCATCTCCTCCCACACCCAATCCCTCCCAGCATCAGAGTCTTTTCCAGTGAGTCAACTCGTCGCATGAGGTGGCCAAAGTATTGCAATTTTAGCTTTAGCATCAGTCCTTCCAATGAACACCCAGGATTGATCTCCTTTAGAATGGACTGGTTGGATCTCCTTGCAGTCCAAGGGACTCTCAAGAGTCTTCCCTAGCACCACAGTTCAAAAGCATCAATTCTTCGGTGATCAGCTTTCTTCAGTAGGACTCCCAAAATTAGAAGATAGAAAGGGGCATAAGCTTATTTCAAGAAACATTGGCTGACAACTTTCCTAACCTCAGCAAAGTAATAGGCAACCAGCTTCGAGAACCCCAGAGAGTACAACAAACGAGATCATTCCCAAGACCCACAATAAAACATATCATATTAAAATGCAAAGATTAATAATAAGGAGAGAATCTTAAAAGCATAAAGAGAAAAACATCTTGTTCTGTGCAAGGAAACTTCCAAATAATTATCAGCAGATTTTTCAGCACAAATTTTACAGACTGGAAGGGCATGGCATATTATTTTCAATGTACTGAAAGAGAAAAAGTCTTCCAACCAAGAATACTCTACTTAGCAAAGTTTTCATTCAGATGGAAGGAAAGACAAACAGTTTCTAACAAACAGAAACTAAAGGAGTTCATCAAAACTAGACTGGCCTTAAAAGAAAAGATAAAAGGACTTCTTTAAGCTGAAACAAAATGGCACTAATGACTAACACAAAATGAATGGAAGTACAAATCTCATGGAAAGGGTAAATAGTAAGATTAAAATAATTTATTGTAAAGTATTTGATAATCACTTGGACGACAGAGAATGAGGTGGCTGGATGGCATCACCGACTCGATGGACATGAGTTTGAGTGGACTCCGGGAGTTGGTGATGGACAGGGAGGCCTTTCGTGTTGTGGTTCATGGGGTCGCTAAGAGTCGGACACGACTGAGCGACTGAACTGAACTGAACTAAACTATAATGCTATTTTTAAGGTTAAAAGAAAAAGCAGTGAAAATAGCTGTAACTACAATAATTGACTAAGTGAAAAAAAAGATGTAGATTATGTTTCAAAAACATAAAATGTGGGGGTAAAATTACAGAGTTTTAGAATGCTTTCAAACTTAGTCTATCAATTTAAAATATACTGTTATAAATGTATTATTATAGGGGCCATCCTAAGATGGTGGAGGATGAGGATGGGGAGACCACTTTCTCCCCCACAAATTCATTGAAAGAACATTTGAATGCTGAGCAAATTACACAAAACAACTTCTGAATGCTGGCAGAGGATATCAGGCACCCAGAAATGCAGCCCATTGTCTTCAAAAGGAGGTAGGACAAAATGTAAAAGATAAAAAGAGAGACAAAAGAGTTAGGGATGGAGATCTGTCCTGGGAAGGGAGTCTTAAAAAAGAGAGAAGTTTCCAAATACCGGGAAACACTCTCACCAGCAGGACTGTGGCGAGCCTTGGAATCTCAGAGGGCAACATAACTGGGAGGAAAAATAAATAAATAAATAAATAAATAAATAAACCCCACTGATTACATGCCTAATGGCAACTCCCAGCAGAGAAGCAGCCCATACACTTGCATCTGCCATTAGCAAGTGGGGACTGGACAGGGAGGCGCAGGCTGCATTGCTTAGGGTAAGGACCAGGCCTGAATGCCCCTAGGGCAATCTGAGGGAACTAACTTTGAGATAGCAACCCAGACTGGGGGATAGCTATACCGCGAAAAATCCTAACCTAAGACACTGCCAGGCTGCTCCCAGAACAAAGGACTGAGCAGAGCTAGCTGGGTGCAGATGGGCCCATCCCCTGCCAAAGACAGGCAGGTAAAGGCAGCCAGAGCTGGAAGGCGGCAATCACGGCCCAAGAGAAGCATCCTCTACCAAACTGCAAGCAGGCTTCGTTGCTAACCAAGACTTCTTGGGATTTTGGATGGTTGACATCCGCCGGGAGGGTCGCAGCCAGAGATCAGCTCCCCAGAAGAGACATGCGGCACACCTGAGAGCAGTGCCCGTTATACACCCAGAAAACTGAGTGGCTAGGATGGGGGAGGTGATAAGTCACAGACTCCAACTGAGAGCGACTGTGCTTGCCAAGCATCTGGTCACCTGAGCTGCTCGGACCTGGGAAGGCCACAAAACGCAGGCCCAACCAAGTCTGAACCATTGTGGAATACCTGAGAACCTGAACCTGAGTGGCTTAGACCTGGGAAGTACATGCAACCCAGGGCCTGCCTCAGACAGTTCCTGGCAGAGCAACCTAGAGCTTGAGCAGTGTAGACTGGGAAAGCACACAAACTGTAAGCAGGGGCAAACCCAATGTGGCTGACACTAAGAGAACTCCTCACACACGCCAGTGATAATTGTTTGCAGTGTTTCTCCCTCACCACAGCACGACTGAACAAGTGAGCCTAAAAGAAGTGACCACCACCGCCCCCTTGTGTCAGGGCAGAAATTAGACACTGAAGAGACCAGCAAACAGAAGAAGCCAAAATAAACAGGGGGAACCGCTTTGGAAGTGACAGGTGCAATAGATGAAAACCCTGTAGTTAGCACCGACTACATAGGTTGGGGTCTTTAGATTTGAGAAGTATAATCCGGATCAAGCAACTATCTGAAAATGAACTGACCCCACACTGTCTGCAACAGCCCCAGAGAAAGTCCTAGATATATTTTTACTATTATCATTTTTTAAATTAAAAAAAAATTATTTTAAGTCTTCTATTACTCCTTTAGTTCTCTATTACATCTTTTATTCCTCTATTACTCCTTTAATTTTCATTTTTATAACCTACTTGCAAAAAAAAAGACCTATTTTTAAAGCAAACTTTATATATATATATATAATAATTTTTGTGATTTTGTTTTGTTTTGTTAATATTGTATTTTTGAGAATCTAACCTCTAGATTTTTAATTGTTGCTTTCTTTTAATTTGTTATCAATTTTGTATCTTTAAGAACCCAATCTTCAGTACCCATTTTTACTGGAGAAAGATTACCGGCTTGATTGCTCCCTCCCCCTTTTGATTCTTTTTCTCCATCAGGTCGCCTCTATCTCCTCCCTCCTCCTTCTCTTCTCTACCCAACTCTGTGAATCTCTCTGTGTTCTGGGCTGTGGAGAACACTTAGGGAACCGATTATTGGCTGCATCTGTCTCTCTCCTTTTGATTCCCCCCTTTCTCCTCCTGCTCACCTCTGTCTCCTTCCTTCCTCTTCTCTTCTTTGTGTAACTCCGTGAACATCTCTGAGGGATCCAGACTGTGGAGAGCACATAGGGAATTGTTTACTGCCTAGATTGCTCTCTCCCCTTTTGATTCCCCCTCTTCTCCTTTTGGTCACCTCTATCTCCCTCCTCCCTCTTCTCTTCTCCATGTAACTCTGTGTACCTCTCCGGGTGTCCCTCACTGTGGAGAAACTTTTTGTCATTAACCTAGAAGTTTTATCATAGGTGCTGTATGGATGGAGAAGTCTTGAGGCTACTGTAAGAATAAGACTGAAAACCAGAGGCAGGAGGCTTAAGTCCCAAACCTGAGAACACCAGGGAACTCCTGATCCAGAGAACATTAAGCTATAGGAGCTCGTCAAAAACCTCCATACCTACACTGAATCCAAGCACCACTCAAGGGCCAAAAAGTTCCAGAGCAAGACATACCACACAAATTCTCCAGCACAGAGGAACATAGCCGTGAGCTTCAATATACAGGCTGCCCAAAGTCACACCTAACCCATAGACATCTCAAAACTCACAACTGGACACTTCATTGCACTCCAGAAAAAGGAAATCCAGCTCCACCCACCAGAACACCGACACAAACTTCCCTAACCAGGAAACCTTGAGAAGCCACCAGTCCAACCCCACCCACAGGGAGGAACCTCCACAATAAAGAGGAACAACAAACTGCCAGAATATGGAAAGGAAACCCCAAACACAGCATTATAAACAAGATGAAAAGGCAGAGAAATACTCAGCAGGTAAAGGAACAGGATAAATGCCCACCAAACCAAAAAAAGAGGAAGAGAGAGAATCTCCCTGATAAAAAATTCTGAATAATGATAGTGAAAATGATCCAAAATCTTGAAAACAAAATGGAATTTTAGATAAATAGCCAGGAGACAAGGATTGAGAAGCTGCAAGAAATGTTTAACAAGGACCTAGAAGAAATTAAAAAAGAGTCAATATGTAACGAATAATGCTAGGAAAGGTTGGGGGCGGGAGGAGAAGGGGATGACAGAGAATGAGATGGCTGGATGGCATCACCGATTCTGTGGACATGGGTTTGAGTGAACTCCGGGATTTGGTGATGGACAGGGAGGCCTGGTGTGCTGTGATTCATGGGGTCGCAGAGAGTTGGACACGACTGAGCAACTGAACTGAACTGAACTGATCTGAATGCAATAAATGAGATCAAAAACACTCTGGAGGGAACCAACAGTAGAATAACAGAGGCAGAAGACAGAATGGTAGAAATATATGAAGCAGAGAGGAAAAAAGAAAAAAGAATTAAAATAAATGATAACTACCTCAGAGACCTCTGGGCCAATGTTAAACACCCCAACATTCAAATCATATGAGTCCCAGAAGAAGAAGACAAAAAGAAAGACTGTGAGAAAATATTTGAGGAGATAATAGTTGAAAACTTCCCTTAAATGGAGAAGGAAATAATCACCCAAGTCCAAGAAACCCAGAGAGTCCCAAACAGGATAGACCCAAGTCAAAACACCCCAAAGACACATATTAATCAAATTAACAAAGCTCAAACACAAAAAACAAATATTAAAAGCAGCAAGGGAAAAACAACAAATAACACACAAGGGGATTCCTATAAGGATAACAGCTGATCTTTCAATAAAAACTCTTCAGGCCAGAAGGGAATGGCAGGACATACTTAAAGTGATAAAAGAAAATAACCTACAGCCTAGATTACTGTACTCAGGAAGGATCTCATTCAAATATGAAGGAGAAATCAAAAGCTTTACAGACAAGCAAAAGCTGAGAGAATTCAGCACCACCAAACCAGCTCTCCAACAAATGCTAAAGAATCTTCTCTAGACAGGAAACGCAGAAAGGGTATATAAACTCAAACCCAAAACAACAAAGTAAATGGCAATGGGATCATACTTATCAATAATTACCTTAAATGTAAATGGGTTGAATGCCCCAACCAAAAGACAAAGTCTGGCTGAATGGATAAGACCCCTACATATGCTGACTACAAGAGACCCACCTCAAAATGAGGGACAAATATAGACTGAAAGTGAAGGGCTGGAAAAAGATATTCCATGCAAATAGAGACCAAAAGAAAGCAGGAGTAGCAATACTCATATCAGATAAAATAGACTTTAAAACAAAGGCTGTGAAAAGAGACAAAGAAGGACACTATATAATGATCAAAGGATCAATCGAGGAAGAAGATATAACAATTATAAATATATATGCACCTAACACAGGAGCACCTCAATATATAAGACAGTTGCTAACAAGTATGAAAGGGGAAATTAATAATAATAGTGGGAGACTTTAATACCACACTCACACCTATGGATAGATCAACTAAACAGAAAATTAACAAGGAAACACAAGTCTTAAATGATACATTAGATAAGGTGGATCTCATTGATATCTTACAGACATTCCATCCAAATGCAGAAGAATACACCTTCTTTTCAAGTGCGTATGGAACATTCTTCAGGATAGACCACATCTTGGGTCACAAATTAAACGTTAAATGATACAATAGACCAGTTCAGTCGCTCAGTCGTGTCCGACTCTCCGCGACCCCATGAATCACAGCACGCCAGGCCTCCCTGTCCATCACCAACTCCCGGAGTACACTCAAACTCATGTCCACAGAGTCGGTGATGCCATCCAGCCATCCCATTCTCCGTCGTCCCCTTCTCCTCCCGCCCTCAACCTTTCCCAGCATCAGAGTCTTTTCCAGTGAGTCAACTCGTCTCATGAGGTGGCCAAAGTATTGGAGTTTCAGCTTTAGCATCAGTCCCTCCAATGAACATCCAGGATTGATCTCCTTTAGAATGGACTGGTTGGATCTCCTTGCAGTATAAGGGACTCTCAAGAGTCTTCTCCAACACCACAGTTCAAAAGCATCGATTCTTCGGCGATCAGCTTTCTTCACAGTCCAACTCTCACATCCATACATGACCACGGGAAAAACCATTGCCTTGACTAGACGGACCTTGGTCGGCAAAGTAATGTCTCTGCTTTTTAATATACTATCTAGGTTGGTCATAACTTTCCTTCCAAGGAGCAAGCGTCTTTTAATTTCATGGCTGCAATCAGCATCTGCAGTGATTTTGGAGCCCAAAAAAACAAAGTCTGACACTGTTTCCACTGTTTTTCCATCTATTTCCCATGAAGTGATGGGACCAGATGCCATGATCTTTGTTTTCTGAATGTTGAGCTTCAAGCCAACCTTTTCACTCTCCTCTTTCACTTTCATCAAGAGGCTTTTGAGTTCCTCTTCACTTTCTGCCATAAGGGTAGTGTCATCTGCATATCTGAGGTTATTGATATTTCTCCCAGCAATCTTGATTCCAGCTTGTGCTTCTTCCAGCCCAGTGTTCCTCATGATGTACTCTGCATATAAGTTAAATAAGCAAGGTGACAATATACAACCTTGACGCACTCCTTTTCCTATTTGGAACCAGTCTGTTGTTCCATGACCGGTTCTAACTGTTGCTTCCTGACCTGCATACAGGTTTCTCAAGAGGCAGGTCAGGTGGTCTGGGATTCCCATCTCTTTCAGAATGTTCCACAGTTTATTGTGATCCACACAGTCAAAGGCTTTGGCATAGTCAATGAAGCAGAAATAGATGTTTTTCTGAAACTCTCTTGCTTTCTCCATGATCCAGCGGATGTTGGCAATTTGATCTCTGGTGCCTCTGCCTTTTCTAAAACCTGCTTGAACATCTGGGAGTTCACGGTTTACATACTGCTGAAGCCTGGCTTGGAGAATTTTGAGCATGACTTTACTAGCGTGTGAGATGAGTGCAATTGTGCGGTAGTTTGAGCATTCTTTGGCATTGCCTTTCTTTGGGATTGGAATGAAGACTGACCTCTTCCAGTCCTGTGGCCACTGCTGAGTTTTCCAAATCTGCTGGCATATTGAGTGCAGCACTTTCACAGCATCATCTTTCAAGACTTGAAATAGCTCAACTGGAATTCCATCACCACCACTAGCTTTGTTCGTAGTGATGCTTTCTAAGGCCCACTTGACTTCACATTCCAAGATGTCTGGCTCTAGGTCAGTGATCACATTATCGTGACTATCTTGGTCGTGAAGATCTTTTTTGTACAGTTCTTCTGTGTATTCCTGCCACCTCTTCTTAATATCTTCTGCTTCTGTTAGGTCCATACCATTTCTGTCCTTTATCGAGCCCATCTTTGCATGAAAAGTTCCCTTGGAATCTCTAATTTTCTTGAAGAGGTCTCTTGTTTTTCCTATTCTGTTGTTTTCCTCTATTTCTTTGCATTGATCACTGAGGAAGGCTTTCTTATCTCTCCTTGCTATTCTTTGGAACTCTGCATTCAGATGCTTATATCTTTCCTTTTCTCCTTTGCTTTTTGCCTCTCTTCTTTTTACAGCTATTTGTAAGGCCTCCTCAGACAGCCATTTCGCTCTTTTGCATTTCTTTTCCATGGGGATGGTCTTGGTCCCTGTCTCCTGTACAATGTCACGAACCTCCGTCCAGAGTTCATCAGGCACTCTATCAATCAGATCTAGTCCCTTAAATCTATTTCTCACTTCCACTGCATAATCATAAGGGATTTGATTGAGGTCATATCTGAATGATCTAGTGGTTTTCCCTACTTTCTTCAATTTAAGTCTGAACTTCGCAATAAGGAGTTCATGATCTGAGCCACAGTCAGCTCCTGGTCTTGTTTTCGCTAACTGTATACAGCTTCTCCATCTTTGGTTGCAAAGAATATAATCAATCTGATTTCGGTGTTGACCATCTGGTGATGTCCATGTGTAGAGTCTTCTCTTGTGTTGTTGGAAGAGGGTGTTTGCTATGACCAGTGCATTCTCTTGACAAAACTCTATTAGCCTTTGCCCTGCTTCATTCCGTGCTCCAAGGCCAAATTTGCCTGTCACTCCAGGTGTTTCTTGACTTCCTACTTTTGCATTCCAGTCCCCTATAATGAAAAGGACATCTTTTTTGGGTGTTAGTTCTAAAAGGTCTTGTAGGTCTTCATAGAACCGATTAACTTCGGCTTCTTCAGCATTACTGATTGGGGCATAGGCCTGGATTACTGTAATATTGAATGGTTTGCCTTGGAAACGAACAGAAATCATCCTGTCATTTTTAAGATTGCATCCAAGTACTGCATTTCGGACTCTTTTGTTTACCATGATGGCTACTCCATTTCTTCTAAGGGATTCCTGCCCACAGTAGTAGATATAATGGTCATCCGAGTTAAATTCACCCATTCCAGTCCATTTTAGTTCACTGATTCCTAGAATGTCGACATTCACTCTTGCCATCTCCTGTTTGACCACTTCCAATTTGCCTTGATTCATGGACCTAACATTCCAGGTTCCTATGCAATATTGCTCTTTACAGCACCGGACCTTGTTTCTATCATTGGTCACATCCACAACTGGGTATTGGTTTTGCTTTTGCTCCATCCCTTTATTCCTTCTATAGTTATTTCTCCACTGAGCTCCAGTAGCATACTGGGCACCTACCGACCTGGGGAATTCCTCATTCAGTATCCTATCATTTTGCCCTTTGTTACTGTTCACGGGGTTCTCAAGGCAAGTATACTGAAGTGGTTTGCCATTCCCTTCTCCAGGGGACCACATTCGGCTGTGGTCCATGTGATTAGATCAGCTAGTTTCCTGTGATTATGATTTCAGTTTGTCTGCCCTCTGGTGCCCCCTAGCAATACCTACCGTCTTATTTCGGTTTCTCTTACCTTGGTCGTGGAAAATCTCTTCACAGCCGCTCCAGCAAAGTGCAGCTGCTGTACCTTACCTTGGACGAGGGGTATCTCCTCAAGGCCCCCCCTCCTGACCTTGAACGCGGAGTAGCTCCTCTCGGCCCTCCTGCGCCCGCGCAGCCACCGCCTGTTGGACGTGGGGTAGCTCCTCTCTGCCGCCGGCCCTGGCCTCAGGCGTGGGGTAGCTCCTCACGGCCGCACCTCTTTGCGTGGCTCGTTGTGCCCGGGCCGGCGAGTCTCGCGTCGCGTCTGCGCCGCCGGGGCCGGCGTCTCTCGCGTCGCGTCTGCGCCGCCGGGGCCGGCGTCTCTCGCGTCGTGATATCTATAGGACATATCACCCCAAAACAATGAATTTCACCTTTTCTCAAGTGCACATGGAAACTTCTCCAGGATAGATCATATCCTGGGTCATAAATCTAGCCTTGGTAAATTCAAAAAATTGAAATCATTCCAAGCATCTTTACTGACCACAATGCAGTAAGATTCAATGTCAATTACAGGAGAAAAACTATTAAAAATTCCAACATATGGAGGCTGTACAACACACTGCTGAATAGCCAAAAAATCATAGAAGAAATCAAAAGAGAAATCAAAATATGCATAGAAATGAATGAAAATGAAAACACAACAACCCAAAACCTCTGGGACACTGTAAAAGCAGTGCTAAGGGGAACATTCATAGCAATTCAGGCTTACCTCAAGAAACAAGAAAAAAGTCAACTAAATAACCTAACTCTACACCTAAAGAAACTAGAAAAGGAAAAAATGAAGAACCCCAGGGTTAGTAGAAGGAAAGAAATCTTATTAGGGCAGAAATAAATTCAAAGAAACAAAAGAGACCATAGCAAAAATCAACAAAGCCAAAAGCTGGTTCTTTGAGAAGATAAATAAAAGTGACAAACCATCAACCAGACTCATCAAGAAACAAAGGGTGAAAGATCAAATCAATAAAATTAGAAATGAAAATGGAGTGATCACAACAGACAACACAGAAATACAAAGCATCATAAGAGACTACTATCAGCAATTATATGCCAATAAAATGGACAACTTGGAAGAAATGGACAAATTCTTAGAGAAATACAAGTTTCCAAAGCTGAACCAGGAAGAAATAGAAAATCTTAACAGACCCATCACAAGCACAGAAATGAAATTGTAATCAGAAACCTTCCAGCAAACAAAAGCCCAGGACCAGACAGCTTCACAGGTGAATTCTACCAAAAATTTAGAGAAGAGCGAACACCTATCATACTCAAACTCTTCCAGAAAATTGCAGAGGAAGGTAAACTTTCAAACTCATTCTATGAGGCCACCATCACACTAACAACAAAACCAAACAAAGATGCCACAATAAAACAAAACAAGAAAACTACAGGCCAGTATCACTGATGAACATAGATGTAAAAATCCTTAACAAAATTCTAGCAAACAGAATCCAACAATATATTAAAAAGATCATATATCATGACCAAGTGGGCTTTATCCCAGGGATGCAAGGATTCTTCAATATCTGCAAATCAATCAATGTAATACACCACATTAAAAATTGAAAAAAACCATATGATTATCTCAATAGATGCAGAGAAAGCCTTTGACAAAATTCAAAATCCATTTATGATAAAAAACCCTCCAGAAGGTGGGAATAGAAGGAACATAACTCAACATAATAAAAGCTGTATATGACTAACCGACAGCAAACATTATCCTCAATGGTGAAAAATTGAAACATTTTCTCTAAAGTCAGGAACAAGACAAGGGTGCCCACTCTCACACTACTATTCAACATAGTTTTGGAAGTTTTGGCCACAGCAATCAGAGGAGAAAAATACATAAAAGGAATCCAGATTGGAAAAGAAGTAAAACTCTCACTGCTTGCAGATGACATGATCCTCCACATAGAAAACCCTAAAGACTCCACCAGGAAATTCCTTGAGCTAATCAATGAATATAGTAAAGTTGCAGAATATAAAATTAACACACAGAAATCCCTTGCATTCCTATACACTAACAATGAGAAAACAGAGAAATCAAGGAAACAATTCCATTCACCATTGCAACAAAAGGAGTGAAATACTTAGGAATATATCGACCTAAAGAAACAAAAGACATATTTATAGAAAACTATAAAACACTGATGAAAGAAATCAAGGAGGACACAAGTAGATGGAGAAATATACCATGTTCATGGATTGGAAGAATCAATATAGTGAAAATGAGTGTAGTACCTAAAGCAATCTATAGATTCAATGCACTCCCTATCAAGCTACCAACGGTATTTTTCAGAGAACTAGAACAAATAATTTCACATTTGTATGGAACTACAAAAAGTCTCGAATAGCCAAAGCAAACTTGAGAAAGAAGAATGGAACTGGAGGAGTCAACCTGCCGGCTTCAGGCTCTACTACAAAGCCACAGTCATCAAGACAGTATGGTACTGGCACAAAGACAGCAATATAGATCAATGGAAAAAAATAGAAAGCCCAGAGATAAATCCACGCACCTATGGACACCTTATCTTTGACGAAGGAGGCAAGAATATACAATGGAGAATAGACAATCTCTTTAACAAGTGGTGCTGGGAAAACTGGTCAACCACTTGTAAAAGACTGAAACTAGAACACTTTCTATGCATAGAAACATATAACTTCTATGCAGAGTACATCATGAGGAACGCTGGGCTGGAAGAAGCACAAGCTGGAATCAAGATTGCTGGGAGAAATATCAATAACCTCAGATATGCAGATGACACTACCCTTATGGCAGAAAGTGAAGAGGAACTCAAAAGCCTCTTGATGAAAGTGAAAGAGGAGAGTGAAAAGGTTGGCTTGAAGCTCAACATTCAGAAAACAAAGATCATGGCATCTGGTCCCATCACTTCATGGGAAATAGATGGAAAAACAGTGGAAACAGTGTCAGACTTTATTTTTTTGGGCTCCAAAATCACTGCAGATGCTGATTGCAGCCATGAAATTAAAAGAAGCTTACTCCTTGGAAGGAAAGTTATGACCAACCTTGATAGTATATTAAAAAGCAGAGACATTACTTTGCCAACCAAGGTCCGTCTAGTCAAGGCAATGGTTTTTCCCGTGGTCATGTATGGATGTGAGAGTTGGACTGTGAAGAAAGCTGATCGCCGAAGAATCGATACTTTTGAACTGTGGTGTTGGAGAAGACTCTTGAGAGTCCCTTATACTTCAAGGAGATCCAACCAGTCCATTCTAGAGGAGATCAATCCTGGATGTTCATTGTAGGGACTGATGCTAAAGCTGAAGCTGCAATACTTTGGCCACCTCATGCGATGAGTTGACTCACTGGAAAAGACTCTGATGCTGGGAAAGGTTGGGGGCGGGAGGAGAAGGGGACGACGGAGAATGAGATGGCTGGATGGCATCACCGACTCTGTGGACATGAGTTTGAGTGAACTCCGGGAGTTGGTGATGGACAGGGAGGCCTGGCGTGCTGTGATTCATGGGGTCGCAGAGAGTCGGACACGACTGAGCGACTGAACTGAACTGAACTGAGAACACTTTCTAACACCATACACAAAAACAAACTAAAAATGGATTAAAGATCTAAACGTAAGAAGAGAAACTATAAAACTCCTAGAGGAAAACATAGGCAAAACACTCTCCGACATAAATCACATCAGGATCCTCTATGACCCACCTCCCAGAGTATTGGAAATAAAAGCAAAAGTAAACATGGGACCAAATTAATCTTAAAAGCTTTTGCACAGCAAAGGAAACTATAAGCAAGGTGAAAAGACAGCCTTCAGAATGGGAGAAAATAATAGCAAATGAAGCAACTGACAAAGAATTAATCTCAAAAATATACAAACAACTCCTGCAGCTCAATTCCAGAAAAATAAATGACCCAATCAAAAAATGGGCCAAAGAACTAAACAGACATTTCTCCAAAGAAGACATATAGATGGCTAGCAAACACATGAAAACATTCTCAACATCACTCATTATGAGAGAAATGCAACTCAAAACCACAATGAGGTACCATTTCACGACAGTGAGAATGGCTGCTATCCAAAAGTCTACAAACAATAAATGCTGGAGAAGGTGTGGAGAAAAGAGAACCCTCTTACACTGTTGATGGGAATGCAAACTAGTACAGCTACTATGGAGAACAATGTGGAGATTCCTTAATAAACTGGAAATAGAACTGCCATATGACCCAGCAATCCCACTACGGGGAATACACATCGAGGAAACCAGTATTGAAAGAGAAAAGTGTACCCCAATGTTCATCACAGCACCATTTATAATAGCCACGAAATGGAAGAAACATAGATGTCCATCAGCAAAGAAATAGATAAGAAACTTGTGATACATATACACAATGGAGTATTCAGTTCAGTTCAGTCGCTCAGTCGTGTCCGACTCTCCGCGACCCCATGAATCACAGCACACCAGGCCTCCCTGTCCATCACCAACTCCCGGAGTTCACTCAAACTCATGTCCACAGAATCGGTGATGCCATCCAGCCATCTCATTCTCTGTCGTCCCCTTCTCCTCCCGCCCCCAACCTTTCCCAGCATCAGAGTCTTTTCCAGTGAGTCAACTCGTCGCATGAGGTGGCCAAAGTATTGCAGTTTCAGCTTTAGCATCAGTCCCTCCAATGAACATCCAGGATTGATCTCCTCTAGAATGGACTGGTTGGATCTCCTTGCAGTATAAGGGACTCTCAAGAGTCTTCTCCAACACCACAGTTCAAAAGCATCGATTCTTCGGCAGTCAGCCTTCTTCACAGTCCAACTCTCACATCCATACATGACCACGGGAAAAACCATTGCCTTGACTAGACGGACCTTGGTTGGCAAAGTAATGTCTCTGCTTTTTAATATACTATCAAGGTTGGTCATAACTTTCCTTCCAAGGAGCAAGCGTCTTTTAATTTCATGGCTGCAATCAGCATCTGCAGTGATTTTGGAGCCCAAAAAAACAAAGTCTGACACTGTTTCCACTGTTTTTCCATCTATTTCCCATGAAGTGATGGGACCAGATGCCATGATCTTTGTTTTCTGAATGTTGAGCTTCAAGCCAACCTTTTCACTCTCCTCTTTCACTTTCATCAAGAGGCTTTTGAGTTCCTCTTCACTTTCTGCCATAAGGGTAGTGTCATCTGCATATCTGAGATTATTGATATTTCTCCCAGCAATCTTGATTCCAGCTTGTGCTTCTTCCAGCCCAGCGTTCCTCATGATGTACTCTGCATATAAGTTAAATAAGCAAGGTGACAATATACAACCTTGACGTACACCTTTTCCTATTTGGAACCAGTCTGTTGTTCCATGTCCAGTTCTAACAGTTGCTTCCTGACCTGCATACAGGTTTCTCAAGAGGCAGGTCAGGTGGTCTGGGATTCCCATCTCTTTCAGAATGTTCCACAGTTTATTGTGATCCACACAGTCAAAGGCTTTGGCATAGTCAATGAAGCAGAAATAGATGTTTTTCTGAAACTCTCTTGCTTTCTCCATGATCCAGCGGATGTTGGCAATTTGATCTCTGGTGCCTCTGCCTTTTCTAAAACCTGCTTGAACATCTGGGAGTTCACGGTTTATATATTGCTGAAGCCTGGCTTGGAGAATTTTGAGCATGACTTTACTAGCGTGTGAGATGAGTGCAATTGTGCGGTAGCTTGAGCATTCTTTGGCATTGCCTTTCTTTGGGATTGGAATGAAGACTGACCTCTTCCAGTCCTGTGGCCACTGCTGAGTTTTCCAAATCTGCTGGCATATTGAGTGCAGCACTTTCACAGCATCATCTTTCAAGACTTGAAATAGCTCAACTGGAATTCCATCACCTCCACTAGCTTTGTTCGTAGTGATTCTTTCTAAGGCCCACTTGACTTCACATTCCAAGATGTCTGGCTCTAGGTCAGTGATCACGTTATCGTGACTATCTTGGTCGTGAAGATCTTTTTTGTACAGTTCTTCTGTGTATTCCTGCCACCTCTTTTTAATATCTTCTGCTTCTGTTAGGTCCATACCATTTCTGTCCTTTATTGAGCCCATCTTTGCATGAAATGTTCCCTTGGAATCTCTAATTTTCTTGAAGAGCTCTCTTGTTTTTCCTATTCTGTTGTTTTCCTCTATTTCTTTGCATTGATCACTGAGGAAGGCTTTCTTATCTCTCCTTGCTATTCTTTGGAACTCTGCATTCAGATGCTTATATCTTTCCTTTTCTCCTTTGCTTTTCGCCTCTCTTCTTTTCACAGCTATTTGTAAGGCCTCCTCAGACAGCCATTTCGCTCTTTTGCATTTCTTTTCCATGGGGATGGTCTTGGTCCCTGTCTCCTGTACAATGTCACGAACCTCCGTCCAGAGTTCATCAGGCACTCTATCAATCAGATCTAGTCCCTTAAATCTATTTCTCACTTCCACTGTATAATCATAAGGGATTTGATTTAGGTCATATCTGAATGGTCTAGTGGTTTTCCCTACTTTCTTCAATTTAAGTCTGAACTTCGCAATAAGGAGTTCATGATCTGAGCCACAGTCAGCTCATGGTCTTGTTTTCGCTAACTGTATACAGCTTCTCCATCTTTGGTTGCAAAGAATATAATCAATCTGATTTCGGTGTTGACCATCTGGTGATGTCCATGTGTAGAGTCTTCTCTTGTGTTGTTGGAAGAGGGTGTTTGCTATGACCAGTGCATTCTCTTGACAAAACTCTATTAGCCTTTGCCCTGCCTCATTCCGTGCTCCAAGGCCAAATTTGCCTGTTACTCCAGGTGTTTCTTGACTTCCTACTTTTGCATTCCAGTCCCCTATAATGAAAAGGACATCTTTTTTGGGTGTTAGTTCTAAAAGGTCATGTAGGTCTTCATAGAACCGATTAACTTCGGCTTCTTCAGCATTACTGATTGGGGCATAGGCCTGGATTACTGTAATATTGAATGGTTTGCCTTGGAAACGAACAGAAATCATCCTGTCATTTTTAAGATTGCATCCAAGTACTGCATTTCGGACTCTTTTGTTGACCATGATGGGTACTCCATTTCTTCTAAGGGATTCCTGCCCACAGTAGTAGATATAATGGTCGTCTGAGTTAAATTCACCCATTCCAGTCCATTTTAATTCACTGATTCCTAGAATGTCAACTTTCACTCTGGCCATCTCCTGTTTGACCACTTCCAATTTGCCTTGATTCATGGACCTAACATTCCAGGTTCCTATGCAATACTGCTCTTTACAGCACCAGACCTTGCTTCTATCACTGGTCACATCCACAACTGGGTATTGGTTTTGCTTTTGCTCCATCCCTTTATTCCTTCTATAGTTATTTCTCCACTGAACTCCAGTAGCGTACTGGGCACCTACTGACCTGGGGAATTCCTCATTCAGTATCCTATCATTTTGCCCTTTGTTACTGTTCATGGGGTTCTCAAGGCAAGTATACTGAAGTGGTTTGCCATTCCCTTCTCCAGTGGACCACATTCGGCTGTGGTCCATGTGATCAGATTGGCTAGTTTCCTGTGATTATGATATCAGTCTGTCCGCCCTCTGGTGCCCCCTAGCAATACCTACCGTCTTATTTGGGTTTCTCTTACCTTGGTCGTGGAAAATCTCTTCACAGCCGCTCCAGCAAAGTGCAGCCGCTGTACCTTACCTTGGGTGAGGGGTATCTCCTCGAGGCCGCCCCTCCTGACCTTGAACGCGGAGTAGCTCCTCTTGGCCCTCCTGCACCTGCGCAGCCACCGCCTGTTGGACGTGGGGTAGCTCCTCTCAGCCGCCGGCCCTGGCCTCAGGCGTGGGGTAGCTCCTCACGGCCGCGCCTCTTTGCGTGGTTCGTTGCGCCGGGGCCGGCGTCTCTCGCGTCGCGTCTGCGCCGCCGGGGCCGGCGTCTCTCGCGTCGCGTCTGCGCCGCCGGGGCCGGCGTCTCTCGCGACTCAGCCATTAAAAAGAATACATTTGAATCAGTTCTAATGAGGTGGATGAAATTGGAGCCTATTATACAGAGTGAAGTAAGCCAGAAAGAAAAACACCAATACAGTATTCTAATGCATATATAAGGAATTTAGAAAGATGGTAACAATAACACTTTTCCATGGTGATGGTCTTGGTCCCTGTCTCCTATACAATGTCACGAACCTCCGTCCAGAGTTCATCAGGCACTCTATCTATCAGATCTAGTCCCTTAAATCTATTTCTTACTTCCACTGTATAATCATAAGGGATTTGATTTAGGTCATATCTGAATGGTCTAGTGGTTTTCCCTACTTTCTTCAATTTAAGTCTGAATTTGGCAATAAGGAGTTCATGATCTGAGCCACAGTCAGCTCCTGGTCTTGTTTTTCTAACTGTATACAGCTTCTCCATCTTTGGCTGCAAAGAGTATAATCAATCTGATTTCGGTGTTGACCATCTGGTGATGTCCATGTGTAGAGTCTTCTCTTGTGTTGTTGGAAGAGGGTGTTTGCTATGACCAGTGCGTTCTCGACAAAACTCTATTAGCCTTTGCCCTGCTTCATTCCGTGCTCCAAGGCCAAATTTGCCTGTTACTCCAGGTATTTCTTGACTTCCTACTTTTGCATTCTAGTCCCCTAGAATGAAAAGGACATCTTTTTTGGGTGTTAGTTCTAAAAGGTCTTGTAGGTCTTCATAGAACCGTTCAACTTCGGCGTCTTCAGCATTGCTGGTTGGGCCATAGACTTGGATTACTGTAATATTGAATGGTTTGCCTTTTAAACGAACAGAAATCATTCTGTCGTTTTTAAGATTGCATCCAAGTACTGCATTTCGGACTCTTTTGTTGACCATGATGGCTACTCCATTTCTTCTAAGGGATTCCTGCCCACAGTAGTAGATATCATGGTCATCTGAGTTAAATCCACCCATTCCAGTCCATTTTAATTCACTGATTCCTAGAATGTCTATGTTCACTCTTGCCATCTCCTGTTTGACCACTTCCAATTTGCCTTGATTCATGGACCTAACATTCCAGGTTTCTATGCAATATTGCTCTTTACAGCATCGGACATTTCTTCTATCATCAGTCACATCCACAACTGGGTATTCGTTTTGCTTTGGCTCCATCCCGTCATTCTTTCTGGAGTTATTTCTCCACTGATCTCCAGTAGCACACTGGGCATCTACCGACCTGGGGAATTCCTCATTCAGTATCCTATCAGTTTGCCTTTTGATACTGTTCATGGGGTTCTCAAGGCAACCATCACCATGGAAAAGAAATGCAAAAAATCAAAATGGCTGTCTGAGGAGGCCTCAAATAGCTGTGAAAAGAAGAGAAGTGAAAGCAAAGGAGAAAGGAAAGATATAAGCATCTGAATGCAGAGTTCCAAAGAATAGCTAGGAAGGATAAGAAAGCCTTCCTCAGCGATCAATGCAAAGAAATAGAGGAAAACAGCAGAATAGGAAAAACAAGAGATCTCTTCAAGAAAATTAGAGATTCCAAGGGAACATTTCATTCAATGATGGGCTCGATAAAGGACAGAAATGGTATGGACTTAACAGAAGCAGAAGATATTAAGAAGAGGTGGCAAGAATACACAGAAGAACTGTCCAAAAAAGATCTTCACGACGAAGATAATCACGATGGTGAGATCACTCACCTGGAACCAGATATCTTGGAATGTGAAGTCAAATGGGCCTTAGAGAGCATCACTACGAACAAAGCTAGTGGAGGTGATGGAATTCCAATTGAGATATTTCAAATGCTGAAAGATGATGCTGTGAAAGTGCTGCACTCAATATGCCAGCAAATTTGGAAAACTCAGCAGGGGCCACAGGACTGGAAAAGGTCAGGCTTCATTCCAATCCCAAAGAAAGGGAATGCCAAAAATGTTCCAACTACCACACAATTGCACTCATCTCACACGCTAGTAAAGTCATGCTCAAAATTCTCCAAGCCAGGTTTCAGCAACATGTGAACCATGAACTTCCAGATGTTAAAGCAGGTTTTAGAAAAGGCAGAGGCACCAGAGATCAAATTGCCAACATCCGCTGGATCATGGAGAAAGCAAGAGAGTTCCAGAAAAACATCTATTTCTGCTTCACTGACTGTGCCAAAGCCTTTGACTGTGTGGATCACAATAAACTGTGGAACATTCTGAAAGAGATGGGAATCCCAGACCACCTGACCTGCCTCTTGAGATACCTGTATGCAGGTCAGGAAGCAACAGTCAGAAGTGGACATGGAACAGACTGGTTCCAAATAGGAAAAGGAGTACATCAAGGTTGTATGTTGTCACCCTGTTTATCTAACTTCTATGCAGAGTACATCATGAGGAACGCTGGGTTGGAAGAAGCACAAGCTGGAATCAAGATTGTCAGGAGAAATATCAATCACCTCAGATATGCAGATGACACCACCCTTATGGCAGAAAGTGAAGAGGAACTCAAAGGCCTCTTGATGAAAGTGAAAGAGGAGAGTGAAAAGTTTGCTTGAAGCTCAACATTCAGAAAACAAAGATCATGGCATCTGGTCCCATCACTTCATGGGAAATAGATGGGAAAACAGTGGAAATAGTGACAGATTTTATTTTTGGGGGCTCCAAAATCACTGCAGATGTTGATTGCAGCCAGGAAATTAAAAGACGCTTACTCCTTGGAAGGAAAGTTATGACCAACCTTGATAGCATATTAAAAAGCAGAGACATTAGTTTGCCATCCAAGGTCCATCTAGTCAAGGCTATGGTTTTTCCCGTGGTCATGTATGGATGTGAGAGTTGTACTGTGAAGAAAGCTGATCGCCGAAGAATTGATGCTTTTGAACTGTGTTGCTGGAGAAGACTCTTGAGAGTCCCTTGGACTGTAAGGAGATCCAACCAGTCCATTCTATATGAGATCAATCCTGGGTGTTCATTGT
Organism: Moschus berezovskii; assembly: GCF_049115385.1. NCBI lineage: Eukaryota > Metazoa > Chordata > Mammalia > Artiodactyla > Moschidae > Moschus > Moschus berezovskii. The sequence continues at coordinate 31,520,731 of NC_142480.1, forward strand.
AAGGAGTGATGCTAAAGCTGAAACTCCAATACTTTGGCCACCTCATGCGATGAGTTGACTCACTGGAAAAGAGTCTAATATTGGGAGGAATTGGGGGTGGGAGGAGACGGGGACGACAGAGATTGAGATGGCTGGATGGCCTCACTGACTCGATGGACATGGGTTTGAGTGAACTCCGGGAGTTGGTGATGGACAGCGAGGCCAGGCGTGCTGTGATTCATGGGGTCGCAAAGAGTCAGACACGACTGAACTCAACTTAACTGAATGATAACACTATGTGCAAGATAACAAAACAGACACAGACATTTAGAACATACTTTTGGACTCTGTGGTAGAAGGAAATGTTGGGATGATCTGAGAGAATAGCATTGAAACATGTATATGATCAAATGTGAAATAAATCTCCATTCCAGGTTTGATGCATAAGACAGGTGCTCAGGGCTAGTGCACTGTGATCACCCAGTGGTATGGGATGGGAGGGTGGTGGGGGGTGGGGTTCAGGATGGGGAACACATATAAACCCATGGCTGATTCATATCAATGTATGGCAAAAACCACTACGATACTGTAAAGTAATTAGCCTCCAACTAAAATAAATAAATTTAAGTAAATAAATAAAAACAATGCTAAAAGAAGAAAAAAATGGAATGCTGGAGTGGGTTTCCCTGCCCTCCTCCAGGGGATCTTCCCAACCCAGGGATCAAACCCAAGTCTCCAGCATTGCAGGGCAGATTCTTTACCACTGAGCCACCAGATAAGCATAAAGATTTTCTGCATAACATTATTCATAGACCCAAACCTGAATGAAATTCTATTTTTTTAGTGCACAGTCTCTTTCCATCAGTTCAAGTCCATAAAAAGTGGACTTTGGTTGAAATTCATGGGTCTAATTCATGAACTGACATTGTTCCTGGGGAGATAAAGTTTTAGGCTCTGTAGTCATTTCTGGAAAAAAAAAATTTACTCTGTAACCATGAGTTTACTATAAAGCACATGGTATCTTAGGGGAATCTGAATAATGTTCATGTGGGAATAATTGGTAATGAGATCAGAATTTTATACACTAAAACTGAGCCTTTGAAAATACGTGTTGTATTTTTTTCTATAACTGCCCTTTACCTTTATTCATATAATTATTGTGTTACTAGATATTGAAGTAAGAGTCGCATGGGTCTTAAATTTGCCATAAGGATATCTCAGCCTCCTCCTTTAAAGCAATCTCTTTCAAGTTAACTAAGTTTGTTATTGTTAAATATGTAGTTTTTTCAGTTCCTGTCCTCTGTCTACTTTTCCCTACTGAAGTTTGTATGCCGAAATGGGTGAAAGCATATGCATCAGCTTTCATATAGAAAGAACACAGATCCAGATATATTTTCCTGAACCTCAACAATCATGGTTTGTGAGAGGTCATCCTCCTTTTATCTGAAACATTTTCTGTGTTCTCAAGAAGTATGTGGCTGCTGAAACATGTAAGCTGCATTCCACTGGCTCTGGCTGCTGCTGACCATACCGGTTGGGTACCTGACACTGGTGACTGACTTTATTACTAAAAGCCTAGATACTTTTTGGGAGCCCTAATATTAGGGCTCCTGTCAAGTTATAACTCTTTATATTCTCTGTTCCTAATAATTGAGGCATCCCACAATTTTGGCTAAGGTTTATCTTCATTAGGTGGCCTCATGGAATTGGAGTCATAGAAGGGGATAGACCACTTACATCTGAATCCCTTGCACAATACACACCAAGGAAACTAGAATTGAAAGAGACATGTGAACCCCAATGTTCATCACAGCACTGTTTATAATAGCCAGGACATGGAAGCAACATAGATGTCCATCAGCAGACGAATGGATAAGAAAGCTGTGGTACATATACACAATGGAATATTACTCAGCCATTAAAAAGAACACACTTGAATCAGTTCTAATGAGGTGGATGAAATTGAAGCCTATTATACAGAGTGAAGTAAGCCAGAAAGAAAAACACCAATACAGTATACTAATACATATGTATGGAATTTAGAAAGATGGGAACGACAATCCTATATGTGAGATAGCGAAAGAGACACAGACGTATAGAACAGTCTTTTGGACTCTGTGGGAGAGGGCGAGGGTGGGATGATTTGGGAGAATAGCACTGAAACATGTATATTATCATATGTGAAGTGAGTAGCCAGTCCAGGTTTGATGCATGATACAGGGTGCTCATGGCTGGTGCACTGGGATGACCCAGAGGGATGGTATGGGGAGGGAGGTGGGAGGAGGGTTCAAGATGGGGAACACATGTACACCCATGGCAGATTCATGTCAATGTATGCAAGATCACTACAATGTTGTAAAGTAATTAGCCTCCAATTAAAATAAATAAATTTATATTCAGTTCAGTTGAGTCGCTCAGTCGTGTCTGACTCTCCGCGACCCCATGAATTACAGCACGCCAGGCCTCCCTGTCCATCACCAACTCCCGGAGTACACTCAAACTCAAGTCCACAGAGTCGGTGATGCCATCCAGCCATCTCATTCTCCGTTGTCCCCTTCTCCTCCCGCCCCCAACCTTTCCCAGCATCAGAGTCTTTTCCAGTGAGTCAACTCATTGCATGAGGTGGCCAAAGTATTGCAGTTTCAGCTTTAGCATCAGTCCCTCCAATGAACATCCAGGATTGATCTCCTTTAGAATGGACTGGTTGGATCTCCTTGCAGTATAAGGGACTCTCAAGAGTCTTCTCCAACACCACAGTTGAAAAGCATCGATTCTTCGGCGATCAGCTTTCTTCACAGTCAAACTCTCATATCCATACATGACCACGGGAAAAACCATTGCCTTGACTAGACGGACCTTGGTTGGCAAAGTAATGTCTCTGCTTTTTAATATACTATCAAGGTTGGTCATAACTTTCCTTCCAAGGAGTAAGCGTCTTTTAATTTCATGGCTGCAATCAGCATCTGCCAGATGAAAACAAGTAAGGAAACATCAGTCTTAGCAGATATGATAAACTTAATTGAATATGTACAGAGGGACAAGATGAGCCTGACAGATATATATAGAACAGTTCATCTAAAAGCAAAGAATACACATTCTTCTCGAGAGAACATTCTTTAGGATATCTCACATAGCTCTAAAACAAATCATAATGAAGTTAAGAATATTGAAATCATATCAAGCATCTATTGCAACAGTAAATGTGTAAAACTATAAGTCAACTGGCTTTAGAGTACAAAATGAAGCAGGGCAAAGGTTAACAGAGATTTACCAAGAGAATGTACAGGTCATAGAATACACCCTCTTCCAACAACACAAGCGATGACTCTACACATAGATATCACCATATGGTCAACACTGAAATCAGATTGATTATATTCTTTGCAGACCAAGATGGAGAAGCTCTATACAATCAGTAGAAATAAGACCAGGAGTTGACTGTGGCTCAGATCATGAACTCGTTATTGCAAAATTCAGACTTAAACTGAAGAAATTTGGAAATTTCCAAATTTGGAAAATTGGAATACTCAGCAGGGACCACAGGACTGGAAAGGTGTTTTCATTCCAATCCCAAAGAAGGGCAATGCCAAAGAATGTTCAAATGGACAATTGCACTCATTTCACATGCTAGCAAAGTAATGCTGAAAATTATCCAAGCTAAATTTCAACATCCAGATGCTCAAGCTGGATTTGGAAAAGGCAGGGGAACCAGAGATCAAATTGCCAACATCTGTTGGATCATAGAAGAAGCAAAAGGATTCCAGAAAAACATCTACTTCTGCTTCATTGACTATGCTAAAGCCATTGACTGTGTGGATCACAACAAACTCTGGAAAATTCTTAAAGAGGTGGGAATACTAGACCACCTTACCTGCCTCCTGCAAAACATGTATGCAGGTCAAGAAGCAACAGTTAGAACTGGACATGGTAAACAGAATGGTTCAAAATTTGGAAAGGAGTACCTCAAGGCTGTATATTGTTACCCTGCTTATTTAACTTATATGCAGAGTACATCATGTGAAATGCCAGGCTGGAAATCAGTCCTAAACATTCAGGGGAAGGACTATGCTGAAGCTGACACTCCAATACTTTGGCCACATGACATGAAGAACTGACTCACTAGAAAAGACCCTGATGCTGGGAAAGATTGAAGGCAGGAGGAGAAGGGGGTGACGGAGAATTAGATGGTTGGATGGCATCATCAACTCAACGGTCATGAGGTTGAGCAAGCTCTGGGAGATAGTGAAGGACAGGAAGCCTGGCATGTTGCCATCCATGGTGTCACATCAGGTAGCCAAAAGAAGTACTTCAGGTTCATCATCAGTCCTTCCTGATGCTCAATATTCCTGAATGAATATTCAGGACTGATTTCCTTCAGGTTTGACTGGTTTTATGTCCTTGCAGTCAAAGGGATTCTCAAAAACCTTCACCAACGCCACAGTTCAAAAGTATCAATTTTCAGCTCTCAGCCTTCTTTATGGTCCAACTCTCACATCCATACATGACTACTGGAAAAAACCATAGCTTTGACTAGACAGACCTTTGTTGGCAAAGTAATGCCTCTGCTTTTTAATATGTGTCTAGGTTGGTCATAGGTTTTCTTCTAAGGAGTAAGCATCTTTTAATTTTATGGCTGAAGTCACCATCTGCAGGATTTTGGAGCCCAAGATAATAAAGTCTGTTGTTGTTTCCACTGTTTCCCCATTCATTTGCCATGAAGTAATGGGAGCAGATGCCATGATCTTCGTTTTTTGAATGCTGTTTTAAGTCAGCCTTTTCACTCTCCTCTTTCACATTCATAAAGAGGCTCTTTAGTTCCTCTATGCTTTCTGCCAATAGGGGGGTGTCATCTGCGTATCTGAGGTTATTGATATTTCTCCTGGCAATCGTGATTCCAGCTTGTGATTCATCCAGTTTGGTATTTCACATGATGTACTCTGCATATCAGCTAAATAAGCATGGTGACAATATACAGCCTTGATGTACTTCTTTCCAAATTTTGAATACGTCTGTTGTTCCATTTCTGGTTGGTTGTTTCTTGACCTCCATACAAGTTTCTCAGGAGGCAGGTAAGGTGGTCTGATATTCCCACCTTTTAAGAATTTTCCACAGTTTTTCGTGATCCACACAGTCAAAAGCTTTAGCATAGTAAATGAAGCATAAGTAGATGTTTTACTGAAATTCTCTTGCTTTTTCTATGATCCAATGGATGTTGGCAATTTGATCTGTGGTTTCTCTGCCTTTTCTAAATCCAGTTTTAACATCTGGAAGTTCTCATTTCATGTACTGTGGAAGTCTAGCTTGGAGAATTTTGAGCATTACTTAAAAAATTAGCATGTGAAATAAATGAAATTGTCTGGTAGTTTGTGTACATTGTTTGGCATTGCTCTTCTTTGGGATTGGAATGAAATTTGAACTTTCACAATCCTGCAGTCACTGCTGAGTTTTCCAAATTTCCTGGCATATTGAGTGCAGCACTTTCACAGCATCATCTTTTAGGATTTGAAATAGCTCAGCTGGTATTCCATAACTTCCACTAGTTTTGTTCACCTTGATGCTTCCTAAGGCCCACTTGACTTCACACTGCAGGATATGTGGCTCTAGGTGAGTGATCCCACCATCATGCTTATCGTGGTCATTATAATCTTTTTTATATAGTTTTTCTGTGTATTCTTGCTACCTCTTCTTAATATCTTGTGCTTCTATTTGCTCCATACCATTTCTGTCCTTTATTGCATGAAATGTTCCCTTGGTATCTCTAATTTTCTTAAAGAGATCTCTAGTCTTTCCCATATTATACATTAAAAGATCATATATCGACCCAGTGGGATTTATTCCAGAATGCAAGGATGGCTCAACATCTCCCAATCAATGTGATATATCACCTTAAGAAAATTAAAGATAAAATTCGTATGATCATTTCAATATAAAATTATCTGACAAGTTTAAACATCCTTTCATAATAAAATTCTAACACTAGGAATACAAGAAATTACCTCAACATAACACCATATGTGAGAAAAACTCAGCTAACTCAATACTTAATGGTGACAAGACAGACGCTTTTCTTTTAAGATTCAGAACAAGATAAAATTATTCACTATTAACTACTTCTATTCTACATAATTCTAGGAATTTTACTCAGAGCAATTAGGCAGGAAAAAATAAATAAAAAGCATGAACATCAGAAAGGAAGAAGTACAACTGTCACTGTTTTTAGATGGCATGATAGGGTATGTAGAAATCCTAAAGATCCTACAAAAAAGGTGTTAGAACTAATAAATGAAATCAGTGAAGTTTCTGGATACTAACACAATCCATATAAAAGTATTGCATTTTTCTACTCTAATAAACAGAAAGAGAAATTAAGAATAATATCCCATTTACAATTGTATCAAATAGTAAGATATCCAGTAATCAATTTATCCAAGGTCGTAAAAGACCTGTAGTCTGAAAACTATAAGACATCGATTAAGATGTTGAAAAAGACATAAGCAAATGGAAGGTTATTCCACACTTATGAACTGGGAGAATTGATAAGGTGTTAATGCGGATGCTCTTCAAATCAATCTACATATTTAATACAAAGCCACTCCAGTACTCTTGCCTAGAAAATCCCATGGATGGAGGAGCCTGGTAGGCTGCAGTCCGTGGGGTCGCTAAGGGTCGGACATGACTGAGCGACTTCACTTTCACTTTTACACATTGGAGAAGGAAATGGCAACCCACTCCAATGTTCTTGCCTGGAGAATCCCAGGGATGGGGGAGCCTGGTGGGCTGCCGTCTATGGGGTCACACAGAGTCGGACACGACTGAAGTGACTTAGCAGCAGTAGCAGCAGTTGTTCAGATTTAAAGAGTGTTTTCCACAGATACGGAGCAAGCAATTTTTAAAATTTACATGGAGCCACAGAAAAATCCAAATAGCTAAACCAATCTTGAGAAAGAAGAACAAAGCTGACGGTATTACACTTCCTGATTTCAAAGTGTTTTGAAAAGCTTTAGTAATTAAAACAGTGGCATTGGCACAGAAACATACACAAAAATCAATGTAACACATTAGAAAGCCCAGAAATAACCCCGCACATACGGTTAATTAATTTATGACACTGCAGATGCTGATTGCAGCCATGAAATTAAAAGACGCTTGCTCCTTGGAAGGAAAGTTATGACCAACCTTGATAGTATATTAAAAAGCAGAGACATTACTTTGCCAACCAAGGTCCGTCTAGTCAAGGCAATGGTTTTTCCCGTGGTCATGGATGGATGTGAGAGTTGGACTGTGAAGAAAGCTGATCGCCGAAGAATTGATGCTTTTGAACTGTGGTGTTGGAGAAGACTCTTGAGAGTCCCTTGTACTGCAAGGAGATCCAACCAGTCCATTCTAAAGGAGATCAATCCTGGATGTTCATTGGAGGGACTGATGCTGAAGCTGAAACTGCAATACTTTGGCCACCTCATGCGGCGAGTTGACTCACTGGAAAAGACTCTGATGCTGGGAAAGGTTGGGGGCGGGAGGAGAAGGGGACGACGGAGAATGAGATGGCTGGATGGCATCACCGACTCTGTGGACATGAGTTTGAGTGTACTCCGGGAGTTTGTGATGGACAGGGAGGCCTGGCGTGCTGTGATTCATGGGGTCGCGGAGAGTCGGACACGACTGAGCGACTGAACTGAACTGAACTGAACTGAAGAATATACCATGGAGAAAGAATAGTCTCCAATAAATTGTGCTAGGAAAATGGACAGCCACATGGAAAAGAATTAATCTAGATGACTATTACAATTACAAAAATTGACTCAAAATGGATTAAAGACTTCAGTGTAAAACCTGATGCCATAAAACTCTGAGAGGAAATAACTCTTAGTTATCAGTGATAACTACTTGATATTAGTCTTGGTGATGATGTCTTGTATTCAACAATGAAAGCAAAGGCAACAAAAGAAAGAAGAAACAAGTGGGACTACATCAAACTAAAATTCTTAAATTATTTGCAAATCATATGTCTGATAAACTGTTGATCTAATATATAAATGAACTTCTACAACACAGTATTAAAAATAAACAAATCTGATTAAACAGTGGTCAGAGGATCTGAATGGACTTCCTTTCCAAAATATAAATACAAATAGCCAAAAGGTTCATGAAAAGGAATTTAACATCATTAATCATCAGGAAATGCAAATAAAAACCACGATGGAAAATCACATCACACCTGTTAGAACAGCTAATATCCAAAAGACAAAAAATAACAAATGATGGTGAGGATGTAGAGAAAAGGGAATTCTTATGCACTGTTGATGGAAATTTAATTTGAGATATCCACTACAGAAAACAGTATAAATGTTCCTTAAAAATTAAAAAAAAAAGAACTGCCATGGAATCCAGCATTCTACTTCTGGGTACTGAATTTTAAGAAAAGGAGAACTTGAAAAATTGTATGCCTCCCCATGCAAATTGCAGCATTATTTACAATAGCCAAGACACGAGGAAATATTTGTTTCATCTGTGGCTGAATGCATATATGTGTATACACACACACACACACACACACACAGAGACCAGAATATTGTTCAACCATAGGAAAGAAGGAAATCTTGCAACTATGACCACATGGATGGACCTGAGGGAATTATGCTAAGTGAAATAAATTAGAAAAGGAATGATAAATATACTTGATCTCACTTATATACTGAATCTAAAAAAGAGCCCCCCCAAAAGACAACTAGGCTCATAAATTCAAAGACCAGAATGGTGGTTTTCAGAGGCAGAGGTAGAGAGTAGGTGAAATGTGTGAAGGGTTTAAAATGGTACCAAATTCTAGTTATAAAATAAGTAAGTCATGGGAATGTACTGTACAGCCAGAGACATAGTTAATTGCACTATATTTCTTTTTGAAAGTTGTTAAGAGAATAGATCTTAGAAGTTTTTTTTTCCCACATGGAAAAAAAATGGTAGCAACATTGTGATAGGTGTTTATTAAACATTATGGTGATAATTTCACAATATATACAAATATAGAATCACTCATATAGTAATATAAGCTGAAACTATTAGTATATCAATTGTACCTCAATTTATATTGAATAAATAAAAACAAAAGCCAGGCTTCTGATTCAAGATGGCAGAGTAGAAGGACGTGCACTCATCTCCTACTGAGAGAGAACCAAAATTGCAACTAGCTCTTGAGCAACCATCAACAGGAGGGTGCTGGGACCCACCAAAAGAGGATACCCCATGTTCAAAAACAAAGAAGAAGCTGTAGTGAGATGGTAGGAAGGACACAATCATGATAAAATGAAATCCCATACCTGCCAAGTGGGTGACTCACAAACTGGAGAACAATAATAAAAAAGAAGTTCTCCCAATGTTGTGATGGTTCTGAGCTTCTCAGCCTGGAGATCAGATAAAGGAACAGGGGATAACCAGAGAATCTGACCTTGAAGATCAGTGGGATTTGATTACAAGACTTCCACAGGACTGGGAGAAACAGAGACTCTAGTGTTGGAGGGCTAAACAAAATTGGTGCACTAAGACCCAGAGGAAAGAAGCGGTGACAGGAGATGGAACCCAAAACTCCTGTAATGTTGGAGGGTCTCCTGTGGAGGCATGGGTCAGCAGGGGCTCACCACATGGATGGGCACACTGGCAGCAGCATTCCTGGAAGGCTTCCCTTGGCATAAGCCCCCTTGGACATCACCATTAACCTTACTATGGAGCCTGTAGATCTCAGGGCTAGGTCACTTCAGGCCAAGCAACTAACAGAGGAGCAAAACTGCAGCCATAAGTGGATAATTGGATTAAAACTTTACTGAGCAATGTCTTGCCTAGTTTTTCCTACCTAGTCCCTTCAGTCAAGAAGCTTACACAAGTCTCTTAGCCTCAACCACCAGAGGGCAGACAGAGGAAGCAAGAAGAACCACAATCCCAGGATGGCTAGAACAAAAACCACACTAGAGAAAGTTAATCAGGATGAAAAAGCAGAGTTATGTCCCAGATGAAGGGACAAGATAAAATCCCAGAAAAACAACTACATGAAGTGCACAGAGACAACCTTCCAATAAAAGAATTCAGAATAATGATAGTGAAGAGGACCTCAGAAATGGAGATCTCAGAATGGAAAAGATGCAAGAAATGTTTATCAAAGACCTTGAAAAATTAAAGAACAAAGAAACAGAGATGCACAATATACTCGAGGGACTCAATAGCAGAATGACTGAGGCAGAAGAATGAATAACTGACCTGGAGGACAGAATGGTGGAAATCTCTGGCAGGACAGAATATAGAAAAAAGAACAGAAAAAAAAAAAAAAAACCAAAACAAAGCAGCCTAAGAGACTCTGGAACAACATTATACACACCAACATTCACATTATAAGGATCTCAGAAGGAGAAGAAAGATAGAAAGAACCTGAAAAAATACTTGAAGAGATAATAGCGGAAAACTTCCCTAACATGGGAAAGGAAATAGTCAACCAAGTCCAGGAGGCACAGAGTCCCAGGCAGGATAAACCCAAGGAGGCACACACCAAGACACATAATAATCAAACTGAAAAAAATTAAAGACAAAATATTAAAAGCAACAAGAGAAAAGTGACAAATAACATACAAGGGAACTTCCATCAGGTTATCAGCTGATTTCTTAACAGAAACTCTACAAGCCAGAAGGGAACGGCACAATATATGTAAAGGGATGAAAGGGAAGAACCTACAACAGGAGTACTTTACTCAGCAAGATTCTCATTCAGATTTAATGAAGAAATCAAAAGCTTTCCAGATAAGCAAAAATTAAGAGAATTCAGCACCACCAAACCAGTTTTACAACAAATACTAAAGGAACTTCTCTAGGCAGAAAACACAAAAAGAGTGTAAGACCTACAGAAAATAAACCTAAAACAATTAAGAAAATAGTAATAGGAGCATATATATTGATAATTACCTTAAATGCAAATGGATTAAATGCACCAACCAAAAGACATAGATTGGTTGGGCAGATGAAAATATGTGCATGTATGCACTTCCACTTACCATATCACTCTGTTTGACCATTCAAATTGTATATAATTACTTTATATGGATTTTCCAGGATTCATGTACAGATGTGTGGAAAATCTCTTCACAGCTGCTCCAGCAAAGTGCAGCCGCTGTACATTACCTTGGATGAGGGGTGTCTCCTCAAGGCTGCCCCTCCTGACCTTGAACGTGGAGTAGCTCCTCTTGGCTCTCCTGCGCCTGCACAGCCACCCCCTGTTGGATGTGGGGCAGCTCCTCTCGGCTGCTGGCCCTAGCCTCAGGCCTGGGGTAGCTCCTCTCGGCGGCGCCTCTTTGCCTGGTCGGTTGCCCCGGGCCGGCGTGTCATGATGTACTCTGCATATAAGCTAGTATTAGTTAATTCAGTCACTTAGTCATGTCCAACTCTTTGTGACCCCATGAACTGTAGCTCACCAGGTTTCCCTGTCCATCACCAACTCCCAGAGTCTACCCAAACAGACTAGTATGCATATACATAAATAGTGAGAACCATTACATGGTGCTAAAGGTAAACAACCCACTTGCCAATGCAGGAGAGATAGATCTGGGTTCAGTCTCGGGGTCCTGAAGATAACCTGGAGTAGGAAATGGCAACCCACTGCAGTATCATTGCCTGGAGAATCCCATGGACACAGGAGCCTGGTAGGCCACAGTCCATAGGTTGGCAAAGAGTTGGACACAACTGAAGTGACTTAGCACTGCTGCTGCTGCTGCTGCCGCGTCACTTCAGTCGTGTCCGACTCTGTGTGACCCCGTAGACAGAAGCCCACCAGGATCCCCCATCCCTGGGATTCTCCAGGCAAGAGCACTGGAGTGGGTTGCCATTTCCTTCTCCAATGTGTGAAAAGTGAAAGTGAAGTCGCTCAGTCGTGTCTGACCCTTAGCGACCCCACGGACTGCAGCCTACCAGGCTCCTCCATCCATGGGATTTTCTAGGCAAGAGTACTGGAGTGGCTTGCCATTGCCTTCTCCGGTGACTTAGCACACTTGCATATAAATAGCATGTATGCTACTGCTAAGTCACTTCAGTCATGTCCGATTCTGTGTGACCCCATAGACGGCAGTCCACCAGGCTCCCCCGTCCCTGGGATTCTCCAGGCAAGAACACTGGAGTGGGTTGCCATTGTATAGCATATATATTTTAGAAAACTTTTAAATTTTTCCTAAGTTAAAAGTTCATGATCGTTTGATTCCACTTGTTTGACTTCGTATGAATATAATGCTAGGTTTCTAATTTTAAAAAAAGATAAAAATAAGCAACAAAGGTATACTGTCTAGCACAGGGAACTATAGTAAGTACCTTGCGATGACCTATATGGAAAATAATCTGAAAAATAATACATATGTATATATAACTGAATCACCTTGCTGTGCACCTGAAACACTGTAAGTCAACTATACTTCAATAATACATATATATTAAGAAAAAAAGCCAGTGTAAAAACCATATAAATAATAAATGGTAGCTATTATTATTCTGTAAATTTTCTGATTCTTCTGACAGTAATTAGACTCTAACATCTTTATAGACCCTAATTTGCTATGTTTCTATATTCTGATAAAATAAATATTCCATAAGCATTAATGAATAGCATATCAGCATACCAATATGGAAACAAAAATATAGCAAAAGAAAAATGAAAGCAAAAGACAGTTATGTATTTAACCCCAAAATTATGTGCCTGTATATTTTTCTAGAGGAAATGAGAAGATTTATATGGAATTGATTTAATAAGAACTGCACATGGAAGACTTTTGTATGGCATTTTGAAGGGAAGATAGAGGTATGAATTTGCAGAAGAGAGAGACAAAAATGGGTTTTATTAGGCTTATAGGCAAGGAAAATACATTTTGTTGGCTAGATAAACAACTTGAGCTGGAACGTCTACACTAGAGTACTGTAAGTGTATATATTTGTTTAACATTTAACATATGATTTGAAATGCTGTGTGCATTTTATGTGTTCATAATTTTTTAAAATTATTTTTTATCCCTATTGATGGATTCTTTCCTAGTTAACACAATCTGTTTAAGAGCTAATTTTCTGTTTCTTGGAAACAAACCAAGAAATTCCAACTGTAAATAAAATGTAGAATTACAGTTATCTTTGTTTAAAGTTGAAGCTGAAATTAGCTTTTCAGCCCTTCTGATTTTCATTTGCTTTTCACTATGTTTTTGGGAGGCATCCACGCATTCAAATTACAAAAGTTATCGACAATTTTAGGAGAGTTTATTTGCCAAATTTAGGCCTTCATTCCCTGAACTACCTGCCTCTCTGAGCATTTTCCTCCTAAATTTCCATCCTTCTCAGTTCAGTTCAGTTCAGTTCAGTTGCTCATTCATGTCTGACTCTTTGCGACCCCATGAATCACAGCACGCAAGGCCTCTCTGTCCATCACCAACTCCCAGAGTTCACTCAAACTCATGTCCATCGAGTCGGTGATGCCATCCAGCCATCTCATTCTCTGTCGTCCCCTTCTCCTCCTGCCCCTAATCCTTCCCAGGGTCAGAGTCTTTTCCAGTGAGTCAACTCGTCACATGAGGTGGCCAAGGTATTGGAGTTTCAACTTTAGCATCAGTCCTTCCAATGAACACCCAGGATTGATCTCCTTTAGAATGGACTGGTTGGATCTCCTTGCAGTCCAAGGGACTCTCTAGCAGCCCCAAATTCTTTCCTTTGATGCATCAAGTCAAAAAGTCTAGAGTCTTCTGCTTGAGTTTAGCTGACCCACTCCACGGGGACTGAGGACTGTGCCCTGAAAACCATTTAAATATACCTGCTGCCTCTTTTGCTTATTTATCTCAAAGTTCAAATCAATTCCCATTTCTCCCAGGCTTTTCCTTCAAGTAGTTGAGTTTTAAAGTACTTTATTTGGTGTTTGCAATTGTTATCAGAGAGCAGTTTAGTCTGATACAAGCTATTCTTTTTACCAGAACTTGAAATGACTTTTAATGCTGAAGATACAGAGTTGCCTTCTAGATTCTATTTTTGCTGATGAGCAATACACTTCAGTCTATCATTTTACAGGTAAGTTCTGACTGATTTTAGTTGCTCTCCTTTTCATAGGTTTTCTTCAACTTCCCTGTGGTGTGTGTAGTTTTAAGGTGTGTTTGTGTGTGTGTGTGTGTGTGTGTGTGTGTGTGTGTGTAGTGTCAGAGGAGGCCAAGAGGTGTGTGTGTGTAGTGTCAGAGGAGGCCAAGGAGAGAGAGGTGACTTGGTTTACTGCTTCAGTCTCAGGACTCATTTTTAAATTTTGCAATGTTCTTAATTTATCTGTTCTGAATATTATCTCCATAATTTTCACTGTTAATTATTTTTGGATTGAATTTTTGGCAATAACCTTATTAACAGGTTTTGAAACTTCTACCTTTCTTCTCTCAATAGTGTATGTCCATTATACCAGGCTAGAATTATCCTATAACTTAAATCAGTTCTCAGATTTCAGTCCTTTGCTTATCAAGGACCACAATGTCTCCATAAATGACTGAATCCCTTTATAATTCTTACAATTCCTTACAATATACGGTATCTAACCCCATCTCTTAGTCTTGTTTCTCAGAGTAGCTCAATCCTAAATCCTTGTTTTTTGTTGAACATACTATATATGCTAACACAGAGCATGTGCTCTAGTTCTTATTTCTGCCTGGGCACAACTCTAATAGCTATCCATTTGACTAAATCCCTTGGTCTTGTCAATATTTCTTTTTTTTCCAAATTTTCTCTTCTCAATGGGTCCTTTCCTGACCACCCTATTTGGAACAATAATTCACTCCCACTTGCACATCTGGTTAGGATGTACACTTCACAAGGATAAGGCTATGTCTATTTTGTTCGCAGAGGTATCCCAAGTGCTTTGGATGAAGGCTGGCATATAGAATAAAAATATTTTTTGAATGAATGAATGTGTGATAATTCTCATCAGTGTATCTACCATATCGCTCTACTATTATCATTTTCACACCTATTTTGCATCCTGGGTGATTTCCAAAACTATCTTCTGATGGTCTAATTCTCTCTCCCCTGAATCTATCTGTTGCTTATATTACCTAAAGTAAAATACCTAAAATATGTATAACTATTTTCACAGAAATTCATTTTGGGTTTTTTCCTTCACATTTTACTTCTTACTGCCTTTGATTTCTGGGTCTGTTATTTCTTCTTGTGGATATTAAATATTCTTTTAAAAGTTATCTTTCAAGCTATTATGTTTAGTTCTTGATGTGAGAATTATCCTATTATTTTTTTTTTCTAAAGTGTTTCTTCTTAATAGTGGTATTCTCCATTGAAAGTGAAAATGAAGTCGCTCAGTTGTGTCTGACTTTTTGCGACCCCATGGGCTGTAGCCTACCAGGGTCCTACATCCATGGGATTTTCCAGGCAAGAGTACTGGAGTGGGTTGCCATTTTGTTCTCCAGAGGATCTTCCCAACCCAGCGATCGAACCCGGGTCTCCTGCATTGTAAGCAGATGCTTTAGCCACCAGGAAAGTCCCCATTATAGATTTGTAATTTTTTACTGTAAATTTCTTCAAATGGGGTTATTTTATTGGAATCACTATGGTTTCTGTGTTCTTGTGTCATTTCTTGTGGCATTTTAATCACTCCTATACGACTGTGTTTATTTACTACTGCCAGGATTCTGTGTATCTCCTTCTTTGAGGAACTAGTTATAAATGATTTCATTTGCTTGGAATAACTGAAAAATACCTACTAGCTTGAAAGAAGCATGAGGGTTTCAATTATGTGAAGCAACTGAAAGAGGAAAGATCCTCTTCCTTAAAATTCTCTCTTTTATCCTGAGGGTATGCCAAGTCTCACTAGCTTACCATAACTTGATAGGTCCAATTTACTTAATTTTCTCTTTGTCTACCTAATTATATCCCTACCTGATACTTGATATTTCCTGTTTCTTGGTTGTACATTCAACTATGTTACTGTTAAAAATACACTCTATTTTGTTAAATATCCATATGTATTCTAAGCTTGGGGACAATTTTTGTCATCAAATGCATGTAAAATCTCTTTAGTAAGTCACCTGTTTGTTTAGCTACATGTAAGAAGGAAATGGCAACCCACTCCAGTATTCTTGCCTGGAGAATCCCACGGACAGAGGAGTCTGGTGGGCTACAATCCATGGGGTCCAAAGAGTCGGACACGACTGAGCGACTAACACACACATACACATAAGTTGTAGCCTAACTTCATACCCTTGGCGCAATATGTTGGAATCACACTAAACTTCTCATTTCCAAAGACATTACGAGTATTCTTTTCTTTATGACATGCATGCACTTTATTCTTCTTCTAATTGCCTTCTTTAATTATCTTTCTTAAACTCTTTCTGGAAAACTCATATGTATCATTAAACATCAAATGAAAATCTCCTCTGTGTAGACATCAATGAATCTCCCAAGTATAATTAAACGCTCTACATCTAGCATTTGTATGTGTGATTTCTGAATCAAATTGCCTATACTCTAAGAGTGGGAGAAAAGTGCTATGCTTTGCTCTAAAACTGCTCATCACAGTTACTCAATACATAATAAATTAAAATAATAAAAATATAATTTAAAAATATAAATCAAATTTTAACTATTATAGAGTATAATGAAAATCGAAGAAAGACGGTTCTCTGGTATGTTTAGAATTTTTTATCTGTTGCTTGCCTTTCTCTTTACAGAGATTTTAAGTATGAACAGATAACTAATGAGAACCTACTGAATACAGAGGAAATTCTACTCATTGCTCTGTGGTGACCTAAATGGGAAGGAAATACAAAAAAGAGGGGCTATACGTATACATATGGCTGATTCACTTTGCTGTACAGTAGAAACTGACACAGCAGTGTGAAACAACTATACTGTAATTAATATATATATATATTTGTATCAATAAGTATAAATTTACTCTTATATGAACTCAAACATTAAATGAAGGATAGACTGCTATACTTCTCCAAAACTATAGAAAAGAGATAGTGACTGGTTACCTCTATACTTTCCATGTACTGTACAAATACATTAAATAGAATCACAACTGTCATTGTATCCTCGGCTTCTTATAATTCCGTTTTAGCAAAATTAGGTAGATGCTTTAAAAAAACACAAAAGTCTTAAATTTAGATGCAATTTAAATTCATAGAATTAGAACAGATTACCCTCAAATATAGAGACATGGTAAATAGATAACTAGCATCAAGTAATAGGAAAATCAAGATCTTTTTATTTTAAATACAAAGATACTGGCTACCTTCTCCAGTGATAAATTTGTTTCATGGGGAAATTTAACTTCACCTTAAATGGATCTCTTGCTCTAGATGAATAATGAAATACTGTGTCTGGGTACAACATGTTTCAAGAAGCATTCCTAGGCAACCAATGTAAGTATACATTTCATTTCATATAGTAAACTCGGAGTTTAAAGGGAAGACTTTTGATTAGGTTAAACATATCTCGATGAATAATATCATACACATAATAAAGACTGACAGGTAAACTAATGAATGATGAAAAAGGGTTATATTTACTGTGCACCCAAGCATTTCCATAGAGTAGCATCAACTTAAATATCTATATGTGGACATTTTAATTTGTCAGTTTATGAAAAATTACTAGTATTGAATTTCTTATCAATTAAAAGCCATCTTAGTCAAAGATCTCTATATTATATTTATCATATATTGTTAAATTGCTATATATATGTGTATGCTTGTGTGTGTGTGTATATATATATATATGTGTGTGTAAATTATGCACACTTACATACACAGAGTAAAATCAGTAACTCAGTTGCAGGAAGGAGGAGAAGCAAATGTGGCTATCTCCTCCACTTTCAAACAGATTCTCAGGCTTATAAGCAGTGAGAAAGTAAGATGTTAGACTGTCTTTAAGACCATCTTGGAGTATTTGCATGAGGCTTTCTCCTGAGAAAATACATATTATTCTCAGGCACATATGGAATATTCTCTAGGAAAAGCTGTATGTTAGGTCACAAGTCTTAATAAATTTAAGATTTAAATCATATCAAGCATCTTTTCTAACCAAATGGCATGAAACTATAAATCAATCTTTATCAAACTCTTACAAATAACAGAAGAGGAAGAAACACTTCCAAATGCATTTTACAAGGTTAAAACAAAATCAGACATGTATACCATAAGAAAATTACAAGCCAATATCCATGATGAACAGAGATGCAAAAATTCTCAGTAAACATTATCAAACTGAATTCAGCAATACATTAAAAGGATCATACACCATGATACAATGGGATTTTCTCCAGAGATACAAGGATGGTTTGACACCCACCAATCAATCAATGTGATACACCACGTTAACAAAATTAAAGATAAAAATCCTATGATCATCTCAATAGATGCAGAAAAAGCATCTGACAAAAATAAGCATCCTTTTATCATAGAAATTCTCAACAAACTAGGAATAAAATAAATTACTTCAAAGTAATTAATGTCACATTATGACAAGCACACAGATACTTAGTGATGACAAGCTAAAAGCTTTTTCTCTAAGATCAGGAGCAAGATAAAGGTGCCCACTACCCCCACTTATATTATGGATAGTATTAGAGATTCCACTTAGGGCAATTAAGCAAGAAAAATAATAAAAGCATGAAAATCAGAAAGGAAGAATTACAACTGTCACTATTTGCAGATGGCACAATATGATATATAGAAAACCCTAAAGACTATGAAAAAACTGTTTAATAAATGAATTCAGTAGTTGCTAGATAAAAAAGCAATATAAGAATGTGTTGCATTCTACACATTAATATCTAATTATCAGAAAGAGAAATTAAGGAAACTATCCCATTTATAATTGTGTCCAGAAGAGTAACACACTTAGGAATGAATTTCACCAAGATGATGAAAGACCTGTACTCTGAAAACCATAATAGACTGATGAAAAAAATTGAAGAAGTCAAATAAATTGAAAGCTATCCCAAGCTCATGCACTGATAGAAACAACATGATACAAATCTGTATAATACCCAAATCAATCTACAGATTCAATGTAATCCCTGTAAAAATTTAAATGGCATTTTAAAAATGCTGAACAATTTTAAAATTTGTATGGAACCACAAACTCCTCAAATACACAAACCAGTCTTGAGAAAGAAGAATGAGCCAGGAGGTATCATACTCCCTGATTTCAAATATATTATAAAGTTTTGTGAAGTGAAAGTGAAAGTCACTCAGTCGTGTCCGACTCTTTGTGACCCCATGGATTGTATAGTCCATGGACTTCTCCAGGCCAGAATACTGGAGTGGGTAGCCATTCCCTTCTCTAGGGGATCTTCCCAATCCAGGGATCGAATCCAGGTGTCCCACTATTGCAGATGGGTTCTTTACCCACTGAGCCACCAAGGAAGCCCAAGAATACTGGAGTGGGTAGTCTATCCCTTTTCCAGTGGATCTTCCCAACCCAGGAATTTAGTAATCAAAAAAACCTGTATGATATCAGCATTAAAACAGACACATAAGTCAAAGTAAATGAGTAGAGAGAGTCCAGAAATAAAACCACCTGCTTATGATCAATTAATTTATGAAAAATGGCCAACAATACACCAGAAAGAACAATCGCTTCAATAAATTATGCCGGAAAAACTAGATAGCCACATGCAAAAGAATGAAACTAGATCACCTATTACACAGTGCCAGATAAAAATAAACTCAAACTGGATTAAAAACTTGATGTAAGACTTGAAGCCATAAAAATCCTAGTAGAAAAACTAGATGGTAAACTCCATGACATTGGTCTTGGCCAAAGAAAGCCATGAACAAAATGAAAGGCTATCTATGGTAGGGAGAAAATCATATATCTGACAATAGTTTAATGTCTAACATTTATAAGGGACTCATAAAACTCATCAGTAAAAGTAAATGTGATTATAAATGTGCAAAGCATCTGAATAGACATTTTTTCAAAGACGATATACAAATGGCAAACAGATACATAAAAAGGAAGCTCAGCATCACTAATCATCAGGTAGATGTAAATCAAAGTGACAATGGAATATCACCTCTCACGTGTTAGGATGGCTATTATCAAAAAGACAAGGAATGGCCAGTGTCATCAAGGATGTGGAGAAAGGGGGATTCTTATGCACTGCCAGTTGGCATAAAAATTATGCAACTATTATGAAAAAAAGCATGAAAGCTCCTCAAAAATTAGAGAACTACCACATGACTCAGCAAATCTACTTCTAGGTATTCTAAAAATATAAAACACTAACTTAGAAGATGCTCTCCTCCATGCTCAATGCAGAATTATTTACAATAGCCAAGATATGGAAGCAAGCTAAATGTCCATCCATGAATGAAGGGATAACAAGAATGTACATATATACAAAGGAATGTTATTCTGCCATAAAAATTTAATGAATCTTTCCGTTTCTGACCAAATGGATAGATTTTGAGTGCTTTATGCTAAGTGAAGTAAGGAAGACAGAGAAATCTTCCTTATGTGTGGTATCTAAAAATAAATAAATGAAAAGTACAAAGATACAGAGAACAAATTGGTGGCTGCCTAAGGTGGGAGGATTGGGGTGTGTTGGGACAAAGTGAGTGAAGATGGTCAAAGGTATGAACTTCCAGTTATGAAAAAAATATGTCATTGGGATGTAATATACAGCATGATGACCAAAGTAAATAATACTGTATTGCATATTTTAAAGTTGATAAGAGAGTATATCTTAAAAGTTCTAATCACAAGGAAAAATTATGTAAGTATGTAGGCTGAAGGATGTCAACTAGATTTGTGATTAGACTAGTTTAAAAACATATATATATATATATATATATGTATATGTATGTATGTATATGTTCAGTTCAGTTGCTCATCATGTTCAACTCTTTGTAACCCCAGGGAATGCAGCACACCAGGCTTCCCTGTCCATCACCAACTCCTGGAGCTTACTCAAACTCATGTCCATCGAGTTGGTAATGCCATCCAACCATGTCATCCTCTATTGTCCCCTTCTATTAGCCACCTTCTATCATTCCCAGCATCAGGGTCTTTTCCAATGAGTCAGTCAGTTCTTCGCATCAAGTGGTCAAAGTATTGAAGTTTCAGTACCAGTCCTTCCAATGAATATTCAGGGTTGATTTCCTTTAGGATTAACTGATTGGATCTCCTTGCAGTCTAAGGGACTCTGAAGAGTCTTCTCCAGCACCACAGTTCTAAAGCATCAATTCTTTGGCGCTCGGCTTTCTTTGGGCTTCTCTGATGGCTCAGATGGTAAAGCATCTGCCTGTAATGCGGGAAACCTGGGTTCGATCCCTGGGTTGGGAAGATCCCCTGGAGAAGGAAATGGCAACCCACTCCAGTATTCTTACCTGGAAAATTCCATGGATGGAAGAGCATGGTAGGCTACAGTACATGGGGTTGCAAAGAGCCTGACACTACTGAGCAACTTTGCTTTCACTTTCAGCTGTCTTAGTATTCCAACTCTCACATCCATACATGAATACTGGAAAACCATAGATTTGACTAGCGGACCTTTGTTGGCAAAGCAATGTCTCTGTTTTTTAATAGGCTGTTTAGGTTGGTCATATGTTTTCTTCCAAGGAGCAAGCATCTTTTAATATCATTGCTGCAGTCACCATCTGCAGTGATTTTGGAGCCCCCAAAATAAAGTCTGTCACTGTTTCCATTGTTTCCCCATCTATTTGCCATGAAGTGATGGGACCAGAACCATGATCTTCGTTTTCTGAATGTTGAGTTATAAGCCAACTTTTTCACTGTCCTCTTTCACTTATATCAAGAGCCTCTTCAGTTCTTCTCTTTCTGCCATAAGGGTGGTGTCATCTGCATATCTGAGGTTATTGATATTTCTCCCTGCAAACTTGATTCCAGTTTGTGCTTCATCCAGCCCAGCGTTTCTAATGATGTACTCTGCACATAAATTAAACAAGCAGTGTGACAATACATAGCTTTGACGTATCCTTTCCCGATTTGGAACTAGTCTGTTCCATGTCTGGTTCTAGCTGTTTCTTCTTGACTTGCATACAGATTTCTCAGGAGGCAGGTCAGGTAGTCTGGTATTCACATCTCTTTAAGAATTTTCCAAAGTTTGTTGTGATCCACACAGTCAAAGGCTTTGGCATAGTCAATAAGGCAGAAGTAGATATTTTTCTGGAACTCTCTAGCTTTTTCAATGATCCAACGGATGTTGGCAATTTGATCTCTTATTCCCCTCCCTTTTCTAAATCCAGCTTGAACATATGGAAGTTCATGGTTCACATACTGTTTAAGCCTGGCTTGGAGAATTTTGAGCATTACTTTACTAGCATGTGAGACAAGTGTAATTATGCGGTAGTTTGAACATTCTTTGGCATTGCCCTTCTTTGGGATTGGAATGAAAACTGACCTTTTCCAGTCCCGTGGCCACTGCTGAGTTTTCCAAACTTGCTGGTTTATTTACTACAGCACTTTGACAGCATTATTTTTTAGGATTTGAAATAGTTCAACTGAAATTCCATCACCTCCACTAGCTTTGTTCATAGTGATGCTTCCTAAGGCCCACTTGACTTTGCATTTCAGGATGTCTGGCTCTGGGTGAGTGATCACATCATCATGGTTACCTGGGTCATGAAGATACTTTTTGTATAGTTCTTCTGTGTATTCTTGCCACCTCTTCTTTATACCTTCTACTTCTGTTAGGTCCATAAGATTCTGTCCTCTATTGTGCCTATCTTTGCATGAAATGTTCTCTTGGTATCTCTAATTTTCTTAGAGAGATCTCTTGCCTTTCCCATTTATTGTTTTCCTCTATTTCTTTGCATTGGTCACTGAGGAAGGCTGTCTTATCTCTCCTTGCTATTCTTTGGAACTCTGCATTCAAATGGGTATATATTTCCTTTTCTCCTTTGCCTTTAGCTTCTCTTCTTTTCTCAGCTATTTGTTTGCCTCCTTCAGCAACCATTTTGCTTTTTTGCATTTCTTTTTCATGGAGATAGTCTTGATCACTGCCTGTTGTACAATATCACAAACCTCTGTCCATAGTTCTTCAGGCATTCTATCAGATCTAATCCCTTGAATCTATTTGTCGCTTCCACCGTATAATTGTAAGGAATCTGATTTAGGTCATATCTGAATGGTCTAGTGGTTTTCCCTACTTTCTTCAATTGAATCTGAATTTGGCAATAAGGAGTTCATGATCTAAGCCACAGTCAGCCCCCAGTCTTGTTTTACCTGAATGTATAGGGCTTCTCCATCTTTGGCTGCAAAGAATATAATCACTCTTATTTCGGTATTGACCATCTGGTGATGTCCATGTGTAGAGTTGCCTCTTGTGTCGTTGGAAGAGGGTGTTTGCTATGACCAGTGCATTCTCTTGGCAAAACTCTGTTGGCCTTTGACCTGCTTCATTTTGTACTCCAAGGCCAAATTTGTCTGTTACTCCAGGTATCTCTTGCCTTCTACTTTTGCATTCCAGCCCCCTATAATGAAAAGGACATATTTTTGGGTGTTAGTTCTCAAAGGTCTTGTAGGTCTTCAAATATACACACATATATACACACATATGGAGAAGGCAATGGCAAGCCACTCCAGTACTATTGCCTAGAAAATCCCATGGATGGAGGAGCCTGGTAGGCTGCAGTCCGTGGGGTCGCTAAGGGTCAGACACGACTGAGCGACTTCACTTTTCACTTTCACACATTGGAAAAGGAAATGGCAACCCACTCCAGTGTTCTTGCTTGGAGAATCCCAGAGACAGGGGAGCCTGGTGGGCTTCTGTCTATGGGGTCATACAGAGTCGGACACGACTGAAGTGACTTAGCAGCAGCATACACACATACATACTGAATCATGTTATACTAATATATGTCAATTATATCTCAATGAAAATGAAAATAATTAATATTTAATGTATCTATGACTCTGGATGGATTTAGTTTTAATTGTGTTTTTTTTTTTTATTTGGCACCTTGTTTTTTTCATCCTTTATTTTGTTGATGTTTCAAAAGAGTCTAGTTTTGCTAATTATGTCTATTTGTTTTCTATTGCATTCATTTCTACTCTTTATTGTTTTCTTCCTCCTAATCACTTAGGGCTTGCTTTAATATTTTTCTACCAGCTTAAAATAGCTTTCGTATTTGAACAATTTTTTTTTAATATAAGTGAAGAATACACCTACTTATTAAGCATAGTCATGATAGTTCCTTCAAAGTACTTGTCTGGGTCATCTCAGATCTGGCCCTTATTGACTACTGCTTTCTTTGAAAATCAGTCTTATAATTCTGCTTTTATATATAAAGTATTTTTGAATTGTACTGTTTATATCATGAATGTCTTCTTAGGATATTCTGGCTTCCTACTCCTTCAAAGAGTTTAGACATTTTAGTTTTAGTAGGTGATTAACTTTCTTTTTTTGGCACAAGCACTTTTTAAGATTGACATTTAATGTGTAATATATTAGTTTCAGGTATACAACTTGTGATTCAATATTTTTATAGGTTTCAGTTCAGTTCAGTTCAGTTAAGTCGCTCAGTCGTGTCCGACTCTCCGCGACCCCATGAATCACAGCACGCCAGGCCTCCCTGTCCATCACCAACTCCTGGAGTACACCCAAACTCATGTCCACAGAGTCGGTGATGCCATCCAGCCATCTCATTCTCCGTCGTCCCCTTCTCCTCCCGCCCCCAACCTTTCCCAGCATCAGAGTCTTTTCCAGTGAGTCAACTCGTCTCATGAGGTGGCCAAAGTATTGCAGTTTCAGCTTTAGCATCAGTCCCTCCAATGAACATCCAGGATTGATCTCCTTTAGAATGGACTGGTTGGATCTCCTTGCAGTATAAGGGACTCTCAAGAGTCTTCTCCAACACCACAGTTCAAAAGCATCGATTCTTCGGCGATCAGCTTTCTTCACAGTCCAACTCTCACATCCATCCATGACCACGGGAAAAACCATTGCCTTGACTAGACGGACCTTGGTCGGCAAAGTAATGTCTCTGCTTTTTAATATACTATCAAGGTTGGTCATAACTTTCCTTCCAAGGAGCAAGCGTCTTTTAATTTCATGGCTGCAATCAGCATCTGCAGTGATTTTGGAGCCCAAAAAAACAAAGTCTGACACTGTTTCCACTGTTTTTCCATCTATTTCCCATGAAGTGATGGGACCAGATGCCATGATCTTTGTTTTCTGAATGTTGAGCTTCAAGCCAACCTTTTCACTCTCCTCTTTCACTTTCATCAAGAGGCTTTTGAGTTCCTCTTCACTTTCTGCCATAAGGGTAGTGTCATCTGCATATCTGAGGTTATTGATATTTCTCCCAGCAATCTTGATTCCAGCTTGTGCTTCTTCCAGCCCAGCGTTCCTCATGATGTACTCTGCATATAAGTTAAATAAGCAAGGTGACAATATACAACCTTGACGCTCAGTTCAATCACTCAGTCCTGTCAGACTCTTTGCAACCCCATGAATCACAGCACCCCATGCCTCCCTGTCCATCACCAACTCCCAGAGTTCACTCAAACTCATGTCCATCGAGTCAGTGATGCCATCCAGCCATCTCATTCTGTCGTCCCCTTCTCCTCCCGCCCCCAATCCCTCCCAGCATCAGAGTCTTTTCCAGTGAGTCAACTTGTCACATCAGGTGGCCAAAGTATTGGAGTTTCAGCTTTAGCATCAGTCCTTCCAATGAACACCCAGGACTGATCTCATTTAGAATGGACTGGTTGGATCTCCTTCAGTTCAATTCAGTTCAGTCACTCAGTCATGTCTGACTCTTTGCAACCCCATGAATCACAGCATGCAAGGCCTCCCTGTCCATCACCAACTCCAGGAGTTCACTCAAACTCATGTCCAGCGAGTCGGTGATGTCATCCAGCCATCTCATTC
The DNA here is from genome assembly GCF_049115385.1 of Moschus berezovskii. Classification (NCBI taxonomy): domain Eukaryota; kingdom Metazoa; phylum Chordata; class Mammalia; order Artiodactyla; family Moschidae; genus Moschus; species Moschus berezovskii. Next base: position 31,546,601 of record NC_142480.1, read on the forward strand.
TCTGTCATCCCCTTCTCCTCCCGCCCCCAGTCCTTCCCAGCATCAGAGTCTTTTCCAATGAGTCAACTCGTCGCATGAGGTGGCCAAAGTATTGGAGTTTCAGCTTAAACATCAGTCCTGCCAATGAGCATCCAGGACTGATCTCCTTTAGAATGGACTGGTTGGATCTCCTTGCAGTCCAAGGGACTCTCAAGAGTCTCCTGCACCACAGTTCAAAAGCACCAATTCTTCAGTGATCAACTTTCTTCACAGTCCAACTCTCAGATCCATATATGACCACTGGAAAAACCATAGCCTTGACTAGACGGATCTTTTATTGGCAAAGTAATGTCTCTGCTTTCTAATATACTATCTAGGTTGGTCATAACTTTCCTTCCAAGGAGTAAGCATCTTTTAATTTCATGGCTGCAATCAGCATCTGCAGTGATTTTGGAGCCCAAAAAATAAACTCTGACACTGTTTCCACTGTTTTTCCATCTATTTCCCATGAAGTGATGGGACCAGATGCCATGATCTTTGTTTTCTGAATGTTGAGCTTCAAGCCAACCTTTTCACTCTCCTCTTTCACTTTCATCAAGAGGCTTTTGAGTTCCTCTTCATTTTCTGCCAAAAGGGTGATGTCATCTGCATATCTGAGGTGATTGATATTTCTCCCAGCAATCTTGATTCCAGCTTGTGCTTCTTCCAGCCCAGTGTTCCTCATGATATACTCTGCATATAAGTTAAATAAGCAAGGTGGCGATATACAGCCTTGACGTACTCCTTTTCCTGTTTGGAACCAGTCTGTTATTCCATGTACAGTTCTGACTGTTGCTTCCTGACCTGTATACAGGTTTCTCAAGAGGCAGGTAAGGTGGTCTGGGATTCCCATCTCTTTCAGAGTTTTCCAGTTTATTGTGATCCACACAGTCAAAGGTTTGGCATAGTCAATGGAGCAGAAATAGATGTTTTTCTGGAACTCTCTTGCTTTCTCCATGATCCAGCGGATGTTGGCAATTTGATCTCTGGTGCCTCTGCCTTTTCTAAAACCTGCTTGAACATCTGGGAGTTCACGGTTCACATACTGCTGAAGCCTGGCTTGGAGAATTTTGAGCATGACTTTACTAGCCTGTGAAATGAGTGCAATTGTGCGGTAGTTTGAGCATTCTTTGGCATTGCCTTTCTTTGGGATTGGAATGAAGACTGACCTTTTCCAGTCCTGTGGCCACTGCTGAGTTTTCCAAATTTGCTGGCACATTGACTGCATCACTTTCACAGCATTATCTTTCAGGATTTCAAATAGCTCCACTGGAATTCCATCACCTCCACTAGCTTTGTTCGTAGTGATGCTCTCCAAGACCCACTTGACTTCACATTCCAAGATGTCTGGCTGTAGGTCAGTGATCACGTTATCGCAATTATCTTGGTCGTGAAGATTTTTTTTGTACAGTTCTGTGTATTCTTGCCACCTCTTCTTAACATCTTCTGCTTCTGTTAGGTCCATACCATTTTATACTCCATTAAAATTTATTACAAGATAAAGGCTATAATTCCCTAGATAAACATTATATCCTTGTTACTCATCTATTTTACACACAGTAGTTTGTGTCTCTTAATCCCATTCCCTCATTTTGCCCCTCCCCTCTTCCTTCTGTAACCACTCGTTTGTTTTCTACCTCCGTGAGTCTGTTTCTGTTCTGCTGAATATAGCAATCAACTTTATTAAATTCACTTTGCAGCCTCTGTCTTTTCTGTGATAGGCAGCAGTTCAAAGATCAATTTTGTCATTTTTGCCTTGGGTCAAGCCAATTTGAGACTGCTTCAGCACTGCATGATTTTCAGCTCAGAGTTGAAGAAGAATTTATACACAGCATTTGGTGCTCTTCTTCCCTCAATCTCTATTTTTTCAGGTCACTCTTTTTTTCTTTCCAGTTACTCTGGTTGCCCTGATCTCTGTGCTCTAGATTTGTAGCTCCAAAACATATAACATATATTAGCTGAATTTTAGTACTCTGCGCCATGCTGCAATAGTTGTTCACCCTCAGGAAAAAGGTCAGACTTGGGAAATACCACATAACAGACCCTTTTCCAAAATTTTGACTGCTCTCCAAATCTACCAGATTTTTCTAAGACACTATGACGTTTTGTTTTGCATTATTTTCAGAGTTTTAATTTGTTATCTTCTAGATAATTTCACTGGTAAGAGTTTACTACACAATACTGCTGCTGCTGCTGCTGCTAAGTCGCTTCAGTCATGTGCGACCCCATAGACTCTGTGCGACCCCATAGATAGCAGCCCACCAGGCTCTGCCGTCTCTGGGATTCTCCAGGCAAGAACACTGGAGTGGGTTGCCATTTCCTTCTCCAATGCATGAAAGTGAAAGTGAAGTCGCTCAGTCGTGTCTGACTCTTAGTGACCCCATGGACTGTAGCCCACCAGGCTCCTCCATCCATGGGATTCTCCAGGCAAGAGTACTGGAGTGGGGTGCCATTGCCTTCTCCGACTGCACAATACTAGAAGCCATAATCTGGGAACACTTGCTTAAAACTCTTTTTTTTTTTTAAGGAATGTGGCATTTTCCCACATAAATTGTATGGGAAATAGTAATACTTATGCATCTAAGACAAATTTATTAACTTTTCATATCTATTGTAAGGTTATCTGTATACTGGTTTATTGTTTCCAAAGTGGCAATAAGAAATATTAAAGCAGTGCAACCTGGAAAGATGAAGGGTTTGCTAATTCACTTGCTATTGAAATGAATATAATTATGATCTCTGTGCTACCTATATTTCTTTGGAGCAATGTTGAAATTCTCATTTTTCCACAGTAGCTTAAATAACAATCTTTAAGATGAAGATCACAAACATACTGCATTTTGGATAGTCTATTATTTACATTACTATAAATCACATATGGAGCTGGTGTGAATATATATAATAAAACATATAGTAAGGAAATATGCAACATGATATAAGAAAGGGTATGTGATGTATTAACATATTCTTTCATATTTCAGTTCAGTTCAGTTCAGTCCCTCAGCCGTGTCCGACTCTTTGTGACCCCATGAATCACAGCACACCAGGCCTCCCTGTCCATCACCAACTCCCGGAGTTCACTCAAACTCATGTCCACAGAGTCGGTGATGCCATCCAGCCATCTCATTCTCTCTCGTCCCCTTCTCCTCCCGCCCCCAACCTTTCCCAGCATCAGTGTCTTTTCCAGTGAGTCAGCTCGTCGCATGAGGTGGCCAAAGTATTGGAGTTTCAGCTTTAGCATCAGTCCTTCCAATGAACACCCAGGATTGATCTCCTTTGGAATGGACTGGTTGGATCTCCTTGCAGTCCAAGGGACTCTCAAGAGTCTTCTCCAACACCACAGCTCAAAAGCATCAATTCTTCTGCGATCAGCTTTCTTCACAGTCCAACTCTCATATCCATATATTACCACTGGAAAAACCATAGCCTTGACTAGACAGACCTTTGTTGGTACAGTAATGTTTCTGCTTTTTAATATGCTATCTAGGTTGGTCATAACTTTCCTTCAAAGGAGTAAGCGTCTTTGAATTTCATATTTAGACCCTGTAAATATAATTTGGTGATATATTTTAAAGTATCTAAAAGATAATTTTCAGTAGTCATATAAAGTACATAATTGTTAATAAATACTATTTGAGAACTGTTTTATTTTAGTGAACATTTTATCTAATAATACATTTTACATTTATATATTATGGACTGAACTTACATTTTATATAGGTAATAATTTTCAGTTTTATGGCAAATTATTCTTTATAATAACCATCAAAATTTAAGAAAATGAATTAAGATAAAAAAAGAAGAAATGATAAGCTGTATTTGGGCACAAGGGATTAAAATGAATTATAAAGTTAAGCTATTTTAATGCAAACATTTTCAATAAGCATTTTTCCATTTTTCTATTTAAGTCTGTTCCAGTGAAGTACAAAATGGCATGTAGGAAGTATCAGATGGCTTAGAACCATTAAGTGAGAAAAATAGTCTGTTTACTTTTACTTTAGATTGGGATTTTTAAATCTTTATTTAAAATGAAAACTTTATTTAAATATTATTTCTAATATTATGAGCATGGGAATAATTTAGACAAAATCTCCACAGCAACTATGAGGTTGTGTGAAACACTGTTACTTTTAATAAGAGCTTTCTAAAGAATAGAAGCCTAGAAAAAGAAGGGTGGACTAACTGAGCTAACTGTCTTATTATCTGTTCAGACATGGACTGGGCTTCTCAGATGGCTCAGATGGTTGAGAATCCACCTGCAGTGCAGGAGACCTGGGTTTAATACTTGAGTGGGGAAGATCTGCAGACATCTCAGGTTGTACCAATGGACAGAAACTGTCTCCCAATGCAGGAGACATCAGAGCTGCATGCGTTCAGCCCCTGGGTTGGGAAGATCCCCTGGAGGAGAGCATGGTGACCCACTCCAGTATTCTTGCCTGGAGAATCCTATGGACAGAGGAATCTGGCGGACTTAAGTCCACAGGGTGGCAAAGAGTCGGACATGATTGAAGAGACATCACATGGCTACAGGGCCACTAAGTGCTAAGACCAAGGGTTGAATACTCCATATATAAAATGGCAATGGATTGTTTTAAGACATAATTGGAATGAACTGTACAATTTACTAATTTTCAGGGTTTCCGTGGTGGCTCAGGAGTAAAGAATTTGCCTGCCAATGCAGGAGATACAGGAGACGTGGATTTAATCCCTGGGTTGGGAGCCTGGGTAATCCCATGGACAGAGGAGCCTGGCAGGCTACAGTCCATGGGGTCGCAAAGAGTCAGACATTACTGAGGGACTGAACAGGTACCTCTGTATTGTAAGGTAGGGGAGGCATACAACTTATGCCATCTTTCTTCAAGTGGTGGTTTTAGTTATTTCCCAAATGTGGCTGTTGAATTAAAAACTTTTTTTAATTGCATAAATAAGGCCTTTCTTCCACCTTGCCATTTCCCTGCTAGTAACGTGAAGAATTTTTCAGTTCCCTAGGAATAGAAATAGAAAAGTCTGAAAACTAGCCTTTTTGTTGTAGTTTCTTACAGATGAAAAAAACAACTCAACAATGAAAATAAATTGGTATGGTAGGCCACATGGTAACATCAGCACAGAGGGGAATAGGGAATACAAATGCCTGGTCAAATTGATATAATAGGAAAGGCTTAATAAGCAGATAAACTTCATCTCCACTATAAGCATGCTTGCTAATTGGAAATGGAGTTTAAGTTGCCTGGAATAAGGTCAGGTTATGTGATCCAAACATTATGGTGTCTAACACTTGGTTAAAAAAAAAAAATCTGCTTTCTAACATGACAAGAATGATTTGCAGTTAATAATAGAGGGGGAAAGGCCAGTCTTTTCAGATACCCTTGACTTCACCGAGGACAAAAAAGAAATCTCTTCTGCTGCTGTGAGCTACTTACTTTCTTCCTGGTCATTATTGTTTAGTTATATTTTAGCAATGAAGTCTATCATTACTGATTTTATTGACATTAAAGTTGATTTATTTCTGTCCCTGGTGAATAAAAAGAGCATTATGTCTGTGTTCATATTGCTGAGTACTTGAGAAAGCAAGTGTAGCTTCAACTTGTCTTTTGCTGGTTCACTTACCCTCTAATCTCAGTTTGAAAACAAAAAGTACCAAATCAAGTGATAACGAAGAACTGCTAGCCCTAAAGAGTGTGTTTGCACATTGTGGTGGTGGTTGTTTAATGCAGGAATTTAAGTTCACTTATAATTTTCAAACATTACCACCAGAAAGTCATATGTATTTAAAACACAATTCTATATTTTGACTTTTTACCGATTGTTCCTTGGATACCAGAAACTGGTAGAAGGTAAATACCAAATAGTGAGCAAACATTCCAATTTATAGTCAATGTTTTTTTCCTTCTATATGCCCCCCCCAAAAAAATGAGGTTTCAATTTCTATTCTTTGTATAAATAAATAAATACATTAACAAGAAGTTGGTGGATTTTTCACTGTTTAGAATGGAATAATTATTAAAATGTCAGTATTTGGTTTATTGGGTAACTGGATATTTTATTTCCTTCTATGATTTTCTTTTGTGGGATCAAAGGAAAGACACTGGGATGACTGATAGCTATCCCAGTCATCCCAGCTCCCTCCCATTTTATTATACCAGCAACTCCTCTATTAAAATATATTCAAATGTAATTTTGTCTTGGCATCTGCTTTTTGATGGACTAGGACCAGCTCATTTACCATCCAATATTGATTTCAAAATTCCTAAGGGAAATCATAAGACTAGAAATGATATTTAAAAGAAAAAATTAACAACTAGTGCAGTACAGGGATCAGTGAGTTAAAGTGGATGCCAACCAATCAAAATAAACAGTAGCTGTAAAAGATTCTGAAGGCTGAATTGTAAAGAGTGCCTTAAAAAGGAATGCGTATAACTAAGAGTTTTTAGAGTAAAAAGGAGCAGGAAATACTGAACTAGATGATTTCTAGTATTCAAGTCATAGAATTTTATGAGCAATACCAATGTTAGTTTTGCATAATATTAATAAATTTCAAGGAAACACTCCTTGACTGTAACTTGACTTTCCATACCTTCACGTTACACTGTGCTTTAAAGGATTTCATGTTTGGTGACTTATCAGCAACTTCCCCATGCACTCAAATCTTTAATATTAATAAATGTCAAAAAGAAGTGGATCAGTTAAAAAAAAATCTTTAATATTATATGGGGGGAAACAGAGAAAGAAAGAGACCTAGAATTAATTAATGAATTAAATCAACTGCTTAACTGACATTAAAATTCCATTCTCTTAAATCTTTATTTAGTTCTCAGAACAAAACTGCCTGAATTATATACATTCTTAATATAACTTTTTTTCTTGATGAAATTTCATTTCTCAGGTCATGAAACCTGAGAATCAAGTATTCACAGTATTCTGTAACAATACAGAGACCATGTTGTGAGATTAGACAAAACTCGATTGGCTCTCTTTATGAGTCATATTTATCAGAAATCTAAAAGTATGAACAAGAAGCAACATTCTTGCCTATATCTGAGAAGAATAAGGAGAATAGCTACTTTCAGTCCATAACAGGAAATAAAAGCTTCATTTATTTTTTTTCATTATTAAATGAACACTTTTTTTTTGCTAAAATTATTCTCCATTTCCAGATAAATTATATAACAAACTTCTATTAATGATGGTTTAGGCTTAAAAGTTTTCCAAGTGATCTATGTCTAATGAAGAAAGAGTCACTCTATTTTTATAATTGACTTTTTTAGGTAATTCAAAAAAACTTTGGCTGTATTCTTTCAGAATAGCCAGAATACTGGAAAATACAATCTTTCTCAAGAAAAGAGTTCATAGAAAGTTATTTTTATGATGCTGGTGCTTTGTAATGCTATCATCTATAAATGGTAATTATTATTGAATATCCATGAGGCGAGGGATTTTAAGGAACAACATAGAAAAAAGACAAATTTGAATATGGAATATGGGTTTCTTCTGTACTTGTAAAGGTTAGATCTATTGTCTTTTAGAATACTGCTTCTGCTTTTGTGTAATGAGTAGTCTTAATTACCTGACAAGTGATAACCTATGATCAAAACCCTGTTTAATCTTGAGCCAAACCTAAAAGTTATAATCTTCTGGATCTTATCTTTAAACTTAAGGGAAGTTATAGACTGTTCTATTATAGAAGGGTATGGTCTTATAGATCCTAAGCTCAACAGAACCAGTATTAGCCCATGAGGAGACTGCAAAATCCAGCATGACAACTAGTTTATGATCTTTTCACTAGTGTAACTAAACCACTCCTAATCCCCAAAGGTTGACTTAATGCTGCCTTAACCTTTATGGAACAAATTATCATTTTCCCCGAAGTAGTTTCATAGTTGGAAAATGAGAAGATAGGCATGTCAGTGAATAAGGGACTTGAAACATGCATAACAAAACAATCGATATTCACATTTTTACTAATTTATTCATTATTTCATTCAAATAATTCTGAATCTTTTATATACGAAAGACATTGTGTTGTGCATTGATGTAACTTGGTGATGAAACTGATCTATTTTGCGTTGCTATACAAATATGAAAACATAATATGTATGAATTAAACAATGCTATGCATTCAATAAATATTTACCAAGCATCTTTCACATTAGGTCCTGGAGTTGGGAAAAATTTTTAATATAAATTAGATATAGATTCTGCCTTCCAGAATTTAAAGACAAGTGAATGATGAGGTAAGACAAATATACTACAAACAACACAAAGTATGCAGTTACATGTACTGTAAACAAGGTACTACGATGATTAAGAAGCAGAATACATATCAAGAAGATTTACAGAAGATACATAAGAAAGGTAAAAAGGTAAATATGGAAGAAAATGTAGTCTAGGTTGTGAAATATTGATGATATGGATGCTCATGCACATGTATACACAAGAGATGTTATTTGATTGAAGTACAGAATGCATGACACTATTACTGATCTTTAAAGATTTCATTCAAACTTCACCATCCTGAAATATCACAAAAAGTATATTAAAAACCATGAACGAATTCTGTATTGTATATACTGACAGACAAAAAATTTTTATAAACAGTATTAGCTTATGCTCAGCAAGATATGCTTTGGAAAGATTAATCTGGTAGCACTATGTTGGAGGAAAATGGAAAGCACAGAAATCAGAAGAAACACAAGAAAGTAATTGTCAAAACAAGGTTTACACTTGGTGATAATAGTTCAATGTTTCATGGATTTGCATTGTAACATCTCTGAAGTAATAATGAAGCTGTTTTTCAAAGCTATACAAAACAGTTATCATCATATACGTATAGGCATTTAGAGTAAAGGTTACATGTCTGAATCTCCTAGAGCGAGAGTCTCTAAATGCTGGCCCATTCTCAGACATTTCACCTTGGTTACCAGGAGGAAGTATTAGCTGCCCAGTCATGTCTGACTCTTTGTGACCCCATGGACTGTAGCCGTCCAGGCTCCTCTGTCCAAGGAATTCTTCAGGCATGATTATTATAGTGGGTAACCATTCCCTTAAACCTAGGTTTCCTGCACTGCAAGTGGATTCTTTATCTTCTGAACCAACAGGGAAGCCCAAAAGGTCCATAAGATCTTTCAATTTCTTTCTAAGAAACGGTAAATGGATAAAGCTGGAGGAACAATATTGACATGCAACTAACTATAAGACTTAGATTAAAATGCATTGGAGAAACAATAGAGATTGTTATTCTGAGGGGCTAATATACACATTTGTTGTTTTCAGCTGCTCAGTTGTGTCCAACATTTTGCTACCTCATGGATGGCAGCGCTCCAGGCTTCCCTGTCCTTCACTATCTCCCAGAGTTTGCTCAAACTCATATCCATTGAGTCGATGATGCCATCCAACCATTTCATCCTCTGTCTTACATAGACCAGCTTTAAACTTCTCATAAGTGATTCAAATTATGGTCTCATCTTGTCTGTGTGACTTAAAATGCACCTACCAAATCATCTTAGATTTCCCATACCCTGGTTCCTTTCTAGGGAAATCTTCACTGTTGCCTGATTTTCATTATTCCACATTTTGTTCTCATTGTTATATCATAATTATGTAAGAATAGAAAAGATAATAGAGCTATGCCTGTTTAGTCTCAATTCTGCTTCATTGTGTCAAAATCCAGTTCTGTTTTTGTTTTACACAATGATTGAAGCAGGAATAACATACACATTTCCCCCCTCATTTTTCTCTATCTACACATGGTCTCAGTGACTTGTATAACTCCCGGCAATTCATGGATGTCAAAAAGACTAATCCATTCCCCCACTTTAATATGACAAGATCAAGATTTGAATGCTGTGTGCACCCAACATTCTCCTATTTTAACATATATTTAAGAAAGGAGCCAGTTTTTACTTTCATTTATTTTTCCTCATTTTATTGTCATATCTGATTACTAACACAAAAATGATGTTAATACCATTTTAGAATTATTCAAAATAAATTATAGAAAATATATTCCAAAAATCTCCCTTGATACCTCTGGAAACAATATACCCTAAATAATTTTAATCTATATTTTTTCTCTCATTGTTGTCAGAGTGTCAGTCACATTCTCTCTAAATTTCCTCTAAATTTATACTTTCTTGCCACTCTTTTTAGGTGGATATATTGTATCACTTACTCATTGTTTTTGGTTACTCTGAAATGCTAGAAAAAATGGTTTTAACAAGGACAATTAAAATGCTCTATCTTTGGCTAGGAATAAAAACAATTTTCAGGTTGAACACTTTGCAATTTATTACATTATATACTTCAACTTCTCTGGTGGCTCAGAGGTTAAAGCATCTGCCTCCAATGCAGGAGACCCGGGTTCAATCCCTGGGTTGGGAAGATGCCTGGAGAAGGAAATGGCAACCCACTCCAGTACTCTTGCCTGGAGAATCCCACGGACGGAGGAGCCTGGTAGGCTATAGTCCATGGGGTCACAAAGAGTCGGACACAACTGAGCGACTTCACTTCACTTCACTTCACTTCAAGAATACCTAAGTAAATTTCAATTAAACAAATAGAAAGTATACTGGTGCTGGAAAGCACCATTTGGGAACCCTCCTTCTAGTGTATTAGTTCTAGGACCTAATCCCCCTCACCAGTCTCTCATCCCTAGTACTTGGATATTTCATGTCAAACCAAGCAGCTATCCAGATAGGGACACAGCCCTACTCATCACCAGATCTGTTACCTTTAGATCCCCTGAGATCAGCAGGATTAAGTCCGATCCATGCCCACTAATGTACCAGTACTATCCTCCGACCCTCAGGACCCAGATCCACCCAACAGAGGCCAGCACTGGGCCTGGAATTAGCCTCACCAACCAGTGGGCAGACACTAGCCCAAGGACATTTTTAGCCCCAGCCTGATCACCACCAGGCTAACACAATTATGGGGTCCCCAGAATACTATAATCAGATACTTTAAAAGACAACCCTCAGAATGGGAGAAAATAGCAGCAAATGAAACAATTAACAAAAGATTAATTTCCAAAATATATAAGCAGCTTATGCAACTCAATACAGGGAAACAAACAACCCAATCAAAAAGTGGGCAAAAGACCTACACAGACATTTCTCCAAAGAAGACATACAGATGGCTAATAAATACATGAAAATGTGCTCAACATTGCTCATTATTAGAGAAATGCAAGTCAAAACTACAATGAGCAATCACCTCATACTGGCCAGACTGGTCATTATCAAAAAAGCTACAAACAATAAATGCTGGAGAGAGTGTGGTAAAAAGGGAACCCTCTTACACGGTTGGTTGTAATATAAATTGATACAGCCACTATGGAAGACATTATTCAGTTCAATTCAGTCACTCAGTGATGTCCGACTCTTTGCAACCCCATGAATCACAGCATTCCAGGCCTCCCTGTCTATCACCAACTCCCGGGGTTCACTCAAACTCATGTTCATCGAGTTGGTGATGCCATCCAGCCATCTTATTCTCTGTTATCCCCTTCTCCTCCTGCCCCAATCCCTCCCAGCATCAGAGTCTTTTTCAGTGAGTCAACTCTTTGCATGAGGTGGCCAAAGTATTAGAGTTTCAGCTTCAACATCAGTCCTTCCAATGAACACCGAGGACTGATCTCCTTTAGAATGGACTGGTTGGATCTCCTTGCAGTCCAAGGGACTTTCAAGAGTCTTCTCCAACACCATAGTTCAAAAGCATGAATTCTTTGGTGATCATAGAGATTCCTTAAAAAACTAGGAATACCACTACCATATGATCCAATAATCCCACTACTGGGCATAAATCATAATTGAAAAAGACACATGTACCCCAATGTTCATTGCAGCACTATTTACATTAGCTAGGACATGGAAGCAACATAGGTATCCATTGACAGATGAATGAATACAGAAGCTGAGGTACATATATATACAAGGGAATATTACTCAGCCATAAAAAGGAGAGCATTTGAGTCAGTGCTAATGAGGTGGATGAACCTAGAGCCTCTTGTGTAGAGTTTAAATAAGTCAGAAAGAGAAAAACAAATATTGTATATTAATACATATATAAGAAATCTAGAAAGATGGTACTGATGAACCTATTTGCAGGGCAGCATCAGAGACACAGACACAGAAAACAGGCTTATAGACATGGGCAGGAGGAGAGGAAGGAGAACGTAACATGGAAACATACACACTACCATATGTAAAAGAGATAGCCAATGGGAATTTACTGTATGAATTAGGAAACTCAAACAGGGACTCTGTGACAACCTAGAGGGTTGGGATGGGTTGGGAGGTGGGAGGGAGGTACAAGAGGGAGGGTACATAGGTATACCTATGGCTGATCCATGTTGACATATGGCAGAAACCAATACAATATTGTAAAGTAATTATCCTTTAACTAAAAATAAATTTAATTAAAAAAGAAAACTAGCTCTGTCAATCAGTGAGAGAGTATTAGCCACAGAATCCCCTCGGCCTTGACCCTGTTCACCTACCAGTGGAACAATGCAAGTTTTGGGACACCCTAGACCCTGAAACCGGCTGTGTCAGGAATCAGTCCCAACCATTAGCACTAACAGACCAACACTAGTTCTATGACTCCTGTGCCCTATAGGCAGAGATGCTAAGACCCAGTTCTGATGATCCGCAGACATAATGATCAAGTAATAAATCCAAGAAGATACAATACTTGTAAATATCTATGTACCCAACACAGAAGCATTAACATACATAAAGCATTAACAGACAAAAAGAATAATTACGGCAACAAAATAAGAGTAGAGAACTGTAAAATCCCACCTACATCAATAGACAGATCATCCAGACAGAAAATCAACAGGGAAATGCTGGTTTTAAACAGCACATTAGTCCAAATGTACTTAATAAATACATATAGAACATTCCATCCAAAAGCAGCAGGATACACACTCTTTTCGAGAGTACAGGGAGTGTTCTCGAAGATGGATCACATGTTGGCCACGAAGCAAATATTACTAAATTTAAGAAGACAAATTACATCAAGCATATTTTCTAACCACAACACTATGAGATTAGAAGTCAACTACAACAAAAATCTCCCCAAGAAGCCCCACAAAAGTGTGGTGACTGAACATATGCTGCTGCTGCTGCTGCTAAGTCACTTCAGTAGTGTCTGACTCTGTGTGACCCCATAGACGGCAGCCCACCAGGCTCCCCCATCCCTGGGATTCTCCAGGCAAGAACACTGGAGTGGGTTGCCATTTCCTTCTCCAGAACATATGCTACTAAACAACAAATGGATCACTGAAGAAATTTAAAAAAGAATACTTGGAAACATGTGAAAATAAAAACAAAACAATCTAAAATCTATGGGATGCTGCAAAAGTAGTTCTAAGAGGAAAAATTTTCTCAAGACTAAACAGGAAGAAATATAAAATATGAACAGCTATCTGTAAAATAGTCATATTCAAATACTGTCCCATGCCACACACAAAAATAAATTCAAAATGGGTTAAAGACTTAATGTAAGACCTGAAAACTTAAAATATCTAGAAGAAACCATAGGCAGTAGACTCTCTGACATTGTTCTTAGCAATATTTTTTTGGATATGTCTCCCAAATGAGAGTAATATTCCACACATTACTCGACCATTGAAAAGAATGAAATATTGCAATTTATGACAACATAGGTGGACCTAGATGGTATTATGCTAAGTGAAAAAGTCAGTGAAAGATAAATACTATATGATTTCACTTAGATGTGGAATCTATTGAAAAAAAGAAACACAATAGAAGTAGAGCTATATATACAGAGTACAATAGATGGTTACCAGGGCAAATGGGGTCAGGGGTAGAATGAAGTTGGTAAGGAAGATTAAAATGAACCAGTAGAAAATGTGCAGTGAGGGAATATAGTCAAAAACTAGGTAATATCTTTGTGGTGACATATAACTAGGCTTATCACAGTGATTATTTTGAAATATACAGAAATGCATATTTGAAATCAAATGAAAATAATCATTGTGTTGTATAATAGGAACTATCATTGTGTTGGAAGTCAATTAAACTTACAAAAAAAAACATACAAACTATGGTTTGTATAAAACTTACAAAAAGACCATACAATTAAACTTATATAAAAACTATACAAAAAAATACCATACAAACTGTACAAAAATACATACAAACAAACTGATAGAAAAATAGAACAGAGCTAATTAAACTTCAAAACCAAACATACATACAAACAAATTCATAGAAAAGTAGAACAGATTTGTGATTATCGGAGGTAATGTGTCTGGGATGGGGAACTGGATGATGACAGTCAAAAGGTACAAGCTTACAGTTATAAGTACTAAAGGTGTAATGTACCTGATAAATATAATTAATACTTTTTATGTTATGTATGAAAGTTGTTAAGACAGTAAGTCCTAAGAGTTCTCATTACAACAGAAATTTTTAAATTTTGTATCTAGATGAGATGATGGATATTTACTAAACTTATTATAATCATCATTTCATCGTGTATATATCTTAAATCATTACACTCTACACCCTAAACTTACACTGTGTTGCATGCCAATTATTTCTCAATAAAACTGGAAGAAAGAAAGTTTATGTCTGAAAGATCAATAAGTAGTTAAAACCACAAAACAAAAATACAATTATATTTAAATCACACTGGAAAACATAAGACTCAGATACAGATTCAGGACATTTACCATGTGAAAAAGAAAGAACAAGAAGCAGATTATAAGTGGAAACCATATATAACAAAATGTAATTTTTCTGCGCAAAACCCTCTCTTAAAACTGAGTTTATAGATCAAAATGGCTCATGGAAATTCAGGAAATGTTGATTGATAGATATGTATGCCTCAGGATTTTCTGATATAATTCTGGTATATGTTTGTGTATCTACTATATGTATATGTATGTGTATACCTAACTAGCCCACATTTCCTACAAATTAAGAGTAGATAGTCTCAGGCTTCTTATCTTCAAATCTAGAAGACAGTTTGAAGTAATAATGAACTACTGAGAGAATACCATATACAGTCCATATATATGCCAAAATAAAAGGTATTCACAGACTTGTGAGGGTCCACAGATTATCTCATCTATTTCATAAAGGAAAATTCTTGATAAAGAATTCTAACCTAACTACACATGAATTTGATCAGACAGTTTGAAGTAGGAAAGAGGGAAATAAAACACTGGTGAAGAATATGTTGTTTGTTTAGTTGCTAAGTCGTATCTGACTCTCTTGTGACCCCATGGCCTGTAGCCTGCCTCTATAGGATTTCCCAAGCAAAAATACCAGAGTGGGTTGCCACTTCCTTCTCCAGGGTATCTTTGCAACTCAAGGATTGAACCTGTGTCTCCTGTATTGGCAGTTGGATTCTTTACCACTGAAAGGGAAGCTGGTGGACAATATAGTTGTATCTAACAGAGTATGCCCTTTTAGTTCAAGATTCTTAAAAGGAAATAAACATATTTTAAGAAAAACAGGTGTATAGAACAGTCTTTGGGACTCAGTGGGAGATGGTGAGGGTGGGGTGATTTGGCAGAATGGCATTGAAACATGTATATTATCATACGTGAAACAAATCACCAGTCCGGGTTCAACGCATGATACAGGATACTCGGGGCTGGTACACAGGGATGACCCAGAGGGAGGATAAGGGGAGGAGGGAGGTGGGAGGCGGGTTCAGGAAGGGGAACGTAGGTACACCCGGGGCGGATTCATGTCAATGTATGGCGAAACCAACCAATATAATATTGTAAAATAAAATAAAATAAAGAAAAATTCTAGTAGTAATAAATAATTTAACACATTAAATTGTCTCATGATCATAGGGAAAATAACATGCTTCAAATATCTCATTTACAAAGTCTTAGAGAAAAGTAGGAATGAGAATGTATTTTAGGAGGCTTATCTTATTTGAGGGAAGGGAAGCAAGAAAAATAAAAAAATTAGAACACCTGTATGGGGGAAACCGGAGAAGGCAATGGCAAGCCACTCCAGTACTCTTGCCTGGAAAATCCCATGGATGGAGGAGCCTGGTAGGCTGCAGTCCGTGGGGTCGCTAAGGGTCGGACACGACTGAGCGACTTCACTTTCACTTTTCACTTTCACACATTGGAGAAGGAAATGGCAACCCACTCCAGTGTTCTTGCCTGGAGAATCCCAGGGATGGGGGAGCCTGGTGGGCTTCCGTCTATGGGGTCACACAGAGTCGGACACGACTGAAGTGACTTAGCAGCAGCAGCAGCAGCATGGGGGAAATAGTATCTTCTCACTAGGAAATGAGAGAGATACATGTAACTTTAAAACAAGCATCATATAGTTCTCATTAACAAGGGAAAAATCCAAGGGAATGGCAATTTGATCATATAAGTAAAGAAAAGAACAAGGGAGTAAAAAAAATTCTTAATAATAATAATAATAAAGAAATACTAAAAGGAATAAGAAACAGTAAGAATAAAAAAGTTTTCTTAAAGTAAGAGCTGAAATCTCCAACTGAAATATGGAACATATTAAGTTTAAAAACAACTCAGTTATAATTAACAGACTTAAAGAGATATAGAAAAGTTGAATATGAAGATGGGGATAAAGAGGTACCAGTTAAATGCAAACAGAAAAAGCAGCAGCAGTGATATTAATGTTAGATGAGATCACACAGAAAGATAGATGTCATTTTAAAGATATATAAATCATTTAAATTAGCCATAAACATTATAATTATTTAGTCAATAAATATTTACTAAGCACATATTTTGTGTTAGGTTATGTTCTTGGCACTGTATAGACCTTTACGAGAAAGATTAAAAAAACAAAATCCATACCCTCCTAGAGTTCGCATAATAATGAGCATCATCTGAAAGTGGACTAAAGATTGCATAGAGGTTTATCTGGTTTTATAACAAAATCTGGAGAAAGGTGGAGCTGGCATTGTTTTAGTAGCTCATGAAAATAAATCACATTATCATAATAGATACAGAAAAGCATTTGACAAAATTAAACAGCCTTTTGTAATAAAAACTCTTAACAAAATAGGATTCGAAAAGATTACCTCAACATCATAAATGATATATCTGCAAACCCAGCATGAACATCACACTCAATGATAAAAGTCTGAAAGCTTTCATCTGGGATGAGGAACAAGATAAAGTTGCCCACTCTCACCACTTTTATTCTACCTAATACTAGAGATCCTAGACAGAGTAATTAGGAAAAAAAATTAATGGCATGACATTTGGAATGAAAGAAATAGAGCTGTCATTACAAATGACATGACCATTTCTATAGAAATTCCTAATGACTCCTCCAAAAAGTTGTGAAAACTAACAAATGAACTAAATAAAGTTGCAGGATATGAAGTCAACATACAAAAAAATCAGCTGAGTTTATATACACTAACAAAGCACTGTCTGAAAAAGAAATGAAACTCCCATTTTCTTGATTTAGAATTTAATCAAAAAATAAAATACCTAGGAGAAGCTGACTTAAAACTCAACATTCAAAAAATGAAGACCATGGCATCTGGTTCCATCACTTCATGGCAAATAGATGGGGGAAACAAATGAAACAGTGACAGATTTTATTTTCCTGGGCTCCAAAATCACTGCAGGTGGTGACTGCAGCCATGAAATTAAAAGACTCTTGCTCCTTGGAAGAAAATGTATGGCCAACCTAGACAGCATATTAAAAAGTAGAGACATCACTTTGCCACCAAAAGTTAAGCTTTGGTTCTTCCAGTAGTCATGTATGGATGTAAGAGTTGGACTCTACAGAAAGCTGAATGCTGAAAAATTGATGCTTTTGAACTGTGGTGTTGGAGGCTCTTAAGAGTCCCTTGGACTGCAAGGAGATCCAACCAGTTTGTCCTAAAGGAAACCAGTCCTGAATAATCATTGGAAGCACTGATGCTGAAACTGAAACTCCAATATTTTGGACATCTGATGTGAAGAATGACTCACTGGAAAAGAAGCTGATGCTGGGAATGGTTGAAGGCAGGAGGAGAAAGGGATGACAGAGGATGAGATGGTTGGATGGCATCACTGGCTCAATGGACATGAGTTTGAGTAAACTCCGGGAGTTGGTGATGAACAAGAAGGCCTGAAGTGCTGCAGTCCATGGGTTCACAAAGAGTCAGATAAGACTGAGTGACTGACCTAAACTGAAATTTAACCAAGGAGGTAAAAAAGTACTATTCTCTGAAAACTATAAAATTATGGAAGAAATTGAAGATCCAAGTAAACGAAAATATATCCTATGTTCATTTGGGAAGAAATAACATTATTACAATGTTCTTATTACCCAAAGTCTTCTACAGATTCACTGCAATACCTATTAAAATTCCAATGACCTTTTTTCACAGAAATAAAATAAAATTCACATGGGACCATAGAAGACCCTTATTAACTAGGGCGATCTTGAGAAAGAAGAACTAAGCTAGAGGTACCACATATTGTGATATCAGACTATATTATAAAACTATAGTAATCAAAGATTGTGATACTGGCATAAAAATAATCACATAGATCAATGAAACAGAGCGAATAGACCAGATATAAACCCACACTCATATATTAGCTAATTTTTGACTGAGCTTCCTTCATAGCTCAGTTGGTAAAGAATCTACCTGCAGTGCAGGAGATCCGGGTTTGATTCCTGGGTCAGGAAGATACCCTGGAAAAGGAAATGGCAACCCACTCCAGTATTCTTGCCTGGAGAATCCCATGGACAGAGGAGTCTGGCAGGCTACTGTCCATGGGGTCACAAGAGTTGGACACAACTTAGCAACTAAACCACCGCCACTGATTTTTGACCAATGAAGCTAAGAATACAGAACAATGGAGAAAGAAGAGTCTTTTTGATAAATGGTGTTAGAAAAACTGGATAACTACACGTAAAAGAATGACACTGGAACACTATTTCACACCACTCACAAATGTTAACTTGAAGTGGATTAAAGAATTCAATTTCATTATAAAACTAAAATTTTCAGTATAAAATTCCAGTATAGAATTTCAGTATAAAATTCCTAGAAGAAAAATGTTTGCCATTGGTGTTGGCAGTGATTTTTGTGTACACCAACAACATGCTAACAAAATAAATACAAATAAGTGGGACTACATCAAATTAAAAAGCTTCTGCATACTAATGGAACCAGTGAACTAAATTAAAAGTTTCCTATGGAATGCACACCATATTTCTAATAAGGGTTTGTTGTTCAGTCATTAAGTCATGTCTGACTTTTTGACCCCATGGACTGCACCACTCCAGGCTTCCCTGTCCTTCACTGTCTCCTGGAGTTTGCTCAAACTCATGTCCATTGAGTCAGTGATGCCATCCAACCATCTCATCCTCTGTTGTCCCCTTCTCCTCTTGCCTTCAATCTTTCCAAGCATCAGTGTCTTTTCCAATGAGTCAGTTCTTCCCATCAGGTGGCCAAAATAGAGCTTCAGCATCAGTCCTTCCAGTGAATATTCAGGGTTCATTTCCTTTAGTTCCTTTAAGACTGGTTGGATCTCTTTGCTGTCCAAGGGACTCTCAAGAGTCTTCTCCAGTACCACAATTCTAAAGCAAAAATTCTTCGGTTCTCAGCCTTCTTTATTGTTCAGCTGTCACATCCATACATGACTACTATTAAAACCATAGCTTTGACTGTACGTAGCTTTGTCAGAAAAATGTCTCTGCTTTTTAATGCACTGTCTAGGATTGTCATAGCTTTTCTTCCAAGGAGCAAGTGTCTTTTAATTTCATGGCTGCAGTCACTGTCTGCAGTGATTTTGGAGCCCAGGAAGATAAGTAGCTAATATCCAAAATATATAAGGAACTCATATAACTCAATAGCAAATGGCTAACAGGTATTTGAAAAGGTTCTTGTTATATCACTAATCATAAGGGAAATGCAAATCCAAGCTGCAATGAGATAGCACCTCATATCCTATAAGATGGCAATAAATAAAAAAAGTAGCAAATATTGTCAAGGGTGTGGTGAAAAGGGTACCCTTATACACTGTTGGCTGGAGTATAAGTTGACAAAGTTATCGTAGAATATAGTATGGCGTTTCCTCAAAAATTAAAAACAGAGCTATCATATGTGATCCAGAAATCTCACTTTTGGGAATATATCCAAAGGAAATAAAAATCAATGCCTTTAAGAGATACCTGCATTCCTATGTCATTGCAACATTATTCACAATAATCAATACATGGAAACAACCTAAGTGTCCATTAATGGATGAATGGATAAAAAAAATATAATAGATAGGTAGAATGATGGATGGATGAATGGATAGACAGACAGGGAATGTAGGTCCATATATTATGGAACATTATCTTGTCATGAAAAAGAAGAAAGTCCAGTCATTTGCAATAGCACTGATACAGCTGGAAGACATTATGATAAACGAAATAGTCCAGGACAAAATGACAAACACTGTATGATTTCACTTTTATGTGGACTCTAAAAAAAGTTGAACTCATAAAACAAACTAGAACTGTAGTTGTCAGGGACTAGGGGGAGAGGAAATTGGGAGTTGCTGTTCAATGGGTACAAACTCAGTTGTAAGATGAGTAAGATCTGGGAAGTTAATACACAGGATAGCAAATGACAACCCACTCCAGTATTCTTGCCTGGGAAATCCCATGGACAGAGGAGCATGGTGGGCTACAGTCCATGGAATCACAAATGGTTGGACACGACTTAGTGACTAAATAACAATAACATGGTGGTTATAGTTAATGATATTGCATTCTATACTGGAAAGTAGTAGCTAAGGAAGTAAATTTGAAGTGTTCTCATCACACACACAAAATGTGGTAACTTCATGAGGTAATGGATATGTTAATTAACTTGATTCAGTTAATCATTTCTAATGTATATGTATAATAAAACATCACATTGTACACTTTCTTAAAATCACTTTGTAAATCTTATATACAGGTTTTATTTGTGTATCATACTTCAAAAAAGCTAAAAAATAGAGTATCTTTCTTGTTACATATTTTTAAAAACATCCATATAGAACTATGAACAAAGAACTCATTTTTTGTTGAAGTACAGGTGGTTTATAATACTGTGTTGGTTTCAGGTATGCAGTGAGGTGATTCAATTACGCATATATTCTTTTACAGATTATTTTCCATTATGTGCTATTACAAGATATTGAATATAGTTCCTGTTCAGTTCAGTTCAGTTCAGTCGCTCAGTCATGTCCAACTCTCCACGACCCCATGAATCACAGCATGCCAGGCCTCCCTGTCTATCACCAACTCCCGGAGTTCACTCAAACTCACGTCCACAGAGTCGGTGATGCCATCCAGCCATCTCATTCTCGGTCGTCCCCGTCTCCTCCCGCCGCCAACCTTTCCCAGCATCAGAGTCTGTTCCAGTAAGTCAACTTGTCACATGAGGTGGCCAAAGTATTGCGGTTTCAGCTTTAGCATCAGTCCCTCCAATGAACATCCAGGACTGATCTCCTTTAGAATGGACTGGTTGGATCTCCTTGTGGTACAAGGGACTCTCAAGAATCTTCTCCAACACCACAGTTCAAAAGCATCAATTCTTTGGCGATCAGCTTTCTTCACAGTCCAACTCTCACATCCATACATGACCATGGGAAAAACCATAGCCTTGACTAGACGGACCTTGGTTGGCAAAGTAATGTCTCTGCTTTCTAATATACTATCAAGGTTGGTCATAACTTTCCTTCCAAGGAGTAAGCGTCTTTTAATTTCATGGCTGCAATCAGCATCTTCAGTGATAGTTCCTGTACTCTACAGTAAATCCTTGTTGTTTATTTTATATATAGTAGTGTGCATCTGTTAATCCCACATAAACCAAATTTATAGTTGCCAATGGGAAAGGAGAGGATACATTAGGAGCATGGGATTAAAAGATACGCTCATTTTTAAAGTAAAGTTTTCATAGCCCCATTCTCTGAACACAGCTGTGTGCAATTAGTAATACATGACAAAGACACAAAACTCTTTATTGATTAGAAATTAAAAGCAATCTCATATAATACTTGGTTCAAAGCAAAAATCAAATGAGAAAACGGCATATCTCTAGAAAGCCCTGAAACAAAAATTTCGTGCCAAAATTTATAGAACAAAGAAAAGCCTATTAGTCAATTGATAATATTTAATTTCAATGCCTTAATTATTAATAATGGGGAAATCTCAACATAAAGAATACTAATATTTGTCTTAAAATTACAGCAAACAAGCAAAGAACAGTGATTTAATAAATTTAGAAAAAATAAACTGGAAACAGCAAAACAGGTAGGTAAAACCAACACAGGATAAGAGAGTAACTGGAGAAGAGAAAATGAGGACTGCAAATATTTTAGAAATTAAAAGTAAAGGAAAAGTCTGAGCAGTATCAGAGAAATAAGAGAGAAATAAGAGCAAAAATCAGAAAGTCAAAGCCAAAACAAGGGTCGGGTGGGGAGGAGGAGAGGACAAAAAAAAGGCAAAGATGCAGAAGAACTGAGTTTCCTGGGGGAGGTGGATAAGAGAGTTTAGGGATATTTTCCAGAGAAAATTATAGCCTATTGGAAAGAATCCATAGCATAAAGCTTATGGTAATTTATTAAATATATTTAGACTAGTAGTCACTTTATGATGTGTTAGAAATATATTTTTAATAAAAGTATTAACACCATTTTTACAACTTTCCAACTTAAAGTTAGTAGATAACCTTAGATCCTCTTTCCACTTCAAAGTATATTTTGTTTTGTGTATTGATAAGAATTAGTGTGATAGTTATAGTGCCTTTACTTTGGGATAGAGGATATTATATTAGAAGATTCACTGAAGAAAGATTTAGAATAAAGTGATAAGGCAAGTCAATTACACAAAATAGGTATATTTCATAAAACTAGCATTCCCTTACCAACTCATCTTTTATAAATATTTTCCAGTGTTTCAGAAAAATCAGCACATTCCTGATTCGCTAACTACAACTAGAGTAGTCAAGGGAGGAAATGAAATTATCATTAAACATTCACTGAGCAAAATCAATTAGCCCACCTACCACATTAATTAAATGACTGGCCTTGTGCAGTCAGCAGTTCTTGGTACCTACAATGTCAGAAGGGTGAGATATAGTGAAAAAATATGGACTTTGATGTCCAGATAAACTGCTGAAAATGCTGGCTTAGCCTCTGAAAAATTGAACTTGAACAACATGTATAATTTATGAGTCCTGTTTTCCTTCTCTTAAAAGAAAGATAATGACCACATCATAGAGCAACTGTAAAGATTCAAATAACTGACCTCTTTTCTCTAGCACATGAAAGTGAAAGTGAAAGTCACTCAGTCGTGTCCGACTTTTTGCGACCCCATGGACTATACAGTCCGTGGAATTCTCCAGGCCAGAATACTGGAGTGGATAGACTTTCCCTTTTCCAGGGGATCTTCCCAACCCAGGGATTGAATCCAGGTCTCCTGCATTGCAAGTGGATTCTTTATCAGCTGAGCCACAAGGGAAGTCCAAGAATTCTGGAGTTAGTAGCCTATCCGTTCTCCAGTGGATTTTTCCAACCCTGGAATCCAATCAGGGTCCCCTGCATTGCAGGAGGATTCTTTACCAACTGAGCTATCAAGAAAGAAGGTGCCTAATAGAGGGTAATGGGCTTTTTCCCTCTGATGTCTTGGATAATGTAGATGAGTTCCTTCATATAGATTTGGGTATTCATAGAAAAGGAATTTTACAATGAAGGAGAATGATAATCTGCACCTTTTTTCCTATGTAAATTTCTATAAGTAAATATCGTAAATATTAACAAAACACACAGTGTCTGAATTTTTGTGGTATCATGGGCTTAGAGTCCCTTGGACAGCAAGGAGATCAAACCCGTAGATCCTAAAGGAAATCAGCTCTGAATATTCATTGAAAGGACTGATGCTGAAGCTCCAATATTTTAGCCACCTGATGCAAAGAGCCAACTCATAGGGAAAGACCCTAATGCTGGGAAAACTTGAAGGCAGGAGAATGGGATGACAGAGGATGAGATGGTTGGGTGGCATCACTGATTCAATGGATGTGGGTCTAAGAATTCTCTGGGAGATAGTGAAGGACAGTGAAGCCTGGACACCAGGAGACTGGAAGGACAGAGCTGTAGTCATGGAGTCGCAAAGAGTCAGACATGACTGAGTGATAGAACAACAACATTGGCTTCCAGGGTGGCTCAGTCAGTAATGAATCTGCCTGCAATGCTGGACACCCAGGTTCAATCTCTGAGTCAGGAAGGAAGGAATGGCTATGGCTCCGTACTCCAGTATTCTTTCCTGGAGAATTCCATGGACAGAGGAGCCTGGTGGGCTACAGTCCATGGGTCACAAAGAGTTGGACAGGACTGAGTGCCTAACACTAAGGGAAAAAGGTATTTGGTTTTCCATTTCCCTCTCAGTTTTAAGTTTTCTGAGTTCCTCTCTTTGCTTACTTTAATACTTCACTGTCAGTCAAAACCAACTTCCAACCTTTTTGTCTTTGAAAGCATTGCCCAAGAATGCTCTAACTTCATTTGGTGTGAGAATTATCTTAGCATCAACTGTGCTGCGATTCCTCCTCTTAGCCTGACCACACAAAAATCCTTTAACTGCACTTATTAGACATTTGCTAATTAAATACTCTGTGGGAAAGGATCTTGCCTGACATTTTTTTCTCTGGCTTGGTTAAGTTTCTTTGGTGCCTTCTTTAAGCAATTATTCACCCAATCTTCTTTATCTTTCAAGAGTTGAGTGGGGACTCTGAATAAAAGAAAGTCTATATAAAAGAAACTTGACATTTTAACTCAACTGCATGTCTTCTGTTAGTCTTTCTAATCTGATCTTAAAGGGAGGGTTTACTTTCTAATTCATGTGGACCTTTCAAACAATATTGTAGAGAGACTTGATCAAAACTGGTTTAAATTAAAAGAATGAAGCAGTTTCTTACAATGACTTTTCCAGAAAGTTAATATTTGTAGGAATTCAAAATCACTCACGAAGATGCCAGGGAGGGAAAATAATTCTTTGCCAGTAGCACAGAGATATTAACAGATAACTGTTTCAAGGGTCAAGTATAAGAGTCTTAGAAATTTTTCATTGTATTTATATATTGACAATGGTCCTATAACAGAGGCTATCAACCACATAGACCACTTCATAATCTCAGGTCTGTGATACTCACCAGGCATTATTCATCAGCAAGTTAGGATGTTGGGTGAAGTGTTGATGAAAATCCACAGTAATAAAAATCTCACAGATGTGAAGTCAATTACAGTATCAAGTGAAGTTTGTTATGAAGAGATACTTGTTATTAAAGTATCCACACCTCAACAAGGCTGACCTTCTCAAATGCTAGTATGTCACAAGGCATGTGATTTAAAAAAAATCCAATAACAAGTTTCCCCACTGTGGTTTCAATTGCCTTTTCAGATCTCCCACAGTGTTCTGTTTCAGGCTGAGATAATGCAGACAGTTCTGGACTTCAGAGGGTCAAAGTAGCTTGTAGTTACACTAGAGTAATCATGGAAAGAATTTCTACCTTGATCAAATTATCTTGATATATTTTTACTCAACTCTTCACTCCATTTGGCTTCCAAAGACAAAGATTTAAACTGAAGAAATTAAAAATCTTTTTATTTCTGTATTTTTCCTAATAAAATGTTATGTATGCTAGAGGAAATAGATGGAAAAACAGTGAAAACAGTGTCAGACTTTATTTTTTTGGGCTCCAAAATCACTGCAGATGCTGATTGCAGCCATGAAATTAAAAGACGCTTACTTCTTGGAAGGAAAGTTATGACCAACCTTGATATTATATTAAAAAGCAGAGACATTACTTTGCCAACAAAGGTCCATCTAGTCAAGGCTATGGTTTTTCCCAGTGGTCATGTATGGATGTGAGAGTTGGGCTGTGAAGAAAGCTGATCGCAGAAGAATTGATGCTTTTGAACTGTGGTGTTGGAGAAGACTCTTGAGAGTCCCTTGTACTGCAAGGAGATCCAACAAGTCCATTCTAAAGGAGATCGATCCTGGGTGTTCATTGGAAGGACTGATGCTAAAGCTGAGACTGCAGTACTTTGGCCACCTCATGCGGCGAGTTGACTCACTGGAACAGACTCTGATGCTGGCAAAGGTTGGGGGCGGGAGGAGAAGGGGACGACGGAGAATGAGATGGCTGGATGGCATCACCGACTCTGTGGACATGGGTTTGAGTGAACTCCGGGAGTTGGTGATGGACAGGGAGGCCTGGCGTGCTTGTGATTCATGGGGTTGCGGAGAGTCAGACACTACTGAGTGAACTGAACTGAACTGAACTGATGCTCCGTTCCGTTCCATTAAGTCGCTCAGTCGTGTCCGACTCTTTGCGACCCTGTGGACTGTAGCCTACCAGGCTTCTCCGTCCATGGGATTCTCCAGGCAAGAATACTGGAGTGGGTTACGATTTCCTTCTCCAGGGGATCTTCCCGACCCAGGGATCGAACCCGGGTCTCCCTCATTGGAGGCAGACGCTTTAACCTCTGAGCCACCAGGGAAGCCCGAACTGATGCTAGGGGATCAGAAAAAAATGGTTGTGCCATTATGTTGAAGAAGTTCACAAGAAGACTTGGGTCATTTGGTACTTCATAATATCGCATTAAAATAAACATATTTATACAGTAAAATGGATGTATTCTGTTGTTTCACCTGCTTGAGAATAGCTTTCTTACATAAGCAGTGCTAAACAAAAAAATCTGAGAGGGTATACTTTGAAAACAGAAAGTTGGTATATGTCACACAGAACACCATGACCTTTACCCATCAGCACTATCTACGTGCTCTTTTTCAGTACCACCATAACAAACCAGTGCATCTCTTTACTGTGATCTTTTTTCTTTACTGTAATCTTGACATACTTTATAGAACTTTTACAATCCCCAGCTACTTTCTAACAATTTGGAAGAGGGCAAATGTTTGATTTTCTTATATTTCCAAAATATCATGCCTATCCCACATTAGTCACTTCAACTTTAAAAATTAAGCATCTTAATTCTTAAAACATAGAATACCATTTTTCTTGGTGAATTTGGGCTGACATTACCCAAGATACCATATACTGAGAAGCTTAAATAATAGACATTTATTTCTCACTGGTCTGAAGGCTGAAAATTCCGAAGTCAGGGTGCTGGCAGAGTAAGTGATGAAAGATCTCTTCCTAGTTAACAGACAACAACTTCACAGCCTCCAAAACAAAGACCACAATCACAGAAAGCTAACCAAAATGATGACATGGATCACATATCAATGCAACTATAAGCCATACAGTACAGGGCCACCCAAGATGGACAGGGCATGATGGAGAATCCTGACAAAATGTGGTGCACTGGAAAAGGGAATGGCAAGCCACTTCAGTGTCCTTGCCTCGAGAACCCCATGAACAGTATGAAAAGGCAAAAAGATATGACAGTAGAATATGAGCTACCCAGGTCAGTAGGTATCCAATATGCTACTGGGGAAGAGTGGAGAAATAGCTCCAGAAAAAATGAAGCAGCTGGGCCAAAGTGGAAATAAAGCTCAGTTGTGGATGTGTCTGATGGTGAAAGTGAATTCCAATGCTGTAAGAACAATATTGCACAGAAAATTTGAAATATTAGGTCCTTGAATCAAGGTAAATCGGATGTGGTTAAGCAGGAAATGGCAAGAGTGAATAATGACATTTTAGGATTCAGTGACCTAAAATGGACCAGAATGGGAGAATTTAATTCAGATGACCGTTATATCTACTATTGTGGGCAAGAATCCCTTAGAGGAAAGGGAGTAGCCTTCATAGACAACAAAAGAGTATGAAACGTAGTACTTGGGCCCAGTCTCCAAAATGACAGAATGATCTCAGTTCATTTCCAAGGCAAATCATTCAAGTCTATGCCCCCAACCACTAATGCCAAAGAAGTTGAAGTTGAATGGCTCTATGAAGACCCACAAGACTGTCTAGAATGAACACCAAAAAAATATGTCCTTTCATCACAGGGATTGGAATGCAAAAATGGGAAGTCAAGAAAAACCTGGAGTAAAAGGCAACTTTGGCCTTGGAATACAAAATGAAGCAGGGCAAAGGCTAACAGAGTTCTGCCAAGAGAACGTCTTTATCATAACAAACACCCTCTTTCAACAATACAAGAGATGATTCTATATATGGACATCACCAGATGATCAATACCAAAATCAGATTGACTATATTCTTTTTAGTCAAAATGGAAACACTCTATACAGTCAGCAAAAACAAGACTGGAGCTGACTGTGACTAAGATCATGAATTCCTTATTGCAAAATTCAGGCTAAAATTGAAGAAAACAGGGAAAATCACTAGGGCATTCAGGTATGACCTAAGTCAAATTCCTTATGATTATATATTGGAGGTGACAAATACATTCAAGGGATCAGATCTGGTAGACAGAGTACATGAAGAACTATGGATGGAGGTTTGTAACATTGTAAAGGAGATGGTGACCAAAACCATCCCCAAGCAAAAGAAATACAAGAAGGCAAAATGGTTGTCTGAAGAGGCCTTATAAATAGCTGATAAAAGAAGAGAAAGTGAAAGGCAGAAGACAAAGGGAAAGATATAACCAACTGAATGCAGAGTTCCAGAGAATAGCAAGGCAAGATAAGGAAATCTTTTTAAGGGAACAGTGCAAAGAAATAGAGGAGCACAACAGAATAGGAAAGACCAGATATCTCTTCAAGAAAACTGGAGATACTAAGGGTATATTTCATGCAAAAATGGGTACAATAAAAGACAGAAGAGGCAAGGACATAGCAGAAGCAGAAGAGATTAAGAAGAGGTGACAAGAATACACAGAAGAACTACACAAAAATGATCTTCATGACCTGGATAACCGCGATGGTGTGGTCACTCATCTAGAGTCAGACATTCTGGAGTGTGAAGCCAAATGAGCCTTAGAAAGTATTATTATGAACAAAGTTAGTGGAGGTGATGGAATTCCAGCTGAGCTAGTTCAAATCCTAAAAGATGATGCTGTTAAGGTGTTATCCTCAGTAGGTGAGCAAATTTGGAAAACTCAGCAGTGGCCCCAGGACTGGAAAAAGGATTTTCATTCCAATGCAAAAGAAAGGAAATGGCAAAGCATGTTCAAACTACCTTACATTTGTGCTCATTTCACATGCTAGCAAGATAATGCTCAAAATCCTTCAAGCTAGGTTTCAACAGTATATGAACTGAGAACTTCCAGATGTACAAGCTGGATCTAGAAAAGGCAAACGAAGCAGAGATCAAATTGCCAGCATCTGTTGGCTCATAGAGAAAGCAAGGGAATTTCAGAAACCCACACACACACAGAGATCTGCTTCATTAACCATGTGAAAGCCTTTGACTGTGTGGATCACAACAAACTGTGTAAAATTCTTAAAGAAATGAGACTAACAGACCACCTTACTTGCCTTCTGAGAACCTGTATGCAGTTTAACAAGCAACAATCAGAACTGGACGTGGAGAAACAACTGGTTCAAAATTGGCAAAGGAGTATATCAAAGCTGTATACTGTTACTCTGCTTATTTGACTTACATGCAGAGTACATCATATGAAATTCTGGGCTGGATGATTCCCAAGTTGGATTCAAATTGCTGGGGGAATTACCAACAACCTCAGACATGCTGATAATACCACTCTAAAGAAAGAAACTGAAGAGGAAATATAGAACCTCTTGAAGAGGGTGAAAGAGGAGAGTGAAAAAGCCAGCTTGAAACTCAATGTTCAAAAAACTAAGATCATGGCATCTGGTCCCAACACTTCACGGCAAATAGATGGGGAAAAAGTAGAAACATGACAGACTTTATTTTTTTGGGCTCTAAGGTCACTGCAGATGGTGACTACAGCCACAAAATTAAAGGACACTTGCTCCTTGGAAGAAAAGCTGAAAACCTAGACAGCATATTAAAAAGCAGAGACATCACTTTGATGACAAAGGTCCATATAATCAAAGCTATGGGTTTTCCTGTAGTCATGTATGGATGTGAGTGTTGGACCATAGAGAAGGCTGAGAGACAAATAATTGATGATTTTGAATTGTGGTGCTAGAGAAGACTCTTGAAAGTCTCTTGGTCAGCAAGAAGATCAAACCAGTCCATCCGAAAGGAAATCTACCCTGAATACTCTTTAGAAGGACTGATGCTGAAGCTGAAGCTCCAATACTTTGGCCACCTGATGTGAAGAGCCAGTTCATTGGAAAAGACCCTGATGCTGGGAAAGAGTGAAGCAGGAGAAGGAGGTGACAGAGAATGAGATGGTTGGATGGCATCATCGACTCAATGGACATGAGTTTGAGCAAACTCAGGGAGATACTGAAAGACAGGGAAGCCTGGAGTGCTGCAGTCCCTGGAGTTGCAAAGAGTTGGACACAATTTAGCACCTGAACAACAAATAACATATCCTTGTTGTATCCTAAATTGTGGCAGGTGAAGTGGGGAGACAGTGCTAATCTCTTTCTTTTTTATGAGTGCATTGATCTCATCATGAGAGTTCTACTCATGAGACCTCATGAAAACCTAATTATTTCTCAAGGGCTCTAACTTCAAATATTATCTTTCCGGTTAGGTTTCATCATATGAGTTTGGGGTGGAGGGACACGGATGTGCAGTCCATAATATCACTAAATTAGTTAGAGTGGGTTACAATGGGATTTGTGTATGTATGCACATGTTTCTGTGCTGTTGTTAGTGAATTATATAACATGGAGTAGACACCCCCTCACCTCGTAGTACAGTTAACCTGTAGCCAGTTTGAACTCACAGGATAATGGAACTTGATTCTCGCCTCTAACTAAATCCAAATGGCTTTTTAAATTCTGTCAGGGCAATAGATTCCAGAAAACGCTAACTAAGCCTGACAAAGTTCACCCACAATTGTTTAATATCACAACAGTGCTTTTCTCCAGGTTATAGTTTCATTGCTGCTACTGTGCACTTTCTTGTGCTCATTCTCCAATTTTTCTACAATGACATATTCTTTACATTTAACCACAAAAATTGAAAGCAATATACTTAGTTATACAAAATTATCAGTAATTATCTTGCATTATATGATTATTATGATCTACATGAGTGTAAAGATAAAACTCAATTTTTAAATGTCAACGATTTTTTTGAGTCTAAACTCTTTTTCTGATCAGAAATAAGGAACATATTCTTGCCATTTTGGAGTATGTCTGATCTGATTTAGAAATATTTTACTATTTGAATATTTAAAAGATAAAAATACTTTTTATTTACTAGCAACTTTGCAATTATCAATCTTCTTTGGGCATTTGACCCAAAGTAAAAGAAAAAAAAAATTTTTTTTCATAAGCTTTCTGTGGAACTCCTAAGATTTAATTTTAAATAGAATACAGTAAATGAAGAAAATTTCACAATAAAAAAAGTTAGGGCTTCAGAAAAAAAAAAAGAAAATCAAGGTTGGAATGCAACCTTGCAAATACCTCCTACCTAAGAAAACTAATGACTTGTGCCAGACGAGGAATAAGGAATTTCGACTTCATTTATTACTGCAGTTTACCTCCTAAAGGGATGGCAGGCTGGTTTAACATGCAGTCAGTTATGAATGTAACATCTATAAACAAAACTTGAATTTTCCCAGATGAGACATTCAGATAAGGAGAGTATGAGGAGATATACAGAGTGAGTAGCTTCTAACTCAAAGCAATTGTTTTGCAGAGAAAAAAAGAATCCCCTTCACATACAAAAGAAACTAGTGTTAAGATAAAAAAATAGGAGTTATATATATTTTACTTGCCTGGAGAATCCCAGGGACTGGGAACCTCGTGGGCTTCCGTCTATGGGGTCACACAGAGTCGGACACGACTGAAGTGACTTAGCAGCAGCAGCAGCAGAGATATTTAATAGAAAAGCACTTCTATATGTTTCTAGGAATTGAGAAACAAGTTATGTGGAAGTTAATATTACCTGTATTAATAAAATAAAGTGGATCTTAGAGACTTTTGTATACGATTTAATCCCTGGACATCTTCAATTTATAAAGCTATGTGGTTGGCATTTTGAAACTAATGTTATAAACTTGGAAGGAGTTTCTAGTCAGGTATTTTTAAATGGCTACAATTTGCTTTTAAAGAAAAGAATAATCATGATAATAATTTTTGTGATTTGATACACATTAATTTGTAGTGCTGCTGCTGCTAAGTCGCTTCAGTCGTGTCCGACTCTGTGCGGCCCCATTGACGGCAGCCCACCAGGCTCCCCCGTCCCTGGGATTCTCCAGGCAAGAACACTGGAGTGGGTTGCCATTTCCTTCTCCAATGCATGAAACTGAAAAGTGAAAGTGATGTCGCTCAAGTGAATAACAATTAATTAGGTAGTAAAAGTCATCTTTATCATTTATTTTAAAGGGACAAAAAAATTACTGATACCTGGATGAAGAATAAAGTTTATTTCTGATCCAGACACTGAAGGCTGAAATAGACCAAAATCACAGCAGTTTTATTAGCTGTGATCCTTAAAAATTGGGAGGAATAAAAGCACATATACGTATGTGTGTGTATATGTGTTGTATATCCATGCATATATATCTATATACACACACATATACATAAATGAATCATTTAATAGTTTATAAATAATAAAGATAGTTTTAGCAGATTTGTTTTTTAGCATTTTTTAAAAAGGGAATATCCAATTTCAAATCACTTAAGAACTCTGTTCCATAAATTAGCCTAATTCTGTAATCATACTTTCCTATATTTCTAAAACAATAAGACACAGTTAACTCTATGTCCCTAAACTTGTACTCGGTAAGTTTGAAGGAAATGGTAACCCTCAGATAGACAAAGGCTGTCAGTCATCGATTAAATTGGGTTGAGGCCAGCAAAGCTTTTGGTGAGGAGAGTTTTTGAAAAATATAGAGCTGTTCCTCTCCAGAAACTACCAGGCCATGGTGACACACAATGGGTCAGGGCTCACATATGTCTCTGAAGAAGCCCCTGGCTGCAGTAGAGAGAGAGTTTGTGATTCCAAGGTTGTTTTACCCTGAAACTAAGATGCTTTTGTTTCATTCTAATTGAGAGAAGCTGAGTGTTCTTTCTAATAAAGGTGGATGTTAAACTCAATTAGGCAGATAGTGAAAATCAATCTGGGAGAGAAGAATTTGACCAGGGAGTTTTCAGTGAAAGTATGAGGTAGTTAACTCTGGAGTAAACAGGAACCTAAGGAATAAATATCCTCAGATCTATTTCTCTAACCTACCAACCAAGTATACCTCTTCCATGCATTTCTCAATCTACAGTAATAAAAAGGAAATAGAGGAAACATTGCATAAATAAGCATTTGGGTTCTATGTTATACTTCTGCAGAAAATTTTTGTAGTTTATTTTTAATAGTATCTTACATGTTTCTTAGTATATTTTTCAATGCTAAAAGAAACAAGTTGTGCTTCTGTTAACACTCTAAAGTTGATTTGTGAAATAATTTTGATATTTAAGAGCATCTTGAATGTTGATGTACAAAGCATGTTAGTGTAGTCAGTCAAAAAAGAGGAGTCTGTGGAATTTCTTCAAATTTTAAGTCCAAGGTAGAGAAAGCAGCCTATTTATTCTGTAGCACTGTTCACATCACTCTTTGCTGATTTGTATGCTGCAGAAGTCCTACATTACAGACCTCAGCATTTGGTGAATCACAAAGCCCCTTACCTAATCAATCTTATTTTCATCAGTGGTCAAGACAATAGGAAAATAAGTCATTTTTACCAAAATTCTGAAGGGATCCCATTTGGAAAACTAGCCATGCAGCACACTGCCACAAGGTGGGAGTAAAACGTTTGATTGGCTTAAGAACTGGCCTTCGCTTTTCTTTTTTTTCTCCCTTCAGTTCAGTGTGAACAAAGACATAAAACAGGCTTGCTTAAAACTTGAATGAAATAACATTGGTTATTTATTCCTTGTTGCTAATATGCATTCCTTGAGATCTGGAATGTCTTTTCGCTAAAATCTGAGGATCAAATATAGCAAATAACGATGAAGAAAGTGGTCTATTAGCTATTTCTTTCACTCCTTTATTCCTTGCCAAACTTAATGCCTTTTCCAAAATGTATTTTAGGGACTATAAGTAAACCATTTGAACCTAAGCTGTATTAAAACATTCCTCATTTTTTACAGATGATAATGAATATTACTAATTCTCTCTACTAATGAAGATTTTGAAGATAGCCTCCCTCTATAATTTTTTCCTATCATTTTATATCTGCATTGTAATGAAGGCAGCTGTGTAAATGGGAACAACAGATTAAACAATACTACAAAAATATATAATGATCATGACCTTTCAAAGGAGCTGGATGATTAAAGTGAGTTTTTAAATATTGCTTATTCTAGAATAAATACAATGCAGGGCTACAGCATACAGTTCTATTGCTTTCTCTTGCCTTGCACCTGAACAGACTGTCCTAGTTATGCTTTGTGTGGTATGTGATTATTGGACTCACTTTGAAATACTGGATTCAAATTTGCCAATATTATGTGTTTATGTTGGGGCTGTAAATAAACACACCAGTGTCCTTTGAGACAGAGTATCTGATGCTTAGGTTAGCAAGATGAGATATTGCAAAGCAGTTGAGAGATACCAAGGTAACAGTGACACACCCATGGGATCTTGACTGGTGCTAAATGGAAAGGGCTGCCATAATCCTTGAATAAAAAGATACAGAGATTGAGAAAAGGCATAAGTTGGCTTGACAATTTCTTCTTCCTGTCTCCTGCTGCATATGAAAAAAGAATGGGCTAATGGATGGCATGCTTCTCATTGCTACTAATGTTAAATTTTCTGGAAAGTTTTACCCAAGCTAGTCTTTTTATTCTACTGAGTTCTGAATATATAACAAATTGAGAAACACATGACTTACATGTTCTTTTTTTTTTTTTTTCAATTTTACCCCTAATGATAATGATGGTAGGAAAAACAAAGTAGTGCCTAAAGCCATGGAATTGATGCTTTGCTAAATGGATGTAAAGAAATGCAAAAAAAAAAAAAAAAGCATAAATCTCAAGCATAAAGTTTGCTTTCTAAGGTTTAAAAGAATGTTACATTTATATATTAAGAAAGATTTTTTTAACTGGGTGAATGTTTAAAAAAATTGAGATATATGGATAAAATATATTTACATAATGAAATATCAATAGACCATATACTAAGCAATTTCAGATATTCTATTATAAAAATGCTTGAAAAGATTATAATTTTTAAGCAAGTTTGTTTTATAAATTTTTAATGTTTTGAACAATACTATGAAAAATGGCTTTCCTGATAGTTCAGCTGGTAAAGAATCTGTCTACAATGCAGGAGACTCCAGTTCAATTCCTGGGTCGGGGAGATCCTCTGGAGAAGGGATTGGTTACCCATTCCAGTATTCTGGGGTTTCCCTAGTGACTCAAATGGTAAAGAATCTGCTTGCAATGCAGAAGACCCGGGTTCAATCCCTGGGTTGGGAAGATCCCCTGGAGGAAGACATGGCAACCCACTCCAGTATTCTTGCCTGGAGAAGCCCATGGACAGAGGAGACTGGCAGGCTACAGTTCATGGGGTTGCAAGAATCAGACATGACTGAGCGACTAAGCATAGCAAAGCACAATATATATAGAATGATCAATGGGTTCTTTGAAAATTCAACGTGTTCTTTGGTATCTACTTATCATGTTTATTGACCCTAAGGTGACATTAATAATAGGATGTATCAGTCTTTTGTGTCAACTAAGAAAAATATTATTTATTAAAGTGTGATCCATCTATAATTGTAAGATTCATCTAAATTTCAGATATGTTAACATGTAAAAAGAAAAAAGAAAAGGAAGGAAGGAAAGAAAAGGAGGGAAAGAAGGAAGAAAGAGAGGAAGGAAGAGAGGCCTTGGAAACCATGAAGTCAAGTCACTGATACAGCCTGAAATGCAATCAGACTTTGTTGGATTGTCCTGAAATCTCCCATTTTTTATATGAAGCACCTCACTGGATAGAAAGTTTGTGTGAAATGGTGGAGACAGACTGTGCAGTGAGATTTAGATCCATTTTAATTTAAAAGATTACCATCATATCTTAAAAAGTAAAATTTAAGTAATATAATGAAATGCCCAGGTATTTAAACTTTCTATACACGGCTTCCCTGGTGGCTCAGCTGGTAAAGAATCTGCCTGCAATGTGGAAGAGCTGGGTTTGATCCCTGGGTTGGGAAAATCCACTGGAGAAAGGAATAGCTACACACTCCAGTATTCTGGCCTGGAGAATTCCATGGACTGTATAGTCCATGGGGTCGCAAAGAGTCAGACATGACTGAGTGACTTTCACTTTCACAGGAATCTCATTTTATATAACTAAGTAAAAACTCAATTATAAAGCACAATTTTGAAAAACATGATGGTCCTGGAGTCAGGGAATCTCAGTATAGAATTAGCCATAAAAGAATAGTACTGGCCATATTTTGGTTTATTCTAAAGTCTCTTTTAGTGCTACTTTTTACATGAATGCATGATCTGTTTAAGCTGCATTGCTATTTCTCTTATGCCAATTAACATCTATTATTTACATTTTAAAATCCCAATTACTTATCAGGTAATGTATTACTTACTGAAAAATATTTAAGAAAGAAGGAAAAAGAAAAAACACACAGACATTTAGCTCTTAAATTCCATGTCCTGACATAAAATTGCATTACACATCCCAGAGGAAACTTGTACTAGACTAATCTGTAGCAAATTACAGATGATTTACTGTTACGAATAAACTTAGCAAACTACCAGAGCTCTTGCATCCTCCTCGTTACAGCTAAGTGAACAGTCAAAAGTGGAAGAACCTTAGTAGTTGAGTTAATCTGATATTTACTGTTGGTTTTCACTTGGATTTTCGTAAGGTGATTAAAAGAAGAACCCAATATTTGTCTCAAGATGTCAGAGGAAAAATAACCTCCATTTTGGATCATTTATATTAGTGTTTTGATTATTTTTTGTGAAACAAAAGATATTCTTTACAGTTATATAAATTCCTATAAAGATATTAGGTTACTTTGCCTAGTATTATAATTGATTCATCCACCAGAGGTTGCAATAGGGCTTTCTGAAGATGAAGACAATGGGAAATAGCAAGTCTGGGCAGAATATGAGAGAGCCAGCCATTCATCTATTATCTGTTATATATCTGTCTATACAGATTGGTATATAGAACAGATCAACTAATAATTAAAAATCAAGTGACAACTCCCTTAGATATTAGACTTGCCTTAATCTAAAACTGCATGGAAAATGAATTAGCAAAAAAAAAAAAAATCACCACATGCTTATTTTGAGATCCATTTCAGATACCATTTCGTTTATGGCCAAGACTGACTTCCTAAAAGTACTTTTACATTTTTCACTGCTCTTTTGAATTACTAAAGCTGTAATTTTTATACGAGCAACATTTTGTCTCACCAGTAATTTCTGGCCCCTGTGGTTTGAATGTGTGAGACATTTTTGGTACCATGAGGACAGGAGAATATTTTCAGAGTACCCTGGGAAGACACACTTAAAAAAAGTCCGTTTTTATTTCTTCTCATGTAAAGTATTTGTGAATAAATAAACATGCATTTGCTAAAAAGAAAATCAAGAATTTGGTCCCAGCCCACACTCTCAAGTCATTTCTTTATTGTGAATTATCATACAGATTGAGTTGTTGGTATCAAAGCCTATTTGAATATTTTTTGATAAAAAGCTCACATCCAATTCAATAGGAGATATGAGATACATTTTGTGTTTTGTGCTTAATAGCGTTTCTTTTTAAAAGTACAACTGTAATGAGCAATGGAATGAGAAGACAGAAGAAAAAAGCTATCAAGTATTACAACAACCAGACACAAATTACTTTAATCAAAAATACTGCTACAGAAAAAGAAGAAATCTAAGACCGGAAGCATTAAGTTTATGCATGTATACAATAACACTTTTGGAAAGCTCCCAAAGGCATAGGGCTTACTACTTTCAAAAAGTACCCACTACTAAGGTGACAGAGGTCTTGTCCCTTGAGCCTCCTTAAAGAAACAACAACTGTTCGGTAGCAGTGTAACAGATGTTAAAAAGAATCATTAGCAATCTAATGTTTTTTGAACAGATGTCCCACTTCTGCTGTGGCTAACTTTGGGGGGAGTGAAGTGGGATGCAGTGAGAATGGGGAAAAGGATGAAAAGTTGAAAGGAATCGATAATAAGTAGATCTTCATAAGAATTACTCATCTAATTATATCAAAAGAGGGATTGAGGTGCTGTGTTTTGTAATCGCTGCTGTTGATGAAGAAGGAAGATAAATAAACCAAGGGAAGAATTAAACTCACTTTGCTCCACTGACTTGCTGCATAGCTTTGGATCAATGAGAAGAGACAAGCAGTATTATAGAGAAATTCAATGTTAAAATTGCAGTTGTGCACTTTTCAATAGGTATCAATAGGGAATCAGAGGCTAAAAAAGAATCAGTGGAAAGAATGAAAATGAGGGAAAACAGTCCACCTACAAGATGAACCTATGAATGGAATGAGAGAAGTTACTAGATTAGGTGACTGTTGTGGTTAACTTTATTTCCCTAGGTGCAAAGATAGGAAGATTTTTCTCAGGCTTTTTCTTTTCCTCTCTCTCTGAAATACTTGATCTGGAAAGAATTCTCTGCGTAGAAAAATTGTCCTCAACCAAGTCTCTAGAATTCTCTGTGTAGAGAAATTGTCCTCAACCAAGTCTTTCCTTATTTTGAAATTTGCTTTCTTCCTGACAAAGACAGAATGTGCTGCCGCTGCTGTCGCTTCAGTCATGTCCAACTCTGTGCAACTCCATAGACGGCAGCCCACCAGGCTCCCCCATCCCTGGGATTCTCCAGGCAAGAACACTGGAGTGGGTTGCCATTTCCTTCTCCAATGCACGAAAAGTGAAAAGTAAAAGTGAATTTGCTCAGTCGTGTCTGACTCTTAGCGACCCCGTGGACTTCAGCCTACCAGGCTCCTCCATCCATGGGATTTTCCAGGCAAGAGTACTGGAGTCGGTAGCCATTGCCTTCTGGGAAGACAGAATGTAGATATATGTTAATTTTTTATTTGCACCTTCAAAGGACCATTCTTTTAGTGTTTAAGAGTAAAGGGGAAGAGATGCTAGATGAGTACAATCTTTCTTATAATTTTTCTTTCAAATGAGTAAGCAAAATAATTATAGGCTTTAGTAAACTCACAGTCATTAATAATACAGGAAACTCAGTGAAAACAGAAATTATGCATTTGATATAATTTATACATCATGAAATGCATTTAATAACAGTTTGACTTTGTCCATATATAACCAGATTGCTCATTCAATCATTTTAACAAAAGATTTTACAAGACAAAATTATATAGCAGCAACAGAAATTCCTTCCAGGATTTAACAGACATTTTAATACATTAAAAGTGTGAATTTATGTTGCATTTGAAGAACCTAAAAGACAGGTTCTGGTTCTGTAACATAAATTCATGTTTAGTAAGTTATATGCTGCCATTTAACTATTTTGTCTCAATAATATGAGGGGTGAGGACAGAGAACTATGCTAACATCCTATTGAGGGAATGAGTGGTTTAAAACGTCAATTTTAAGTGACAGATAACATTTCCTCATGCATTTATTCAACAAATACTTACTGGAAACCTATTCTACACCAAGCAGTGTGGTAGATGCTATGAATTACACAGATCAAGAAAAAGTTACTACATGAAAGTGGTTCACAGTCTAATGAATGAGAAGCTTAGCCCCTAAATAAGATTACACCATCCGTAAATTATGCACTTGAGGATTAGTAAAGTCTGAGAATGCAATGCAAGCCACATTTCTACTAGAGACAGTGAGGAAGGACTCAGAGAGGAAATGAAGTTTCAGTTCTGCTAGTCAACTGAATTTAATTAGTGGAAGTGTGGAAAGTTCTTGTAAATCATCATAAATTATGTATCAATTTAATTAAAATGTATCCACCAAACTCTTCAAAATATAATCTTTTAAAGTCAATTGAATCTTGTTTATTCTCAACATCAATGTCTCAAATAACATTATCCGTGGTTTTTGAGAAGTACCGTGATACAAGAAAAGGAATGGTGGCATACACATATCATGCCCCTCAGCAGGCAAGATAACTTCATTGTTTATATTACAAAGTCCTAAGATTTGCAACTTCCCTATTTCTCCAATATTACCATCCATAACTTAGAAAGGATAATGCAAAACTACTGTTACTCATCTAACATGGCATTACTTCTGAAACTGATATGTATATGTGTATGTATGTGTATATATATACATATACATTATATATATGTGTGTGTGTGTGTGTGTGTGTAATTAAAGAATAACACTCTAAAGAATAGTGCATTTAATAAGACCTGCTGGGAATTCCCTGGTGATTCAGTGGTAAAGAACCTACCTTGAAATGCAAGGGATGCCAGTTTTGATCCCAGGTCAGAGAACTAAGATCCCACATGCCCCAGAGCAACTAAGCCCATGCACCATAATCACTCAGCCCCCTGCCACAACTAGAGAATCCATGTGCCAAAATGAAAGATCCCACATGACAGAACAAAGATCCCGCCTGACACAAGTAAGACCTGACAGAGAAGCAAACATTCATGTAATATTTAGCATTTGTCAGGTATCTTTCTAA
Source organism: Moschus berezovskii (assembly GCF_049115385.1). Taxonomy (NCBI): domain Eukaryota; kingdom Metazoa; phylum Chordata; class Mammalia; order Artiodactyla; family Moschidae; genus Moschus; species Moschus berezovskii. Next base: position 31,587,280 of record NC_142480.1, read on the forward strand.
AGGTTTTACATAAATTAACTAATTTTACTCTTACAACAGTCCCAGAAGGTACCTACCTTATGCTATTAAGGTGCTACTATTATTCAGTTCAGTTCAGTTCAGTTCAGTCGCTCAGTCGTGTCCGACTCTCCGCGACCCCATGAATCACAGCACGCCAGGCCTCCCTGTCCATCACCAACTCCCGGAGTACACTCAAACTCATGTCCACAGAGTCGGTGATGCCATCCAGCCATCTCATTCTCCGTCGTCCCCTTCTCCTCCCGCCCCCAACCTTTCCCAGCATCAGAGTCTTTTCCAGTGAGTCAACTCGTCGCATGAGGTGGCCAAAGTATTGCAGTTTCAGCTTTAGCATCAGTCCCTCCAATGAACATCCAGGATTGATCTCCTTTAGAATGGACTGGTTGGATCTCCTTGCAGTATAAGGGACTCTCAAGAGTCTTCTCCAACACCACAGTTCAAAAGCATCGATTCTTCGGCGATCAGCCTTCTTCACAGTCCAACTCTCACAACCATACATGACCACGGGAAAAACCATTGCCTTGACTAGACGGACCTTGGTTGGCAAAGTAATGTCTCTGCTTTTTAATATACTATCAAGGTTGGTCATAACTTTCCTTCCAAGGAGCAAGCGTCTTTTAATTTCATGGCTGCAATCAGCATCTGCAGTGATTTTGGAGCCCAAAAAAACAAAGTCTGACACTGTTTCCACTGTTTTTCCATCTATTTCCCATGAAGTGATGGGACCAGATGCCATGATCTTTGTTTTCTGAATGTTGAGCTTCAAACCAACCTTTTCACTCTCCTCTTTCACTTTCATCAAGAGGCTTTTGAGTTCCTCTTCACTTTCTGCCATAAGGGTAGTGTCATCTGCATATCTGAGGTTATTGATATTTCTCCCAGCAATCTTGACTCCAGCTTGTGCTTCTTCCAGCCCAGCGTTCCTCATGATGTACTCTGCATATAAGTTAAATAAGCAAGGTGACAATATACAACCTTGACGTACACCTTTTCCTATTTGGAACCAGTCTGTTGTTCCATGTCCAGTTCTAACTGTTGCTTCCTGACCTGCATACAGGTTTCTCAAGAGGCAGGTCAGGTGGTCTGGGATTCCCATCTCTTTCAGAATGTTCCACAGTTTATTGTGATCCACACAGTCAAAGGCTTTGGCATAGTCAATGAAGCAGAAATAGATGTTTTTCTGAAACTCTCTTGCTTTCTCCATGATCCAGCGGATGTTAGCAATTTGATCTCTGGTGCCTCTGCCTTTTCTAAAACCTGCTTGAACATCTGGGAGTTCACGGTTTACATATTGCTGAAGCCTGGCTTGGAGAATTTTGAGCATGACTTTGCTAGCGTGTGAGATGAGGGCAATTGTCCGGTAGTTTGAGCATTCTTTGGCATTGCCTTTCTTTGGGATTGGAATGAAGACTGACCTCTTCCAGTCCTGTGGCCACTGCTGAGTTTTCCAAATCTGCTGGCATATTGAGTGCAGCACTTTCACAGCATCATCTTTCAAGACTTGTAATAGCTCAACTGGAATTCCATCACCTCCACTAGCTTTGTTAGTAGTGATGCTTTCTAAGGCCCACTTGACTTCACATTCCAAGATGTCTGGCTCTAGGTCAGTGATCACGTTATCGTGACTATCTTGGTCGGGAAGATCTTTTTTGTACAGTTCTTCTGTGTATTCTTGCCACCTCTTCTTAATATCTTCTGCTTCTGTTAGGTCCATACCATTTCTGTCCTTTATCGAGCCCATCTTTGCATGAAATGTTCCCTTGGAATCTCTAATTTTCTTGAAGAGGTCTCTTGTTTTTCCTATTCTGTTGTTTTCCTCTATTTCTTTGCATTGATCACTGAGGAAGTCTTTCTTATCTCTCCTTGCTATTCTTTGGAACTCTGCATTCAGATGCTTATATCTTTCCTTTTCTCCTTTGCTTTTCGCTTCTCTTCTTTTCACAGCTATTTGTAAGGCCTCCTCAGACAGCCATTTCGCTCTTTTGCATTTCTTTTCCATGGGGATGGTCTTGTTCCCTGTCTCCTGTACAATGTCACGAACCTCCATCCAGAGTTCATCAGGCACTCTATCTATCAGATCTAGTCCCTTAAATCTATTTCTCACTTCCACTGTATAATCATAAGGGATTTGATTGAGCTACTATTATTAGGTTGGTGCAAATGTAATTATGGTTTCGGACCATGAACTTAATCATTGTAACTAGGCTCAAACACATCTTCAGTCATCAAAATAGAAACCATTGCAATCAACACATTTTTGCCAACAACAAATAAGTTTGCTTATTCCTGTACATAAAAATCTGTGTTTGGGGATTTGACGAATTCTTGCAATGCATTTTCTGCATCCTGTTGGTTGGGGAAGCATTTTCCCCGTGAAATGTCAAGATGCTTGAATAAGTGGTAGTTGGTCAGTTAAAGGTCAGGTGAATATGGTGGATGAAGCAAAACTTTGTAGCCTAATTCATTTAACTTTTGAAGCACTGGTTGTTTCATGTCCAGTCAGGTGTTGTCATGGAGGAGAACAGGGCCCTTTCTGTTGACTAATGCCAGCTGCAGGTGTTGCAGCTTTTGGTGCATCTCATTGGTCTGCTGAGCACACGTCTCAGATGTAAAGGTTTCACCAGGGTTCAGAAAGCTGTAGTGGATTAGATGGACAGCAGACCCCTAAACAGTGACCGTGACCTTTTTTGGCCCAATTTGGCTTTGTGAAGTGCTTTGGAGCTTCTTCTCGGTCCAATCACTGAGCTGATCATTGTTGATTGTCACCTAAAATCCATTTTTTATTGCATGTCACAATCAGATCAAGAAATTGTTCGCTGTTGTGTAGAATAAGAGAAGATGACACTTTAAATTGATGATTTTTTTGATTTGCGGTCAGCTCATGAGGCACCGCCTTTTTGAGCTTTTTCACCTTTCCAATTTGCTTCAAATGCCAAACAACTGTAATAGGATAAACATTGAGTTCCTTGGCAACTACTTGTGAATTTGTAAGAGGATCAACTTCAATGATGGCTCTCAATAGTCATTCTCAACTTCTGATGGCTGGCCACTACACTTCTCATCTTCAAGACTCTTGTTTCCTTTGCAAAACTTGTTGAACCACCACAACACTATATGTTCCTTAGCAGTTCCTGGGCCAAATGTGCTGTTGCTGATGGCCAGTGGAGTGAGTTGTCTCCACTGCTTTATGACTCATTTTGAACTCATATAAGAAAATCACTTGAATGTGCTTTTCATATAATTTTCATAGTCTAAAATTAATATAAAATAAACAGCAAGTGACAATTCAATAGTAAAAAGAACATAAAGCAAGAAATGCACATTAAAATGATGTATAACATAACCACATTTAATTTAGAATGTATTCCAATATAAAATGGCAAATTTCAACAATCGCAAAAGCCACAATTACTTTTGCACCAACCTATGGGAAATAGATGGAAAAACAGTGGAAACAGTGTCAGACTTTGTTTTTTGGGGCTCCAAAATCACTGCAGATGCTGATTGCAGCCATGAAATTAAAAGACGCTTACTCCTTGGAAGGAAAGTTATGACCAGCCTAGATAGCATATTAAAAAGCAGAGACATTACTTTGCCAACCAAGGTCCATCTAGTCAAGGCTATGGTTTTTCCTGTGGTCATGTATGGATGTGAGAGTTGGACTGTGAAGAAAGCTGATCGCCGAAGAATTGATGCTTTTGAACTGTGGTGTTGGAGAAGACTCTTGAGAGTCCCTTGTACCGCAAGGAGATCCAACCAGTCTATTCTAAAGGAGATCAATCCTGGGTATTCATTGGAAGGACTGATGCTAAAGCTGAAACTGCAATACTCTGGCCACCTCATGCGACAATTTGACTCACTGGAAAAGCCTCTGATGCTGGGAAAGGTTGGGAGCGGGAGGAGACGGGGATGACAGAGAATGAGATGGCTGGATGGCATCACAGACTCTGTGGACATGAGTTTGGGTGAACTCCGGGAGTTGATGATGGACAGGGAGGCCTGGCGTGCTGTGATTCGTGGGGTAGCGGAGAGATGGACACAACTGAGCAACTGAAATGAACTGAACTGAACTGAAAATCTCCATAAGGGAGGTAGTGTTATTTGTCTAATGTCACATAGGTAATAGATGGTAGGATTATAAACACAACCTGGTTTCAAAGTCTGTGCTTTCAACAAATCCACTGTATCTCTCTGCTGACCATGAGATATAGAAACGGAAGAGAAAAAGTCTTCCATTTCAGGTAAAGTAGATCTCAGGAGGAAAAAAGGGGGGCAAGAGGAAACCGTCATCCTATAAATTTAAGTCCTAGAGTATCTCTTAATCATTATCATCATTTAAAAAATAAATACAGCAATGCAATATATGAGTAAAGGAAACTTGCTTTTAGAGATTTTAAATTTCTTTTAGTTCACAAAAATAAGAACATATTAAAATAGAAGTTCTTTTAAAGTTAAAAATTTGTGGACAGGCCCTAAACACTGTTTCTGTTCTCTAATCACAATTTCTTGAAAAGAAACTTTGGATCTTGAGATGAAAAAAGATCTATTAGGTCATCTTGTCCATCTCACTGCCAGTAGAAAATTGCTTCCGACAGTAAAGAAGTTAACTTATTGACAGCACTCTTTAAGCAGCAATTTACCAGGTGAATCCCTAAAGGCAAGCATGACTTCTCTGGTTTATCTGGACCTTCTTATCATCAGTAAAGTTAGGAGACCCATTCAATCTTCTCTGCTGGATGAGGAAAGGGACAGGATTCTTGAAAATGTTTCTAAACTGCAGCAGATTAAACACATAGCTAATAACACTTTGATAGTTTGATCAAGGATCACTGCTCTTCCTTTATATTTAGGCTAGCATGTCCACACATGTTTGTGCATGTTTGTATACGAAATATTTGACGATGAAATTGTACACTATCAAAATTTATTTTATAAATACATTTAATATTCTGTTTAATAAATAGGAAAATAAATAATAAGCTAACAAAGAAAATACAGGAAAGTGAATGACCCTTCAACACATTCTGAGTAAAGAAGTCTCATTCCAGACTGTGGATTTTAACTAACTTCTTAGTTTTTTAGAAGGATATACTTAAAAGGTAAGAAATATACCCAGGTTCCTTTTTTTCAGTTCAATGTTGGTGCTGCTGTTATCACTTATTCTTTGCATATTCTATAGGATTATTTTATACAAAGTAGTTTCAAAGAAGTAGGTGTGTTATGAACTGTTCAACTAATACTAGTCTCCTTAAATTCCATGGTATTTTAAAAAAGGAAACACACACACACACAAATAAGATAAAAAAATAAAAATAAAAAAAAGAAACAGTACCTCAGTCCTCTGACTGGATAGCCTAATCTCAGTGTCACTGCTTAGCTATTTCTGGTTTTAACTCTCACTCACTCACTCCTCTTGAGAAGTTGTGTTAAAAAAAGAGCCAATAGTCCATATAGTGGAACAAGCAGCTATCCATCTATCCATCAGTTCAGTTCAGTCACTCAATCATGTCTGCCACTTCATGACCCCACGGACCACAGGACGCCAGGTCTCCCTGTCCATCACTAACTCCCAGAGTTTACCCAAACCCATGTTCATTGAGTTGGTGATGCCATCCAACTATCTCATCCTCTGTTGTCTCATTCTCCTCCTGCCTTCAATCTTTCCCAGCATCAGGATCTTTTCAAATGAGTCAGCTCTTCGAATCAGGTGGCCAAAGGATTGGAGTTTCAGCTTCAACATCAGTCCTTCCAATGAACACCCAGGACTGATTTCCTGTAGGATGGACTGGTTGGATCTCCTTGCAGTCCAAGGGACTCTCAAGAGTCTTCTCCAACACCACAGTTCAAAAGCATCAATTCTTCAGCGTTCAGCTTTCTTTATAGTCCAGCTCTCACATCCATACATGACTACTGGAAAAACCATAGGCTTGACTAGAAGGACCTTTGTTGGCAAGGTAATGCCTCTGTTTTTTAATATGCTATCTACGTTGGTCATAACATTTCTTCCAAGGAGTAAGCATCTTTTAATTTCATGGCTGTTGTCACCATCTATCTTATGAACTGCCAAAAGGGCTTCTTGCTTCAAAATATATTCTACTCCTGCCTGTTTTTGAACTCATGCATTATATCTAGATATCGCCAATAAATGCAAATATTATACATTAATCCCATATTCTCTATTATGGTATACTCCCAGATTACTGTGTAACATTAGCAGAGAACAGAAGAATCTCAGCTACAAGGGAAGGGAGATGGAGCAAAAGGAAAGTAATGGGCAAAGGGTTCTTCTGAAAAGTCATAGTTCAGAGGATGGAGAGGAATGATGAGTGGGCAAGAAGGAAGAAATGAGTGTTAAGAAGAAAACTAGAAAAAAAATCACTTGTATTTTATAAGCAAATCCATGGGGTCACAAAGAGTCAGACACAACTGAGCAACTGAATTGAAAAGCAAATTTGTAAATTTGCTTGTAAAATATTTGACATGAGTGCCAGGAACTAAAGCCATAAAATGATGGTCATTGACTACTGAGGTTATGGCTAAGGTTATGACTCTTTGGTTTTTAGATTTAAAATACTCAAGAACTTTGAATAAGACTACAGTGAGACTTCAACCTGGGATATTTTCTTCTCTTCATGCTTTCATTTAGCACTTGGTTGCTGGATTGGGACTGTACTTGACATCACTTTAAATTGCTCTTTCATGATATTATAAACATATAGTCTAAGTGTACTTATTAACAGTTTCATGCACTTGTGACATTATGTTCAGAAATTGGGTAAAGTTTTTTACATCATTAAAATGTTTGTTTCCCAGAGGTTACTTCCCCATATCTCCAGGGGTTATTATAATAGCAATCATCATTATCATCTCTCTGTAGTTTCTGAACTGCTGGTCCCGAAGGAAAGAGAAAGGGAGATAAGTTACAAATGCATTTCAGATGTCAGTATTTGCTACCATTCATGTTTGGGGAATGATCTAGAAAGAAGGGAGCAAAGATGATACTAACTTTCCTGTTTTAGGTGAAGTCAATATCAGTAAGAGAACAACTGAAGGAAAAGGAGTAAAAAGTTCTTAATATAATTTTGTATATGGTGAGTATGTGGTTCCTATAACTAGATATGGATTTCTTGTGAATATTTTGCGATGGTGCTGAAAAAAGAAGGTACAAATTTAGGAATCACTAGCATATAGGAAAACATTGGAGATCTATGAGGTATAAGGTAGTATTTAATAAACCATTACATTATAAATATTTCAGATCAAGTTTTATAAGTAAGCAATCAGTTTCAAGGGAAGAACACATAGAGGATATATTTGGCAATTTCAGTAACTGGCAGGTTTTTATAATTTTTTTTCAAAAAGATTACCTATAATTCCTTTTAAAAGTCATACATTCAGTAAAATTTCTTGCAGTGTTTAACAGTGCAAAAATGGAAAATCATAGCCATGTTATTTATGCTGCTTTTTGTGACTAACAGGACTTGGTGTACTTTTTCATTTGGAAGAGTGGCAGGACATGCCACTGTGCTTTATTTACAATCACTGAAAATTCATATTTGCCAAGTCAGTTTGCAAAAACCCCATGGGTGAATTCTCCATGTGACAAACTGAACATGGGGAAGGAAAACTGTGTATGTTTTGAGATATGTGTGTGTGTGTGTACACACCCATAACATCTTCTAGGTTAAACGTGGAAGAATGGTAAAGTCCTCATTGGTCAGTAATCATCTTGAATGAGACATAAACTGGCAACAGACAACTGGTATGGTTCATTTTGTTCATCTTGTTCCAATCTCCGCTCTTGATTAATAGGTTTCTTAGCATTATTAAAAACCTGCTTTATTAGTTCATGGAAGAAAGTAAAAAATTGTACCCAGTAGTACAACTGCTTAAAAAGTGTGTGAATAGACTTAAAGATGAACATCTTAAACCAGTGTTTCAACTTTCATACTGTAATATCACTAAAATGAAGGAAATGACATTTCACATGTTCACAGTTAGGCAAGCATTAGATTTGTATTTTAAATTGTCAATAAAATGAAAGAGCTTTCTAATAATTCAGTATCTTCCATATTGAGTTACTTATCCTCCTTAAAGCATATTTTTTAAAATCTAAGCTTTTGTAAACCCTAACATGTACACCTGACATATTAAATGTGAGGACACCATTTATGTTCCAGCTAACTTGTATATACCTAACAGCAACCCAGGAACTGTCTATATTTATCTACTTCCTTTAAAAGAGAAAGAAAAATACATATTTTAAGATGTATTTATTTCTCATCATTTTTATAGATGTAAAAATGAGACTGTACACTCAAGCCAATAATTTAAGATTCTGTTCAAAATAATTACCCAAACTAAAACATTTTTATAAAAATTCTATTTGGTCAATTTGCAAATACTATGAAAGTCAATTGTATTAAATTTTGTACTTGTGTTGTAATTGGCAAATACACATTCATAATAATTAATCATACTCTAAAAACCCAGTTATCAAAGCTATTGATAATTAACTGAATTTGAATATCTGGAATGTTTGAGATTCACTAGCACATTTCATATTTGATTGAAGAGAACTTCTTATGTATAACCCTGGACATTATGAGCATACAGACTGTAAACTACTTTTTAAAAAAAAAGAAACGTGTATTGTCTTTCTCCTTATTCATTAATCTGACAGTTTGTGTGGAAGAGGCAAAATTTTTTTCTATAGTCTTTATCCATACACTTTGGCGATACAGATATTTTTCAACGCAGATCATTTTTATATTTATTTCTTTTTATAAGATGGGGGTTGCTTCATAAGAGTCATTTTTGTCACTGAGCAAATGTGTACCAGTGAATCCAATATGGAGTGTAAAGAAGGAAGAGCACAAAAGGGAGAGAAGCATACCTGTGTGGAGCAGAGGACAATCAATTAGATTCATTATCTGCTCTATATTCCAGTCACTTCTTTAAAAGAAAAGAAGTACATAATACCATGGCAACAGTTAGACCTGCAGTCTGTTATGGTATATAATCATTAAGAGGTCTTCAGCCTCCCCTGAAAATAGATATAAAAAAAATTCACAGTAGTTGTACAAACTCTCTACATTTATGCTGATTAAATGACAAGTTTGTAATTTACAGGTGTCTTATTGCCATGGGAATGCAATCATACAATTCCATTTTAGAATTCAAGGGCTTTTGAAACATGCTGCATGATTGTTAGCCGGGCTGCAAGCTAAGATTAAATTCAAAGGGAGGCATGTAGATTTTAGAACATGGTGTTGACATTTACTGGCCAATCACATTTTGCAGCACTCCTGCATGACGGCAGATGTTGACCTTTCAAGCTTTCCCTATCTGCTTTCACGCATTACCTGCAGAAATTAACATAACTCTGCTTCCTGGTCTATGCTGCTATTAATGTCATTTGGGAATTGAGATTCATGAATTCAGTTATTACCCAGGCTTGAAACCTGTTTTATACTCTAAGCACAGAACTAACAGCTCCTGGGAGCTGATATTTTTGGATGTTGCTTCAACTACCTTTGTGGTTGAGGGATAGCTGGAAGCTATGGAGTAAAAAATGTCATAGGGAACAAGAGGAGAAACAGGCAGAGGAGGACAGTTTCAAGGAGAAAGCTAAGGGCCATAATTGCAAATATATGGGATAGGAGAGCTTAAAACACGAAAAGGCTACATTTTAAGTAAGTCAAATAATGGCGTGTTTCACTTCTCTTGTTAACTGAACCATGAAAATGATATCCCTTAGAGTCTGTGTGCAGTGAGCTTCAGGGTTTACTTCACAATGCCTCAGGCCTCTATTATAGATGATTTAGGAGAGAAACAATCTGAGGTAAAGATGTCATAGGTAGCCCTTAGGACTTCTGTGTATAACTGTGAGCCAAATTTTGTACTGCCTCCTTTTAAATAAAAGTCCTATAATTCTCTGTTGTCTTCTCAGGTGTTCTTTTTTGTTTGTTTGTTTTTCCTCAGCTCTACTTCCTAAATATTTTGAGGGGAGTATTAAACAGGGAAATAAAATTCTGGCATATTTTATTTTCTGGGACAGGAATTAGCACCTCTTGTAAGTACAGTTAACATAGTATTACAATAAGTCACAGCTCTAGAAATTGGTAGACAAAATTGTGACATTATCAAAATTTGCAGACTGTAAAGGAAGATTCTGAATTTTGCTTAACCTTTTCTTCAGGTTAGCCGTATGGATTTAGTAAATTTCCTGCCATTCTGTCTTTTAAAGTCCTTGGAGAGCATCCATGAAATATCTTAGTCACGGTTCTGTGAATCTAGTCTTTTGAGATACAAGCAGATGCATTTATCTCAAATAGGAATTGATTAACAGAGCTCAAGATGTCACCAATGAGATATGCATATATAGGCTACTTCAGTGGCATTGCTCTGACTTACCCCCCAGCAAACATTCTGCACTGATTTGCATGTTTCAGCCACGGTGAATTTTCCAGCAGTTTCTCTGAAACCAGCACCTCTTACCGCATATAGGAAATATATAAGCAGCATGATTTGAAGGGCCAAGACCTACCCTTAAAAAAACATCTTTCTAACTTAATTCTGCTCTGTTTGAGATTTGATGTTTTGAAATTAATTTATATGTATGAATGAGGTGTTTAATACAAAGAAATGCTCTTGGGATAAGTGATAAAAATGTTACTAGTATTTTCCTATGAATAAACTGGCCTGGTTTCTTTCTTGAGAGGAAAGACCAGTGAAGATATATATATATATATATATATATATATATATATATATATATCTCCAAAGATACATATCCGAATGTCAGATGGGAATCTCCTAATGTATATCCCATAAGCACCCAAATTAAGGATTACCAAACCTGAACTAGTCATCTTCAGCCTGCAATCACTGAATTAATTCTTCTTCTCTAGCAGAGAATGTGAGGTACACTTTCATCTTTGTTATACATTATTACACCATTTGGATTTTAACCTGAGAGGAATTGAGAAGGACTATAAATAGGGAAGTCACATGATAAAATCAACTTTAAAAAAATCATTCTGAGTTACAGGATGAAGAACTGGGTGGAGAGGGGCTGAGCTTGAGAACACTACAAGGAAGGGAGGGACATCTGGGCTGTTACTGTACTAATCTAGAAGTGATGTTTTTTTTTTTTTTTTTTTTAAACAACATAGAGTGGTGATCATGAGAGATATCCAGGCTTGAGAATTCTTAAAGAAATCTGAATAGAAATTTACAGTATATATAAAGGGTGATATAGGTGGGGGAAGAGTCAGAAATGACTTTCTAGTCTTTGCTTCTAAAATGCAGTAACTGCTGGTATTTATCATGGAGGAATAGGACATATAGCAAAAAAGGTTTGGGGAAATGTGCTGACTTCATTTTTAGACATGCAATTTTAAAATCCCGTAAACGAACCAGCTGGACCTATTTCTTTCAGCTTCTGTAGCCACATATGTGTTTTTCACAAAATACCACATAAAATGGAATCTCTAGCATTCTTTTTATTCCTGATCCAAATTTGAATATACTTATTCCAGGGCCTTCTAGAGGAAAGCCAATGTGGCAAACAAGAAAGGTTTGGTTCAAACTAGCTAGGCCCAAGTGCCTGCTCTGTCTTTTGTTTACTGGATGATCTTGGATGAAAAAACTTTGCATTTAAATTTCTTTATTTTTAAAATGAAGCTGTTAGAACACACATTGGCATACAATAAACACTCAAATGTGGTAGTTTCTATTTTTTAATATTCATTTTATATTTATTTTTTTTGTCTTGTGGTTACAGTTTTTTTCCTATTTTTCGACTAAGTAATACTGAGAACAGAGATAAAATAATTTTATAAGAGAGTAAAAAGATATTCTTATAATTTATGAATATTGACCAATTTTTGATAAAGGCAAAATTGGCAATTCACTTTTAGAAGCTTCTAAAATATTTCTTCAAAAGAAAGTGAACCTCTCTTTATTTCTCTAGACCCCTTAATCAAGATTGTCTCACAAGAGAACCTGAGTTTGGAAAGCAAACAGTAAAGCATATCTATATTGTCAGAACTTTAGATAGGTCAATGTTTCCTTGGATAAGAAACAGCTAAGTTTGCATGATCTATTCAGAATGTAATATTATTAAGAAGTGTCTATGAACAAAAGCCCAAAGAGAGAAACTTCATAAAAATAAAATTCTTGAGTTAAATTTTTCAAAGGTGAGTTAATTACTGGAAATGAATTTCCAAAATGTCTCATATATATAAGTGTTGAAATATGTAAAAAATGATTTATATGTAACAAATATTTATTCATGTCGGTTATATGCCAGGTGGTGGAGAAGGTAAATTCCATTTATTCTTCCCATATTTTTTTCAATTTTCAGCAGAAGACAAGTTTCACAATTCCATTCTCTTTCTCATGTTTCTTATAATATTCACTCAAAACCTGATCTCTAAGATTAGCCATGTTTTACTTTGCCTTAAATATCAAAGCATATCTGCAGTCTCTCTCCTGTGCTTTGTGTCCCCCATATAGCCAGATCACTTGGGCAGAACCTGACCATATCCTATCCTTTTCTTCTTTGTTCTCTGTCATTCATCCACAATAGAGTTAAGAGGTGATGCCAGAGTTTGCTTAGATGGCTATATACCCTTTGTTAGAGAAAGGGGAAAAAGAAAGCAAAGTAATCCCCATTCAGGGCTTCCATGGTGGTCCAGTGGTTAAGAATCTGCCTTGCAATGCAAGGGACACTGGTTCAATCCCTGGTCCTGGAAGAGCCCACATGCTGTGGGGCAACTAAGCCCATGCACTATAACTACTGAACCTGAGCTCTGGAGCCCCTGAGCCACAACTACTGAAGCCTGCAGACCTAGAGTCCATGCTCAGTAACAAGAGAAGCCACCACAATAAACCCATGCATGGCAACTAGAGAATATCCTCCTACTCTTCACAACTAGATAAAGTCCACACACAGCAATGAAGACCCAGTGCAGCCAAAAATAAAACAAATACATAAAAAGAAATTAAAATAATAGTAATATTAAAAAAGATATCCCCATTCAAACATTAGGTAAGCTCTGCATTAGGAGTGATTGAATAATTTCCCAGTACTTATGAAATGGCATTTTGCTTCTATTTGAATATTGTTTATGTGAAAATATCTTTCTCAGTAGGGAACTCCAAAAATAAAATGGTTGAGTGGTAAGGTCATGAAACTTCTCCTGAAACTTTTATCCACTCCATTCTATTAGGTGTTAGATGGAGACATACAGGTTTGGTTAGGAATAGAATAGAAATTTGCCCTCTTCTTAGCCTGGAAATTACAGAGAACCACACATAAAAAGTGGAACAAAATACAAATTCTTTTTTCAATAAAAGTATGTGAGGAGACCCACTCTTTAGTGCAAATGTAAGTGTGGTCAAAACCAGCTAAGTCCAGGACAAATTATGTGGGCAGGCACACTTGCATGGTAGTTTGCTAGGAAGATCAGGGTGTGTAGGGGCTTAAGGTTGATAGCAAATATACTCTCCCAGAAAATATGTAATTTCTGAGCCTCAAGTATTGTTGAGTCAGATTGAATAAACAAGGTTTAATACCTGAAGAAATAAAAGAGAAAGAAGAGGTAGTATGAGCCTGGGGTCCAAGGTTTGACTTATGGAAGAAAGAACACTTTCAAACTAAGGGAACACTTGGAAAATATTTCCTTAGTTAGGCCAAAGCTAGAGATAACTTAAGAATGGAAAATTCCCCATCCAGATCAGATCCTGAATGAGAAGTAAAGGTCACATGGTCACACAGAACAGCCATTTTTTAAAAAAAGAACTGTCATTATAGCAAAAGAATTGGGAGTCCTTAAACAGAGAAACATGACAGAGTTCAACTTTCACCCTTCCAAAAACATTTTATGAATACATGACCCAGTGAAATGCAATTATTTCAAATACAGGTGACAAAAAGTATAACTATAGTATTTCTTAAAAATATAAAAAAAAATGGAAAAATAAAACCTGTGCACCAATGAATAAAAGCAAAACCTACTAGAAGACTATTTTATATACATGTGTGCATACTCAGTCATGTCTGACTCTTTGCCACCTATGGAATGTAGCCCACTCGCCTCCTCTGTCCATGGAATTTTTCAGGCAAGAATACTGGAGTGGCTTGCCATTTCCTACGCCAAGGAATCTTTCTGACATAGGGATCGAACCTGCATCCCCTGCATTGTAGGAGGATTCTTTACCACTTGAGCCTTGGGGGAAGCCCAATTTTATATGAAAGGCATTTAAAAATTACAGGCCAACTGTTTCGAAATGACTTTAAATATATCTACACATTTCATTTATTTATTATTTAATACAATTATCAATTAATATATAATTATTTTATATGGACAGAGGTTCGTGACATTGTACAGGAGACAGGGATCAAGACCATCCCCATGGAAAATAAATGCAAAAAAGCAAAATGGCTGTCTGGGGAGGCCTTACAAATAGCTGTGAAAAGAAGAGAAGCGAAAAGCAAAGGAGAAAAGGAAAGATATAAGCATCTGAATGCAGAGTTCCAAAGAATAGCAAGGAGAGATAAGAAAGCCTTCCTCAGCGATCAATGCAAAGAAATAGAGGAAAACAATAGAATGGGAAAGACTAGAGATCTCTCCAAGAAAATTAGAGATACCAAGGGAATGTTTCAGGGAAAGTTGGCCTCGATAAAGGACAGAAATGGTATGGACCTGACAGAAGCAGAAGATATTAAGAAGAGGTGGCAAGAATACACAGAGGAATTGTACAGAAAAGATCGTCATGACCCAGATAATCACGATGGTGTGATCACTCACCTAGAGCCAGAAATCTTGGAATGTGAAGTCTAGTGGGCCTTAGGAAGCATCACTATGAACAAAGCTAGTGGAGGTGATGGAATTCCAGTTGAGCTATTTCAAATCTTGAAAGATGATGCTGTGAAAGTGCTGCACTCAATATGCCAGCAAATTTGGAAAACTCAGCAGTGGCCACAGGACTGGAAAAGGTCAGTTTTCATTCCAATCTCAAAGAAGGGCAATGCCAAAGAATGCTCAAACTACCACACAATTGCACTCATCTCACAGGCTAGTAAACTCATGCTCAAAATTCTCCAAGACAGTCTTCAGCAATACGTGAACCGTGAACTTCCAGATGTTCAAGCTGGTTTTAGAAAAGGCAGAGGCACCAGAGATCAAATTGCCAACATCCGCTGGATCATGGAAAAAGCAAGAGAGTTCCAGAAAAACATCTATTTCTGCTTCATTGACTATGCCAAAGCCTTTGACTGTGTGGATCACAATCAACTGTGGAAAATTATGAAAGAGATAGGAATACCAGACTACCTGACCTGCTTCTTAAGAAACCTATGTGAAGGTCAGGAAGCAACAGTTAGAACTGGACATGGAACAACAGACTGGTTCCAAATAGGAAAAGGAGTACGTCAAAGCTGTATATTGTCACCTTGCTTATTTAACTTATATGCAGAGTACATCATGAGACGTGTTGGGCTGGAAGAAGCACAAGCTGGAATCAAGATTGCCAGGAGAAATATCAATAACCTCTGATATGCAGATGACACCACTCTTAGGCAGAAAATGAAGAGGAACTCAAAAGCCTCTTGATGAAAGTGAAAGAGGAAAGTGAAAATGTTAGCTTAAAGCTCAACATTCAGAAAACTAAGATCATGAAATTAGGTCCCATCACTTCATGGCAAGTAGATGGGAAACAGTGGAAACAGTGTCAGACTTTATATTTTTGGACTCCAAAATCACTGCAGATGGTGATTGAAGCCATGAAATTAAAAGACACTTACTCCTTGGAAGGAAAGTCAAGACCAACCTAGAAAGCATATTAAAAAGCAGAGACATTACTTTGCCAACAAAGGTCTGTCTAGTCAAGGCTATTATTTTTCCAGTGGTCATGTATAGATGTGAGAATTGAACTGTGAAGAAAGCTGAACACCAAAGAAATGATGCTTTGAACTGTGGTGTTGGAGAAGATTCTTGAGAGTCCCTTGGACTGCAAGGAGTTACATACAGTCCATCCTAAAGGAGACCAGTCCTTGGTGTTCATTGGAAGGACTGATGCTGAGGCTGAAACTCCAATACTTTGGCCACCTCATGCGAAGAGTTGACTCATTGGAAAAGACCCTGATGCTGGGAGGGATTGGGGGCATGAAGAGAAGGGGATGACAGAGAATGAGATGGCTGGATGGCATCACCGACTCGATCCACATGAGTTTGGGTAAACTTCGGGAGTTGGTGATGGACAGGGAGGCCTGGTGTGCTATGATTCATGGGGTCGCAAAGAGTCGGACACAACTGAGCGATGGAACTGAACTGAACTGAATGTTATTATTTAATTTAAATATAAATTTATTTAATATTTGTTTATTATATATATATTGTAAATGTATATACACACAATTCAATATGTCCCTTACATATAAACGTTTAAGGTGCAAACTTTCAAAGATGGGAGTGTGCATTTACATATCCAGTCACACAAATAACTTCATGTGTCTGGCATACACTATCATGTGTGTGCATCCTATACCAGTGGTTGTGTTTTTGTGTACTTTACTTCACAGTACTGAATACTGGAGTGGGTTGCCATTTTCTTCTTCAGGGGATCTTCCCAACCCAGGGACTGGACCCTCTTCACCTCTCCTGTATTGGCCGGACGATTCTTTACCACTGAGGCACCAGGGAAGCCCAGAATACAGTGTACAATACTTTATTTAAAGCCTAGATATTCAGAACCAAGCATAAAAGCAGAAAATCTGGATGTCCAGAAGCAAGGATAAAACTTGGTACTGCTAAGAAGTACCAAATGCCAAGAAGGATAAAGAGAGACAAGAGGAAAAGAAAGTAATTGGAGAACTGAAGAAACTCCTGATGTTGGAAATGGCAAGGAGATTTTCTTTATTTGAGGAGGCACTGTTAGTTTTTAAGGCACCGAACCCAAATGTAGAATGGTACACAAAGGTTACAGCAACCATTCAGAATTCAATCCAGTTCTACCATGTCATCTATGACACAAAAAAGAGCTACTACCCAGGTATCACAGGGTTGTTTCGTCAAGAAGGCACATAGAAGAGAGTCCATCAAGGAAGCAGAACCTGTATCATCAACATTGGTTTAATTCAGTTCAATCGTTCACTCATGTCTGACTCTTTGTGACCACATGGACTGCAACACGCCAGGCTTCCCTGCTCATCACCAAGTCCCAGAGCTTGTTCAAAGTTATGTCCATTGAGTCAGTGACACCATCCAACCATCTCATCCTCTGTTGTCCTCATCTCCTCCCACCTTCAATCTTTCCCATCTTCAGGGTCTTTTCAAATGAGTCAGTTCTTCCCATCAGGTGGCCAAAATATTGGAGCTTCAGCTTCAGCATCAATCCTTCCAATGAATATTCAGGACTGACTTCCTTTAGGATTGAGTGGTTGGATCTCCTTGCAGTCCAAGGGACTTTCAAGAGTGTTCTTCAACACCACAGTTCAAAAACGTCAATTCTTCAGTGCTCAGCTTTCTTTATAGTCCAACCCTTACATCCATACATAACTACTGGAAAAACCATAGCTTTGACTAGATGGACCTTTGTCGGCAAAGTAATGTCTCTACTTTTTAGTATGCTGTCTAGGTTTGTCAAAGCTTTTCTTCCAAGGAGCAAGTGTCTTTTAATTTCATGGCTGCAATCACCATCTACAGTGATTTGGAGCCCCCAAAAATAAAATCAAGAGTGTGTTCACAAGTCCAATTTATTTGTAAATCCAACAAAGTTAGCCTAGGTACTCAACTAACACAATTAGCTATATATGACTGTACTGTAATAGATTTATAATAGGTTTCACACAAATAATACATAAAAAACAAACACGAAAAATAAAACATTTTTAGTCATATAGTATAGTACCTTAAACGGACTTCCCTGTAGTTCAAATGATATAGAAGAAGAAATAAGTTTTCAAAACAGAATTGTTAAGTATTCAGAGAAGATATGGCTAGATAGCAGAAAGAAGAAAATATTAAAATTTAGGAAATAATTCTAGAAACTAAAATGGTAGAATTGCTTCAGAAATTGTCTAAATAAAAGGGGCAAAATGGATAATTGACTCCTGAAACCACAGGAAAGAATGTGTACAGTAAAACTGAAAGGAAAATAACAAAATTAAACAAAAGAAGTGATATAAATAATTAGTAGTTAGGAAGAATATGACATTCAGTATATAGAATTCTATCAAAGAATATCAGTCTTACAAATGGAATTCACAAAGCAGAAGCTAACACAGTGAAAATAGTGAAAGTAACATGGCGAAAATGACACACATAATTCAAACATTTCCTTAAAGTATGAATGTACAAATTAAAAGGTCACAAAACATTAACCAACATGAAAAATATTCTCATAAATTTATTAGGCTGATAAAAAGAAAGAATCCCTTGGATAGGCAGGAAAAAAATTACTTTAATTAAAATTATCTTGATTTCAGATTTCTTCATAGCAGAATTTAATATTATAAGACAATGAAACAACACCCAAAAGATACTAATGAAAGAAAGAAAAGTCATGAAAAAGAATTCATAA
Source organism: Moschus berezovskii (assembly GCF_049115385.1). Taxonomy (NCBI): domain Eukaryota; kingdom Metazoa; phylum Chordata; class Mammalia; order Artiodactyla; family Moschidae; genus Moschus; species Moschus berezovskii. Next base: position 31,605,892 of record NC_142480.1, read on the forward strand.
CTAGACAATCTTTCCTTTAATACAGGCCACAGGCAAATAATGCTAGCCTGGAAAAAGTGGGATACGTATGACAAAATACAGTGCAAATACTATTCACCCTACCAGGTGAGTAATTATACCATTAATATGTGGAGGAAGAAAAGGTAGGAAATTTATCTCATTTTGAGTAACTGATCATCTATGGTGTCAACATACCAATGTATAATCTGCATATAATTAAATTGAAGATACAATTTAGAGCTGAAAAACAAGTGGTAAAATTTTAGGGATCTATAAGAGTAAACACTAGGAATAATTTGATTATTAGTGCTAAAATTACATGATAAAAGAGAGAGTTACAAAAGGATTCAAGCTATTATTGTTGTAGTTTAGCCAATAAGAATATAGTATTGCCTCAACATAATAAAGGCTACATATAACAAACCCACAGCAAACATCATACTCAACAGTGAAAATCTGAAAGGCTTTCCTCTAAGATCAGGAACAAGACAAGGATGCCCACTCTCATCACTTTTATTCACCACAGTGTTAGAAATCATAGGTACAGCAATCCAAGAAGAAAAAGAAGTAAAAGGAATCCATATTGGAATAAAAGTAGTACAAGCTGTTACAGTTTGCAGATAACATGATAACTGGACGTATAAAATCTTAAAGACTCTACCAGAAAACTACAAGAGCTCATCAGTGAATTTGATAAAGTGTCAGAATACAAAATTAAGACACAGACATCTGAGTCATTTCTACACACTAGCAATGAAAGCTCAGAAAGAGAAATTAAGGAAACAATCCCATCTACTATAGTATCAAAAGAATAAAATACCTAGGAATAAACCTACTTAACGAGGCAAAAGACCTATACTCTGAAAGCTAGAAGATGCTGATGAAAAAACTGAAGAAAACACAAATAGATGGAAAGATATACAGTGTCCTTAGATTGAAAGAATCAATATTGTCCAAAATGACTCTCCCACCCAAGGCAGTCTGCAGGCTCAATACAATCCCTATAAATTTACCAATGGCATTTTCAAAGAAATAGAACAAAAAATTTTAAAACTTCTGAAAACACAAAGACCTCTGAATAGTCAAAGCAATCTTGAGAAACAAAAAATGGAGCTGGAGGAAACAAAAACAGATACATTGACCAATGAAACAGGGTAGAAAGCCCAGAAATAAATCCACAGCACCTATGGTCAACCTATGACAAAGTAGCAAGAATATAATATACAACAGAGAAAAGACAGTCTCTTCAATAAGTGGTACTGGGAAAGTTGGATGGCTACATGTAAAAGAATGAAACTAGAACATTCTCTAACAAAATATATAAAAATAAACTCAAAAGGATTAAAGACCTAAATGTAAGACTGGATACTATAAAACTCTTAGAGGAAAACAGGGAAAACACTCTTTGATATAAATCCCAGTAGTATCATTTTTGCAACCATCTCCTAGAGTAATGAAAATAAAAACTAAAATAAACAAATGAGACTTAATTAAACTCAAAAGCTTTTGCATGGCAAAGGAAACCATAAACAAGACAAAAAGATGACCTACAGAATGGGAGAAAATCATACAAGGGAATAATTTCCAAAATATACAAACAACTGATAAAGCTCAATATCTAAAAAAAAAAAACAAACACAAGTTAATCAAAATATGGGCTGCTGCTGCTACTGCTAAGTCACTTCAGTTGTGTCCGACTCTGTGTGACCCCATAGACGGAAGCCCACCAGGCTCCTCCATCCCTGGGGTTCTCCAGGCAAGAACACTGGAGTGGGTTGCCATTTCCTTCTCCAATGTGTGAAAGTGAAAAGTGAAAGTGAAGTCGCTCAGTTGTGTCCGACCCTTAGCGACCCCACGGACTGCAGCCTACCAGGCTCCTCCATCCATGGGGTTTTCTAGGCAATAGTACTGGAGTGGCTTGCCATTGCCTTCTCCGAAAATATGGGCAGAAGATCTAAATAGATATCTCTCCAAAGAAGACATATATTAATAGATGGCTGAAAGACACATGAAAAGATGCTCTGCTGCTGCTGCTTCTGCTAAGTCGCTTCAGTTGTGTTCGACTCTGTGTGACCCCCATAGACGGAAGCCCACCAGGCTATGCCATCCCTGGGATTCTCCAGGCAAGAACACTGGAGTGGGCTGCCATGTCCTTCTCCAATGCATGAAAGTGAAAAGTGAAAGTGAAGTCGCTCAGTCGTGTCCGGCTCTTAGCGACACCATGAACTACAGCCTACCAGGCTCCTCCGTCCATGGGATTTTCCAGGCAAGAGTACTGGAGTGGGGTGCCATTGCCTTCTCTGGAAAAGATGTTCAACATTGCTAATTATTAGAGAAATGCAAATCAAAACTACAATGAGGTATCCTTCAAACTGGTCAGAATGGCCATTGTCAAAAAGACTACTAGTAATAAATATTGGAGAGTGAGGAGAAGTAGGAACCCTTAATTTTGTTAGTGGGAATGTAAATTGGTAGAACCACTATGGTGAATAGCATGGAGATTCCTTTAAAAAATAAGAAAAAGAGTTATCATATGATTCTGTAATGCCATTCCTGAGCTTATAGCTAGAGAAAAGATATCTACACCCCAATGTTCACTGCAGCACTATTTACAATATTAAAGATATAGAAGCAACCTAAATCTCCATCAATAGATGAATGGATAAATAAGATGTGGTATATATATAGATATATATATATATTTACAGTGGAATATTAGTCATAAAAAGTATGAATGTTTGTAGCAACATGGATGGACCTAGAGATTATCATACTAAGTATGATATAATATCATATATAGTGTGACATTATATGAAATGTCATATTATGTATTACATAATATTTGTCTTTCTCTGTCTAGCCTACATAGACAATGACTAAACAGATAAATATCACATAGTATCACTTATATGTGGAATATAAAAAAATGATACTAATGAGTTTATATACAAAACAAAAATAGACCCACAGACACAGAAACAAACTTACTGTTACCAAAGGGGAAAGTGGCGAGGGATAAATTAAGAATTTAGGATTAACAAATACACACTACCATATACAAAATGCTGCTGCTGCTGCTAAGTCACTTCAGTCGTGTCCGACTCTGTGTGACCCCATAGACGGAAGCCCACCAGGCTGCTCCGTCATAGATAACCAATAAATACAGCACAGGTACGGATACTCAGTAGCTTGTAATAATCTATAAGAGAAAAGAATATATATATGGCTGAATATGTGAATCATATATATATATGGCTGTACACCTGAAGCTAACACAACATTGTAAGTTAACTGTACCTCAATTTGAAAATAAGAATACTGAATGACAGAAGAAAGAAGAGATCAAGGGTATATGGAAAAACACAGAAAATCAACAGAAAACAAAATATAATAGAACTAAATTCAAGCATTATCTGTTATATAAATAAATATAAATGGGTTTAATTTATATTTGGGTTTAACTTATATAGTAAAAGATATAAGACTAAACTAAAAATAAAAATTTATCTCTGTGCCAAAGATGAATGACAAAAATAATGCAATTTATAAATGTTAAGAATATATACCCAGTAAATACAAATAAGGGCTTCCCTGATAGCTCAGTTGGTAAAGACTTTGCCTGCAATGCAGGAGACCCCAGTTCAATTCCTGGGTCAGGAAGAACCACTGGAGAAAGGGTAGACTACCCACTCCAGTATTCTGGCCTGGAGAATTCCATGAACTGTACATTCCATGGGGTCGCAAAGAGGTGGACATGAACGAGTGACTTTCACACACACAAAAATGCAAATAAAAAATAAGTTGGGGCTGCAAGTAATAGTTATATGTAATAACTATTTAATAATATGTAGTAATTATCCACATGCTAAATAATACAGCAGAAATACTAAGTTCTAAATATTTGATAAAATTATACAACCATTAGTTTGTGGGTGGAAACAAGCCTTTTCATATACTGTGGAAGTGGATGTCAAACATCACATTCTTTATTGGAGATAATTTGGCAAAACCTTTTTTATGTAGCTAGGCATTTATGCTACAAATATGTATTTACACATGAAATATCATTATTTATAATACTCATTGCTATATTATTTATAATAGCAAGAGACTGGAAATAATTTAAGTATCCATCCATTTGGAACTGGTTAAATAACCAATGACACATGGGGAATTCTCTACGTTGTCTAATTGAACATTGTCTAATATATATGGTTAAGTGAAGAAAAGCAGGTTCAGCATGGTATTTGTGTATATGCTTTAAGAGACTCCAGAAGGATGTACCCATAAACTAACAAAATTGGTATGCATGGAGGTGGAAAATAAGTGAGAAACAAACTGGATGGTGTAGGATAAGACTAAGACTTTGCAATATATACTGTTCTTATGTCATTGTGCTTTTTAAACCATATACCATATTACATATGTTGAAATTAATCTTAGAAAAAGTATTACACAGTTTAGGGGAAATCAATGAAACATGTCCTCTGCTCTCAGATAGCATGGATGTAATTATGGAAAAAGGTTATTACAATTTTTATAAGACCTGGTAAAACAAAAGAACAAAGTGTTATGAGATTTCATAAGATGGGTAGTGTGACCTGGTAAGGACAATAAAAATATCCTTATAGGAAAATTAGCATTTGAACTGTGGTGTTGGAGAAGACTCTTGAGAGTCCCTTGTACCGCAAGGAGATCCAACCAGTCCATTCTAAGGGAGATCCATCCTGGGTGTTCATTGGAAGGACTGATGCTAAAGCTGAAACTCCAATACTTTGGCCACCTCATGCGACGAGTTGACTCACTGGAAAAGACTCTGATGCTGGGAAAGGTTGGGGGCAGGAGGAGAAGGGGACGACAGAGAATGAGATGGCTGGATGGCATCACCGACTCTGTGGACATGAGTTTGGGTGAACTCCGGGAGTTGGTGATGGACAGGGAGGCCTGGCGTGCTGTGATTCATGGGGTTGCGGAGAGTAGGACATGACTGAGCGACTGAACTGAACTGAACTGAGCTTCATAGACACAGGACTTATGTTATTATTCAGAAGAGACTTGCACTTGGTTTAATGTGTCATTTTTGCAATCTTGAAATTCTGAATTATTTTTTAATAAGCAACCCTATATTTTCATTTTGAACTAGGCACCACAAATTATGTAGCCAGTCCAGCTCTGAAGACAGAATTTGGGATTAATGTTTCTTCATTGTTATTCTTCGAACACTAAGGTTTCTCAAAAAAACCTCTGGCTCAATGGATAGGTGTGATATAAAGGGAAAACAAGCATATGAAATATTATATTCACATTTTTTGGTAATTCTGATTACCATGATTTACATTTTAATGTCTGATTCCTATTTTTTAATATGCCTTATCCCATTCTACACAATACTTACATAATCTGATGTCATATTAATAAATGACTATGAATAAAATTCCTAGAGGAAACTGTCACACTAACAATGGCTATTAAAAAGCAGGGGCTTCAAAATTTATATTCAGGCGAGACACAGGGACAGCAATAGATTGGAGGGAGTGGGTCTCTTGAATTTCTTTAAAAGTTGCACTCGCCTGTGGCCAAACCCATCTTCAAACTGTAGACAGGCTTATTCCAGACTGTGGACCACTGACTTTCCTTTTCTCAGAGAATTTTCTTCAGAAAGGCTGAAATTATTAATATAATTTCTTTCTCTACTCCTTTGAGAGGTACATCTTTTTAAAAGCTACTTGCCAGTCTTAAACCCAGAAATGTCTTTCTCAAGAGTCCCTTGGATTTTCCTTTGAAATACAAACATCAAGGAAAACAGAGCCCCATTTCCCAGTTTTTATTGGAAGATAGGAGCCTAACTTCTATGGGGTATCTTGTTCCAAGTTGTAAAACTTCTTTCTATTATGAAGATATAAAGAAGTTTTCTTTTCTTTTAAGTAAAGCCCATAGCCACACAGATGACCTGTGATCCCCTGACACCAGCTCTTATAAACTCTCCAACTTTTTGTTTCAGTGGAATTGGGTTCAGACTGACTTCTGATCTCTAAGACCTGATGGCAACACGCTTGAGAAAAGTGTTCCTCACTTTCTCAACTTTGTCCTTTGTCTTGGTGATTTTTACTTTGATGTTAGCATTTTATAAATGTGAAGAAAATGTCTGTTGTCCATGTCAAGACTGAAGTGCTGATAAAGATTATGATTCTGTAGCGGAGATGTGGAGATTGGCAAAATTGTATCCTCATACCTGATAAATCATGTCTTTGAGGGCACTGGGATGAAATGCAATTTTAATAGATTTCTATGCGAACAGGTAAACATTTTATTAGTATTAACATTAGCATCCACAATGTTTAGGATTCAAGTAGACCGGAAGTGAAACGGGATTAGAAACATTGTCTCAGCCTTTAGATAGACGGCCCCTTTTCTGGTCCTTGCAGCCTTAAGATAGATCAATGAGTTTTTGTTTCCTGGCCTTCTCTCTGCCAGTAGTTGCCTGGTGGTGATTTAGCTTTCTTTTTTGTGCTTGATGTGGTGTCATATTTTTCTTAAGATCCCCTGCATCTCAGATGTGATATTTCAAAGCATTCGTTTTTCATGCAGTGCTTCTGCAGGTCCCTCCTCCATTTTAAAATGCTGAGTATTATCCTCGCTGCTCCAAAGAAATGGACCTCATATTTCAACACCTCATCTAATAGGATTTTTGTTTCTGTTCTGATGAAATGTGGCTTAGATATATTTATTTTCTATACTCCTCTGCTTGCTGGCAAAGTGCATACCAAGTAACGTGAATGCACTCTTTGTTTCTGAATTGAAGAGTGTTTACAAAGGAAAAAAAAAAAAGAGGGACTCTGAATGCAAATGAAATCTTTGGCACAGAGTTCCACCTAGTTAAACACCTAAATATGCCCCCTGCAGAAAATTAGGTGCTGAATTGTGCACCAATGTCCTTAAAGGCATTAATTAGACCTTTAATTTTATCATGTGGGAAATGCGCTCCAGTCAAGAAACACCTGGTGAAGACAAACATGAAAAGAAACAATCAAATTAAAGTGTCTCGATAAACAGCACCAAAATATTAAACAAAATGCATTGAGATTAAACAAACAGGAACTACAGACATAGAGGAAAAGGAAAGAACACTCGTATATGGGCTTCTACCTTCAGGGATGAAATTAAAACGTGAATTGCATTTGTAAAATAAATATTCCCAGAAAGGAAAACTGTTGCCCTGATTTTTAAGGCAAAAATCACCATGGACTCATTTGAAAAACATTAGTACCTGGTATCGAATAGATTTTTGTGTACGCCTTCATTTAAATGGGCTATTTAAAGAAAAATTTACACAAGTATATAAATCATTCCTACTGAACTTATTGATATAGGAATTTAAGAAATCCTTCAAGACAAAATCATTCATGGTAAATCCAATGCTTCTAAATACAGTAACTATTCTGGATAGGAATAATAAAATATTTTCTAATGATAAGCATATGCAAATAGATACCTCTAAGTATACTACATATATCATATGTGTACATTACACAAACACATATACTTGTGTGTGCTCAGTTGCTCAGTCAGGTCTGACTCTGAGACTCCACGAACTGTAGCCCACCAAGTTCCTCTGTCCATGGAATTTTCCAGGCAAGAATACTGGAGAGGTTTGCCATTTCCTACTCAAGGGTATGTCAATATAATTATTAATGGCTTTTGTTGAGGAAAGAGATCATATATCCACATGTTATCTGATGCTCTAAGTCCCCCACCCGCTTCCTATCTACAAATCATTTGGAAAACATTGCTACTAAAGGTAGACACAGTTCCAATATGGGGACTCTCTGAGTTACTTTCAACAGTTATTAGTAAGGAAAGAACACAGGCAAGAATCATCAAGTTCCCCCTCGGAACACACAGTTAGAACTCTGAAATATAGGGCCATCACATGTCTTAGAAAAACAGAATTCTTTTTTGAACTTAAGATGTGGTTTTGTTCATTTTTAATTCATTTTCTGAACTTTCTTCATTCTTTCAGAAACCATTATTCTTTTTGTTAATTTATCTAAAATAGTGACTTCAGAAAACTTATTTTGAGAGTACTACCATAGCATTGCAGAACAAATAAATGTAGAAAGCAAAGTTAGTCAGAAAACTAACTTCTGATAGTTGTGTCATATTTAGTAAAGGGAAAAAAATACTGCTAAAACAGTAACAGTCAAGTGTTTTTTTTTTTTTTTTTAAGGGTCAGATAGTAAATACTTAAGGCTGTGAAACAGGCATCCAGCCCTAGGACTGCTATTTGCTAGCCTCAGTTCCATTGGGTCGGGGATGTGATGACCACAGATGAGGGGGAATCTAGTTTCTCAAGTGATTAATTGCTTTGGTCAAGTTGCTTTCCGGAAGACAAATCTAGCAGAAATGGGCTAAAATCTAAAGGTGCTGGATTTAGGACTAAACACAAGTATAAATCTCTTATGAAAGAAGGCTGTAGCTTTGGTTTTTAATAGTAAATACATTGTCTTCCCTGACAAAACTTTCCCAACAAAGTTCAGTAGCCTTACATGACTCTGTTCCTTTCTCTCCTTTCAGGTAGTACTCTTACTGACCCCTGTGTGTCACGATTCTGTCTCATCCACTGTTATTTATATTGCTCCATTTTAGCTCCCACGTGCCAACCCATGTGTTTAATATTCTCTCCACTTGGAGTAGCACCAGAACTGACATAATTCACTTCCTTTCATCCCATAATATCCTCATTATAACCAAACTCCACTGAAAGGTGGTGAAGTTTACAAACTTCCCAAACTGGAATAGGTACTTCTATTGGCTCCCCCAACAGATGATTTATATCTTTACATCTCACAAGCTAGCAAACAAAAAGCTTTTAATTTTAGAACAGTTTGATATTTATAGAAAACCTGTGGAGGTAGCACAAAGAGTTTCCACATACCCACATCAAGTTTCCCCTATTATCAACATCTTAGGTTAGTACGGGCATTTGTGAAAACTAATGAACCAATATAGGCATACTATGATTGACTGAAGCCCATATTTCATCCCTTTTTCTTATTTTTTCCTAGTACCCAATTTGTTCCAAGATTTCATCCAGGATGTGCATTACACTTATGTTTTGTATTTCTTTCCTTAGCCTCCTCTTGGCTGTAATGCATACTCAGATTTTTCTTGTTTCTGGTGACTTTGGTATTTTTGAGAAGGACTGATGAGGTATGTTGTAGAATGTCCCTCAGTTGGGATCTGTCTCACATTTTTCTTGTGAGTAAACTGGGACTACGTATTTTTGGGAGAAAACCCATGGGGTAAAATGTCATTTTCATCATATAAAATCAAGAATATATACTGTCAGCATGACATCACTGCTGATGTTAACTTTTATCATGCCACTAAGGAAATATGATTGGGTTTCTCCAACAGTAAAGTTACTCTTTTATCCTTCTTTCCAAGCTACTCTTCACAAGGAGTGGGGAGTAATACTCCCATCTACTCAAAGGATGTGAGAGGTCAAAATAGCCTGCCATCGATATAAATGTCCTAATCTCCAGAACTGTAAATATATCAGTTTATATGACAAAGAGAAATTAAAGTTTAAATGAATTACACACTTATAATTGATTTCAAAATAAGGAGATTATCTTGGATTACCTAGGTGGGTTCAAGTAATTACAAGTGTCCTTAATTAAAAGTGGAGAAGTGTCAGAGAGATGTGGCTTTAGGAGAAGAATGACTGAGAAGCACAGTTCCTTGCTCTAGTCACAGTTAAAGGATAATTAACCAAGGCATGTGAGTGGCTTCTAAAAGCTGGTGAAGGCAAAGGAAAGGATTTACCCCTAGAACCTCAAAAATGGATTGCAGCCTTATTTACACTTTGTTTTTACCCAGTGAGATGCATGTTGAACTTCTATCCTGTAGGACTATAAGAATGCTGGAGTATCTATGTAATATAAGTTGAGATTTCTTTGCATGAAGAATTAGCACTTCTCCAGTTACTTGTGTATTCATCTCCCTATATGAGCATGGACTTACCTATATTTTAGGTAATAGACCAACATTATTTTGCTTGTCAAACTGTTCCAGTTTTGATCATTGTGATCTCTTATCATTGGCTCCTGTATCCCTTAATTAGTGTATGTGTGTCTGTGAGAGAGAGAGAGAGAGAATGTGTGTAAGCGTGTGTGTAGTGGGTGGAGGGAGGTTTCAGTACTTATGTCAGGCAATACAAGATGTTTCAGGTTCATCTTATATATTTACTATCTGAATCCTAGAATCAGTCATTTCTACAAAGAACCATGGTTCCTTTTATTATGGAACAGCATCAGAAATCAAGATACTGAAGGTAGATATGCTTGTTGGTACTGGGGTGTCCTTCCTTCTATGTTCTCTGCCTGGCAAAGCAAGGGCTTATACGTGTATATACTAACCTATGTATATAAACATGTCTATAAATATTTCTATATGTAAGGTGAACACGAGTTCATATCAATGTCTTCAACTTAGACATATTAACACATGATCTTTCTAGTCTTTTCTCACTCTAACAGTGAGAAACATGAGACTCCCACCAGTGAGACTACCACCATCCATCATCCTTTAATTTCAATATGTGAGTATATTGGAATCAGAATCATTCTCAGGGAAAACAAATACACTAACTAGACACATTCCTTATGTGCAGTTTATTTTGCACTGAATCTTAGAGATTCTACCCATTTCCAAAGCTACTTAGCTCAGCACTTTTTTTTTCCACCCTGTTCCATGAGGTGGTCTCAGACATATGTAAATGAATGAATTTTTCAGGTCCCAATTATATGTGCATCAAACATAGTATGGTAAAAGTGTATGAGATATACTAAAATAGATATCATGCACTGTTTATCTGAAATTCAAATTTAATTCGTTCATGTTTTTAATCTGGCATTCCTACACCTTCTGTTCTGGAAATGCCTCATGTGTATTTTTCATACTTTCAATCTCTAACCTGAAATTTTAATTCCAGCCCTGGTAATATCTATAAAACATTAAATTTTGTGTACATACTGACTGACTGCATCAAGGAATCTTGACAGAGATTTGGCAGAGAAATTCCTTAAATGTGGCTTCTCAAAGACCTACAGAACTAGACTTTTAAAAAACCAAAAGTAACATACCCAACTGTAATTTTATCTACTTAAATGTAAGATAATTAACAAAAAATTAAATAATTGTTTTCTTGAGCAAAGGATTTCAATGGTGTATATTGGTTGAGAAACATCCCAAAAGGATATAATAATGTCCCTAGGTGAAGTTTAAGCATAGCATAGGTTATTAAAGTTAAAATCATTAACATATAAACTTCTCAAATCATAAGTTGATTGGTGGAAATATCTTCCCATTAAATAAAAAAGAAGATTAATAAAGTTCCCAAAGTTTCTGAAAGCTTATTATAGCAAACTCTTTTGAAATAGAGTGATTACAACATAAATCCTTTGGAAAGTAAAAGGAATCAGGCTGAAATAGGGAAAGTTATTATTTTTTAATGATGTTAAAATGGTGTTTTCAATTCAAAACAGTCTCTGGTGGCTTTGTTATTATTGTTCTAAGAAATTTGCTGATGTCATATGACTTTTAGATATTATTTCAGACTATTCCATGAGGTAATTGATCTAAGACTCCTAAGAATGAATGTAGGTGACTAGAAAATATAGAACTGCTTACTAAATTTCATTTTTTAAAAAAATACTAAAATTAATTAAATCAATGGTTATACCTGAATTGTAAAGCTCTAAGCAAAACACATTATATGCATAAAAAGTAGGAAAGCAAAGCAACTGAGTAGCAGTGATGAATTTAGTAGGTGAGATGGCAAGGAAACAGAATTCATTCTGGTTGGGGTAGTGTGGGTGGATGAGTGGGTATTATTGAATTTTGTATTTCAAATATATCTGAAGCTAAATAGAAAATCTGGAGAAGGAAATGGCAACCCAGTCCAGTATTCTTGCCTAGAGAATCCTGTGAACAGAGGAGCCTGGTGGGCTGCTGTCCATGGGGTTGCACAGAGCCAGACATGACTGAAGCAACTTAACACGTGTGCATGCATTGGAGAAGGAAATGGTAACCCACTCCAGTGTTCTTGCCTGGAGAATCCCAGGGACAGAGGAGCCTGGTGGGCTGTCATCTATAGGGTCGCACAGGGTCGGACATGACTGAAGCAACTTAGCAGCAGCAGCAGCAAATAGAAAATCAGTAACATATCATGGATATTCAAAAGTTTTATCTGACTATATACTTTCATTTTTTCCAATTGCATGTTCTTATCTAAAGGTGATTATTTATTTTCTGTTGTTTTGAAATTTTTCTCTTTTTTTTAGATAACAGTTAAAAATAATCAAATTGGGCAGTCATATCCAAAGCTTTAAACATGTTATATTTGAAATAGCCTTTTCAATAATTCACTTACTTATCTTTACCATAAAATTCCAGTATCTTTGCAGAACAAACTGTTCATATATCTGTCCCAAATGGAAGGTTGAGAGAAGTTATTATTTAATGGCAGACTAACAGCACTTTAACTTTTCTCTTTGACCTCATTATCTGTGGTGAGTCAGTAAATAGTTTTTTTTTTTTTTTAAATCACTGCTTGTGTTGTTTGAGACAGGTACTATGTCTTTCAGATTTCTATTAATAGAATGCAAGTGAAGGCAGCTAAGGATCATAGATCCAGGCTACTGACAAATGTTCACTTTTAAACCTTAAGGATACTCACTAGATTTCCAAACTGGCCATATTCTTTAAATATACTGAGTATGTTAAGCAAATTTTAAAGAATGTTTTGAATATTATTATTAGGGGTTGACTTAACCTTAACCTCCAGATAGTCATAGTTGAAGTCCTAAGCCCCAGTGCTTCAGATCATCTTTGGAAAAATGATCACTGCAGACATAATGAATTTAGATGAGGTTACACTGACCTGGAGAAGGAAATGGCAACCCACTCCAGTATTCTTGCCATGAAAAATCTCGTGGACACAGGAGCCTGGTGGATTTCAGTCGATGGGGTCGCAAAGAGTCGGACACGACTGAGCAGCTAAGCAACATACTGACCTGAAACTATCACAACATTGCTAACCAATTATACCCAAATACAAAATGTTTTTGGTGTTAAAAAATGGAAAAATAAATAATAAATCAATTTTAAAAAGAAAATACTTCGGACACTAAGAGCAAACGATGAAGTTATACTGGAGGATGTGGTCCTAGTTAGAAAATTTAACTCGGGCTTCTTTGACTTCCATTGGTCAATAAAATGTAAGCAAAAGTGACTTGTCACTTCTGACCAAAAGTTTCAGAGCAAGATCATAATTTGCCTGATCTTCCTCTCCTTCTGTCACAATAACCAGCAATGTTACAGACTAACGCTGTTCCATCAGCCTAAGTCCCAGGAGGAAGAAACCCTGGATGTAAACCACACAGTCCATGCAGTGTGAGTAAGAAATATATCTCCACTGATATAAGCCAGGAGGAGTTTGAGTTGATTTGGTGCTGCCATATAACCTAGTCTATCTTGACTGATACAGACAGAGACTAAGGTCAATAAAGAGGCACATTGGGATGAGTGTTGTTACTCTCATGCTATGATTCAGAATTATTTCAGCTAAGTACGACAGTTTTTGAGAAGACTACTCCCTGTGTCTTGATGTTGTGTCTTAACATGGGGCTCTTGGGCATGATTTATGGAGTCTAGGCAGGCTTTTAAAGCTTGAAGAACTGCCCTGCCTCTCCTGAGTGGTAGCTCACTAATACTTAGCTCAGAAAACCCTCTGAATCTTCTTGCATTCCTTAAGGCAGAAGAATAAAGCACAGAAAATGTCAGTTACTTCCCCATCAAGCAAAAAGACACATGTAATCATATTTCCTAACTTTCTGTATAATGTCTAAAGCTGCTAACCATCCATGAAGAGTAAGGTCTAAACTTTATCATAAAACAGTCATTTTTCTTCATGTAAGTATACCATTTCCTAACACAATACTCTTTACATCTCTAATTTAAATGAAAGTCTTGGGAAAATTATTTTTGTAAACACAAGCATAAAATATGAACACCATTTATGCTCAAGACATAAAGGGCCTTTCCATTTAGGGGCTGTTGCATTTTTATTCCTATCTTTTCCTTTGCATCTATAGCAACGGAAAGAAAATTGTCAATATAGAAAATATTTTTTCTTTTGTCAGTGTCATGGCCTCCCTTTATAAATGGTACACAATACCTAGAGTCGGAAGGACTGTGCCAATCTGTGACTTCCATTCAGGTCAGTTTTGGGGATGCTTTATCCAGATGGGTTTTTTGAATTCCAACAGGCAGGTTGGCACCCAGCCAGTACAAGTCTTTTTAACTGCAGCTTTAGGCACTGTCGCCAGCTGTAGAATCAGGATGATTGTGTAGAAGCTGTCAACTGTCACCTGATCCTAAGACCACTTCCCATCTTGCCTTTGTTAGCAAAAAAAATAAAATTCTAGCCTGTTAAATAGAATTAGAATTCAACAAATGACTACAGTGTTGTAATGAAAATGTCTGCTTCGTGACCAGTACTGGAAAAAAAGAAAGACTACTTGAGAGGTGGGGGCTAAATCCATGTTTGTGAAAACACCTGTTTTTTTTTTTTTTTTAATTTAATCTCTGTCAATGGGGCAAGCAACTTAAAAATTCACGAAATTGGAAGCAACAATTCTGAAGGAAATGGTGTGAATGTTACCAATCATTCCAGTGTAAGATATAGAAAAACCCTATGCTCCTTTTTTGTATAGATAAGCTAAATAGGTACTGGTTCAGTTCAGTTCAGTTCAGTCGCTCAGTCGTGTCTGACTCTCCGCGACCCCATGAATCACAGCACGCCAGGCCTCCCTGTCCATCACCAACTCCCGGAGTTCACTCAAATCCATGTCCACAGAGTCGGTGATGCCATCCAGCCATCTCATTCTCCATCATCCCTTTGTCCTCCCGCCCCCAACCTTTCCCAGCATCAGAGTCTTTTCCAGTAAGTCAACTCGTCGCATGAGGTGGCCAAAGTATTGCAGTTTCAGCTTTAGCATCAGTCCTTCCAATGAACACCCAGGATTGATCTCCTTTAGAATGGACTGGTTGGATCTCCTTGCAGTATAAGGGACTCTCAAGAGTCTTCTCCAACACCACAGTTCAAAAGCATCTATTCTTCGGCGATCAGCTTTCTTCACAGTCCAACTCTCACATCCATACATGACCATGGGAAAAACCACTGCCTTGACTAGACTGACCTTGGTTGGCAAAGTAATGTCTCTGCTTTTTAAAATACTATCAAGGTTGGTCATAACTTTCCTTCCAAGGAGTAAGCGTCTTTTAATTTCATGGCTGCAATCAGCATCTGCAGTGATTTTGGAGCCCAAAAAAATAAAGTCTGACACTGTTTCCACTGTTTTTCCATCTATTTCCCATGAAGTGATGGGACCAGATGCCATCATCTTTGTTTTCTGAATGTTGAGCTTCAAGCCAACCTTTTCACTCTCCTCTTTCACTTTCATCAAGAGGCTTTTGAGTTCCTCTTCACTTTCTGCCATAAGGGTAGTGTCATCTGCATATCTGAGGTGATTGATATTTCTCCCAGCAATCTTGATTCCAGCTTGTGCTTCTTCCAGCCCAGCGTTCCTCATGATGTACTCTGCATATAAGTTAAATAAGCAAGGTGACAATATACAAACTTGACGTACGCCTTTTCCTATTTGGAACCAGTCTGTTGTTCCATGTCCAGTTCTAACTGTTGCTTCCTGACCTGCATACAGGTTTCTCAAGAGGCAGGTCAGGTGGTCTGGGATTCCCATCTCCTTCAGAATGTTCCACAGTTTGGTTGATACTAATTCAGGTCACAAGTGGGGCATACTAAAAAACTGGTTCCAGGATTGCTATGAAAGAGTTGCAGGTTTTGTCTGTCAGTTATTTTTATGTACATATGCTTTTTTAACTCTCAGGAAAAACTGTGAATTAAAGGTGTTTTCTCTTTGTACAGAAGAGTGAATTGAGGTACCAATAGTTAAAACAGCTAGATACAGAGTCATACATTTTGTTAAAAAGTGTGAGAACAGGAATTTGAATCCAAATAGACTCCAAAGTCTCGAATGAGGTGCTAGTGGTGAAGAATCCAACTGCAAATCAGGAAACACAAGACACAAGGTTCTATCCCAGGGTCAAGAAGATCCCCTGGAGGAGGGCATGGCAATCCACTCCAATATTCTTGCTTGGAGAATCCCATGGACAGCAGAGTTTGGCAGGCTCCAGTCCATAGGGTTGCAAAACAGTGGACACAACTGAAGCAACTTAGCATGCATATAGCACCACTTCTTTAGCTACAGCCTTAAGGTGGTTCTTCTGATGCCACTTCCTAGTTGTTCTTTACCCTACTGAGCAGAGAAACAGAGCAATAAATTTCCTAGGAAACCTGCTATAATCTGAAGAATGGCAAGGATGCAAGTTGGCAGAGTTAATGATGATAGGCAAATGAATATTGGTTGCCATTTTGACAGATGTAGCATCTACTGGCATTACTTCATCTGTATACTTGACAGGTATATCAGCTCCTAGTATTAATACCATCCAAAACAGGGTTGGATGGTGGAGATAGAATTACAAATAAGACAAAACTTCTTGTCCCACTGCAATTGCCTAGATAGGTATGTGGTCACCATATGCCATCCTAAGTAGAACTTTTACATTTATAAGCAACACACTTTTTTATTTTGCAAACACCAACTTTGTATGGAACTGATAACAACCCTGACACAAGTTAATAAGCTTCAGGCCATCAAGAATGTACCATTTTAGAGAGAGTTAAGAAATTTTTATTTTTCTATATTGTTAAAAATTTTGAAAAGAGTTAACATTAACTATTTTGCTTTATATTCAGTTGTTCTGAAGCTAGTTAATATTCAGTTCAGTTCAGTTCAGTTCAGTCGCTCAGTCGTGTCCGACTCTCCGCGACCAAAATCACAGGTAGATAGTTTGCTAACCTGTAAGCAAAAAGTTAGGTCTACTTGGGAGATTTTCCTCATGTAAATCTCAACTCCAGAGTAAGTATTTTAAAAAGAATTTTCAATTATGACAATGAAGTGTCTATAGAAATGGTCTTTTATAATAACAAAAGGAAATATTTGTGAAGCATATTCTTTTTCTCTGTGGCTCATTTTTATTTTCTCTATAATTTTAACAGCCAGCTATCGTAGTATATACTAGCTATCATAGTATATCATATATGGTGATCACTTTAAGTATACTATTTGATAAAGTTAACGTAGGCTTCAGAATCTCTCCACAAATACAGAACTATAAAGTGCTTGGTACAATGTCTGACACTCAATAAAACCTAAAGAATTGGTAGCTATTATTGCTGAATATTTGAATGTATATCAATATATAGAGATAGATGTGATTATATATAAACAACTTTTTGTAGGAATCTAGAACTAAGAAAGCTACACATCTTAAATGAAGGAATTATAAATCTATATGTAAAATTCTAAGCCTAGAAATTAAATTTCTGTTCAGATTTTATTCATTTCATCATCTAATGAATGATTTAGCTTTATTTAGTACCTATTTGTGGTGTTGGAGAAGACTCTTGAGAGTCCCTTATACTGCAAGGAGATCCAACCAGTCCATTCTAGAGGAGATCAATCCTGGATGTTCATTGGAGGGACTGATGCTAAAGCTGAAGCTGCAATACTTTGGCCACCTCATGCGACGAGTTGACTCACTGGAAAAGACTCTGATGCTGGGAAAGGTTGGGGGCGGGAGGAGAAGGGGACGACAGAGAATGAGATGGCTGGATGGCATCACCGACTCTGTGGACATGAGTTTGAGTGTACTCCGGGAGTTGGTGATGGACAGGGAGGCCTGGAGTGCTGTGATTCATGGGGTCGCGGAGAGTCGGACACGACTGAGCGACTGAACTGAACTGAACTGAACTGAACTGAAAGGTAGATATTGGATAGGACACATATTAAGTAAAAATTTGTAAATTCCCTTAAAAAATAAGATAGGGGTTTATGGGGTTTTTTGGTTCTGTCCTGTGGTTTCTTTCTGGAAAGGAAGTGTGACAGAAGAATGAAAATGTGGCGAGGAACTGGCAGGAGATCAGAGCATGGATTACAAAATACATGAGGAAAATTAGTGGTTTCTCTTTAAGGAAAATTGTCAAGTGTTCATTTTTAAGTTGTTCATTTGCTATACATTTTTATTAGATAGGTAGGTATTCAATAAAGTTTAAGACTCAAATGTCTGCTATGAGTATATATCCCTCCGTGTGTATATCTACATGCCTATGTTTACAAAAAGGGAAAAAGATTTCATTCCATATCTGTGTTTAGGCAGCAAGGAACAGTGACAACATATGTGGGATAATGAGATCCTGTTAAACTGAATTATTGAGACAAAGGGAAACCTTGGACCTAGAAGCAATTGTGAAAAGAAAATATCCACAGATATCTTATGTGAGTACTAGAATATCCTTACTCTGTAGATAATGGGAAGATTTATGTGACTTTGACACTAGAATCACAATAGCGATCTCTAAATGAGTAGTTAAAAATATAGTTATTATTGAATCACTTGAAGAGCTATTTTTAAATACATAATCCAGGCCTCAACTCAATTATCATACTATTTGCAAGTAGAATCTAAGAATATATAAAAAATATATAAATACACCCTCATGATTTATTTACTCAGCAGAATTCAGTATTACCAATGAAAAATGCTTAAAATCTCTAATTAACAGAAATGCAAATCAAACAATGACATATAAGTTCACACCTGTCAGAAGAGCTGTTATCAAAAACAAATCAATCTACAAATAGAAAATCTTGATAAGGATGTGAAGAAAAGGGTACTCTATTGTGGGAATGTAAACTGGCACAGCCACTATGGAAAACAGTATGGAACTTTCTCAAAAACCTTAAAATATAACTGCCATATGATATAGCAATCTCACTCCTAGGCATACATCCAGACAAAACTATAATTTAAAAAGATACATGCACCTCTATATTCATAGAAGAAATGTTCACAATGGCCAAGATATGAAGACAACCTAAATGTTTTCCAACAGATAAATGGATAAAGGAGATCAGGTACATACATGCAATGGAATACTACTCAACCATCAGAAAGCACAGGATAATGACATTTGCAGCAAAATGGGTGGAACTGTAGATTACATACTAAGTAAAAGTAAGTCCATACATGACCACGGGAAAAACCATAGCCTTGACTAGACGGACCTTGGTTGGCAAAGTAATGTCTCTGCTTTTTAATATACTATCAAGGTTGGTCATAACTTTCCTTCCAAGGAGTAAGCGTCTTTTAATTTCATGGCTGCAATCAGCATCTGCAGTGATTTTGGAGCCCAAAAAAATAAAGTCTGACACTGTTTCCACTGTTTTTCCATCTATTTCCCATGAAGTGATGGGACCAGATGCCATGATCTTTGTTTTCTGAATGTTGAGCTTCAAGCCAACCTTTTCACTCTCCTCTTTCACTTTCATCAAGAGGCTTTTGAGTTCCTCTTCACTTTCTGCCTTAAGGGTGGTGTCATCTGAGTATCTGAGGTGATTGATATTTCTCCCAGCAATCTTGATTCCAGCTTGTGCTTCTTCCAGCCCAGCGTTCCTCATGATGTACTCTGCATATAAGTTAAATAAGCAAGGTGACAATATACAGCCTTGACGTACGCCTTTTCCTATTTGGAACCAGTCTGTTGTTCCATGTACAGTATGGATGTGAGAGTTGGACTGTGAAGAAAGCTGATCACCAAAGAATTGATGCTTTTGAACTGTGGTGTTGGAGAAGACTCTTGAGAGTCCCTTGTACTGCAAGGAGATCCAACCAGTCCATTCTAAGGGAGATCAATCCTGGGTGTCCATTGGAAGGACTGATGCTAAAGCTGAAACTCCAATACTTTGGCCACCTCATGAGACGAGTTGACTCACTGGAAAAGACTCTGATGCTGGGAAAGGTTGGGGGCGGGAGGAGAAGGGAACGACAGAGAATGAGATGGCTGGATGGCATCACCGACTCTGTGGACATGAGTTTGAGTGAACTCCGGGAGTTGGTGATGGAGAGGGAGGCCTGACGTGCTGTGATTCATGGGGTCGCAGAGAGTCGGACACGACTGAGCGACTGAACTGAACTGAACTGAACTGAAAAGTAAGTCAGAAAGAGAAAGAAAAATCCATATGATATCTTATTTGTGGAATCTAAAATATGACATAAATGTCATTAATGTATATGTGGTATCTTTAATTCCCTGACTAGGGATTGAACCCATGGCCCCTACCGTGAATAAAGTCTTAAACACTGGACTGCGAGAGAAGTTCTTTCAAGTCCATTCTTTGGAGAGAGTAATAAATTTGATAAAGAAAATGTGTAAAAACTCAAGAAATTCAAGGTATCTAAAAGTTTACTCCTTTAGAAAGATTTATAAAGATATAAGAAAGATTAAGTATAATTATATGATTATAATTTTAATAATTATATAATCTAGAAAGATTAACATATATATATTAAGATATCTAAAAGTTTATCCTTTTAGAAAGATTAATAAATTTGATAAATTTAGCCAGACTCACCAAGCAAATCAAAATCACCAATTACCAATACCAGGAATAAAAAGAAGGTAACAAATCCTACATACACTCTAAACAAAAACAAGAGGTTAATATGAAAAAAAATTATGCCAAATATATTTCACAATGTAGAGAAAATGGATATATTATTTGAAAAATAGAATCAGTAAAACAAGCACATGAAGAAATAGACCATCTCAGTTCAGTTCAGTTCAGTTCAGTTCAGTCGCTCAGTCGTGTCCGACTCTCCGCGACCCCATGAATCACAGCACGCCAGGCCTCCCTGTCCATCACCAACTCCCGGAGTACACTCAAACTCATGTCCACAGAGTCGGTGATGCCATCCAGCCATCTCATTCTCCGTCGTCCCCTTCTCCTCTCGCCCCCAACCTTTCCCAGCATCAGAGTCTTTTCCAGTGAGTCAACTCGTCTCATGAGGTGGCCAAAGTATTGGAGTTTCAGCTTTAGCAT
Source organism: Moschus berezovskii (assembly GCF_049115385.1). Taxonomy (NCBI): domain Eukaryota; kingdom Metazoa; phylum Chordata; class Mammalia; order Artiodactyla; family Moschidae; genus Moschus; species Moschus berezovskii. Next base: position 31,626,984 of record NC_142480.1, read on the forward strand.
CAGTCCCTCCAATGAACATCCAGGATTGATCTCCTTTAGAATGGACTGGTTGGATCTCCTTGCAGTATAAGGGACTCTCAAGAGTCTTCTCCAACACCACAGTTCAAAAGCATCGATTCTTCGGCGATCAGCTTTCTTCACAGTCCAACTCTCACATCCATACATGACCACGGGAAAAACCATTGCCTTGACTAGACGGACCTTGGTCGGCAAAGTAATGTCTCTGCTTTTTAATATACTATCAAGGTTGGTCATAACTTTCCTTCCAAGGAGCAAGCGTCTTTTAATTTCATGGCTGCAATCAGCATCTGCAGTGATTTTGGAGCCCAAAAAAACAAAGTCTGACACTGTTTCCACTGTTTTTCCATCTATTTCCCATGAAGTGATGGGACCAGATGCCATGATCTTTGTTTTCTGAATGTTGAGCTTCAAGCCAACCTTTTCACTCTCCTCTTTCACTTTCATCAAGAGGCTTTTGAGTTCCTCTTCACTTTCTGCCATAAGGGTAGTGTCATCTGCATATCTGAGGTTATTGATATTTCTCCCAGCAATCTAAATAGTCCTAATTCTGTAAAACAAATTGTATCTTTAATTTGTACCACACAATGATTTCTCTCTCCATGACTGTATTACTTCATTGCTGAATTCTTCCAAATATTTAAAGAAGTATCAATATCAATTTTAAATATATAATATATATATGCAAAATAAAAATTTTCTAAAACATTTTATGAAGTCATCATAGTCTTGTACCTAAACCTGACAAGAGCAGTGCTAGAAAGGAAAATTAAAGATAATATTTCTGTAAGGAATATCAGTTCAATTGCTCAGTCATGTCCCAACTCTTTGTGACCCCATGGACTGCAGCACACCAGGATTCCCTATCCATCACCAACTCTTAGAGTTACTCAAATTCATGTCCATTGAGTTGGTGATGCCATCCAACCATCTCATCCTCTGTCGTCCCCTTCTCCTCCTGCCTTCAGTCTTTCCCAGCATCAAGGTCTTTTCAAATGTGTCAGCTCTTCACATCAGGTGGGCCAAAGTATTGGAGTTTCAGCTTCAACATCAGTCCTTCCAATGAATATTCAGGACTGATCTCCTTTAGGATGGACTGGTTGGATCTCCTTGCATTCCAAGGGACTCTCAAGAGTGTTCTCCAACACCACAGTTCAAAAGCATCAATTCTTTCGCACTCAGCTTTCTTTATGATACAACTCTCATACCCATACATGACTACTGGAAAAACCATAGCTTTGACTAGATGGCAAACCATTACTTTGCCATTGTTGGCAAAGTAATATCTCTGCTTTTTAATATGCTGTCTAGGGTTGTCATAGCTTTTCTTCCAAGCAGGAAGTATCTCTTAATTTCATGGCTGCGGTGAACCATCTGCAGTGATTTTGGAGCCCAAGAAAATAAAATCTGTCAGTTTCCATTGTTTCCCAATATGTTTGCCATGAAGTGATGGGACCGGATGCCATGATTTGGATTTTTAAGCCAACTTTTTCACTCTCCTGTTTCACTTTCATCAAGAGGATCTTTAGGAATATAAAAGATCTTAAATAAGATATCAGCAAATTGAATCTAGTGACGCTCAAAAAGATGATATATCATGTCATAGTGAGATTTATCTTAGGAAAGGAGATGTGTAACATTTGGAAATCAATCGTAATTCAACACATTAATAGAAAAATGGAGAAATGTCATATTTTCTGAGGAGCAGAAAAAGCATTCAAGATAATTAAAATTTGATTAGAAAAATAACAGTAATAAACTCTTCTCAGCAATTTTAGAACAGAGAGGGACTTACTTGATTTAACAAAGATATCTAAAAAGGAGAAACATTTTTTACAAAGGAACTAGTACTATGCTTAATGGTGACTGTTGAAAGCTTCCCCCGTTGGAGTCTGGAAAAAGAAAAGATTATTAGCTATTCTTTTTCTAGTCAACATTTTCCTGGAAGCAAGTAAAATAAATGTCAAAAATTTGGAAGAAAGAAGGAAAACTGTACTCAAGGAAGTTATGATTCTCTTAGGCAGAAAATTTTAAAGGAACTTTATACATGCAGTTAGAATTAACAAGTAAGGATAGTAAGGCTTTTTGATATAAGATAATCAATATAACTTTAGTATGTCAGAAACAATAAATTTAAAATAAAATTAAGTAAACATTTTCTGTAGTACAAGTTACATCAAATTCCTCAGAAAAAAAATCTAATGGAATATGTGCAAGTTCTCTATCAATAAAATCATTGAGTATTGAAATTAAAAACCGAAGACCTAGATAAATGGAGATATTTGATATGTTAATGGCTATAGCACTTTAAGATGTCAGTTCTCTCCAAATTGATCTATATATTCAATGCAATACAGGTAGACTATTCCATCAGGATTTACTCATGAATATTGAGAAGGTGATTTACATTTATATAAAATTTAAAACACCAGAGAGGCACCAAGATAAACTTAAAAAGTGACTTGTAGACTTATACTATAAAGTGTCAAGACTTAATAATTCTCCACTAAACAATATGGTATAGTTATTGACTTATTAATAGACACACAGAATACTGGCATAGTCTAAAATATAATTCTATGTAAAGAGTGACTTTACTTAGGATAATAAGAGATGCCTAGATTCAGTAGTCAAATACGTTAATAACAACAAGTATTTCTGGGTCAACTGAATACTTCATTTGTAAAAGCATTTGAACGTTATCTTACTTAAGGCACAAATGAACGCGGTGAATTTTGAATCTACATGTGTATGATAAGACAATAAAGATTCAATCTAAGTGTTAACACTTAAAAAGATTGTAATCTTGAGTTATGCAGATGCATTTCACACTAGTTTATGACAACAAAAATGAAATCAAAGAAATTGTAGACATTATTAGATTTGCAATGAGTTATCAAGCACATTATTAGAGTATAAAAAGAAACAGAGCAACAGAAATTATTTGTATTACATATGTTCATAAAGAGCTCATATCCAAAATGTATTTGAAAATATTTTCCTACAAAGCAGTAAGATAAAAGCAAATGTTTAATTTTAAAAATGAACCAAGATCCCTAATAAGGAATTCATCATAAGAATAACATATGAAAGCCACATTAGTCAGCAAGGAAATATAAATTAAAAGCATATAGAATATCCATTAATATCAAAATGGCTATTTTTTTTTTTTTTACAAAACATGAAAACTTACAGTGTTAAATATTTGTGAGAATGTGAAACAATTGAAATGTTTGTTTTTCTAGTGAGAATATAAACTGGTACAACGACTTTGAAAAGCTCTTTGTTACTATCATTAAGCTGAGCACGAACATGACTCATGGTCAGCAATTTCACACTTTAAGTATATTCTCAACAGAAATGCATTCATGTTTACCAAAAGGTATGTATTAAAGTGCTTGCAGCAGTACTATTCAAAAGCCCCAAAAGCTGGGTAAAAAATTAAAATCCACTGAGTTCAACAGATAAATTCATTGTGGTATAATCAATTAATAAAATAATAATGAACAATACAATTAATAAACCACAACTACTAAAGCTGAAACTCCAATACTTTGGCCACCTCATGCGGTGAGTTGGTTCACTGGAAAAGATTCTGATGCTGGGAGGGCTTGGGGGTGGGAGGAGATGGGGACGACAGAGAATGAGATGGCTGGATGGCATCACCGACTTGATGGACTTGAGTTTCAGTGAACTCCGGGAGTTGGTGATGGACAGGGAGGCCTGGCGTGCTGTGATTCATGGGGTCGCAAAGAGTCGGACACGACTGAGCGACTGAACTGAACTGAACACACAAAATAGATGAATCTCATAAAATTAATTTTTGGTGAAATAATCTAGATACAAAGTAGAACATATTGTATAATTCAATTTATAAAAGTATCAAGTTATGCAAAACAATCTCAGATGAAAGAAGGACTGAGAGAAGATAAATTGTGTTCATCCTGATTTTAAGGGAAATGTAAGAGAAAACAATAGGTAAGAGGCACTTAAGAGATAAGAGGTTATCAATCTGCCTGAAGTATTGTAAGGATATTCTATAAGCCATATTTTGCTAGTGAATTTGGTGACAGAGAATTAAAATTTCCTTTATTATAGATGGCTTCTCTTACAGTTCCTGTGCCATGTGTTAAGGAGTACAAGGCAGGGTCTGACAGCTTAATTTCACAATTGGTCAAGTGCCACCCTCTCTTCTTTATCAACTCTTGCATACAGTGGTAGGTAAATAATGAAGACCATATTTACTAGCTGTGCCAAGTGAAACAGGATTTTGCTCAATAGACTATGTGCTCAGAGAGATATTAACTTTCTAGCCTTACAATTTGCAGTATATCCTTGTGATGAGCAGTTGAATTGCAGACAGTTTGGAGCTAGAGTCAACAAAATTTCTACCAGATAATAATATGGAATATGAGAGGAAATGTAATCAAAGATGCTAACAAAGTTGCTGAAATAAAACACTGGCAGGCTGATGTTGTCAATAACTGTGATGGAGAAGAGAATGAGTAGTTTGGAGAAAAAAATAAGTGTTCCTTTTCTACATGTTATGATTGGGATTTTAATTATCTAGCTAAGTGGAGGTAAGATATATGAGTCTGGAGTTCAAAAAAGAGGATTGAAACCTGGGGGATTTCACCATCAACAAGTTAAGAAGAAGATGAAAATTCAGGAAATGAGATTGAAAAAACTGAATAGTAAAAATAGGGAAGAAAAAATAAGATATGGTATCCTCAAAGTCACGTGAAGAAAGATTATCAAGGATCCAAGAATCATCAACTGTGTCTAATGCTTTGTGGAAGCAATACGGTTAAGACAGACAATTTGTCCTGAGAGCAAAATGGAGGCTATAGATCATCTTTTGAAAATAAGTTTCAATGGCCTGGCAAATGCAAATACCTGATTAGAGTGGAGTTTAAGAGAAAATAAGAAATGATATTTGCACAACAGTCTCAGCAACTTTTTTGGATAAACTATGATGCAAAGGGAAAAAAGATAGGAGAAATCAAGCCAGAGAAGTTTGTTGTTATTGTTCTTTAATATATTTCAGATAGGGTGAATAATAGTATATCCATAAACTAATGGGATGATTCAGTAGACAAGGAAAATTTGATGAAGATGGAAAAAATGAAGAAAAAACACCAAAGCATAGTGTTTCCATGGTAGCTCAGCTGGTTAAGAATCAGCCTGCAAAGCAGAAGACCCCAGTTAGATTCCTGGGTCAGGAAAATCAGCAGGAGAAGGGGATAGACTACCCACTCCAGTATTCTTGGGCTTCCCTGTTGGCTCAGACAATAAAGAATCCACCTGCAATGCAGGAGACCCCGGTTCAAACCCTGGGTTGGGAAGATCCCCTGGAGAAGGGAACAGCTACCCATTCCAGTACTCTGGCCTGGAGAATTCCATAGACTGTTAGTCCATGGGATCACAGAGAGTCAGATATGACTGAGTGACTTTTTATCTTTGAATAGATAAAAAGATAATGGATTAAAAGGGAGATTACTTTTAGATAAGAGATTGAATAAATTCATTTATGGAAACAGACATATCTAGGTATAGATTCTTGTAGCCAGGAAATAAGGTGGCAGAGTCAGTAAAAGTTCTCTTTTGATCATTAATCCTCAGCAAGTAGGAAGCAAAACCATCAGCTGAGAATGAGGGGATAATGAGGTGTCAGATTTGAGGGCAAACAGAGGTGTGAAACAGTCATTTTTGTGGAAAGCATATGAGAACATTAGTACTTCAGGAATGTACAGCATGATTGCCAGCTACCAAAGAGGCGCCTTTGAGGCTTGTGTTCATGAATTTAACTGAAGAGCGGTCCATATAGCTATGTGCTTTCTCTAACTCCATTTAACTGGATGAATGCAGAAACCCAGTAGAAGGAGTTGGATAAAGGGAGGAGGGAGGTGGGAGAGGGGTTCAGGAAGGGGAACTCATGTACACCCAGGGCGGATTCATGTCATTGTATGGCAAAACCAACCAATATAATATTGTAAAATAATTAGCCTCCAATAAAAATTAAAAAAAAAATTTTTTAAAAAGAAAATTTAAGCTAGGGGTAAGAAAAGGAAAGAGGAAATTGAAGAACTGTGAACGGGTGATAGAATCAATGCATTGGATATTCTTGTAGACTGAATGATTGCTGGGACAGAGAAAGTGAGTTCTGCATAGGAGGTGGTGATCTTAGAGAGAGCGGCAGGAATTCGTGATTATGGAGGGACTGAACTCACTGGAAAATAACAAGACTAGGGTAAAGACATGGCTGAAGTGAGATGGAAGACAGTCATTGGAAGAAAACAGTTCAAGACATAAATAAGCAAGCAGACTATATGTGAAAATCAGCAGGAATTGCAAGTAAAATCATGTTTAAAAGAGTGTGATTGAACTAGGACCCTGCTGGTAGGTAGATGACAATAATAAAGAAGTATAATTATTGGTAAAATCGTTTGACAGGACATGCAGTGTTTGTGTGTGCAAGGATGGCACTCTAGTGTCAAGACCTAAAATTCAGTGCCACTGGATTCCTTAGTCACACTATGGATGATCTGATAAGTCTGACAGTGGGTCTGGTTTGACAATCCTTTGAATATTTTATTGGCCATTTTTATTTCCCATGCCAGAACACAGAAGTAACTAACATAATGTTCCAATGTTATGTTGTACCTTATAAAAGATTACAAAGTTTAAAAACGTCCTACACTACACTGTAATAATTATTATATTCGTCTTCTGGTTCAACCCATTTTGGCTAACATTGGGGAGCTCATAATTGGCAGGGGAGGCTCCTATTCAGAGAATTGAGTATTCTAAGTTTTGTTGCTTATATTTGGGGTCTTATACAGAATTCCTGCTAAAATATAGGAAATACAAAGGAAAAAAGGAACTAATTGAGGAGGACAAATTTAGGCTAAAGAGGCAGATTATTTTCCTTTAATCACTTAGTTGTTAAGACTCCTTATGTCTCTGTCACACCTATTTTTTCAGAGAACCAATTTACTCTAACAGCTGAATTGTGACATAAATATGAATGAGTCTTAAACCAACATCTCAAGTGTTGGTCCAGAAACTCTAGCCCTATAATCTCTTGTTTTTCACAAGATTTTCACTCTCATGTATTAGTCACCTTCCTATTAATATAAAAAAGTCAAATTAATTACATCATTTCACTCCTTTCAAATCAGTCATCTATTCCCTGTAAACAGCTTATTTCTCTCAGTGGCACTCTCATACAATAACTCAGGCTGAGGATCTTATGATAACTTTCAGTTTTAAAAGCGTGATTATTTTAATGAAAAAGAGTTGGTAGGATAGTTAACTTTTATTTGTAGAAAAGTTAAACCTCCATTTTAATGAACTTTGAACATTCAGATAAATCATCTATTACATTAAAATTTAAGTACAGAAGGAGTACCTCATTTGAAGTGAAGAAATAACCCATTTGATACACTGCATTTTACAATGAATGCTATCTCTTGAAGGGCAGGGAGAAAATGGTATCACAGAACAAAACAGATACCCTGCTGAAAAGAATATCCAAATTCAGAAATGCCAGGCTACAGAGCAGTGAATACCCTGAAAAGACAATTACATATAATTTAGAGGTATTTTCTAGTTTGTTGTGTAGATCACACAATAACAGAAGCTTTGTGTGCATTTATAACTGCTTGGAGAATAGACTAGAGTAGAATGGTAATGTGTGTATATTATAACGAGCAATTCTTTTGATAAACCTGGGGAGGAAGATGGAGAATTAGAGAGGCAAATGAGAGGGCTTCTGTGTGCTGGGAATAGCAGATGAGCAGCGCCTCTATTGCCTCCATTTGGATAATGGGGCTATCTCTGACCGCTGTTATCTACTCTCCGGGCAGCTGGAGAGCAGGACAAAGGTAAAACTATTCTATTCCTGCATGACAGAAAAGTCTCTGTAAGCTCTTTCTCTAACAGCCATTGAGTCTTTCCAAATTGCAGTGAGAAACATCACTCATCTAGTACAAGCCTACTTGCCATACACAGTAGCTTTGAACAATTCCAAATATATTCTCCTGAAACACACCGACATGTGCTCACTTCTTCACAATGCTCTATCATTAAAGGAAAGTCATGGAAGATAAAATGCAGAATAGCTGGACCTATAATGTATAATAGCAGGCATCTCTATAATAGCCAAAGTGCTTCATGTATTAGAAGTCATTTTCTGTAAGAGCTCACAATGAAAAGGAAGGGAAATTATAACATGAAAATGAAGGTGCAAAGTGGGTGATGCTTTAAAGCAGCGATGTGCTGTTACATGTCATTGGTTGACCTCACCTGTTTCTTTTTCAGTGCAGAGTGAAATCTTAAAACATTTAATCAAAGTGACTGAAATGAATTCAAACTTTTTTCTTTTCTTTTATTTCCCTCTCCAGCCTATAATTCCTTCCCTCCACAATCATAGAGTACCATATTTGAGAAAAAGAGAAATACTAATTCCTGTCCCTTTATACATACATGTACATGTACACACACTTATGCATACGTTTATTTACATGCACATCGATACTTTACGTGCATTTTACATACACACAGAGAGATAATTTTGTGATTTTAGGAAAAAGAGTGCCACAATGTAAACTGATCTGAGTTAAAACAACTTGACATTAGATATTTTTATATTTTAATTAAAGGGAATAATAAAGGAGAAGCTATACTTATAGGGCAGTAAATTGAAAATGCTTTATAAATTTGAGGGTGAGTGAGCAAGCACACTTGGTACTACTTTTTTAGAGGAAGCAATGTGGCCCCAGGACCAATTCAGACTCTGTCATCTAAATAAGGCAACTGGTAGATGTGATGTCAATGAACTGTGTATGGAAGTTCACAAGATGCAAGGTTAGAAGATACAAATAGGAATCTATAAAGTTATCCTTCTCTATACTTTTTATTTCTGGCTTAAATATGTTACAATCACCTTGATTTTATTTCTATGTAGAAAATGCTGAGGATTATTATGGTTCCAACCAGAAAATATGGACTATTGAGACCAGGGTGGGTCCTATATATTTTGAATAACTATCTGTTTATATGGGCAACATCCTCCCCAAAGTAAATATTTAGCATTTTAAAGCAATCTAACTTTTATTTTATATTTATACTGTATCTATCTATTGCCTGTTGCTGATACTTTTTATATATCCTCTTCTGTGTTTCTTGATTTCATTCTTTATGGAATAGAAACAAATAATCATGTGATCAGTTGCTTTTGACATTGATCTTAATTTATATTCTCCTTAGTCAATCAAATTACTCCATGTCATGGATCCAGTGAGAACTGTGTCATAAAGCAAAGCAATGTGAGTGAAGCTTACAAATTTATTTCTCATCTGAAAACTTTGTGGTGTTTCTGAAATACAGCCTTTTAAAGTGTACAAGCTCTACATTAAGAGCAGGCAATTATTTGAAAATATATATTCTTTCAGAAATGGAAACTTACCTTACAGTTTTGCTGTTGCTTAAACTTGGTTAAATATTAAGAAGCCTCAGTTATTAGAGAAGAGTTATGTTGTGACCCAACTTCATCAATGAATGATTTAGTTACCAACAACAACAACAAAAAACAGTTTACCAGTGATTTTTAAGAAATCACTTTACCAAAAAAAAAAAAAAAATCAAATCACTAAATACTAACATACATAGTGGATCAGTGTCTAGTTGATACATGTTCATGTAATGAGCTCACAGAGTGGTTACAGAGTGGTTTCAGAGTGAAAACAAGGATCCATTAGGCTAGCTAAAGAGAATCTGTTGTTTAGTCATTGAGTTGTGTCCAATTCTTTGTGACCCCATGGACAGTAGCCCACCAGGCTCGTTTCTGTCCATGGAATTTCCCAGACAAGAGTACTGGGCTGCCAAAAGAGAATCTGTACTCTCTAACTTACTCAGTTTAACACCTTCACCCTGAAATCAGCTAGCCAATTCACAAACCTGGCACCATCAGTAATACTTATGACTCAGATTGCCTGTGCCTTCTCCCACTTATGGTACATATACTCAATACTATGCCCAAAATACTTAGAAATTACATCCTTATAAAAATTGATTAGTGACCTAGAGATGGTAGCGATCATGATCTTCTTATGACCCAAAGACCACCAGGGATTCTGACTTAACATTCATTCTTTCATTCATACACACTGATTATATTCTGGGAACTGAGTCAACAGGCCTCCAATTTCAAAAAGGGGTGACATATTCTAAAGCCAGTTTTATAATGCAGAGTATAAATACTTCAAGAGATATTCCTAATCAGTGAAAACCACCCTGGTATTCTCAGGAATATAACTTGATATTCAAGAAGGGACACTATCAAATGCTAAAAGAAGGGTTTGATTAGCCAGGTAGAAAAGCTGGATGAGGAATTAGGGAAGTGGACATTTCAAAAGGAGGGAACATTTTTATATGCATGTATACATATGTACAGGCATGAATGTAACATATATATATATATATATATATATATTTTTTTTTTTTTTTTTTTCCTATTCCACCAGGAGAAAGAACATGACTGGATCAGTCTAAAGGCTATTGATCACTTTCAAAACAACTCAGCAGCAGTTAGTAAACATAAGTGGGCAACACAATGAGGGTCAGATATTTACCTGTGTATGCAGTAGGGTTGTACCACTAGAAAGAAAACATATAGTGTGGTTTACGTACCTGCCCCTCTTCTTTCCAGAGAGACAGAAAAAGGGGAAGAGAGACTTTTACTTTGTAATATTAAGGTTCTCTACTCTGGAATGTGAGCAAACAATGTCTCTCCTGGAAGGAGGTCTCTAAATCTCTTGGAGCAATATCTCATCTCTAACTTTCAAGACATGGCTGCCATTCAGTCATCCTTTGTTTCCCAGTTATCTTTCCTCAGAAATCCTGAACTATGTAGAAATGTGAAAATATTTATGGAGAACTGTCTCCCAGCAGATGCCACCTGGGCAGACATGGATGCTTGAAGTGGTGTATTTAATGAACAGAGCATATTTAAATACTGACAAAAATGATCCACATGGGTATTACTCCACTGTGGAATAATATTCAAAAAGAAGAAAATTTTATTTGACTTCAAATTAGGGGATGTTTCCAATACTGCTGCAATATTTTTTATTCTTTAAAATGAGTCAACTGCTCTATATATTATAGACGTAATCATCTGAAATGATGCCTTCACCTTTGTGCACCTAATAATTTAAGTTTACTTTTTATTTAATGATAATAATTCTCTTACTATAAGAAGGTTTTAATGTGACATCATTTTAGTCAGTTAAAATTTGAGGAAGGGAGAAAGTCAGCCTGTGAACATTGGCTGCAGTAACTCTTTATCATTAAATTGATAAGAATTGTATTCATAAAGTTGTCAGGGTAAATGTGGGTACAAATTGTTATCCTGGACTCTTTGATGTTCTTAGATCTGACTTTCTTAGAAAAGAAGGATAAGATGTGAGCTATGTTACCAGAAGCATTTCCTAGACCCAAGCCATATGTTAAGAAGGAAGCGATGTTAGAGGTAGGAAGCAGGGCAAAATTATGATGCTAAAAACTGGTATATTCTGACCTGGGGCATTATGACAGATAAGGTTATATAAAGGAAGTCATATCTCTGGGCAACGAGGCAAAGAGTAAAAGCTTAATCTTTATAGCTCTCTCTCTCTCTCTTTTTTTTAACCCATTCTGAATTTTCTGTTCCTGATTCCATATGCTATTCCTATTTCCTTTATACTGAGATGCCTCCTATTCCTAACTAGTTGATCCAAAGGTAAATTAATGTTATATGAAAAAAGAGTAAAGGAAATAAGAATTCATTACTGTATACTTCTAATATGACAAGAAATATTCCATAGTAATCACTTATAGAAGTATACCCATGGCAAGTTAATGCTTCAGTAATTAGCTTTTGTCCTTTCATAGCGTTTTATTCAAAGAAAAATTATTTTTCTTTGAATTATTTTCCAATTTATATTTTGAAAAGACAAAAAGTATATTAGAAGATGAACAAATAAGGTTGATATCAGGTTACCTTTAATATTCACTAAATGGTGTTTGCAAATCTGTTAGTGGGAAGTCAGAATGGGATGAGGGCATAAAGTAGAAAACAGTGAGAAATATAGTGAATAATTAGCACAACTACAAATAAGACTAACATTATTGACCATAAAACTGGTCTTCATACAACTATTCCTGTTCCTTTTTGCAGGCATTTTTTGGTTTGTAGCATTTATCTGTAATGTAAGTTAGTTCAGTGGTTAAAAGGAATAAAGTATTATGGAAAGGAATGTCTATGAACTTGTGAAAAAGATATAGATCTTATATTTACGTAATTTATTTAACAGCGTCCTTATTCTCTCCAGGAATATAAGAAAAGTCACATAAATATGTAAATTATACAACTATTTTATAATTTATTTTTCCTTAACCCCTCAACCCAGTTAAGGGTTCTTTACATACGAGATCCTGGAGAAGGCAATGGCAAGCCACTCCAGTACTCTTGCCTAGAAAATTGCATGGACAGAGGAGCCTGGTGGGCTGCAGTCCATGGGGTTGCTACTAGTCGGACACGACTGAGCGACTTCACTTTCACTTTTCACTTTCACACATTGGAGAAGGAAATGGCAACCCACTCCAGTGTTCTTGCCTGGAGAATCCTAGGGACAGCGGAGCCTGGTGGGCTTATGTCTATGGGGTCACACAGAGTCGGACACGGCTGAAGTGACTTAGCAGCAGCAGCAGCACACACGAGATCCAACCAGTCCATTCTAAAGGAGATCAATCCTGGATGTTCATTGGAAGGACTGATGCTAAAGCTGAAACTGCAATACTTTGGCCACCTCATGCGACAAGTTGACTCACTGGAAAAGACTCTGATGCTGGGAAAGATTGGGGGCGGGAGGAAACGGGGACGACAGAAAATGAGATGGCTGGATGGCATCACCGACTTTGTGGACATGAGTTTGGGTGAACTCCGGGAGTTGGTGATGGACAGGGAGGCCTGGCGTGCTGTGATTCATGGGGTCGCAAAGAGTCAGACACGACTGAGTGACTGAACTGACTGACCGACTGACTCACACACTACTAAGAACTTGTTTCTACTTTCATTGCTCTTAAAAGCAGTGATACTTTATACATGTTAATAAATACAGTGAGTTAATAAGCACATGTCATTGTATCATATTAACTATTCACATTGTCTCTTTATAATTTTATATTGTCAATATTTCAAGAGTTTCTCATTTATTTTGTTAGTTTTCTTTTGGTGGATTTTTGCTGTCAAAGGTATTATGAGACAAAGTGAATTGTTATTTAATTCATCACTTGAAATGTTGTGGATATATAATTGACTATTGAAATTACACTGAGATAATAAGTAAACCCAAATAGATTTTTTCACTTCCTCTTAGATGAATAGGAAAGAAGACCTAAAAGCTAAGCATCTGTCAAGTTTGAATCAGCATCAGTTTATTCATGGTATTTTTTGCTGTTATCCTCTTGTTATTCTTCAACTTGAAGATCAATAATCAATAATTACCCAGTGCAGAGTGTGTGGAGTAACACTTGTGAGTATAAGCACACATCTCCCCTTGTCTGGGGATGTCTCACGGGTGTCCAAGAAGAAAGTGGGTACATCAATGCAGAACTCTCAATTTCAGCACTCACGACTCATCTTGCTCTCCTTTAACTAGAGAAAGAACTTTGTCCACCTTAACAGTAGGGTATTTTTTTTTTGCGTTAAAAGTAGCCATGGTGAGGAACATTCTCATTAGGTCTTTGTAGCCATCTTTAAAAAGAGTAGAGGAGGTGCTATTCCTTCTATTATTCTATCACCACTGATTTATAGACATATGTTAAATTTAATAATATAAAACTTTTAAATTATTAAATATTATTTTCAGAATTGACAAATGGATAGTTTGTTTAAAAATTAATTCTCAGCACCACTTGTTAAAGAGACTGTCTTTTCTCCATTTTATATTCTTGCCTCCTTTGTCAAAGATGAGGTGTCCATAGGTGTGTGGATTTATCTCTGGGCTTTCTATCTTGTAAAAGAATGAAACTAGAACACTTCCTAACACCATACACCAAAATAAACTCAAAATGGATTAGAGAGCTAAATGTAAGACCAGAAACTATAAAACTCCTACTATAAAACGTAGGCAAAACACTCTCCGACATAAATCACAGCAGGATCCTCCATGACCCACCTCCCAGAATATTGGAAATAAAAGCAAAAATAAACAAATGGGACCTAATTAAAATAAAAAGCTTCTGCACAGCAAAGGAAACTATAAGCAAGGTGAAAAGACAGCCTTCAGAATGGGAGAAAATAATAGCAAATGAAGCAACTGATAAAGGATTAATCTCCAAATTATACAAGCAGCTCCTGCAGCTCAATTCCAGAAAAATAAATGACCCAATCAAAAAATGGGCCAAAGAACTAAACAGACATTTTTCCAAAGAAGACATAAAGATGGCTAACAAACACATGAAAAAATGCTCAACATCCCTCATAATCAGAGAGATGCAAATCAAAACCACAATGAGATACCATTTCACACCAGTCAGAATGGCTGCTATCCGAAAGTCCACATGCAATAAATGCTGGAGAGGATGTGGAGAGAAAGGAACCCTCTTACACTGTTGGTGGGAATGCAAACTAGTACAGCCACTATGGAGAACAGTGTGGAGATTCCTCAAAAAACTGGAAATAGAACTGCCATATGATCCAGCAATCGCACTCCTGGGCATACACACCGAGGAAACCAGAATTGAAAGAGACACGTGTACTCCAATGTTCATTGCAGCACTGTTTATAATAGCCAGGACATGGAAGCAACCTAGATGTCCATCTGAAGACGAATGGATAAGAAAGCTTTGGTACATATACACAATGGAGTATTATTCAGCCATTAAAAAGAATGCATTTGAATCAGTTCTAATGAGGTGGATGAAACTGGAGCCTATTATACAGAGTGAAGTAAGCCAGAAAGGAAAACACCAATACAGTATACTAATGCATATATATGGAATTTAGAAAGATGCAAATAATAACCCTGTATACGAGACAGCAAAAGAGACACAGATGTATAGAACAGTCTTTGGGAGTCTATGGGAGAGGGTGAGGGTGGGATGATTTGGGAGAATGGCATTGAAACACGTATGTTGTCATATGTGAAACAAATCACTAGTTCAGGGTCAATGCATGTTATAGGATGCTCGGGGCTGGCATGCGGGGATGACCCAGAGGGAGGATAAAGGGAGGAGGGAGGTGGGAGGGGGGTTCAGGAGGGGGAACTTATGTAAACCCAGGGCAAATTCATGTCAATGTATGGCAAAACCAACCAATATAATATTGTAAAATAATTTGACTCCAATAAAAAATAATTACCAAAAAAAAAATTAATTCTATCATTTATCTTTTGGATAAACCAAACAGAATCATGCTGCTGCTGCTAAGTCGCTTCAGTTGTGTCCTACTCTGTGCTACCCCATAGACGGCAGCCCACGAGGCTCCCCCATCCCTGGGATTCTCCAGGCAAGAACACTGGAGTGGGTTGCCATTTCCTTCTCCAATGCACGAAAAGTGAAAAGTAAAAGTGAAGTTGCTCAGTCGTGTCTGACTCTTAGCGACCCCGTGGACTACAGCCCACCAGGCTCCTCCATCCATGGGATTTTCCAGGCAAGAGTACTGGAGTGGGTTGCCATTGCCTTCTCTGAAACAGAATCATATGAAGCTAATAAGAATTGTGTTGTATATAAAATGAAGATAAAAAGATACATTTAATTTTAAATATTTAAAGAATGTAGCTGATTATTACCCATTTGACTGCTAGCAGGTAAAAGTCAAAGTCCAAACCTATGTTTCAGATATGTCACTAAATGTTTTGTTTTCAACAGTATTTCATAAATATAAAAACACTTTTGGGATGAACTTTCTTTGCCCTAAACTTTTGTCCTCCCTGGTGTAAATATCCCCAAAAGAAGTCTATTTTTCTGAAGAACCAGGCTAATCTTAAGAAGTAAGGATGTGTGTATGAAGAAAATTATAATTTAATATGAAATGAAATGAAAGTCACTCAGTCGTGTCCGACTCTTTGCGACTCCATGGATAGTCCATGGAATTCTCCAGGCCAGAATACTGGAGTGGGTAGCCTTTCCCTTCGCCAGGGGATCTTCCCAACCCAGGGATCGAACCCAGGTCTCCCGCATTGCGGGCAGATTCTTTACCAGCTGAGCTACAAGGGAAGCCCTTGATATTAAATGCACATCATAATACTTATCTTCAACTGCCCACATTATATAAACACAATTCTTCAGTGGGAATCATGTAGATAGTGTGAGTTTATGTAAATATATATTTAATGGCTACTTTGTTTCAGGCTAGGTTTAAGGGATACAGCAGTAAACAAAACAAATGTTACTGTTAATGCTTTTGATGCTAATAGTAGAGAATAGAAACAACAGTGGCTTACACAGAACAATCTTCTTTTCAAAATACATCTATGAATCAGTTCAGTTCAGTTCAGTTCAGTCGCTCAATCGTGTCCGACTCTCCGCGACCCCATGAATCACTGCATGCCAGGCCTCCCTGTCCATCACCAACTCCCGGAGTTCACTCAAACTCATGTCCACAGAGTTGGTGATGCCATCCAGCCATCTCATTCTCGGTGGTCCCTTTCTCCTCTCACCCCCAACCTTTCCTAGAATCACAGTCTTTTCCAGTGAGTCAACTCGTCGCATGAGGTGGCCAAAGTATTGCAGTTTCAGCTTCAGCATCAGTCCTTCCAATGAACACCCAGGATCGATCTCCCTTAGAATGGACTGGTTGGATCTCCTTGCAGTCCAAGGGACTCTCAAGAGTCTTCTCCAACACCACAGTTCAAAAGCATCAATTCTTCGGCGATCAGCATTCTTCACAGTCCAGCTCTCACATCCATAAATGACTACGGGAAAAACCATAGCCTTGACTAGACGGACCTTTGTTGGCAAAGTAATGTCTCTGCTTTTTAATGTACTATCAAGGTTGGTCATAACTTTCCTTCCACGGAATAAGCGTCTTTTAATTTCATGGCTGCAATCAGCATCTGCAGTGATTTTGGAGCCCAAAAAATACATATTTTTTTCTCATTTTATAGATGCGAAACTGAACCTTAGAGAAATGCATTTGGTTCTACCTACTAGTAATAGTACTCTAAAAGTTTTGCGTGTTGATTTTTCTCACAGAATGAGAAGTTAGGAAGCACACAGTTCGGCGGTTCCTGCCCTTGCTTGAGGCAGCCCTCAAGGACTTCATCTCGTTTCTATCTCTGTTTGGCACTATCTCAGCATACAGTTTTGTGTTCATAGTTGGGAAAATTTGTCCCTCCCTTAGATATAAGACCAACAGTATAGGCAGGAGGATGAAAATGGAAACAGAAGCAGAGCCCCTATCAAGAGCTTAGACAGGACTTCCCTGGGGCTCAGCGGATGAGAATCTGCTTGCCAGTGCAAGGGACAAAGGTTCCATTTCACATACCACGGAGCAATTAAGCCCATGCACCACAACTACTGAGTCTGTGCTCTAGAGCCCATGCTCAGTAACAAGAGAAACCACCGCAATGAGAAGCCCATAAACTGCAATGAAGAGTAGCCCCTTCTTGCCACAACTAGAGAAAGCCTCCCACACAGCAATGAAGACCCGGTGCAGCAATAAATAAATAAACTATACATATATATAAAGAACAAACATTTTCCAGAAAGCATCTAGCTGACTTCTGCCTCTGAGCTCATTGATTATAAATGCATTACATACTCCTATCTGGAAAATCCCATGGACGGAGGAGCCTGGTGGGCTGCAGTCCATGGGGTCACTAAGAGTCGGATACAACTGAGTGACTTCACTTTCACTTTCATGCACTGGAGAAGGAAATGGTAACCCACTCCAGTGTTCTTGCCTGGACAATCCCACGGACTGGGGAGCCTGGTGGGCTGCCGTCGATGGGGTCGCAGTGTCAGACACGACTGAAGCGACTTAACAGCAGCAGCATCTGCAAGGGAGTCTGGGAAGTGGAGATTTGAGTACACTGATGCTTTGATTAAAATCAGCATTCTATTAGCAAAAAGTGGGGAATGATGTTTGGTAGGCAATAGCAGTATTTACAGTAATGCTTTGGGAGATTAAGAAGTATGCTTCTGGCACAAAACTGTAGAGCTTAAAAGTTGTCAACAGTCAAAGAGCCAAAAAATGTGTAGTCAAACTCAGTGTTCTACCAGGCTCCTCCATCCATGGGATTGTCCAGGCAAGAGTACTGGAGTGGGTTGCCACTGCCTTCTCCCAGTTGCTCTGCGGCATGTGAAATCTTCCCAGACCAGGGATCAAGGCCGCAGTCCATGGGGTCGCTAAGAGTCGGACACGACTGAGCGACTTCACATTCACTTTTCACTTTCATGCATCGGAGAAGGAAATGGCAACCCACTCCAGTGTTCTTGCCTGGAGAATCCCAGGGACGGAGGAACCTGGTGGGCTGCCATCAGTGGGGTTGCACAGAGTCGGACACGACTGAAGTGACTTAGTAGCAGCAGCAGCAGAGCAACTGAGCCCCTCCACTAGAGTCCTTGAGCCACAACTGTTGAGCCTATGTACTGCACCTTCTGAAGTCCGCACACCCTACAGTTTGCATGCTGGAAGTACTGAGCCTGTGTGCTGCAGCTCTGGAAGACCATGCACCTATAGTCTGTGCTCCACAACAAAAGAAGCCACTGCAATGAGAAACCCATGCACTGAAACTAGAGAGCAGCCATCGCTCTCTGCAACTAGGGAAAGCCCATGCATAGCAACAAAAGACCCAGTGGAACCAAAAATCAGTTAATAATTAAAAATAAAACAGATTCACAGACCTAGAGAATAGGCTTGCGGTTGCCATGTGGGAGGGTGTTTGGTGGGGAGGCTTGGATTGGGAAAAGAGTATCAAAAAGAGTATGAAAAAGAATGTGTATGTATAGTGTATGGCTATATATACACATGTATGTATAAATGAGTCACTTTGTTGTACAGTGGAAATTAACACATCATAAATCAACTGTACTTCAATAAAATAAATTAAAAAAAAAAAAAAAACAAACTCAGTGTTACAAGGAGTGATCCAGTTTCTCCACACCCTCACCAGAGTTTGGTGTTATTGCTTTTTTATTTTTATTTTATTTTAAGCATTCTGATGGGTTTGTACTAAGATCTCATTGTGCTTTAATAATAGCACATGATGTTGAACATCTTGTATGTGCTTATTTGCCATTCTTAATTCCTCTTTGTTAAAATATCTATTCTTGCCTTTTCTTCATTTTCTGATTAGATTGTTTCAGCATGTATTTTTTAAATGTATTTAAAGTCTTCAAGAAAATGCAGAGATATACTTCAGAGCCAAATACAAACAGTGAGGATTAGAAATGTATTCACTATTATCTCCCAATTTTAAATATATAATGTCTCAGTTTTAGTGACAGGATCAAAAATTTATGGTTTCAAGAACAGTCTTCAGTGCAAAAATCCTCCATACTTTCAATCTCATAAGTTCAAAATACCTTATAAATATACTGAGTAATGTTGGTATCCTTTGATCTGTAGTCCTCTTACTAGACATTCTGTTTGGCTGTTGTTTTTTTTTTTCCCCACTGAGTAATTTTATTTAATTTTTTGCAGCTTTCTTGGATTCTATAGTCCTTGATAGTTTCTATATTTGAAAATGATTGTTTGTATCCTTTTCTAGTTTATTGACATCTTGCCTGGGTACAATACAGTGAATCATACTTTTTTCTTTAGCATTTTATAGACTTCAACCTATTAACTTCAGATTGTTAATGTGTTTCTGAGGAAGTTGCAGGTTATCCTAATTTTTTTCTCCCTTGAATTTGTCAGCCTGTATACCCAAAGATTTTATATTTTTGAAGCTTATTCATCCAAATAGGTGAAAGGATCATTTGAATGCAATATTTTCCAGCAATATTTAAGATACTGTTTTATCTGCCATTTTGCCCTCTTGAATTTTGGGGAAATTATCTGCTATTTTAACTGGGGATTTAGTTTTACTTTCAGCTTGTTGGACCTTCTTCAGAGATTTAAAGAAACCTTTTGTAAATCTCTTTTGTACTTCATATTATCTTATTATTTTAAAAATTCTTTTACCACTGTGTTATGCTATTTGCCTCAAAACTTTCTTCATTTTAAGTAATTTGCTTGAGTTATGTCTGTTTACTTATTGTTTTTCATTCTCAGGTTTCTAGCTCTTTATTTCTTTATTTTTACATAGATTAAAAACATCCATGGACATCCATTTTTTGTCTCATATTCTTTCATTTAATTTTGAATTATTTTAATTGGAAACATTTTCATAAATTCTTTAAGAGTACTTAAAATTCTTGGAGATGCTTCTTATTTGAGCTGTATTTGCTTCCATAATACAATCATAACAAATAAACTTTTACTATTTTACATATTTTGTTACTTGTTCTCCCTTTTAGTATATTTGCAGAGATGCCATGTCACTTTTCCCCCATATTGCTCATGTATAAAGTGAACAACCTCTTCCAAAATTTTCTTTTTACTGACATCAGTTCAGTTGCTCAGTCATGTCCGACACTCTGCGACCCCATGAATCGCAGCATGCCAGGCCTCCCTGTCCATCACCAACTCCCGGTGTTTACCCAAACTCATGTGTATCGAGTCGATGATGCCATCCAGCCATCTCATCCTCTGTCGTCCCCTTCTCCTCCTGCCCCCAATCCCTCCCAGCATCAGGGTCTTTTCCAATGAGTCAACTCGTCGCATAAGGTGGCCAAAATATTGGAGTTTCAGCCCCAGCATCAGTCCTTCCAATGAACACCCAGGACTAATCTCCTTTAGGATGGACTGGTTGGATCTCCTTGCAGTCCAAGGGACTCTCAAGAGTCTTCTCCAGCACCACAGTTCAAAAGCATCAATTCTTCGGCGATCAGCTTTCTTCACAGTCCAACTCTCACATCCATACATGACCACGGGAAAAACCATAGCCTTGACCAGACGGACCTTGGTTGGCAAAGTAATGTCTCTGCTTTTTAATTTGCTATCTAGGTTGGTCATAACTTTCCTTCCAAGGAGTAAGTGTCTTTTAATTTCATGGCTACAATGACCATATGCAGTGATTTTGGAGTCCCCAAAAATAGTCTGACACCGTTTCCACTGTTTTCCCGTCTGTTTACCATGAAGTGATGGGACCAGATGCCATGATCTTTGTTTTCTGGATGTTGAGCTTCAAGCCAACTTTTGCACTCTCCTCTTTCACTTTCATCAAGAGGCTTTTTAGTTCCTCTTCACTTTCTGCCATAAGGGTGGTGTCATCTGCATATCTGAGGTTATTGATATTTCTCCCACCAATCTTGATTCCAGTTTGTGCTTCTTCCAGCCCAGCATTTCTCATGATGTACTCTGCATATAAGTTAAATAAGCTGGGTGACAATATACAACCTTGATGTACTCCTTTCCTGATTTGGAACCAGTGTGTTATTTATACTGCATGTATATTTTCACCGGCTTCCTAATTTTTCTTTATAAGTGATTTATTTACTCTTAGAGATTACAGTTTGAGCAAGGGTACCTGGGTCCTGAGACTATGAATATGGTAAGGAAGAAGACTCAACATGGTCTCTGTGCTTTCGTTCTCCTATACAGTAATTTTTTTTTTATGCCTAAGTTCATCTCATTCTCTATGCATGTCTCCTTCAACATGGAACATTCTTGGCTTTAAGACTTCCTAACAATCTCTGTAGCAACCTAGAACACACAGCTTGTACCCACAGGGCCCTATTTGTCTGACCCTATTCTTCTTTTCATGCTTCTCTTGTTTCTTTTCACCAGCAACTTCCACATACCAAAGCAGA
Source organism: Moschus berezovskii (assembly GCF_049115385.1). NCBI lineage: Eukaryota > Metazoa > Chordata > Mammalia > Artiodactyla > Moschidae > Moschus > Moschus berezovskii. The sequence goes on from NC_142480.1 coordinate 31,648,908, forward strand.
AGATAAATGTTAATGAAAGGTTATTTCTAACTTTATGTTAACACTTCAGGAAGGGTTAGCACACACATATAAATAACCTATTGCATGCACACCAGGGCTAATCAGAGTTTATTTTGAAACACAGAGACCAGAGCAGTTGCTGGTAAACAGTTTACTACTGTAGCTTGTACTCTGGAGACAGAAGGTCCAGATGCTTCTTTCTAAGTTGTCTCTAACTCTACTAATAGGCCTCCCTCAAGGATCAGGGAACCAATATAGGGATCCCATCAGTTACCAAGTATATCCCTTTGGCATTTATATTCTGGGGGTGAAAACACACAGAGAGAATGAACAAGTGGTCCCTCTGAACCAAACGTGAAGCAGACTAAGGTCAAGACTTTATATATCTCCTGACTTCTGTAAGTCCCTATTCTGAGTAACTGTGGTGATATTTATTTCTCCAAGGATTAGCATCAGTTTAGAGTGAGTATTTAATACAGTACAAAGATCTGGATATTTTCTAATTCTGGTGAGATTTACATGTCATTTTGGGGAAGGCTGAGGGAACAGTCAAAATTATACCTATATTTACATTCCTTCCTTATACACCCTGCTGCTGCTGCTGCTAAGTCACTTCAGTCGTGTCCAACTCTGTGCGACCCCATAGACTACTATATACAAAATAGGTAGAAAACAAGGGCCTAATGTATAGCACAGGGAACTATACTGAATATTTTGCAATAACCAAGAAGAGAAAATAATATGAAAAATAATACATATATATATATATATATACACACACACACATACATACACACGTGTGTGTTTGTGTGTCTGAATCACTGTGTTGTAAACCTGAAACTAGCACAGTGTTGTAAATCAACTATACTTCAGTCAAAAAAATTTTTTTTAAAGATCCCTTCCTTATAGGAACAAACCTGTCCTCATGTTTCAATCTGAAAATAATTTAGATTGAGAAATTGGATAAAAGATCAGGAATTCCCTTTCTGGCAACTAAGTCAGTTGTCTGTCCATCAAATGTAGAAGTTTTCTGCCTATGTGTGCTAAACTAAACTTTAGTGATCTGTCCGTCTATTTTATTTCTATGTACCTCTTGTCAATTAGTCTTCACTATAGATTCTTTTGGGTCAGAGTTTCTTAACCTCAGCACTATTGACATATAAGTCCAGATAACTCTTTGCTGTGTGTCAGGAGTCCTATACATTGTAACATACTGTAGTAATATCTTTGACCTCTGTTTACTACATGCCAATAGCACTCTTTACCATTTGATAACCAAAAATGTCTCCAGATAGTACCAAACATTCTTTGAGGACAAAAAACTCCAGATGAATACTACCACTTTAGGTTAAAACACTGATTAATGCCCCATTCTTTAAAGTATATCATCCCTGCCTCTAAGAATGAACAACCACCTACTTGGCCTCTATCATTATGGGATCAAATCATTTCCTCTGAAATATGGAAATCCAATTAAATTGCAGACTCTCCCACTGACATTTCTTGCCTAGAAGAATGTCATCAGCAAGAATTTTCAGTATGCTAGTGCTTTCTTTGCTGTTATATTTCTTAATAACTTGGTGAAGGTAGTTTACTTTGACCCATCTCTTATGGGAGAGGGTAGACTGTTTAGGATGTAACTATGTAAATTGCGATGGATATAGTCCAATACTCCCATTTTTCTGAGTCTTCCCTCATTCATCTACAGCCCACCAGTGAAGTCTTTATAGCCCAGCTTCTCTAATTGTTGCAGTCACTGAGGCCAGGATTCATTTAGATAGCCAAGTGAATCTAAAGGGTCAAAGGACAACATCCAACACAGCAATCAAAGGGGAGGTTATCTTGGATGGACCTGACCTAATCAGTCAACCCTTGAAAAGAGACACATAGCAACAGACACTTTCCTTGTGGTCTGGTAGAAAGCAGATGCCCACTTGTAAACTGCCTATGGAGCGGACAGGTAACGAGGACCTGAAAGTAGCCCGAGGGACTGAGAGCAATCCCTACCTATCAGTCATCAAGGAAACGGGGTTGAGTTTTACAACCACAAGGTACTGAATTCTGACAACAACCTCAACGAGTGTGGAAGAGAGATATGAGCTCTGGATAAGAATGCAGTCCTGCTAACACTTTACTTCAGCTTTGTGAGAAACCCTGAGCAAAGAACCCAGTTATTCTGTGCCCAGATTTCTAAGCTTCAGAAATTGGGAGATAATAAATGGGTCTTATTTCACACCCCCCACCTAAATACATACAAAGAATCATCTTGGATAAATTGTTAAAAATACAGATTCCTGAGCCATTTTTCTATAGATCTTATGTCCTCAGGGTTCCTGAGTTTGAGAGAGACCCAGGAAACTCTGGGCTTCCTTAGTGGCTCAGCAGTAAAGAACCTGCCTGCAATGCAGGAGACCCAGGTTTGATTCCCTGAGTCAGGAAGATCCCTTGGACGAGGGCATGGCAACCCACTTAGTACTCTTGCTTGGAGAATCCCATGGGCAGAGGAGCCTGGCAGGCTACAGTCCATAGGGTCACACAGAGTTGGACAGGACTGAAGCAACTAAGCAGCAGCAAGAAATTCTATATTTTAATAAACATACCACATGACTCTGATGCCCATGGTTGAGGAAGCACGTTTTCAAAAGCTTATTTTTTTTATCATTTTAATATTGTCTTATTTTCTCAAATATTATGCATGTGGTTCACATTAAGTTAGAGTCTTTGAAGTTTAGGAACTGGGACTCAATTAAAGACACATAAAGCTTCCCAGGTGGCCCTAGTGGTAAAAAACCCACTTGCCAATGCAGGAGACATAAGACTTGGGTTTGATTCCTGGGTCAGGAAGATCCCCCTGGAGTAGTAAACTGTCACCCACTCCAGCATTCTTGCCTGGAGAATCCCATGGATAGAAGAGTCTGGCAGGTTATAATCCATAGGGTCACAAAGAGTAGGACATGAGTGAAGCAACTTAGCATGCACGTGAAGTAAATACACATTATACATAAGAGGAAAGCAACACCTTTCTCTGGAATCTTATTCTCCATACTTTACAAGTTGCTACCAAGGCTGGATCATGAGGGACATAAATTATGAAATATTTTATCCTGTGTCATTTCTGAGTAATCCCTCATTCATATTGCATTCCCACTAGACCTCAAGCTTTCTGAGTCTGGAAAACTGGTGGGAAACAGAAGGAGGTGATCCCTGAGTATGTCCTGCATCTCAGGCCTTTGGTCTGATTTCTGAAGCTGAACTTCCAAATCTCACCTATTATTATTATTATCCCACAAATCTTCTTTTCCTTTCCCTTTTTTACCATTTTTTTAAAGGACTTTTCATCTATAGCTGTTATTTCTCATTGGCTTATTCTCTCCATGTTTATTATTTCAGGTTTCATGGAGAGATATCAATTGATAAGTTCTGTTTTTTCTTTCTTCCTGGAAACATCAGCTCATTGTTCTGCCTGTATGTCTTCTATTTTTGTGGCATGAGCCCAGGGATAATATAATAAAATCCAGTGGGGGCAAAACATTTGCAAAGGGGTCACACTTTCCAGAGGGGATGTGGATGGGGATCCTCACTCAGAAACCACCAGCATATCAAGCACTGTGACCTAAATTCTAATTTACTCATGAAATAAGAGGAAAGGAATATGCAATATTTGATCAGTTTTCCCCAGTTCCTCCTTGAAGCCAATGTTCAATGTCGGAAAAACATTCTGATCTAAATTTAAATAGAACAAGAGATCCTGTTAGTTACTGAAAGAGTCCAAAAATTTCCCACAATTTCAGGATCCAAAATCAGATAATTGTATGTGAATCTGGAATTGGGCAAGGGAAACAAGCTGAAAGCAAGTGTATGTACAATTACCAGGCATTTTTCTTTTCTGAGTGTGTGTGTTAGTCATTCATTCATGTCCGACTCTTTGGGACCCCATGGGTTATAACCTGCCAGGTTCCTTTGTCCACAGAATTCTCCAGGGAAGTATACTGGAGTGGGTTGCTATTTCTTCTTCCAGGGAATCTTCCTGACCCAAGGATCAAACCCGAGTCACTTGCATTATAGGCAGATTCTTTACAGGAAGCCATTTTTCTTTTCTACCCTGAGCTACTGGAAAGCGTTTTTCATTTTTATCTTATACCCAGTTAAAATTGGCAGATGAGAAGAATAAGTAGATTTCAGATGAATATTAAGGAAGATATCTTTAATTTTTCAGTAGAAGAAAGCAGGTGTAAGCTCACCAACATTATAGCTGTTTGTGGGGTGGGGGGAAGAAAAACAAAAACCAGAAGCAAAGAGAGATCAAATGTCTTATAATAATTTTTTTTCAGATAGGACTAACATGAAGAATTCTTTTATATTATGCTGATTAGAATATGAAACAAAAGTATATTTGAAATAATTGAGGATTAAGTTTTTAGAATAAGAGTTTGCCACATTCAGGAGATTCCATCCATTCATGATCAAATTCTGATCTTTCTAGTCAATGAAATTTTTGCACAAGCCTATAAGGATAGCATTTGTATGAAAACATTTAAAATCTTCAAAGACATTTTGTGGTCTATCTTGAGAAAAGAACAAATCAACATTTAAAATTGCAGAGGCATTCTCACTGATAACATTTCTCAGTTCAAATGGAAGAGAATTAATGAGTTTGACAAGCTCTTCCTCCATTGATAAGGGACAAGCAGGAGAAAGAGATTAGAGACAAAGTCAGAATATATCAAGTCTCCAAAGAGGAAATATTTTCATCTATAGATTAGATTATGACACTGATACGGTGTTACTCTAACACATGGGTTTGGCTGGTAGGCCAAGGGAATCTTTTGAGTCCAGGGCCTTTGGGAATGAAACGCAGGAAAGTGGCTATGACAACTATCTCTCCCTTTTGTAATCTGTTCTTTGTTATTGTGTTCAGATTGATAGTGTTCTTTCTGCCAGACCAGTGGCCTATGTCAACAGGCCAGGGAGATAACACTAAAGTGAGATTATGAAGACGGGCAAACAAATGTGCAGCAGATGAAAATGACAAGGCAGTGCTGATAACTGGCATAGTAAAATGAAATCCACTCCCAATGTCCCTTAACAATAAATGTAGTATCAAAACACTCTATTCCACAGGCATGTTGGTCAGAGTCGATGAGAAAAATCCAAAGCTCTGATAATCTTTCCACTAATAACAAATTCATAGGTGACCTTACAGCCCTAAATGAGGTTATCTCTTTTTCTCCATAAAAAAAGTTTCTTTTTTTCACTATATAATTTATATGAATGCCAATTAAGTGTTTTAGCAAAATAAATTTCAATTTTATAACGTGATGCATATGTTAATGCAAGAGAGTTACCTATTGATAAGGATTTTGCTGCAAATATTTAAGAAAGCCTTTCAAAATTCACACTTTCAGTTATATAATTTTCTCAATTTTAATCAAAATGGAAAACCACCCCATAGTTGTTAACTTATCACCTACCATATATAGAATACTGTGCTTGAGAATGTGAAGGTTTTAAAGGCAGGCTCAGGAAATTAATTCTTCCAGTATTTACAGGATTATTCAATTGTGTTAAAAATAAAAACTTCTTAGTGCACTTTAATATACCTGCACTTCAATATACCTTCAGATACACTTGTGTATCTGAAACAAATTGCCACCATGTATATAAATCACACAGCAGCAATTTGAGAAAATATCTGTATAGTCTAGGTTTAAAGACAGGCAATTGTGAAGAAAGTAAAGAGGAAAGGAAAATCTCCAATTTAATAATTTGTACTTATTTTTAATTGAATTTGAACGAATGATCTTATAGTACAAATCTAAATTTTTATTTGCTTATACAGAAGAGAGAAATTGATTCAATTTTAAAATAATTATGACAGAAAATATTATTCTTGTTTTGTTGTTGTTGTTAGTTGACCTCTTAGAATGTTCTATTATGGAAAATTTTACTTTAAAATTTCTTTAAATATCACATTTTATTAAGTGCGAAATTCTCTAAAATAGTGTGAGCTACTCTTGGTTGTAAAAAATGCTCCATGAAATGAGTTGTGCTCTAATTCTTCCTTCAGAAGGAGGAATTCTTCTTCTCCATTTCAAGTGTGCACAGAGTATACATATATTTTTTCTATTCTCTTGTTCTTTCCTCTTGTGCTATTTTCATTAATACTGCTAACATCAGAGAACGTTTGCTCACTTTTGTAGTTACACTGGGGAGTTTTGTCACTCCATATACATCTTGTTCTGGATTAGGAACATGGTTTGTGGGCAATGAAGGGTAGGAAGACAACCCACTATTTATTCTCTTTTCTCCAGCTACTTGAACTATTATACATGTACATGGGTCTCTGACTTAGAGATTTAAGAAAACCACATAATTAGAAGGACAGTTATTTTTTGACAAAGTGAAATCTAAAACAAAGAGTATTTTACGCTGAATTTGTAGCTGAAATCAATATGCAGAAAAGCTGAAGTGATTTGACATAATATTGTTTGAAAAATAAATGCAAACATCAAGAGTATTGGAAAGACAGAGCCTAAAATATTATCCAAGAAAATCTTCAAAAACTTTAGAACGAAATCTCTGTGGGCCTATATGAAAGAGCCTTGGAAATACCTCAGACTGCAAAAAGTATTCATTGCTGTACTGCCTTTATTTTATGACTATCTCATTCCCAAATTTCTGATTCTAACAAAGAATAATCTGATCCTGATTTTAATCACACCTCAGTCTCTGTGGGCTTGACATTTGAATTTTTTCTCATTATGATTTGAACCTAGTTTCATACTTCATTAACTTGAACCTTCAACCCTCCCAGCACAGCATGTGCCATTGTTTGAGCAACAGTTTCAAAGCTCACTGAGCAAAATCTGTTGACCACAACTCAAAATACATATATGAAGGGGACTTATAATATTTATTGCCAAGGGAACTAATGAGTAACTGTGTAACTTTTCCCATAAATATATAGCAAATGTGTTAAATGCGTCTTATCCTAGGTGCTAGGATCATAAAGATTGATATGTTTATCAGTTAAAATAATTTTGATTGAAAATAACCTCAGCAAACTGTGATATTTTTTAATAATAAGGGGAAATTGTTGGCTCACATAATATAAAGCCTGTATATAGAAATAACTGATGGGAGACTTGATCTAATGGCCCATCATGGACCATCTTTCTCTCTCTCTGTTCTTTGAAACCTTAGTATTAGATACTGTCATAGTTTGACTTCTTTGATAATTTCAAGACAGTTTCCAGTAGCTTTCAGGGGTAAATGTTTCCTTTTCCTGGCAGAAGAATGAAAAGCTTTTTAAGTCATCACTGCTAGTGAAAGTCCTGTGTCTGCTGATAGTGTCTTAGGTCATATTACTTTATGGGGATCACTAAACTACAATCTTTGCATAAAATTCAGCCAGTGATCTGTTTTTCTATGGGGAAATAAGAATGATTTTTACATTTTTAAATGGTTGTAAATAAAAATAAAAAAAGATTTGCAGCAGAGAGTTTTGTAGTCTGCAAAGCCTAAAGTATTTATTAAATGGCCCTTTTCAGAAAAGATTTGCTGACTGTTACCTTGAACAATCAAAGTGTTTAGATAATGTCGTGCAATGGCAAGCCACTCCAGTACTCTTGCCTAGAAAATCCCATGGATGGAGGAGCCTGGTGGGCTGCAGTCCGTGGGGTGGCTAAGGGTCGGACACGACTGAACGACTGCACTTTCACTTTTCACTTTCACACATTGGAGAAGGAAATGGCAACCCACTCCAGTGTTCTTGCCTGGAGAATCCCAGGGACAGGGGAGCCTGGTGGGCTTCCGTCTGTGGGGTCACACAGAGTCGGACACGACTGAAGTGACTTAGCAGCAGCAGCAGCAGTAGCAGTCATTGGCTTAAGGTTGGGGTCTTATGCAAATTCTTCAGTAACTAATGTTGCTCACAGGGATGATTTACACTGTTGGGGATTAGAAATCAATTCCATGAACTGGCCAAATTAGGGGGACAAGTACATTTCCAGGCTGAAGGCAAGCACATGGATGAGAGAGAGAAAATAAAAATTTGTCCACCGTGCCACCCTTCGAGGTCATGTAGTGGTCAAGACAAATACAACAAGTAAAATATGACTACAACATGCTACAAGTAAAAAACAAGAGGAATAGTTTTAAAATACAAAGGAAGTAAAACTCAATTTCATGCAGAGGACACAAGCAGATTTAATCTGGGGAGAGAGGCAGTTCAGAATGCAGCCTGAATAGATAAAGATAAGGAAAATTCAAACGAAATCTTAAGAGATAAGTAAGGCAGAAAATATTTGTTGTTTAGTTGCTAAGTTGTATCTGACTCTTTTGAGACCCCAAGGACTATAGTTCACCAGGGTCCTCTGTCCATGGGATTTCCCTGGCAAGAATATTGGAATGGGTTGACATTTCCTTATCCAGAGTATCTTCTGGAGTCAAGGATCAAACCCACATCTCTTGTGTCTCCTGCATTGGCAGGCATATTCTTTACCACTGAATCATCTGATAAGGCCTACATTTTATTGGAAGAAATGTCTTTTGATGTTCTTTGCCCACTTTTCCTTGGATTGGTTATCTTTGTTGTGGAGTTATAATTCTCTATATATTCAGGATATATCAATGTTTAGCATATGTATGATTAGGTAAGCATTTTCCCCCATTATATAGATGTAGGTGTTCCTACATGTTGTAGGGAATTTAGAAGGCCATGCATAAATCTGGGTGCATGCTCAGAAAAGACCTGTGAAACCTTATGTTTCCACCCTTATCCTGAAGAAACAGTGGATGACACCTTTACAGTATTGACAAAGGAAAATTGTTAAATAAGGATTTTATATCTGGCAAAATTACCCCCCAAAATTAAGGAAAAATTAAGTTCCTGCTTCCCTGGTGGTGCTGCATACTGAACTACCTCTCTCTGCAGATGAAGTCTGCTTGTCTCATCTGTATGAAATTTGTTCTTCCTTCATATAAATCTTGGGATTCCATATGACCTAATTAATGGACAGATCCATATTTAAGGATCTGTTCATGAAATTTAAAAAAAAATTTAATTACATGAACTATGAACTTTGAAGAATTATGTAGCTCTTTACTAATTTTATCCTGTAAAAGTCCTGCTGGAGGGCAGAAGGATTCAGAGAGAAACACAGGAAGCTTCCTACAAATCTTCAATAAGCTGTTTTCTATTTCTGTTATTTCCCAGTCAAGAAAAACTGCTGGAAATCTTCTGTGTTCTCATCCATGGGGTTTCCATATTGACCTATCATTCCATTTCTTAATTCCATTTATGCCTTCATGAGCCACACATTTCTTCCTCCACCTGGATGTGGCCAGAGACTTTTGATTTCTATGACCTCTCTGCCCCTATCAATTTAGGTCTACCAGAGATTTGATTAGAGACTGTTCTATTATGTTTTTATATTCTTCATAATGTGCTACTAAAGACACTGGGTCATTTAAATTTCCTTTCTGAAATTCTTAGAGTTGGAGAATGTAGTAAAACACTGAGTGCAAATATTTAGTATTAAAAATTATCACCTCAACATCATAGATTTGTGTTTCCTACAAGGTGAGGCTTATTCTGTAGCCACTGAGTTCTTTCCATTAGGGAAGGAATTACAGTACTTTAAGTTCCCTCAAGGGACTTGTGTATAATTTATTTATTTAGGTGTTTATCCCCAGTGGTACAGTGTGTAAAGGAGGAAAGTAAGAAAGAGAACAGAGAAAGACAATAAATATGTATTAATAATCAGATTGCTACTCAGAGTCACTGAGACAGAATCCTACCGGAAACTCTCAGATAAAATTTGTACTTCTTTGTAACTCTGTAGGTCTCATAATTTTCCTACAAAGCAAAGGGAGAGGACTCAAATAAATTAAATTAGTAATGAAAGAGGAGAAGGCACCATATAAATGCAAAGGACCATGAGACTACAAGCAACTGTATGCTAATAAAATGGACAACCTGGAAGAAATGGACAAACTCTTAGAAAGGTACAATCTCCCAAGTCTGAACCAGGAAGAAATAGAAAATATGAACAGATCAATCACAAGTTCTGAAATAGAAACTCTGATTAAAAGTCCTCTAACTAACAAAAGTCCAAGGCCGGACAGCTTCACAGGTAAATTCTATCAAACATTTAGAGAAGACTTAATACCCTAATCCAGGCAAGAATCCTGGAGTGGGTTGCCATTCCCTTCTCCAGGGGATCTTCCCAACCCAGGGTCTTCCACATTACATGCAGATTCTTTACTATCTGAGACAATGGGGAAACATGCTCCCCCAACACCCACCCTTCTGAAACTCTTCAAAAAAAAAAAAAAAAAAAAGAAAAAAAATGCAGAGAAAAGAGTATTCCAAAGCTCATTCTACAAGGCCACTATCACTGTGATACCAAAACCAGACAAAGATATCACAAAGAAAGAAAATTACAGGCCAACATCACTGGTGAACATGCAAATAAAAATCTTCAACAAAATACTAGCAATCTGAATCCAACAATAAATACGTTAAAAAGATCCAACAAAAGCCCATGAGTAAGTAGGTTTTATCCTAAGGATGCAAGGATTTTTCAACAGCTGCAAATCAATCAGTGTGAGACACTGTATCAACAAATTAAAGGAAAAAAAAAAACATGATCATCTCAATGTATGCAGTAGCACTATTTATAACAGCCAAGACATGGAAGCAATCTAAATGTCCATTAACAGAGGAATTTATAAAGAAGATGTGGTACACATATACAGTAGAATATTAGCCTTAAAAAAAGAGAATGAAATAAAGCTGCCTATAGCAACTGGTTCGATCTAGAGATTATCATACTAAGTGAAGTCAGATAAAGAAAGACAAATATCATATGATATCACTTTATATATGAAATCTAAAAAATGTTACACAAATGAACTTATTTGCAAAACAGAAACAGACTTAGAAAACAAACTTATGACTACCAAAGGGTAAAGGTGGTGAAGGAGAGATAAATTAGGAGATTGAGATTAACATATACATACTACTACACATAACATCAGCAAAGACCTAGTGTATAGCACAAGGGACTAAACTCAGTACTCTGTAATAACCTATATGGGAAAAGAATCTGAAAAAGAATGGATACACACACACACACATATATATGACAATTAACTTTGCTGTACAACTAAAACTAACACAATATTATAAATCTAGTATGCTGCTACAGCTAAGCTGCTTCTGTCGTGTCCAATTCTGTGCGATCGCACAGATGGCAGCCCACCAGGCTCCCCTGTCCCTGGGATGCTCCAAGCAAGAACACTGGAGTGGGTTGCCATTTCCTTATCCAATACATGAAAGTGAAAAGTGAAAGTGAAGTTGCTCAGTCATGTCTGACTCTTAACGACCCCATGGACTGCAGTCCACCAGGCTCCTCCATCCATGGGAGTTTCCAGGTAAGAGTACTGGAGTGGGGTGCCATTGCTTTCTCCGATAAATCTAGTATACTCCAATATAAAATTAAAACAAAACTGTGACACACACGCAATAGAATATTATTCAGCCATAAAAATTAAAGAAATCTGTCAATTGTGACAACATGGATAGACATAAAGGGTATTGCACTAAACAAAATAAGGCATACATAAAAAGACAAATACTGGATGATTTCACTTATATGTAGAATCTAGAAAACAAATTAAAAAAAATTGAAGCAGAATCATAGATACAGAGAACAAACAGGTGATACCAAAGTGGAGAGAGCTAGAGGAATGAAATACATTTTTTGGTAGATTAAATGGTACAAGGGTTTCCCTGGTGGCTCAGTGGTAAAGAATTCATCTGCCAATGCAGAAGACGTGGATTTGATCCCTGGGTGGAAGGATCCCTTAGAGAAGGAAATGGTAACCCACTGTAGTATTCTTGCCTGGGAAATCCCCATGGACAGAGGAGCCTGGAGGTCTAAAGTTCATGAGGTCTCAAAAGAGTCAGACATAGCTTAGTAACTAAACAACAAAGAGTTACAAACTTTCGGTTTCAAAATACATGGGTTAGGCGGTGATCCTAAGATGGTGGAGGAATAGGACAAGGAGACCACTTTCCTCCCCACAAATTCATCGAAAGATCATTTGAACGCTGAGAAAATTCCACAAAACAACTTCTGAATGCTGGGGGAGGACACCAGGCATCCAGAAAGGCAGCCCATTCTCTTCAAAAAGAGGTAGGACAAAATATAGAAGATAAAAAGATAGACAAAAGAGGTAGGGATGGAGATCCACCCCGGAAAGGGAGTCGTGAAGGAGAAGTTTCCAAACACCAGGAAACCCTCTCACCAGCTGGTCTGTGGTGAGCTTTGGTACTCAGTTCAGTTCAGTTCAGTCACTCAGTCATGTCCGACTCTTTGCGACCTCATGAATCCAGCACTCCAGGCCTCCCTGTCCATCACCAACTCCCGGAGTTCACTCAAACTCATGTCCATCGAGTAGGTGATGCCATCCAGCCATCTCATCCTCTGTCGTCCCCTTCTCAGAGGGCAACATAACTGGGAGGAAAAAAAGAAAAAGAAAAAAACCTCACAGATTATGCGCCTAACCGCAACTCCCAGCAGATAAGTAGGCCAGACACTCGCGTCTGCCACCAGCAAGCAGGGGCTGAACAGGGAGGTACAGGCTACACTGCTTAGGGTAAGGACTGGGCCTGAATTCCCTGAGGACAATCTGAGGGAGCTAACTTGAGACAACAACACAAACTGTGGGATAGCCAGAGAGAGAGAATAAAAAAAGAGAGAGAGAGAAAGAGAAAGAACTTTCCTGCAAAAAGCTCCAACCTAAGGCACTGCCGGACCCAGAATACCAGAGGAGAGCTAGTCGGCTGCACACTGGTCCATCCACTGCCGGAGGCAGAGAGTCAGGTGGGCAACAGTCAGAGCCAAAAGGCAAGGGGGAATCTTGGCCCCAGAGATGGTATCCTCTACCAAACTGCAAGCAGGCTCCCAGTGGCTAACCAAGTCTTCCTGGGATCCTGGACAGTTGATATCTGCCAGGAGGGCCACAGCCAGAGATCAGCTCCCCAGAAGAGACACATGGCACACGTGAAATGGCGCATCTGCTGCTCACCCAGGAAATCCAGTGGCTGGGATGGGGAGGTGATGAGACACACCATCCACCTGGGGAGGGTGCACTCGCCACGCACCTGGTCGCCTGAGCTGCTTGGGCCAGGGAAGGGAACAAAACTCAGGCTCAACAAAGTCTGTGCCTTTGTGGAGTACCTGAGAAACTGAATGTGAGCAGCTTAGACCTGGGAAGTGCACTCAACCCAGGGCCCACTTTAGACAGTTCCCCTGCAGAGCAACCTGGAGCCTGAGCAGTGCAGACCGGGAAAGCACACACGATATGAGCGGGGGCAAACCCAGTGTGGCCCAGACACTGTGAGCACTCCCCCCACACACCAGTGATATCTGTTTGCAGTGTTCCTCCCTCCCCACAGCACAATTGAACAAGCGAGCCTAAATAAGTGACTACCTTTGCCCCATGTGTCAAGGCTGAAAATGGACACTGAAAAGACTTGCAAACAGAAGAAGCCAAAATAAACAAAGAAGAGGGAACTGTTTTGGAAGTTACAGGTGTAACAGATTAAAACCCTGTAGTTAGCACCAAATACATTGGAAGGGGCCTATAGACCTTGAGAAGAAGTATAAGCTGGAACAAGGAACATTCTGAGACTGAACTGACCCACACTGCCCTCAACAGCTCCAGAGAAATTCCTGGATATATTTTATTATTATCATTTTTTAAATTTAAGTTCTTTATTACTTCATTAATTTTCATTTTTATAACCTACTATTGCCTTGCCAAAAAAAGACCCTATTTTTAAAGCAAATTTCACATATATTTTTTATAATTTTTGTGATTTGTTTCTTTAATATTGTATTTTTGAGAGTCTAACTTCCACACTAGATTTTTAATCTTTGATTTTTGGTATTTGTTATCAATTTTATACCTTTAAGAATCCAATCTTCAGTATACACTTTTACTTAGGAGTGTGAATACTGGCTTGATTACTCTCTCACCTTTTGACTCTCCTTTTTCTCACCCAGGTCACCTCTATCTCCTCCCTCCCCCTTCTCTTATCTGCCCAACTCTGTGAATCTCTTTGGGTATTCCTGACTGTGGAGAATACTTATGATTACTGGCTAGATCTGTCTCTTCTCCTTCTGGTCACCTCTCCTTCCTCCCTCTTTTCTTCTCTGTGTAACTCTGTGAATCTCTCTGGGTGTTCCAGAATGTGGAGAATACATAGGGAATTGATTATTGGCTAGATTGTTCACACCCCTTCTGATTCCCCCTCTTCTCCTCCTGGTCACCTCTATGTCCCTCCTCCCTCTTCTCTTCTCCATGTAACTGCGAACCTCTCTGGGTGCCCTTCACTGCAGAGACTCTTTCCTCCATTAACATAGATGTTTTATCATTGGTGCATATGGATGAAGAAGTCTTGAGGGTACTGTAAGAATAAGACTGAAAACCAGAGGCAGGAGGCTTAAACCCAAAATTTGAGAACACCAGAAAACTCCTGACTCCAGGGAACATTAATCGACAAGAGCTCATCCAAAAGACTCAATACCTACACTGAAACCAAACTCCACCCAAAAGCCAATAAGTTTCAGAGCAAGACATACCAAGCTAATTCTCCAACAATGTAGGAACATAACCCTAAGCGTTAAAATACAGGCAGGAAAAGTCACACCAAATCCATAGACACCTCAAGACTCACTACTGGACACTTCATTGCACTCCAGAGAGGAGAGATCCAGCTCCACCCACCAGAACACTGATGCAAGCTTCCCTAACCAGGAAACTTGACAAGCCACTCATCCAACCCCACCCACAGGAAGGAACCTCCACAATAAAGAGGAACCACAAACTTCCGACATACAGAAAAGCCACCCCAAACACAGCAATCTAAACAAGATGAAAAGGCAGAGAAATATCAGCAGGTAAGGATTTTGATAAATGCCCACAAAACCAAACAAAAGAGGAGGAGACAGGGAGTCTACATGAAAAAGAATTCAGAATAATGAAAGTAAAAATGATCCAAAATCTTGAAAAAAAAAAATGGAGTTACAGATGAACAGTCTGGAGACCAGGATTGAGAAGATGCAAGAAATGTTTAACAAGCACCTAGAAGAAATAAAGCTGTCTAAGGAGGCCTTACAAATAGCTGTGAAAAGAAGACAAGTGAAAAACAAATGAGAAAAGGAAAGATATAAGCATCTGAATGCAGAGTTCCAAAGAATAGCAAGGAGAGATAAGAAAGCCTTCCTCAGCGATCAATGAAAACAAATAGAGGAAAACAACAGAAGAGGAAAGACAAGAGATCTCTTCAAAAAAATTAGAGATACCAAGGGAATATTTCATGCAAAGATGGGCTCAATAAAGGACAGAAATGGTATGGACCTAAAAGAAGCAGAAGATATTAAGAAGAAGTGGCAAGAATACATGGACAACTGTACAAAAAAGAGCATCCTGACCCAGATAATCACGATGGTGTGACCACTCACCTAGAACCACACATCCTGGAATGTGAAGTCAAGTGGGCCTTAGAAAGCATCACTATGAACAAAGCTAGTGGAGGTGATGGAATTCCAGTTGAGCTATTTCAAATCCTGAAAGATGATGCTGTGAAAGTGCTGCACTCAATATGCCAGCAAATTTGGAGAACTCAGCAGTGGCCACAGCACTGGAAAAGGTCAGTCTTCATTCCAGTCCCAAAAAAAGGCAATACCAAAGAATACTCAAACTACCGCACAATTGCACTCATCTCACATGCTAGTAAAGTCATGCTCAAAATTCTCCAAGCCAGGCTTCAGCAATATGTGAACCATGAAATTCCAGATGTTCAAGCAGGTTTTAGAAAAGGCAGAGGCACCAGAGATCAAATTGCCAACATCCTCTGGATCATGGAGAAAGCGAGAGTGTTCCAGAAAAACATCTATTTCTGCTTCATTGACTATGCCAAAGCCTTTGACTGTGTGGATCACAATAAACTGGAAAACTCTGAAAGAGATGGGAATACAAGACCACCTGATCTGACTCTTGAGAAACCAATATGCAGGTCAGGAAGCAACAGTTAGAACTGGACATGAAACAACAGACTGGTTTCAAATAGGAAAAGGAGTACATCAAGGCTGTATATTGTCACCCTGCTTATTTAATTTATATGCAGAGTACATCATGAGAAACACTGGGCTGGAAGAAGCACAAGCTGGAATCAAGATTGCTGGGAGAAATATCGATAATCTCAGTATACAGATGACACCACTCTTATGGCAGAAAGTGAAGAGGAACTAAAAAGCCTCTTGATGAAAATGAAAGATAAGAGTGAAAAAGTTGGTTTGAAGCTCAACATTCAGAAAACTAATATCATGGCATCTCGTCCCATCACATCATGGGAAATAGGTGGGGAAACAGTGGAAACAGTGTCAGACTTTATTTTGGGGGGTTCCAAAATCACTGCAGATGGTGATTGCAGCCATGAAATTAGAAGACGCTTACTCCTTGGAAGGAAAGTTATGACCAACCTAGATAGCATATTAAAACAGAGACATTACTTTGCCAACCAAGGTCCATCTAGTCAAGGCTATGGTTTTTCCAGTGGTCATGTAAGGATGTGAGAGTTGGACTGTGAAGAAAGTTGATTGCCAAAGAATTGATGCTTTTGAACTGTGGTGCTGGAGAAGACTCTTGAGAGTCCCTTGGACTGCAAGGAGGTCCAACCAGTCCATCCTAAAGGAGATCAGTCTTGGGTGTTCATTGGAAGGACTGATGCTAAAGCTGAAACTCCAGTACTTTGGCTACCTCATGTGAAGAGTTGACTCATTGGAAAAGCCCGTGATGCTGGGAGGGATTGGGGGCAGGAGGAGAAGGGGACAACAGGGAGGCCTGGCGTGCTGTGACTCATGGGGTTGCAAAGAATCGGACACGATGGAGCCACTGAACTGAACTGAGAGAAATAAAAAAGTCAATCAATAATGCATAACGAAATAACTAAGATCAAAAACACTCTGGAGGGAACCAACAGTAGAATAACTGATGCAGAGGATAGGACAAGTGAGGTGGTATGATAAAATTGTGGAAATAAATGTAGCAGAGAGGAAAAAAGAATTAAAAGAAATGAGGACAACCTCAGAGACCTCTAGGACAATGTCAAATGCCCCAACATTCAAATCATAGGAGTCCTAGAAGAAGAAGACAAAAAGAAAGGCCATGAAAAAATACTTGAGGAGACAATAGTTGAAAACTTCCCTAAAATGGGGAAGGAAATAGCCACCCAAGCCCAAGAAATCCAGAGAGTCCAAAACAGGATAAACCCAAGTCAAAACACCCCAAGACACATTTTAATCATATTAACAAAGATCAAACACAAAGAACAAATATTAAAAGCAGCAAGAGAAAAACAACAAATAACATACAAGGGGATTCCCAGAAGGATAACAGCTGATCTTTCAATAGAAACTCTTCATGCCAGAAGGGAATGGCAGGACATACTTAAAGTGATGAAAAAGAAAAACCTAGAGCTCTTATTACTGTATTCAGCAAGAATCTCATTCAAATATGAAGGAGAAATCAAAAGCTTTACAGACACGCAAAAGCTGAGACCATTCAGCACCACCAAACCAGCTCTTTAACAAATGCTAAAGGATCTTTTCTAGACAGGAAACACAGAGAAGGTGTATAAACTCAAACCCAAAACAACAAAGTAAATGGCAACGGAATCATACTTATCAATAATTACCTTAAATGTAAATGGGTTGAATGCTCCAACCAATGACTGGCTGAATGGAAACAAAAATAAGACCCCTATAAATGCTGTCTACAAGAGACCTACATCAAAACAAGGGACACATACAGATTGAAAGTGAAGGGCTGGAAAAAGATATTTCATGCAAATGGAGACCAAAAGAAAACAGGAGAAGCAATACTCATATCAGATAAAATAGACTTTGAAATAAAGGCTGTGAAAAGAGACAACGAAGGACACTACATAATGATCAAAGGATCAATCCAAGAAGAAGATATAACAATTATAAATATATATGCACCCAACATAGGAGCACCACAATATGTAAATGATAGAAGTATGAAAGGGGACATTAACAGTAGCACAATAATAGTGGAGACGTTAATACCCCACTCACACCTATGGATAGATGAACTAAACAGAAAATTAGCAAGGAAACACAAACTTTAAGTGATACAATGGACCAGTTAGACCTAATAGATATCGATAGGGCATTTCACCCCAAAACAATGAATTTCACCTTTTTCTCAAGGGCACATGGAAACTTCTCCAGGATAGATCACATCCTGGGCCATAAATCTAGTATTGGTAAATTCAAAAAAATTGAAATCATTCCAGCATCTTTTCTGATCACAATGCAGTAAGATTAGATGTCAACTATGGGAAAAAATTTTTTTAAAAACTATGAAAATTAGAAACATTAGGAGGCTAAATGACATGCTCCTGAATAACCAACGAATCACAGAAGAAATCAAAAAAGAAATAAAAATATGCATAGAAATGAATGAAAATGAAAACACAGCCCACAACATATGGGATTCAGTAAAAGCAGTGCTAAGGGGAAGTTTCATAGTAATACAAACTTACCTCAAGAAACAAGAAAAAAATCAAAGAAATAACATAACTCTACACCCAAAGCAACTAAAAAAGAAGCAATGAAGTACCCCAGGGATAGTAGAAGGAAAGTAATAAAAATTAGGGCAGAAATAAACGCAAAAGAAGCAAAGGAGACCATAGCCAAAATCGACAAAGCTAAAAGTTGGTTCTTTGAGAAGATAAATGAAATAGACAAACTTTTAGCCACGTTCATGAAGAAAAAAAGGGAGGAGAATCAAATCAACAAAATTAGAAATGAAAATGGAGAAATCACAATGGACAACACAGAAATACAAAGGATCATAAGAGACTACTTTCAGCAATTATATGCCAATAAAATGGACAACTTGGAAGAAATGGACAAATTCTTAGAAAAGTATAACTTTCCAAAACTGAACGAGAAAGAAATAGAAAATCTTAACAGACCCATCACAAGCACGGAAATTGAAACTGTAATCAGAAATCTTCCAGCAAACAAAAGCCCAGGACCAGATGGCTTCACACTGAATTCTACCAAAAATTTAGAGAAGAGCGAACACCTATCCTACTCAAACTCTTCCAGAAAATTGCAGAGGAAGGTAAACTTCCTAACTCATTCTATGAGGTCACCATCACCCTAATACCAAAACCAAACAAAGATGCCACACACAAAAAAAGAAAACTACAGGCCAATATCACTGGTGAACATAGATGGAAAAATCCTTAACAGAATTCTAGCAAACAGAATCCAACGACATATTAAAAAGATCATACATCATGACCAAGTGGGCTTTATCCCAGGGATGCAAGGATCCTTCAATATTCACAAATCAATCAATGTGATACAGCACATTAACAAATTGAAAATTAAAAACCATATGATTATCTCAATAGATGCAGAGAAAGTCTTTGACAAAATTAAACATCCATTTATGATAAAAACCCTCCAGAAAGCAGGAATAGAAGGAACATAACTCAACATAATAAAAGCCATATATGATAAACCCACAGGAAACATTATCTTCAATGGTGAACAACAGAAATCATTTCCCCTAAAGTCAGGAACAAGACAAGGGTGCCCATTCTCACCACTACTATTCAACATAGTTTTGGAAGTTTTAGCCACAGCAATCAGAGAAGAAGAAGAAATAAAAAGAATCCAGATTGGAAAAGAAGAAGTAAAACTCTCACTGTTTGCAGATAACATGATCCTCTACATAGAATTCCCTAAAGACTCCACCAGAAAATTACTAATCAATGAATATAGTAAAGTTGCAGGATATAAAATCAACACACAGAAATCCCTTGCATTCCTATGCATTAACAATAAGAAAACAGAAAGAGAAATTAAGGAAACAATTCCATTCACCATTGCAAAGAAAAGAATAAAATACTTAGGAATAAATCTACCTAAAGAAACAAAAGACCTATTTATCAGTTCAGTTCAGTTCAGTTCAGTCGCTCAGTCGTGTCCGACTCTCTGCGACCCCATGAATCACAGCACGCCAGGCCTCCCTGTCCATCACCAACTCCCGGAGTACACTCAAACTCATGTCCACAGAGTCGGTGATGCCATCCAGCCATCTCATTCTCCGTCGTCCCCTTCTCCTCCTGCCCCCAACCTTTCCCAGCATCAGAGTCTTTTCCAGTGAGTCAACTCGTCGCATGAGGTGGCCAAAGTATTGCAGCTTCAGCTTTAGCATCAGTCCCTCCAATGAACACCCAGGATTGATCTCCTTTAGAATGGACTGGTTGGATCTCCTTGCAGTATAAGGGACTCTCAAGAGTCTTCTCCAACACCACAGTTCAAAAGCATCAATTCTTTGGCGATCAGCCTTCCTCACAGTCCAACTCTCACATCCATACATGACCACGGGAAAAACCATAGCCTTGACTAGACGGACCTTGGTTGGCAAAGTAATGTCTCTGCTTTTTAATATACTATCTAGGTTGGTCATAACTTTCCTTCCAAGGAGCAAGCGTCTTTTAATTTCATGGCTGCAATCAGCATCTGCAGTGATTTTGGAGCCCAAAAATATAAAGTCTGACACTGTTTCCACTGTTTTTCCATTTATTTCCCATGAAGCGATGGGACCAGATGCCATGATCTTTGTTTTCTGAATGTTGAGCTTCAAGCCAACCTTTTCACTCTCCTCTTTCACGTTCATCAAGAGGCTTTTGAGTTCCTCTTCACTTTCTGCCATAAGGGTAGTGTCACCTGCATATCTGAGGTTATTGATATTTCTCCCAGCAATCTTGATTCCAGCTTGTGCTTCTTCCAGCCCAGCGTTCCTCATGATGTACTCTGCATATACGTTAAATAAGCAAGGTGACAATATACAACCCTGACGTACACCTTTTCCTATTTGGAACCAGTCTGTTGTTCCATGTACAGTTCTGACTGTTGCTTCCTGACCTGCATACAGGTTTCTCAAGAGGCAGGTCAGGTGGTCTGGGATTCCCATCTCTTTCAGAATGTTCCACAGTTTATTGTGATCCACACAGTCAAAGGCTTTGGCATAGTCAATGAAGCAGAAATAGATGTTTTTCTGAAACTCTCTTGCTTTCTCCATGATCCAGCGGATGTTGGCAATTTGATCTCTGGTGCCTCTGCCTTTTCTAAAACCTGCTTTAACATCTGGGAGTTCACGGTTTACATATTGCTGAAGCCTGGCTTGGAGAATTTTGAGCATGACTTTACTAGCGTCTGAGATGAGTGCAACTGTGCGATAGTTTGAGCATTCTTTGGCATTGCCTTTCTTTGGGATTGGAATGAAGACTGACCTCTTCCAGTCCTGTGGCCAGCGCTGAGTTTTCCAAATCTGCTGGCATATTGAGTGCAGCACTTTCACAGCATCATCTTTCAAGACTTGAAATAGCTCAACTGGAATTCTATCACCTCCACTAGCTTTGTTCTTAGTGATGCTCTCTAAGGCCCACTTGACTTCACATTCCAAGATGTCTGGCTCTAGGTCAGTGATCACGTTATCGTGACTATCTTGGTCGTGAAGATCTTTTTTGTACAGTTCTTCTGTGTATTCCTGCCACCTCTTCTTAATATCTTCTGCTTCTGTTAGGTCCATACCATTTCTGTCCTTTATCGAGCCCATCTTTGCATGAAATGTTCCCTTGGAATCTCTAATTTTCTTGAAGAGGTCTCTTGTTTTTCCTATTCTGTTGTTTTCCTCTATTTCTTTGCATTGATCACTGAGGAAGTCTTTCTTATCTCTCCTTGCTATTCTTTGGAACTCTGCATTCAAATGCTTATATCTTTCCTTTTCTCCTTTGTTTTTTGCCTCTCTTCTTTTCATAGCTATTTGTAAGGCCTCCTCAGACAGCCATTTCTCTCTTCTGCATTTCTTTTCCTTGGGGATGGTCTTGGTCCCTGTCTCCTGCACAATGTCACGAACCTCCATCTAGAGTTCATCAGGCACTCTATCAATCAGGTCTAGTCCCTTAAACCTATTTCTCACTTCCACTGTATAATCATAAGGGATTTGATTGAGGTCATATCTGAATGGTCTAGTGGTTTTCCCTACTTTCTTCAATTTAAGTCTGAATTTTGCAATAAGGAGTTCATGATCTGAGCCATAGTCAGCTCCTGGTCTTGTTTTCGCTAACTGTATACAGCTTCTCCATCTTTGGTTGCAAAGAATATAATCAATCTGATTTCGGTGTTGACCATCTGGTGATGTCCATGTGTAGAGTCTTCTCTTGTGTTGTTGGAAGAGGGTGTTTGCTATGACCAGTGCATTCTCTTGACAAAACTCTATTAGCCTTTGCCCTGCTTCATTCCGTGGTCCAAGGCCAAATTTGCCAGTTACTCCAGGTGTTTCTTGACTTCTTACTTTTGCATTCCAGTCCCCTTTCATGAAAAGGACATCTTTTTTGGGTGTTAGTTCTAAAAGGTCTTGTAGGTCTTCATAGAACCGATTAACTTTGGCTTCTTCAGCATTACTGGTTGGGGCATAGGCCTGGATTACTCTAATATTGAGTGGTTTGCCTTGGAAACGAACAGAAATCATTCTGTCATTTTTAAGATTGCATCCAAGTACTGCATTTCGGACTCTTTTGTTGACCATGATGGCTACTCCATTTCTTCTAAGTGTTTCCTGCCCACAGTAGTAGATATAATGGCCATCCGAGTTAAATTCACCCATTCCAGTCCATTTTAATTCACTGATTCCTAGATGAAACACTGGTGAAAGAAATCAAAGAGGACACAAATAGATGGAGAAATATACCATGTTTATGGATCAGAAGAATCAATATAGTGAAAATGAGTGTAGTACTCAAAACAATCTATAGATTCAATGCAATACCTATCAAGCTACCAACGGTATTTTTCAGAGAACTAGAACAAATAATTTCACAATTTGTATGGAAATACAAAAAACCTTGAATAGCCAAAGCAATCTTGCGAAAGAAGAATGAAACTGGAGGAATCAACCTGCCTGAGTTCATACTATACTACAAAGTTCGGTCATCAAGACAGTATAGTACTGGCACAAAGACAGAAATATAGATCAATGGAACAAAATAGAAATCCCAGAGATAAATCCAGGCACCTATGGACCCTTATCTTTGACAAAGGAGGCAAGAATATACAATGGAGAAAGACAATTTCTTTAACAAGTGGTGCTGGGAAAACCGGTCAATCAGTTGTAAAAGAATGAAACTAGAACACTTTCTAACACCATACACAAAAATAAACTCAAAATGGATTAAAGATCTCAATGTATGACCAGAAACTATAAAACTCCTAGAGGAAAACATAGGCAAAACACTCTCTGACATAAATCACAGCAGGATTCTCTATGACCCACCTCCCAGAGTAATTGAAATAAAAAGAAAAATAAACAAATGGGACCTAATTAAACTTAAAAGCTTTTGCACAATGAAGGAAACTATAAGCAAGGTGAAAAGACAGTCTTCAGAAAGGGAGAAAATGATGGCAAATGAAGCAACTGACAAAGAATTAATCTCAAAAATATACAAGCAACTCCTACAGCTCAATTCCAGAAAAATAAACGACTCATTCAAAGAACTAAACAGACATTTCTCCAAAGAAGACAGACAGATGGCTAACAAACACCTGAAAAGATGCTCAACGTCACTCATTATCAGAGAAATGCAAATCAAAACTATAATGAGGTACCACATCACATCAGTCAGAATGGCTGCTAAAAGAGTCTAGAAACAACAAATTCTGGAAAGGTTGTGGAGAAAACCTCTCTTACACTGTTGGTGGGAATGCAAACTAGTACAGCCACTATGGAGAACAGTGTGGAGATTCCTTAAAAAACTGGAAATAGAACTGCCATATGACCCAGCAATCCCACTGCTGGGTATACACATTAAGGAAACCAGGATTGAAAGAGACCCCAGTGTTCATCGCAGCACTGTTTACAATAGCCAGGACATGGAAGCAACCTAGATGTGCATCAGTGGATGAATGGATAAGAAAGCTTTGGTACATAATCACAATGGAATATTACTCAGCCATTGAAAATAATGCATTTGAATCAGTTCTAATGAGGTGGATGAAACTGTAGCATATTATACAGAGTTTAGTAAGTCAGAAAGAAAAACACCAATACAGTATACCACCACATATATATGGATTTAGAAAGACGGTAATGATGACCCTATTATTTGAGAAAGCATAAGAGAGACTGATGTAAAGAACAGTCTTTTGGACTCTGTGGGAGAAGGTGAGGGTGGGATAATTTGAGAGAATAGCATTGAAACATGTATATTATCATATGTGAAACAGAAGTCCAGGTTTGATGCATGAGACAGGGTGCTCAGGGCTGGTGCACTGGGATGACCCTGAGGGATGGGATAGGGAGGGAGGTGAGATGGGGTTCAGGATGGGTGGCACATTTACACCCAACACTGATTCATGTCAATGTATGGCAAAAACCACTACAAATTGTAATTAACCTCCAATTAAAATAAATAATTAAAAAAAACAAAATATATGGATTACAGGTATGAAATGTACAGTGTGGGGAATGTAGTCAATAATTATGTTAAAAATTTGTATGGTGACAAATGAATACTAGACATCATTTTGAAACATATAGATATAACACATCATTGTGTTTTGTACCAGGAACTAACATAGTCATGTAGGTTAATTATACTCCAAAAACAAACAAACAAACTCATATAAAAATAGGTATTGGTAGTTACCAAAGATGAGTGCTAGGGAAAGGAGGAATTGGATGAAGGTAGTCAAAAGATACAAACTTCCAGTTATATTATAAATGAATATTAGTGATGTGATGTACAACGTAAGCATAATGAACTGTTCTGTATGCTAAATATGAGAAAGAGTAAATCCTAAGAGTTCTCATCATAAGGCAAACATTTCTTTTCAATTTATTTGATTTTGTATCATATGAGATGATGGAAGTTCTCTGAACTTATTGTGGTAATTATTTAACAATATATGTAAGTCAAACCATTAATCTATTCATCTTAAATTTATACAGTGCTGCATGTCAATTGTATCTCAATAAGACTGGAAGGAAAAAAAAAGTGATTTAGCTGGACCTCACAATTGATTACTTGTGAGATATAATAATATTATTAGATTAATTGAGATTGAAGCTTAATTTTTTTAAACCTAATTCAACAGGGAATAGTGGTACCAATTACTAACTAGCACATAAAAGTTCCTGGGATGAATCAGGTTTGGCTTGGATGGTGACTAGGAATCAAGAGTTCCATTGTATACATGCCAAACTTGAGATACCTATTATATGTCTACTATACATATTAATAAACCAGGTATATGTATGAAGCTACAGCTCATGGCCCATAAGAGTAGTTGATATGAAAAGTAGCAACAGATCTATTTGAGTTTCCTATACTTATTCTTTTAAACATACAGTGAGAAAATTATCTTAAAAGACAAGACTTGTGGCAAGAACGGCTTTTCTAAATGCCAATAATTTCCTTTGCACTCTTTTAGTCTAGTTTTAATCTGAGTACGAGGTAAGAGTTAAACTCACTCATGTTCGGTTTCCTGCCAGCTAGCCTCCCAGGGGGAAAAGAAGGTTGGCCTTCTGTAAAACTTAACAGAATGTGGTTATGACTCAGAACTTGGACCCCAGCTCCCTCACCATGTCAGGAATCAGCCCCCATCTCTCTTTCTTCAGCCAGCGTGCAAACAGTACACTGAAAGGCAGCTAAAGCAAAACTTTCCCATCTCTGCTTTCTTGTGTCCTGGAATTGTCAAGTTAAAAAGCCAGAGGCCTGGGTTTATTTTGCAGAGTCTGATGTCAGTCAGTATGTTAGGCATCTGTGTCGTGCCCTAGAATGAATGGCACTGGACATCTGCTAGGATCACTCTTTGGTTAACCCAAATAAAGCTTGTCCTACCAGGTTAGTGTCGTTCTGTCAGGTCATTTACTGCAAATTGTAGTGACATATAGGTAGAGAGATTATAGAATGTGAAGCAGGAAGCTTGTCCATGCAGCAGAAGGAGGGAATGACAATCCTTGGAAAGAGGAGGAGATCAGGTACAGGATAGAACACACCAGTATTTTCTGACTCTTGAGTAACGAATGAAGGCAGTGAGCAGTGGGAAGCAGGTTACCACTGATAAGTTCAAAGAATTTAGAGGAATATGGCTTGTTTTTCATTTCTTTGAAACCAGACTGGGAATAGCTTAAGTTCCCTTAAGGAATAAAACATATAACAGGACACCACCTCAGACAGAAGGTTGGAAATGAAACAATGGCAGAGGGAATGATAACAACTGCCAGGTTTCTCCTGGCTGGATTAGCCCCATGGAGTCCCCTAGGTTCCACACCAACCTAGTACATGTTGCACAAGGGGATTCAGATGTAAGTGGGCTATTCCCTTTTATGACTCCAATTCCATGAGGCCACCCAATGAAGATAACCTAAGCCAAAATTGTGGGATGCCTCAATTATTAGGAACAGAGAATATAAAGAGTTATAACTTGACAGGAGCCCTAATATTAGGGCTCCCAAAGAGTACCTAGCGTTTTAGTAATAAAGTCAATCACCAGTGTCAGATACCAGACCAGGTATGGTCAGCAGCAGCCAGTCAGTGGAATGCAGCTTACATGTTTCAGCAGCCACATACTTCTTGAGAACACAGAAAATGTTTCAGATAAAAGCAGGATGACCTCTCTCAAACAATGATTGCTGAGGTTCAGGAAAATACATCTGGATCTGTGTTCTTTCTGTATGAAAGCTGATGCATATGTTTTCACCTATTTCTGCATACAAACTTCAGTAGGGAAAGGTAGACAGAGAGGACAGGAACTGAAAAAACTACATATTTAACAATAACAAACTTAGTTAACTTGAAAGAGATTGTTTTAAAAGGAGGAGGCTGAGATATCTTTATGGCAAATTTAAGACCCATGCGACTCTTACTTCAATATCTAGTAATACAATAATTATATGAATAAAGGTAAAGGGCAGTTATAGAAAAAAGTACAACATGTATTTTCAAAGGCTCAGTTTTAGTGTATAAAATTCTGATCTCATTACCAGTTATTCCCACATGAACATTATTCAGATTCCCCTAAGATACCATGTCCTTTACAGTAAGCTCATGGTTACAGAGTAATCTTTTTTCTTCAAAAATGACTACAGAGCTTAAAGCTTTATTTATCTCCCCGGGAACGATGCCAGTTCATGAATTAGACCCATGAATTTCAAGCACTGTCCACTCTTTATGGACTTGAACTGATGGAGAGAGGCTGTGCCCTAAAGAAACAGAATTTTATTCAGGTTTGGGTCTATGAATAATGTTATGTAGACAAGTCTTTGTGAGGACCTGGTGGCTCAGTGGTAAAGAATCTGCCCTGCAACTCTGGAGACTTGGGTTTCATCCCTGGGTTGGGAAGATTCCCCTGGAGGAGGGCAGGGCAACCCATTCCAGTATTCCTTTTTTTTAGCATTGTTTTTATTTTAATTTATTTATTTTAGTTGGAGGCTAATTACTTTACA
Source organism: Moschus berezovskii (assembly GCF_049115385.1). NCBI lineage: Eukaryota > Metazoa > Chordata > Mammalia > Artiodactyla > Moschidae > Moschus > Moschus berezovskii. The sequence continues at coordinate 31,676,541 of NC_142480.1, forward strand.
ATATAGTAGTGGTTTTTGCTATACATTGATATGAATCAGCCATGGGTTTACATGTGTTCCCCATCCTGAACCCCCCTCTCACCTCCCTCCCTATCCATCCCTCTGGATCATTCCAGTGCACCAGCCCTGAGCACCTGTCTCATGCATCGAACCTGACTGGCAATCTGTTTCACGTATGATAATATACATGTTTCAACACTATTCTCTCAGATCATCCCACCCTCACCTTCCCCACAGAGTCCAAAAGTCTGTTCTATATGTCTGTGTCTCTTTTTCTGTCTTGCATATAGGGTCATCGTTACCATCTTTCTAAATTCCATATATATGCGTTAGTATACTGTATTGGTGTTTTTCTTTCTGGCTTACTTCACTCTGTATAATAGGCTCCAGTTTCATCCACCTCATTAGCACTGATTCAAATATATTCTTTTTAATTGCTGAGTAATACTCCATTGTGTATATGTACCACAGCTTTCTTATCCACTCAACTGCTGATGGACATCTAGGTTGCTTCCATGTCCTGGCTATTATAAACAGTGCTGAGATGAACACTGGGGTACACGTGTCTTTCAATTCTGGTTTCCTCGGTGTGTATGCCCAGGAGTGGGATTGCTCGGTCATTTGGCAGTTCTATTTCCAGTTTTTTAAGGAATTTCCACACTGTTCTCCATAGTAGCTGTACTAGCTTGCATTCCCAGCAACAGGGTAAGAGGGTTCCCTTTTCTCCACACCCTCTCCAGCATTTGTTGTTTGTTGACTTTTGGATAGCAGCCATTCTGACTAGCGTGAAATGGTACCTCATTGTGGTTTTGATTTGCATTTCTCTGATAATGAGTGATGTTGAGCATCTTTTCATGTGTTTGTTAGCTATCTGTGTGTCTTCTTTGGAGAAATGTCTGTTTAGTTCTTTGGCCTATTTTTTGATTGGGTCATTTATTTTTATGGAATTGAGCTGTAAGAGTTGCTTGTATATTTTTGAGATTAATTCTTTGTCAGTTGCTTCATTTGCTATTATTTTCTCCCATTCTGAAGGTCTTTTCACCTTGCTTATAGTTTCCTTCATGGTGCAAAAGCTTTTAAGTTTAATTAGGTCCCATTTTGTTTATTTTTGCTTTTATTTACAATATTCTGAGAAGTGGGTCATAAAGGATCCTGCTGTGATTTATGTCAGAGTTACTCCAGTATTCTTGCCTGAAGAATTCCATGGACAGAGGGGAGTCTGGTGGACTACAGTCCATGGAGTTGCAAAGAGTCAGACATGACTGAGCAATTAAGCATAGCACAGACAAATATGTAGCCCTCAGGTGACTAACGCAGGGCAATTTGCAGATCAGATTTGCTCAACAAATGCTTCTGGGAAGCCTACTATCTAATATATTTATTAGATTCGTGTGAAGATTCAACTATTTCTCACAAAATCTGGATTACTGACCTCTGGTTTTATTAGAAAATATGTCAAAACCAGACATGTACTCATCACAATAGCAAAATCTGTTTCACAGTATCTTCTACTTTAGCTATGACAAGAAATATTAAAGTCACTACTATCTCCCCCACTCCCTACCATATTAGACTCAGTCTTTGACTTATTTACATCATTGCCTGGCCCTTGTAGACATCTACATTCGTGGACTCTTGACAAGGACTTTCACTTATATGTTAGCGTATCTCTGGACAATTTTTAGTTAAGTCCTGGTGATAAATTAAAACCTGTGGCATGGTACTTTCCATTAATTTTTCAACTTTCTCGGAGAAATTTATTTTTTACCATATCCCATAGCTTCACTTATCACAGGTTCCATAGTACCTGCTGGATACTCAAGAGTACTTTGTCTTGGGTAGAGAATTATTTAGCATTCCTGACATATTTTGAGACTGTGACAGAGGACTTTATTATCATAAAAAGCTGTACTTTTTTCCCTGATAAAATTTGTCATTTGAGGTGTGGGTATGGGTAAAAAAAAAACAGCTTCTGTTTCATAATTTCACAAGTGAGATTTTTATACTTACTAAACATAATAGATTTTCATAACATCAACTTAACCTGATCTTTGAACTAAAACATCCTATACTAGACCACAATATTACCAAAATGAATGTGTATCTTATTCAATCCACACTTTTTTTTTCACTTTGAGTTAGGAAGGCACAGTCAAAAACACTTTTAAGTCTAAGGTTAAACATTTAATCTACAAAATTTTTGAGCATTATTATAAGATATTAAATTTAGACATTAGCCCCCCCAGACATAACTAGTAAATTATAGGGTCCTTTTGCTAACTTAGAGATATATCCAAATGGTACACTTATCAGACTGAAATGTAGCTTGAAGGTTAATATAGATATTAATAGGCTTCTTTAAGTGTACAGGGTCCAGTTAACTTGTATGCTAAGTGCCCTAGAAAAAACTTTCCTGGATATTGTATACAAACTTAGCTTTGCCTCCCAATGTCAACATTTATGGCAGCTACTTATCTATTTCACTCTTGATCAACCATGAAATTTCTCACCACTTCCAGGCACTTCTTAATTTTATCTCTTTCATTCTTCATGTCATGCTGTATCTTTCCAGGTCCTCATCTCCTTGCTATCAGCTTTACCAGACCACTGTAGTATGACAGAAGAGTGTGTTGTGTTCTGTATCACTAGGTCTTATATTTCTATAATTGGTACTTGACTTAAGGGCAAAAATTCTGGGGTTACTGAAGTTGACAATGAGAATAAAACTGCAAGGACTATTAAATAGAAAAAAGATACATATAGTAAGTAGGTGGTAGCCAACACACGACAAGTTATGAGAGAAGAAAATTATTAAAAAGAAAATGGCACTAATTGATAAAGAGAAAAAAGTAAACCATAAAGGCAGAGAATAAAGATCAATATAGGTAATTATAGAAGACATATGAGGCATTGTTTTACCTTCTGTAAATTTTTCTGTATTTTTGAGCTTGCAGCTATATGTCTCATTCCATTTGTACATAAAGAATATTTTGAGATACTGGTAATTTTTCTCTGTTTCCCTTTCCCTTAACTCTGCTCAGTCAAATATATAGCTTTGTGCACAGTATTTCAAGAGAAGTATGGATCTTGATAGGGAAGAAGGAAGTAACAGCTTCAAAATATATGTGTTTCTTTGGTTTTGCTTTTAGTTATCTATGTATGAGGAGAACTTTGAGAATTTGTTGGAGGAGTTAAGGGAAAAGGAATGTCTGGGCATGAGTGAAGTATCTTGGCCACAAAAGAGAAATTATATGTATTTACTGAAACAAGTAAGATAAATTTTTCTTGCCCATTACTTCAGGTCATACACGGAGAGAGAGACAGAAAGAGAAAGAGTAACATACACACAAGCACACAGAGAGAGAGAGGGAGAAAAGGTTAAGTCTTCTCCTTGGTTTGTTGATGGCTATCTTCAATCTGTGCCTATGTCCTCATACAGGGACACTGGTCATAGTGGATCAGGGCCCACCTATATGACCTTATGTTACTTTAACCACCTCTTTAAAGGCCCTGACTCCATATACAGATACTGGTGGTTAGACTCTCAACATATGAATTGGAGGAAAGAAATAATTCAGCCCCCCTAAAAGAGAGTGTTACGGAGCTGAAGAGTAGAAGAGCATACATACTGAAAACAGTCAGTGCCACCAGCAAATATACTGAGCAATGACCAGAGAGGATATGACTACAGGGTATGTCTTGGTAGAGAAGCCCACAGGTACAAAAAAAAAAAATACCATTTGCCATAAGAGTGACTGGCAATCAGCAGAAAGCAAGATCTGAAGGGATCTAAGCACCTGTGACAGTGGGTGTCCCTGTACTAACTAGATGAGCGATAACCAAGGGCCCAATCATTTCCCTATCTCCAACCTCTTGATAGTATGAGCACTCTGGACTATTACACAAACTTGGAAAAGCAGAAATGATGTTATAATCATGACATATTTAAAATAAGTTATAATTCTCCTAAGTGAAGCCCAAAATTAAAGCCGTTTTTAGAAAATAAAGACAGTTATACTTCTTTTAGATTAAATTTAGGGACTGATATCCAAACTTACTGCTCTAATAGATTTCTTCAATATTTGGAAGTAACTTGGGTAGGCTTCTATCTCTAACTAAAACAAACTGAAACTTACAAAGTTGCTAACTATTGATGTATTTACTATAAGGTGGTAAAGTAGACAATCAGGAACTATTTCTCTCAGTCCTGTGCTGATCTAGGTGGTGCAGTAACTAGTAATTAAATTGTCTCCACCTATAGTATAAAGGATCTCGTGTGCACTGAGTGTAAGTTTCTGGAGGATCTTGCAACTAATGTTTTAGAGAAGTTTCAAGAGAATAAGGCATGCTCTGGTGAGAAGGGATAACTGCAGACCATGTTGTCTGCTGGAAGCAGATAAGAAAAGGCAGATATAGCTTCTACCTCTGTTTCTGGAAACATTTCCTGCTTGTAGGCATATTCTAAAACCATTAAAAACTCGGGCCAAAACCAAACTATGCACATTATTGAATTCAAACTTATTTCAACTGCTGCTGTAATGGTTAAAGTTGAATCCTTGGTTTATTGAAGGCTAGGCTTTTAGTAAAGAGGTTCATAAAAGGGGTTACACACACCCCTCCCTCCCCACTGCCCAGCCAAACTTCAGCCTTTTTGAGACCATCCTATCCTAATCTATACCCATGGTGCTAATGAAGAGGAGTACAGTGAATGAAAACCTATTTTACCCTTCAATAGAGCAACCAAACCATCCCTGATTAAATGGTAAGTATCTCCAAATTTCTTGCTTTTGATTAGAATAAAATGAATGTCTAGGAACAATAGTCAATATAAAGAAAGGCTTTCTGATGCTGTTTATCCAAGTCCTACCCTTGTTAAGAACATTGATTATTCATTACTATTAAAAAGATGAAGTTTTGAGGTTTGGGTTGTTCCTTAGCAACATAGAACTGCCAATTTAACACTCCTGGCCCCTGTGTAGCAGTTATGTGTCACTGGTCAATGAACATGGTTATGTGATACATAGTCTAATACACCAAAAGACTGACTCAGATAGTCACCCGAGTCTTTATAAAATCTTAGATGTTCAACAAATTTTTGACCAAGATTCAATAGATGTTATCAATAGTCAAAGATCACTGCTGGTTGTAGAGCCCCTGTGTGGGTAAATCAATCCCCTAAGAAGGTGGAATATGGGAAAATTTGTACCATGGACCAAAGTGCAGACTCCACTGTCACTGAAATGAGACAATGATCTGAAGCTCATGGAGTCACACGTTTTCTACAGTGTCTTAGCACTCAACAGGGTTGACATTTATTAATATTAAATAATAATATTAAATGGGTTTTTATATTGCCAGGCAAATTGTCCTTTGGGACAGAAAGTCAGGTGACTTTCCTTATATACATTCTAAATGGCCTTGTGCTTTCTGTTTAAAAGGTATATTATTTAATAGCAGTGATTTAGACCTGGTGAATAGAATATTCAGAAAGGTTGTGACATAAGAAGAAATATGGACAGACTCTGAAGAGTGTGGACCCAGAGACCGACAGTTAATACTCATGAAGCCTCTAATATTGTCACAGCACTAGCCTTGGACTATTTCTTTCTGGAGAAGAAAGGGCATTTCAGGGGCAGGTAGATCTGTTGAGCAGGGATCTATAAGAGTTTATCTTTGTGAGATGGATAATGAATGTATATGGACACAGGGGAATATTTAGAAAAACCAATGGATGCCTATCTGGCTCATGCCATCTTCAAAGAGAATCTTCATCTGCCTGCTTCCCTTATGCCTAAGCAAACATATTCTTCACCATGTAACTGAGTCTCCCCTAGGCCATAGCTGATCTGATTTAAGAGTTAGGTACGCGAACTAAGAAGACTTCATCTGTATGTTGCCTTGTGACCTCCTTGAGTAAAATATGCAAAGGTGAAGTGGGTCAACCAGATTCTTTCTTTAGATTTTGGATCTGAAGTATTGATATCAAGAACTTGTCAGTAGCAGAGTGACTAGAAGCAGAAAGATTTTGATGTAGAAAAGCTGTCAGAGAAAGGGCTGGATGCAAATGTTCAAAGCTATGTGGAGCCAAATACAAAGGAGCAGAACTCCAAGTATAGTTACACAGAGATAGCCAACTGGTGAAGAGAGAGTAGAAAGAAGACACACGAAAGCAGAGACATTAGAGGGATGGGACCACACAACTGCTGAGGGAACCAGAGCTTTCCAGTGCCATTTCTGGTTGACATGTTTTCCTTAAAATAATTTTATTTCTCCCCCACCTCCATCCATCTTTCTTGAGATAGTTTTTTTTTTTTCCTTTCTTATGACCTACTTTAAAAATTAAAGCTAACTGGTTAATAATCTGTTTTTTCTTACGTAGTCACATATAGTAAATGTGCCTTCATGTCAGTATATATCAATTTCAGTTCAGTTCAGTCACTCAGTCCTATCTGACTCTTTGCAACCCCATGGACTACAGTATGCCAGACCTCCCTGTCCATCACCAACTCCCAGAGTCCACTCAAACTCACGTCCCTTACTCAGTGATGCCATCCAACCATCTCATCTTCTGTCGTCCCATTCTCCTCCCCCTGCCTTCAATCTTTCCCAGCATCAGGGTCTTTTCCAGTGAGTCAGCTTTTTGCATCAGGTGGCCAAAGTATTGGAGTTTCAGCTTCAACATCAGTCCTTCCAATGAAAATTCAGGACTGATTTCCTTTAGTATTGGCTGGTTAGATCTTGCAGTCCAAGAGACTCTCAAGAGTCTTTTCCAACACCACAGTTCAAAAGCATCAATTCTTCAGTGCTCATCGTTCTTAATACACGTTAAATAGTTGCTTCTCACCCAATTTTTATGTTGAAATGTTTCTGTCGAATTTAAATTTGTGTAGCTGACAGAGAAGTACCTATATCCAATGGTATAATTGGACACTCTGGATTGAAATATAATATTTAAAGAAGGCTGAGGGCCAAAGAATTAATGCTTTTGAACTGTGGTGTTGGAGAAGACTCTGGAGAGTCACTTGGACTGCAAGGAGATCAAGCCTGTCGATCCTAAAGGAAATAAACCCTGAATATTCATTGTAAGGACTGATGCTGAAGCTGAAGCTCCAACACTCTGGCCATCTGATGTAAAGAACCAACTCATTATAAAAGACCCTGCAGGGAAAGATTGAGGGCAGGAGAAGAAGCAGGTGACAGAGGATGAGATGGTTGGATGGCATCATCGACTCAATGGACAAAGAGTTTGAGCAAACTCAGGGAGATAGTGAAGGACAGGGAAGCCTGGTGTGCTGCAGTCCATGGGGTCGCAAAGAGTCAGACATGACTGAGTAGCTGAACAAGAACAACTTTTAAAGAGAAACAACAGATGAGGGTTCAACAATTAAATGGAATGGATCATAGGAGAGAATATCTGGAAATGTACTTACATAGTCATGTCTTTATAGAACACTATACAGAAACGTTGCAATAAATCAAGATTTTTTTTTTTTTCTTAAAGAAGAAAATGTAATTCTGTACTTATCACTATGACTTAGTGAGACAGAACCACGGGTCAAATTGCATGAATTGGGGGATAGCATGTCCCAATAAAACATGTTAATCAGAAAGGCTGAGAGTGCTATGTTGTATAGTTGGATTTAATATTTGGTGGAAATGCTTATGTTAGAATAAAATTTAAAAAAAGAGTAAGGTAGTTTGATGATACGTATGTATGATTACTCCCTAATCAATATAACAAAATCTCAAAAGAAAATATATAGACATTCTATTAATGCTAAACTTATAAATATTATAAAAATTATTATTTTGGCAAACCCAAAACAGAAGTACATACATATTTAACATGTGCTTGATGGCAAGAAAAGTTGCCAATCTAATTTTTTTTAATATAATTAGGAAAAACTTCTTGGTAAACTAGAAAATAGAATACTGTTAATAAAACAATTATGACATTTTAATACACACCTCGTATGACGAGTTGACTCACTGGAAAAGAGTCTGATGCTAGGGAAGGTTGGAGGCGGGAGGAGAGGGGGACGACCGAGAATGAGATGGCTGGATGGCATCACCGACTCTGTGGACATGAGTTTGAGTGAACTCCGGGAGTTGGTGATGGACAGGGAGGCCTGGCGTGCTGTGATTCATGGGGTCGCGGAGAGTCAGACGCGACTGAGCGACTGAACTGAACTGAAGATTCAGTCTTATGCAATAAAATGTATCATTTTATTAATAGCACTTACAATAAAGTTCAGTTCAGTTCAGTTCAGTTCAGTCGCTCAGTCGTGCCCGACTCTCCGCGACCCCATGAATCACAGCACGCCAGGCCTCCCTGTCCATCACCAACTCCCGGAGTTCACTCAAACTCATGTCCACAGAGTCGGTGATGCCATCCAGCCATCTCATTCTCGGTCGTCCCCTTCTCCTCCCGCCTCCAACCTTTCCCAGCATCAGAGTCTTTTCCAGTGAGTCAACTCGTCGCATGAGGTGGCCAAAGTATTGCAGCTTCAGCTTCAGCATCAGTCCTTCCAATGAACACCCAGGACTGATCTCCTTTAGAATGGACTGGTTGGATCTCACTATCAGATACTTAGTATTATCTCATTTAATGCTCACAACAGCAATAGGAAGTATAGCAATCAACACCTTCATTTTATAAATATGAAAGCAAGAGACACCCACATGAAATAATTTTCCTGAAGTCACTGTTAGTTAAGAGAAGAATCAACATCTTTCACACTCATGCTCAAGTTATTGATCATATCTCTCTTAAGTCTCTCCATGCTTATCACAACCTGAAGTTGGCAATATCAATGAAATGCTAAAATACTGCATTATATAATCAAGTGGTCTTGAAAGGTTGCAATTAAGGATCTTAAGGGATAAGTTTTAAGAGTGACAAATGTAAGGCAAGCATACATTAAAAATACAAATTGTAAAAATAAGGGATGAGGAAGATATCTTTTAGAAATGCATGTGAAAAAAATTGAGTTTTACTTTCCTTCAACTCACTATGAATCAGCGACATAATTAGAAAATCATTATCATTTTATGGTGCTTTAATATAGGTTAGGAAAAGGAGAAATTCACTGTTTAATACATTTGGCATATTTGTGAGGCATGTGATATGTTTTGGTTGCCATATATTTTAAGAATTCATTCAAGTGCAACAGAAATCTATGGGATGGTGGTCTGAATGATTGTGTCACGTAATTGAAGCTGAAGGAACTGAGGATTTCTATCTTGAAAACAAGCACAAAAGGCTTATCAGATCTTAAGAGTCATTTTCAAATGTGAAGTTCTAGCATATATGAGGGAAAAGATTTGGTCCACATAGGTAACAGTGTATAATAAACTAGGTATTAGAGGAAGAATGTTTTAGGCTTACTGAACTGAATGAGGAGTTGAATATAGACATTAATCCAAAAATCACAAAGAATTGTTGTAAATATTGCTAAATTCACCATTCCTATTTGGGTTCAAACAAAAACCAAAGTTAATGTATTAGGTATTCCTTCAGTGAATAGGAGGTGGGAATGTATGATTTCTATGATCTTCCCAATGATTAGTAGAATTGGTATATTTTCAATGGGTTATTAGTAAATGTATAAATGACTCTGAAATGGGTAAGTGTGATGGCTCTATACTTAATGAACCACAGAAAATATGATCCACTCATGCTTGGAAGGGTCATATGTGATCAGTCAGGCAGAAATTGGTGGCATCTGTTACCAGTTCAGAATTTTACAAATAATGAATATTATCACTTCTGTGACACATTAAATAGATGTGCATGCTCACTGGTTAAAGTGATGAGTACTGTTATATATCCAATTTCTCCCTCTGTTAAACCACAAAATAGGGTTGATTATCAGTTGATCATTAAGACACTCTTAATGAGATCCTAAAATTCTGCATGAGGCTAACACCAACATTGTATAGTTGCTTTCCTATTTTACATATATGAAGAATGAACGAGTCATACATGCAATAAAAATTTGTTGCAAGTAAATGTGTGTATGTGTTAATATAACTCAAAACAGATAATTCTTCTAGCTAAGAGTTGAACAACAATCTTCATTATGGCACTCTGTTATGTTCCTTGGGCACAATAAATCTGTGATGGTGGAGTAGACACTGAACTTGCCTCCTTCCACGAGCACACCAAAAATACAACTATATACAGATAACTGTTGATGAGAAAGATTGGAATACTATCAGGAAAGATCTATGAGATAGACAGAGAGAAAATAAGGTGGGCAGGAAGGGCAGAGATGCATTACAATCAAGACACATACCTTTCCACTGGTGTCCCAAAATTGGGAGGATAATCACAGATGTTCTTCCCAAGAAGTAAGGCGTCCAAAATTCACATCAGGCCCTGGCCCAAGCCCAGGCATCCTGAACTGGGAAGATGAGTCCCCAAAAGAGTTGGGTTTGAGGACAGTAGGTATTACTTTCCGTAGTGCCACTGTGCTGTGAGAAATTAAAACTCCAGCTTTTCTCATAGCTTAGTTGGTAAAGAATCACCTGCAATGCAGGAGTCTCTGGTTCAATTCCTGGGTCAGAAAGATCCCCTGGAGAAGGGATAGGTTACCCACTTTAGTATTCTTGGGCTTCCCTTGTGGCTCAGCTGGTGAAGAATCTACCTGCAATGCAGGAGATCTGGGTTTGATCCCTGGGTTGGGAAGATCCCTTGGAGAAGGGAAAGGCTACCCAATCCAGTATTCTGGCCTAGAGAATTCCATGGACTGTATAGTCCATGGGGTCACAAAGAGTCAGACACGACTGAGTGCCTTTCAGTTTCACTTAAAGGACACACACCAAGTCTCACATGCTCCAGGACTAAGGGTAAGGTCAGTAATTTGGAAGGAGCATAGGTCAGGCCCAACTGTTATAATTGGAAAGCTTCCCAGAGAGGCAGGAAGTGGCTGGAGCTTCTGGTTGCTATATATTCTATATCCTGGGGACATAGACATTGGTGAAAACCATTTTTTGGAGTTCATTCTACCATAAGAACACTGGTGTTGGCAAGCATACAGATACCAGCTGTGGGATCACCTGAATTCTGTCCCCACATATCTATCTTTTATAGATTTATAAAAGGTGATTTATAGTCCCAAGATCACCTGAGCCCTGAAGCCTGCCTTTTCAGGACCTAGCCAATAGCCACAAGTGGACTGGCACCAGCCCCAGGATCCAAGCCCTGCTCACCAGCAGACCAGCACCACATCTAGGATATCTTGGGCCCCTCAGCCAGCTGTTCCTATATACAGCTCCACTCACCAAACCATTGACAACAGCTTCAAGACGACGTGAACCCCACAGTCAGCCACATCAGGAACAAGCCCTGCCCATCAGCAGGCTAACAGAAGCTCCTGGACTCCCAGTGCCCTGCAGTCAGAGACCCTAGAACCTGGCTCTGCCAACCAGTGGGCCACCAATTAATGTGGTATCCCAAGCCCTGGACCTGCCCACAGCAGGCCAACACCAGCTCCAAGACAACTTGGCTCCCTCAGCAAGCCACACTGGGATCCAGTCCCAATCACCAGCAAACCAGTACCAGCTTTGGGACACCCCAGAACCCACAGTCATTCTTGTCAGGAACTAGCCCCATCCACCAAAGGGCCAATATTAAATCCAGAACAAGAGCCACAACCACGCACCACAGAATCTGGTTCTGCCCACTAGTAGGCCAGGATGAGATCCCAAACTCCCAGGTAACAACAGCCACCTCATGACCTGGCCCCACCCCAAAGCAATCTGCAGCCACGGCACTGGGCTAGGCGTGGGATTCAACAAGACTGGGAGCCAGCCTCTCCTAACAGTCCACCCACAGCAGTCAGGCTGTCACAACAGGACTCCTAGAGCGTACAGCTCTGGTGACTAGAGGTGGGGTGTGCTGCTGGAACACATAGGATGTCTCCTACAAAAGGTTCCTTCTCCAAAGTCATGAAACATAACCAACCTACCAAATACATAGAAATAAAAAATATCAAATTAGGCTAAATGAACTAATAAGAGGAATACGTTTCAAACAAAGGAACAAGATAAAACACCAGAATAAATAAGTGAAGATAAGCAATCTACCTGATAGAGAGTTCAAGGTCATGGGTGAAAATACGTTCAAATATCTCAGGAGGATACTGGATGAACAGAATGAGAGGTTAGGAATGTTTTGGAATTCATTCGAGGAGGACAGCATCACTCTGACACCAAAAGTAGACAAAGATATTACACACACACAGACACACAATTCTGGCCAAGATCACTGATAAACATGATGCAAAATACTCAAAAAAACTGAATTCTGAATTCAACCAATGCTCATACACTGGGATCAAATGGGTTTTATCATAGAATGTAGGGACTGTTCAATGGCACAGTCAATCATTGTAACACACCACATTCACAAGTTAAAGAATGAAAATCACATGATCATCTCAAGAGATACAGAAAAAGTATCTGATAAAATTCAACATCCACTCATGATAAAAACTCTTAACAAAATTAGATATAGAGAGAACATACCTGAACACAGGCTAGACATGACAAGCCCAAAAGTAGCACTATTCTCAATTCTGAAAAGTTGGAAACATTTCCACTAAGATGAGGAACAGGACAAAGATTTTTATCTTGCTATTCAACACACTGTTTTGTTATTCAACACCAATTTTATTCAACATAGTATTGGACACAGCATTAAGACAAGAAATAAAAGGAACCAAATGGAAAAGAAAGAAATAGAACTGTCATTGTTTACAGATGACATGATACTATACAAAGAAAATCTTAAAGATGAAATACCCCCTCCACCCCGCCTTGAGAACGTTAACCCAAAGAAAGGCCCACACCCAGGCATTCCTGGAACTTGAGCAACCGAAAAGCGAAAAGCGCCTTGCGGAAAGAAAAACAGCCCCACCCCGGAGGCTTATATTTCGCAAGGAAAGTCCCTGAGCTGCATTCCCCTGACCTTTAAACGAGCCAATCATGTACCTACCCGTGTGATATGTTAATTACATGGTTTTTGGCTTTAAAACCTGTCTGTAACTGTCGCTAGGGGTCCTCTGCTCACTTCAGGTGCGGAGGGCCCGTTTGCGCAAACGCTCAATAAAAATCCTCTTGCTGATTGCATCTGTCGGCGTGGTGCTTGGGTCCCAGGGTCGCCCACCCAGACGTTGGTCCGGGCTAAGGCCGGCCCAACAAAGACATCACCAAAAAACCACGAGAAAAAAAGTTGCTGGTAAAGTTGCAGGATGCAATGTTAGTATACACAAAGCTGTTGTATTTCTATACACCAACAACAAACTATTAGAAAGAATAATCAAGAAAACAAACCCATTTAAAATTGTCTCAGAAAGAATAAAATACCTAAGAATAAATATAACTAAGGAGGTAAAAGATCTTTACTTGAAAAACTATATGAAAGAAATTTAAGAGTAAAAAATGGACAGGTATTCCATGCTCACAGATTAGAATTAATATTGTTTAAATGATCTTATTGCCCAAATCAATCTATGGATTAAATGCAACTCCTATCAAAATACAAATGGTATTTTTCGGAGAACTAGAAAAAAATAATGACATTTCTTAGAGAACAAGAATGAATAGTTCTAACATTTGTATAGAAACACAAAAGACACCAAATGGCCAAAACAATCTTGAGAGAGAGAAACAAAGCTATAGATGTCAAACCCCTTGATTTCAAACTATAAAAACAAAGCAACAGTGATCAAATCACCACGGTACTGGCATAAACACATACACATGCACATACACACTCGGATCAATGAAACAGAATAGAGAGCCTAGAAATGAACTCACACTTATATGGGGAACTAATCTACAGTAAAGGAGGTAAGAATATAAAATGAGGACAAGACAGCCTCTTCAATAAAAGATGTTGGAGAAACTATCAAAAGTATCAAACTGAACTGTGCTCTCACACCATACACAAAGATAAATTCAAAAGAGAGTTTATGATTGACTTGAAACCATAAAACTTCTAGAAGAAAGCTTAGGCAGTAAGATTCTTAACATCAGTCTTAGTAATATTTTTTTTGGATATGTCTCTTCATGCAAGGGAAACAAAAGCAAAAATGAACAAATGGGAAATCAAACTAAAAAGGTTTTGCATAGTGAAGGACACTATAAACAAAACAAAAAAAGGCTACCTACTGAATGGGAAAAGATGTTTGCAAATGATATATCTGGTAACAAGTATACAAAGAACTCATACATCTGAACATAAAAAATGAACTCATGCAAAAGATGGTCAGAATGCCTGAATAGACATTTTTCCTAAGACATACAGATGGCCAACAGACACATGAAAAGTTGCTAAACATCTTGCTCATCAGTTCAGTTCAGTCGCTCAGTCGTGTCCGACTCTCCGCGACCCCATGAATCACAGCACGCCAGGCCTCCCTGTCCATCACCAACTACTGGAGTTCACCCAAACTCATGTCTACAGAGTCGGTGATGCCATCCAGCCATCTCATTCTCGGTCGTCCCCTTCTCCTCCCGCCCCCAACCTTTCCCAGCATCAGAGTCTTTTCCAGTGAGTCAACTCGTCGCATGAGGTGGCCGAAGTATTGGAGTTTCAGCTTTAGCATCAGTCCTTCCAATGAACAACCAGGATCGATCTCCCTTAGAATGGACTGGTTGGATCTCCTTGCGGTACAAGGGACTCTCAAGAGTCTTCTCCAACACCACAGTTCAAAAGCATCAATTCTACGGCGATCAGCTTTCTTCACAGTCCAACTCTCACATCCATACATGACCACGGGAAAAAGCATAGCCTTGACTAGACGGACCTTGGTTGGCAAAGTAATGTCTCTGTTTTTCAATATATTATCAAGGTTGATCATAACTTTCCTTCCAAAGAGTAAGAGTCTTTTAATTTCATGGCTGCGATCAGCATCTGCAGTGATTTTGGAGCCCCAAAAAACAAAGTCTGACACTGTTTCCACTGTTTTTCCATCTATTTCCCATGAAGTGATGGGACCAGATGCCATGATCTTTGTTTTCTGAATGTTGAGCTTCAAGCCAACCTTTTCACTCTCCTCTTTCACTTTCATCAAGAGGCTTTGGAGTTCCTCTTCACTTTCTGCCATAAGGGTAGTGTCATCTGCATATCTGAGATTATTGATATTTCTCCCAGCAATCTTGATTCCAGCCTGTGCTTCTTCCAGCCCAGCATTCCTCATGATGTACTCTGCATATAAGTTAAATAAGCAAGGTGACAATATACAGCCTTGATGCACTCCTTTTCCTATTTGGAACCAGTCTGTTGTTCCATGTATAGTTCTGACTGTTGCTTCCTGACCTGCATACAGGTTTCTCAAGAGGCAGGTCAGGTGGTCTGGTATTCCCATCTCTTTCAGAATTTTCCACAGTTTACTGTGATCCACACAGTCAAAGGCTTTGGCATAGTCAATTAAGCAGAAATAGATGTTTTCTGGAACTCTCTTGCTTTCTCCATGATCCAGTGGATGTTGGCAATTTGATCTCTAGTGCCTCTGCCTTTTCTAAAACCTGCTTGAACATCTGGGAGTTCACGGTTCACATATTGCTGAAGTCTAGCTTGGAGAATTTTGAGCATGACTTTACTAGCGTGTGAGATGAGTGCAATTGTGCGGTAGTTTGAGCATTCTTTGGCATTGCCTTTCTTTGGGATTGGAATGAAGACTGACCATTTCCAGTCCTGTGGCCACTGCTGAGTTTTCAAAATTTGCTGGAATATTGAGTGCAGCACTTTCACAGCATCATCTTTCAAGGTTTGAAATAGCTCAACTGGAATTCCATCACCACCACTAGCTTTGTTCGTAGTGATGCTTTCTAAGGCCCACTTGACTTCACATTCCAAGATGTCTGGCTCTAGGTCAGTGATCATGTTATCGTGACTATCTTGGTCGTGAAGATCTTTTTTGTACAGTTCTTCTGTGTATTCCTGCCACCTCTCTTAATATCTTCTGCTCTGTTAGGTCCCTACCATTTCTGTCCTTTATTGAGCCCATTTTGCATGAAATTTTCCCTTGATATCTCTAATTTTCTTGAAGAGATCTCTTGTTTTTCCTATTCTGTTGTTTTCCTCTATTTCTTTGCATTGATCACTGAGGAAGGCTTTCTTATCTCTCCTTGCTATTCTTTGGAACTCTGCATTCAGATGCTTATATCTTTCCTTTTCTCCTTTGCTTTTCGCTTCTCTTCTTTTCACAGCTATTTGTAAGGCCTCCTCAGACATCCATTTTGCTTTTTTGCATTTCTTTTCCATGGGGATGGTTTTGGTCCCTGTCTCCTTTACAATGTCACGAACCTCCAACAGAATGATTTCTGTTTGTTTCCAAGTCAAACCATTCAATATTACAGTAATCCAGGCCTATGCCCCAACCAGTAACGCTGAAGAAGCCGAAGTTGAACAGTTCTATGAAGACCTACAAGACCTTTTAGAACTAACACCCAAAAAAGATGTCCTTTTCATTATAGGGGACTGGAATGCAAAAGTAGGAAGTCAAGAAACACCTGGCGTCACTGGCAAATTTGGCCTTGGAGCACGGAATGAAGCAGGGCAAAGGCTAATAGAGTTTTGTCAAGAGAACTCACTGGTCATAGCAAACACCCTCTTCCAACAACACAAGAGAAGATTCTACACATGGACATCACCAGATGGTCAACACCGAAATCAGATTGATTATATTCTTTGCAGCCAAAGTTGGAGAAGCTGTATACAGTTAGCAAAAACAAGACCAGGAGCTGACTGTGGCTCAGATCATGAACTCTTTATTGCCAAATTCAGACTTAAATTGAAGAAAGTAGGGCAAACCACTAGACCATTCAGCTATGACCTAAATCAAATCCCTTATGATTATACAGTGGAAGTGAGAAATATATATAAGGGACTAGATCTGATAGATAGAGTGCCTGATGAACTCTGGACGGAGGTTCGTGACATTACTCATCAGGGAAATGCAAATCAAAACCACAGTGAGGTATCACCTTACTGCTAGATACGCTAGATACGCTGCTGCCGCTAAGTCACTTCAGTCGTGTCCAACCAACTCTGTGCAACCCCATAGATGGCAGCCCACCAGGCTCCCCTGTCCCTGGGATTCTCCAGGCAAGAACACTGGAGTGGGTTGCCATTTCTTTCTCCAATGCATGAAAGTGAAAAGTGAAAGTGAAGTTGCTCAGTTGTGTCTGACTCTTAGCGACCCCATGGACTGCAGCCCACCAGGCTCCTCCGTCCATGGGATTTTCCAGGCAAGAGTACTGGAGTGGAGTGCCGTTGCCTTCTCCAGCTAGATACGCTAGATAGCCATATCTAGCAAATGGCTATCATCAATGACAACAGGTGTTGGTGAGGATGTGGGAAAAGGAAACTGTTGTGCACTGTTGGTGGGAATATAAATTGGTGCAGCCACTTTGGAAAGCAGTATAGAGGTTCCTTAAAAATATAAAAAGAAAAGGAAATTCAGCATTTCTACTGCTGCATATCCAGACAGAGAAAGCAAAAACAGTAATTAGAAAACATATATGCACCCTAGGTTTATTGGTACATTATTAACAGCCAAGATATGGAAACAACCTAAGTGCTCATCAAAAGATAAATGGATAAAAAACTATGATATATGTGTGTGTTGGAATGTTGTATGTGTGTGTCTGTGTATACATATACATACATATACACAGACACAATGAAATACTACTCAGTCATAAAAAAGGAAATCTTACCTTTTTGAAAGACCTAGGGCTATTATACTAAGTAAAGTAAGTCAGGCAGTTAAAGATAAATACAGTATGATTTCAAATACTGTATGTGTAATCTAAATAACAGAGCAAATGAACAAACATAACAAAACAGAAACAGAGTTATAAATACAGAGAACAAACAGGTGGTGGCCAGAGAGGAGAGGGATAGGGGGAAGAGAGAAATAGGTGAGACAGATTAAGAGGTTCAAACTTTCAGTTACAATATAAACAAGTCATGGGTATGAAATGTACAGTGTGGGAAATATAGTCAATAATTATGTAATATCTTTGTATCACTGCAGATGGTAACTAGGCTTATTATAGTTTTATCTCTTATGCTTAGACAGCTTAATATTTTTACACTTTATTATAGACTAATATTTTGCACTTTTAAAATATTCATTTAAAGCCAATTTTTGTAAATGGTGTAAGGGTCCATCTTTATTCTATTGCACATGGATAGCCAATTTTCAACATACACCAAGGCTGTATATTGTCACCCTCCTTATTTAACTTATCCTCAGAGTACATCATGTGAAATGCCAGGCTGGATGAAGCACAAGCTGGAATCAAGATTGCTGGGAGAAATATCAATAACCTCAGATATGCAGATAACACCACCCTTATGGCAGAAAGCAAAGAACTAAAGGTCTTCTTGATGAAATTGAAAGAGAAGAGTGAAAAAGTTGACTTAAAACTTAGCATTCAAAAAAAAACGAAGATCATGGCATCACTTCATGGCAAATAGGTGGGGAAACAGTGGAAACAGTGAAAGACTTCATTTCTTGGGCTCTGAAATCATTGCAGATGGTGACTGTAGCCATGAAATTAAAAGATGCATGCTCCTTGGAAGAAAAGTTATGGCCAACCTAGATAACATATTAAAAAGCAGAGACATTACTTTGCCAACAAAGGTTCATCAAGTCAGTGCTATGGTTTTTCCATTAGCTATGTATGAATGTGAGAGTTGGGCTATAAAGAAAGCTGAGCGCCGAAGAATTGATGCTTTTGAACTGCAGTGTCGGAGAAGACTCTTGAGAGTCCCTTGACCTGCAAGGAGGTCCAACCAGTCAATCCTATAGGAAATCAGTCCTGAATATTCATTGGAAGGACTGATGCTGAAGCTGAAACTCCAATACTTTGGCCATCTGATGTGAAGAACTGACTCATTGGAAAAGACCTTGATGCTGGGAAAGATTGAAGGCGGAGGAAAAGAGGATGACAGAGGATGAGATGGCTGGATGACATCACTGACTCAATGGCCTTGAGTTTGCGCAAGCTCTGGGAGTTGGTGATAGGGAGGCCTGGCTTGCTGCAGTCCACAGGGTCACAAAGAGTTGTACATGACTATGCGGCTGAACTTATTTGGGTTTCTCTTACCTTGGTCGTGGGATATCCCTTCACAGCTGCTCCAGCAAAGCGCAGCCGCTGTACCTTACCTTGGATGAGGGGTATCTCCTCTCGGCCACGCTTCTGTGTGGTCGGCATCTCTCGCATCTGCACCGCCGGAGCCAGCATCTCTCGCTTACTCCTTGGAAGGAAAGTTATGACCAACCTAGATAGCATATTAAAAAGCAGAAACATTACTTTGCCAACCAAGGTCGGTCTAGTCAAGGCTATGGTTTTTCCTGTCGTCATGTATGGATGTGAGAGTTGGACTGTGAAGAAAGCTGATCGCCGAAGAATTGATGCTTTTGAACTGTGGTGCTGGAGAAGACTCTTGAGAGTCCCTTGGACTGAAAGGAGATCCAACCAGTCCATTCTAGAGGAGATCAATCCTGGGTGTTCATTGGAAGGACTGATGCTGAAACTGAAGCTGCAATACTTTGGCCACCTCATGCGACGAGTTGACTCACTGGAAAAGACTCTGATGCTGGGAGATATTGGGGGCAGGAGGAGATGGAGACGACAGAATGAGATGGCTGGATGGCATCACCAACTAGATGGACATGAGTCTGAGTGAACTCCGGGAGCTGGTGATGGACAGGGAGGCCTGGCGTGCTGTGATTCATGGGGTCGCAAAGAGTCGGACACGACTGAGCAACTGAACTGAACTGAACTGAACTGATGTGACTGAACTGAAATGATCCAGTTTTCCAAAAACTGTTTGTTGAAAAGACTGCCCTTTCTTCATTGAATCACCTTGGGACCCTGTTGAAAATTGTTTGACTATATGTTACGGCTTACTTTTGGGCTCTCTATTCAACTGCTCTATGAAGCTGTGTGCATGGCTGCTCAATCGTGTCTGACTCTTTATGACCCCAAGGACTACCGACCCCCAAACTCCTCTGTCTCTGGGATCATTCAGGCAAGAATGCTGGAATGGTTTGTTGTTTCTTCCTCCAAGGGATCATCTCTACCCAGGGATCAAACCTGCATCTCCTGTGGTTCTTGTATTGACATATGTTTGTCTTTATGCCAGAATCATAGTGATTTGGTTAGTGTAGTTCTGTAATAAGTTTTGAAATCCAGAAACGTGAGACCACCAACTGTGTTCTTTTTCAAATTGTTTTGCCATTTGGGGCCTTTTGAGATTCCATGAATTTTGTGATGAATTTCTATTTCTGCAATAAACACAAGTGGAATTTTCATGGAGATTGCATTTTGAATCTGTGGGTTACTGTTGGTAATACTGATATCTTAAGTATTTCAGTCTGTGTACACAAGGTGAATTTCTATTTGTGTCTTTCATTTCTTTCAGTAACATGTTGTTTTCACTGTGTAATTTTTTCACTTTCTTGGGTAACTTTATTCCTAAGTATTTTATTCTTTTTGATGCTATTGCAAATGAAATGTTCTTAGTTTTCTTGTTATATCATTCATTTTTAGCATCTAAGACACTGATTTTTGTTTACTGATTTTATACTCTGCAACTATGGTGAATTAATTTATTCTAATAGGTTTTTTTTTGTGTGTGTATAATCTTGTTGGTATTCCACATATAAAATCATCTTTGCTAATAGATCATGTTACCTCTTCCTTTTCTATTTATGTGTCTGTTATTCTTTTTGCTTGCCTAGAAAAATGATTAGTGCTTCTAGCACTATCTTGAATAGACGTGATGAAAGTAGGTATCATTGTCTTGTTTGTGATTTTTCAGTCTCTGGAAGAATATTTTTGTATAGAATAATCTTAAGTGAAATATAAAGATCTGAATCTAGGAGAAAAAGAATTTAGCAGGATACGAGTAGTTGTTTTTCCACCAATGAAGAAATCATTAGTCCAACAGGACAAAGGGATTTTAGCTAATGTATTAAATTCCAAGCAGTTTTTCACAGGTGCCCAGGATCTTGCTTTAGAATACATTTTCTAAATGCCTACCTTCATAATATTTTTGACATAATACCGAGTTACTTAGAAAGGTTATATGCTTGCAGTTGTTGTTATTAACTTTGAAATAGTGCTTAATGTGATTATGACATACTTTGGAAAATGTGGCCTCCCAGTGACAGTGTACACATGTCACATTTGCTGAACTATTCGTGTGTATATAGACTCTTCTTGCTTCTTGGGGGACAGGCTTATACTTTAGGGAGACCTTTTTCACTTTTGTTAAAAGCCCTATGAATCTGGATAGATAATGCATTAACTGCTGGGTGACCATATGAAATAAGGCTATAATGCATTAATTACTGTTATCAATATGATCTCTTTCTATAGTTTCACAAACTTTAATGTGTATGCATGCCCTTAAACATAGAATGCCTCAGAATCACAACTGACATATATCAAGATAAATCTGAGCAATTTTAGTTTAAAATGTTATTTTAAAAATATCTTTATTTGAGGAAGTGTTAACATTTAAAGTCGATGTGATAAAATCTTTAGAATTAAATGAAAATAAAATTTTGGACTGAGAAAAGAACGTTGAAAAGAATGATTTGATTGAGCATATTATACATATTATAAATACCAGCTGAACTTGTCAACACTTGAAAGAAATATTTCATGATTCTCCGAAGGATGCCTGTGTTCCAGGAATGTTTCACTAGCCAAAGGCTACTTTAAAATATTAAGCTCTTTCTTTATTAGCATAGTTTAAGAGAGACCCTTTATTCACATCATGTGGTTATCTGAAGGAAAAACAGAATCATTCTTATTTATTTAGGGAGTCCTTGACAGCACAAAATAATTTCATTTAAAAAAGTATTTTTCTCAGCTGATTTAGGAAATTGAGTATTTCCCTTAAACACTCACACAATTTACCAGTGGAGCCACTCTCCTCTGAAAAGATACTGACAGGAAAATTTTCTTCATTAAAATATCCAAAATCTTTCTCTGGACAAAAATGCTATTTTTAGTTAAATTTAATTAAATTTTATCCTACATATACTGGACAAACTGACAGAAATAATAACATTTAATTAGTCAATAAGTGCCCTTGAAGTCAATTGTAAGAAAGTGAAATTAAAGCACAGAAAAAGAAAATGCTAAAAGGATCACATTTATATTGTGAAGTTGCTCAGTTGTGTCCAACTTTTTATGACCCCATGGACTATGCAGTCCACGGAATTCTCCAGGCCAGAATACTGGAGTGGGTAGCCTTTCCCTTCTCCAGGGGATATTCCCAACCCAGAGATCAAACACATGTCTCCCACATTGCAGGCGGATTCTTTACCAGCTTAGCCACAAAGGAAGCCCAAGAATACTGGAGTGGGTAGCCTATCCCTTCTCCAATGGATCTTCCTGACCCAGGAATTGAACCGGGGTCTCCTGCATTGCAGGTGGATTCTTTACTAACTGAGCTATCAGGGAAGCCCCATATTGTGAGAGATGAACAAAAGCGCCCTTTTACCAAAACATTCCAAGACATAGACACACTACTTATGCATTTATATATAGTAAAACTCAACTCTCAGAGAAGACTCTGGGCTTTCTGGTCGATATGACAGTCACTTGTCTGTAAAAACAAATGCAAGCATCTAGATAAAATCTTGGTCAATAATAAATCACTTTACAAAGGTGGTCACTTATTATTATGATTATGACTATGGTGATAATCATTCTTTAATGAATCTATCATACCTCTCTTGAACACATCAAGGAAATAAAATGCAGCATTTCTTAATTTCTTAATGGCCTATGGAATATATTTGTTTTAAGTGACAATCATAATCCAGAACTTTCTTTTCCTGTCTTCAGAGTTCAAGTCAATGATATCTGTCCAGTTACAAAGAAAGGGATACTAAGAGAAGTTACATCAGCATCTCCTCCAATACTATAACCTTCAAAATAAGTTTTAAGGTGTCTTTTTTCCACTTTGATTTCTCAAGAAGAGTACTTTTGCAGTAAGACAAGTTAAAAAAGGATTGGTGGAAAACTATTAAATAAACTCTTAATAAACTATTAATAAACTCTTATTCATGCCATGAGACAGGACAGTTTTTATAAGGAAAATACATTAAGCGTGAAGATCAGGGAAAAATCTCCTGTGAGAACAGGGCCTAGAGGCTTGATGTGTTAAAATATCACTGGTGTGTCCTATTGTGAGATGAGAAATAATTGGTCTAATAAATGACTTAAATTTATACATGGTCATACATAACTCATCCAGCATTAGACACTATTATTCTATACCTTTAATTTACATTAACATGCTGAATGATCAGTACTTTTTCAAAGTACTAAAAATACAAAAAAAAAAAAAGTAAAAATATAAAGTTTTGATATACCCTTTGTACCCTGAAAATTTCCATTGTCTGTGGCAACCTAGATGGAGAGAAAATAATAACAGCATGTTAGTTAAAACAGTGAAATGGATACTTATGCTCTTGATCTTCACCTGAGTTACAAGTACAGTGTAGAATAAGATGCTAAGTGTTTTTTCCTCACAAGTAGCTAAAAACATTGTAATAGCCATCATTAAGTTTGGCTTTTACAGGTGCTAGAGTTTACTTCTAAACATGCAAACTTGCCATTTTCATAGGATTTTGCCCTATAAATTTACATTCTAATCTATTCATACAGATTCCATATAATTATAACTGTAATTGAGTATGAAGTCACTTGTTTCTCCCACAGAGGCAACACATAATTGGCTAATTCTAAGTCTGACAAATTAGACTTTGAAACATAAGTTCTATTTCTGATATGTGACATCCTTGAATTTCAGTTCCATACAAACAAAATCTCAATATCAACCTTTACAGCAGACACACATTTCCTGCAAAAGAGATGTAGTACTTCAAACAGACTGCTCTAAAACAAGACTTTGCATTGGGAGCAATATATACATGAGCTAGTCAGGTTTTTGGTGTTTTTTGCTTGCTTGTTTGTTTTTTGCACTTCTCCACTTGATAACTTCTGCAAAACTCTAGGAGATATGCCTTCAAACGATATAACAAAAATAATTGCAAGTATGCAAAAACCTTGAAATTTTAATCTTCTTCTCCATAAGTAATAATCATCAACTTTTGGCTATTTGATGGAAAATCCTGACAACTGCTTGTTCAAGAAATAGATTTTGGTTTTAGTTTCCTAAATAGTGATAACCCATGTTCATGCTGGTACTTAGCAAAGTACTATCTACAATGATTCTTAAAGACTCTGCTTTAGATAACAGTTTATAAATTCCTATGCTTCCCTTACTTGTCTTCTTCCCACCATAGTGGCCCTATAACCAAAAACCTCATTGTCTTGTATAGTTATGTCTTTATCATCTTTTATGAATGTTAAAATTCTCATGAATTTTTATAATTCATGAGAATTTAGTTTCATTTGAATAATTACAGAAGTCCACCAATGTTTAAGCTAAGTAGAACTGTTATCAGAGAAGAATAAATCTGATTCCATATCAGATCTATTTTTTCTTTTCTTTAGCCTTTGTATTGCTTTCGCTACAAGTGAATCATTAAAGAGGAAGGGGTGTTATCTACAACTTAAAATGTACATAATGGCCCAACTCGAGGAACCCTGCCTCCCATGAAGCTAAATTCCTTTGTTTAAGCTCACAGAAAACATACTGATCAGGTCCACCTGTGAACGGCTGCAGGAAAGAAGAAATTAACATATCCCCACCAGAGTCTGGCTGGAACAAGTATCCCCACCCCGTCTTTTTTTTTATCCTCATCTCCCTATACAAAAGAAACCAGTGTCAAAACCTAGACAAGATGGTTCTTTGGGACACTAGTCCACCATCGTCTTGGTCTACTAGTTTTCTAAATAAAATCACTATTCCTTGTCCCACATCTTATCTCTTGATTGATTGGCCTATCATGCAGCAAGCAATACAAGCTTGGACTCTGTAAGAGAATAAGAAAACTTGCCAGTTGTGGATTTGGCTGGTAGAGTAGGGTACCAGATCAGTGGGAGCTTCTGGATCTAGCTAGATCCACTAGGGCATGGCTAGACTTGCTGGGCATTATGTAACCTATAGATGTTGCAGTATATGTGCCTGCAGGCAGAGCACAGACTAGGGAAATAGATACTAGGAATTAATTCTAAACTAGCAGAAATTCAGAAATTGGACTCCATTTTAAAGAGACAAAAGGTTGATGGATGGAAGATGGATGAGAGATGGCATGACTTGCTTATACTTGACTTTCATAGAAATTGAAATAAATACCACCTAGCATCTAGGAAACAAACACATGTATGTTTTGAAAAAGGTTTTGAAAATAGAACAATATTTTCATTTATGACAGGAAATATTCAATGAATTGCTTTATCTGTTAGTGCTTAAATATAAGAGCGTGTATTTTAAAAATTGAGCTGTTGTCCTTTATAATTAACTGAGCAAAATATCATGTAGACATTGTATTCAAATTATGTTATATTAACAAATTCAAACTGCTAATTGTCCCTACACAATCTTATTTATATCCTTAAGGATGTTCTTTTAAACATGTATATTAAAGAATGCAATACTTAAAAAACAGACAATTTTAGAAAGATGAACTGAGCAATATTAATTTTTGGTTTTGTGACCAAAAGATGGTATTTTTTAAATAGAAAATTTAACTGAATCATATGTGGAGAGATTTAGATTCATGAAAATGAATCAGTGTTCTTAAGCATATTTAATTTAGCAACCCATGTTTTAATTGGTATGTATTAAAATTGCATTTTATATTGTTATATGAAATTAGCGTATACTCTGAGTAGATTCCACTGAAACTCTCTGGTTATTGGATTTAATAAACAATTTGGAAGTAAAGTAGGCTTAATTTTGACCAGAAAAATTAAAGAAAATTAAAATGCTCTTTGAATTAGACTGTGGTTTTACACAATCTTGAGCAAATTGTACAGTAGAACTCACTACTACCACAGTTCCACACTATTTAGCCCTGTGTCCACAGAGAATGCCACTGAAATTGGTTTGGTAAATGCTTGCATGAGAGGCATATCAACTGGTTATTAATTAGCTAATGAAGGGAAGAAGATAGAATTGTACTGGGACTCTATTAGTATTTTGTATTTCATTGGTGGCCAACATCTGTAGCCTGCTAATGTGAGATTTTTGTTGCTATTATTAAGAGGACAGGATCTCTTTCCAAATCTGGAGTTGTCATTTCAATATCTGATTGATATACATTGAGTTATATTATACCTTTCTGCTTTGAAAGAAGTTTCTGGGGGTCTTGGGTAAATTTAGATGCTCAGCATTTGTACAACTAAGCTTCCTTTTCTTGAACTAATGCATCCTCTATATCCTCTTTAAGAAGCTCATCATTTGAAAACACTGAACATTCAGGATTAAAATATTATACAAGAATACTTGAAACTTATCTGGTGCTCTGTTTTATTTAATACTCCCCAAATATGGTGGGCATGAACATTTCCAGTGCTGCTTTGTTTTCAATGTTAAAGGTGATTTAAACACTTGCATTAAAAATGTCAAGCAAGCCAAAGTCACTGAATAAATTAAATCTTAAACAATAAAAAGGTCTTTGTTTTTGCTATAGTGGGCAGATACTTTCATAGATATTCAAATGAAATTCATTGTCTTTCCCAGAAGTTTCAATAGAAGACTTTATTAGTCTTACCTCATGGGTTATATCTCTTCAATAAAGACTGTGCCATATTGGACAGGTCATCAATCTATTCATTTTCAGAGATGTGTTTTCTTCTATTTTATTGAACAGATTGTGGTCAATAGGCATGAGCTTCCTGATTTCTGCCTCTTAAAGCTTTCTGTCTTCTTCTCTCTGATTTAATTTCATTCTGTCACAGCTTTAGAATATGAGCCTTTACTTCTGTTCAAGGCCAAGTCTCTAACTCAGCTCCTTACTTCTCTCTTTTTATCCCTTCAAGGATTACACTAGCACTCAGTCCCTCTCTTTTCTTTTCTTAGATCTTTTCTCTACTGGTTCTCTAAGTAAGCACATGATGCACCACTTTCAAACAAAAAGCGAACAAAATCCAGCAAACTCACACTCCCACACCCTCAGTTCCCTACTCCCATTTAGCTGTTGTTCAAGTGTTTTCAAAATTGCTTACATCCCTAGGTCAAGAAGATTCCCTGGAGTAGACAATGGCAACCCACGTCAGTATTCTTGCCTGGAAAATTCCATGGACAGAAGAGCATGTTGGGCTATAGTCAATGGGGTTGCAAAGAATCAGATATGACAGTGTACCTGTGTGTGTGTGCATGCATACGTGTGTGTGGCTAGAGGGTTGAGAGGGGACCAACATAATGTTTATTTACAGGTTTGTTTTTTTTTTAGCCTTATAGAATCAAAACAAAACAACTGTTTTCCAAAGTTCCATTCTCCCCTAAACCTTCTTCCGTGTGCCTTTAATAAATAACACAAGTAGATTAATTTGTCAGAGTCTGTACCCCTTGTTGGGTTCCCCCACCCTTCTCACACAATAACTGTTGAATTTTTAAAAATTTCCATACCATAAAACTCAGTGTTCATTTCTGAGGGATTTGACAAGTATCAGAGTCATGTTTCTACCATCACAGGAACACACAGGAAAATTCCATCCCTCTGAAATTTTCCCCATGCTCTTTGTAATCAAGTCCTTTCTCAATCCAGACTCCAGCAAAGCAGTCACTAATCTATTTTCCATCTTTATTGCTTTTCCAAAATGTCATACAAATAGAATCATAAAACATGTGTTCTTTTTTCATGAGTCATTTAATTTAGCAAAATGAGTCCATGTTTTTATGTTAAAGAGTAATCTGTTCTTTTATTTATTGCTGAATAGTATTCCTTTGCATGGATATAAGACGGTTTGCTTATCCATTTACCTGAGGAAGGGCATTAGGATTGTTTCTATTTATTCTGATGATGAACAAAACTGCCATAACTTTTTGTGTGTACATAAGTTTTATTTCAGTTGTGTAAATATCTTGCTGTGGCATTCCTGATAATATGGTTCAGTTCAGCTCAGTTCAGTCTCTCAGTAGTGTCCGAATCTTTGCGACACCATGAATCACAGCACAACAGGCCTCCCTGTCCATCACCAGCTCCCAGAGATCACTCAAACTCATGTCCATCTAGTCGGTGATGCCATCCAGCCATCTCATTCTCTGTCGTCCCCGTCTCCTCCTGCCCCCAATCCCTCCCATCATCAGAATCTTTTCCAGTGAGTCAACTCGTTGCATGAGGTGGCCAAAGTATTGGAGTTTCAGCTTTAGCATCAGTCCTTCCAATGAACACCCAGGATTGATCTCCTTTAGAATGGACTGGTTGGATCTCCTTGCAGTCCAAGGGACTCTCAAGAGTCTTCTCCAGCACCACAGTTCAAAAGCATCAATTCTTCGGTGATCAGCTTTCTTCACAGTCCAACTCTCACATCCATAAATGACCATGGGAAAAACCATCGCCCTGACTAGATAGACCTTTGTTGGCAAAGTAATGTCTCTGCTTTTTAATATACTATCTAGGTTGGTCATAACTTTCCTTCCAAGGAGTAAGCGTCTTTTAATTTCATGGCTGCAATCAACATCTGCGGTGATTTTGGAGCCCAAAAAATTAAAGTCTGACACTGTTTCCACCGTTTCCCCATTTATTTCCCATGAAGTGATGGGACCAGATGCCATGATCTTTGTTTTCTGAATGTTGAGATTCAAGCCAACATTTTCACTCTCCTCTTTCACATTCATCAAGAGGCCTTTGAATTCCTCTTCACTTTCTGCCATAAGGGTGGTGTCACCTGCATATCTGAGGTTATTGATATTTCTTCCGGCAATCTTGATTCCAGCTTGTGCTTCTTCCAGCCCAGCATTCCTCATGATGTACTCTGCCTATGGTTAAATGTTTAATTTTTAAGAAACAGCTAAACTGAAAAAAAACGTGTGCTGATGAAAGCTAACTAAACTTATGTGGTAATCATTTCACAATACATATAAAATACGACTTAATATGTTCTACATCTGAAACTAAAATGTCAATTATACCTCAATTTAAAATAAATTTAAAAAAAGCAAATTGTAGGCATCAACTAATATCTTCCTAAAAACACGTCTGATATTTACTTTTTGCTCTTTATATATGATAAAATGTATCAAGTGAAACTTTCTGTCTTGACAAATATATATCTGTGTATTTCAGCCCTATTGAGATACAGAACATTACTATAAACCCAGACAGTTTCCTTTAAAAAAAAAACACAAAAAACACAAAGATGGCAATCCTGTGTAGGATAGTGGAGACCGAAGCAAATAACTTTTATAACTGGAAATGTGCTGCCATTTCTTCTGCTAGGCCTGAAATCGTACAAACCCCTCTGCCCCTGTCCTTTGAAGTGATAGACTTTAGCTTTAGTCTCCCAGGCTTCCCCTGCATCTCAAAGAGCTGACTCAGGGAACTCAAACCAGGACCCTGCAACAACCTAGAGAGGTGGGAGGTGGGAGGAATTACCTATTGCTGATTCATCTTGATGTATAGCATAGACAAATGCAATATTGGAAAGCAATTAACCTTCAATAAAAATAAATTTTAAAAAGAGATAATGAAAATTAGAGATACCAAGGGAATATTCCATGCAAGATGATAACAATAAAGGACAGAAATGGTATGGAAGCAGAAGATATTAAGAAGAGGTGGCGAGAATACACAGAACTATTCAAAAATGATCTTCATGACCCAGGTAACCACAAAGTTGTGATCACTCACCTAGAGCCAGACATTCTGGAATGCAAAGTCAAGTGGGCCTTAGGAAGCATCACTATGAACAAAGCTAGTGGAGGTGATGGAATTCCAGTTGAGCTATTTCAAATCCTAAAAGATGATGCTGTCAAGGTGCTGCACTCAATATGGCAGCAAATTTGGAAAACACAGCAGTGGCCACAGGACTAGCAAAGGTCAGTTTTCATTCCAATCCCAAAGAAAGGCAATGCCAAAGAACACTCAAACTACCACACAATTGCACTCATCTCACATGCTAGCAAAGTAATGCTCAAAATTCTCCAAGACAGGCTTCGACAGTATGTGAACCATGGACTTCTAGATGTTCAAGCTAGATTTAGAAAAGGCAGAGGAACCAGAGATCAAATTGCTAACACTGGAAGAGACCCTGATACTGGGAAAGATTGAAGGTGGGAGGAGAAGGGGACAACATGGTTGAGATGAGATGGTTGGATGGCATCACCGATGCAATGGACATGAGTTTGAGTAAACTCCAGGAATTGGTGATGGACAAAGAAGCTTGGTGTGCTGCAGTCCATGGGGTCGCAAAGAATCGGACACAACTGAGCAACTGAACTGAACGCTGTATTTTCTTCACCACAATCAAGTGTGAGTACATTTGCTTCACTGTGTGCGGGTGACTAGCCCCAAGTTTTGTTCAGTAACAGGTGTTTAGCGAAGACTACGTTAATCTACTAAGGAGTTTGAGGTTTGTTGCTACTATGTCTACTCTCAGTACATCCTTGGTTTTAAATTTTTTTAGCTACGTCTGGCATGGTAGCAGCTGGTCTGCTTGAGTGTTTTATTTTCTTTTCCAATGTCTGCTCTACATTCAGCGTTAGTTCTCTCCTTTTTACTACATATCAGAGAAGTGTCTTGAAGGGTATTTTGTACAGGGTGACTTTCAGCCTAAAGATGAAGATGTGGATGGGAAATGTGTCCTCTCTTATTTTTATTAAATCTCTGTTTTAGGAAAGAACCATATCTCACAGTTCATGGAACTGGTCTTCATGTTGCTACCACTCCTGTGGTATAGTTCTGAGCACATAACCAGAGAGAAATCTTCACTTCCCATTTCTGCTTGCCACTTGCAATGGGCTTTCATAAGTGTCATAGAGGCCATAATATTTTTTACCTTCATTCCCACATATGAAAGATTTTGTTCCATAAGTTAGTGGAGAAGGTTTCCATGTGGAATTTCTTGATACTCTCACCCTTTTATCCCCAGCAACTGTTCCTCTCAGCCAATTCTGCAGCAGGAGAGAAACTTTCTCAATATTTTCCTGTCATCCATCTACCTACCAATCCAACCATCCCCATCTAACTACCCACCATACCTACCCAAACACGTGTTGCATTCTTTCATATGTATATAATTGTTATTTGTGAGCTCCTGGTAGAATTCAGAGTGCAAACTTTTTCATATTTGCCATCACCAGGCACTTCTCCTTCCCTTGCCATTATTTTATATACTTGGTTATCCTCTGCTGCTGCTGCTGCTACGTCACTTCAGTCGTGTCCGACTCTGTGTGACCCCATAGATGGAAGCCCACCAGGCTCCCCCATCCCTGGGATTCTCCAGGCAAGAACACTGGAGTGGGTTGCCATTTCCTTCTCCAATGTGTGAAAGTGAAAAGTGAAAGTGAAGTCGCTCAGTCGTGTCCGACCCTTAGCGACCCCATGGACTGCAGCCTACCAGGCTCCTCCATCCATGGGATTTTCTAGGCAAGAGTACTGGAGTGGCTTGCCATTGCCTTCTCCATGGTTATCCTCTAGTGATCTGCTAATCATTCTAACTGAACTCTTCTTACGAATATGTGGCTGCCTCTTGCCCATGTGAGCCAGGACACATGTCTTACATCTCTCTCAGAGAGCTCACATCGCCTTAGATTTTCTGCTAGTTTATTATCCTGTGACTACAGAGCTCTGTGATGAATTTAAGAGTTCAAATGTACATTTTTTTCCCCTCTGATCTGAGGATGCTGTAATATAACCAGTATCTCTTGTTACAGCATTGACTTTATACCTAGTCTGCTGAGATTCTAGCAAGTCTCCATTATTTACCATCTGGGTAGTCTTAGGTTACTTCATGCCATTGGTCTCCATTTCATTAAGTGAAAAATTAGGCTTATAATAGTTCTTTTTTTAAAAGAGTTTTTTGATGTGGTGGTTGTTGTTCAATCACTCAGCTGTGTTCCACTCTTTGTGACCCCATAAACGCAGCACACCAGGCATCCCTGTCCTTCACTATCTCCCAGAGATTGCTCAAACTCATGGTCCAACCAGTGGACCATTTGTTTAAAGTCTTTACTGGATTTGTTACAACACTACTTCTTTTTCTATGTTTTGGTGTTTTGACCATGAGGCATGTGGGATCTTAGCTCCCCAACAAGGGATCAGATCCACACACCCCTGCATTGGAAGGTGAAGTTTTAACCACTGGACTTCCAGGGAAGTCCCTATAATAGTTATTTTGACATAGACTTACATAGGTTGGGTTTTCCTTGTGGCTCAGATGGTAAAGAATCTGCCCACAATGCGGGAGACCTGGGTTCGATCCCTGGATTGGGAAGATCCCCTGGAGAAGGGAAAGGCTACCCACTCCAGTATTCTGGCCAGGAGAATTCCATGGACTGTATAGTCTATGGGGTCGCAAAGAGTTGGACACGACTGAGCGACTTTCACTTTCACTACTATGAGCATTGGATAAAGTAACATATGTAAACGTTTAAATATTAAAAGCTATATAAATGTTACCTATTATAAATTATTCATTGTAATATAATAACCTATGTGTATATGTTCAGGTTTCCCCAGTCCTGTGGAAGTTCTATAAACAAATCCCACTGGCCTCCATGTCAAATTCCCACTGATCTATTTCAAACCCTAAAAGATGATGCTGTCAAAGTGCTGCACTCAATATGCCAGCAAATTTGGAAAACTCAGCAGTAGCTACAGGACTGGAAAAGGTCAGTTTTCACTCCAATCCCCAAAAAAGGCAATACCAAAGAATGTTCAAACTACAGCACAATTGCACTCATCTCACACGCCAGCAAAGTAATAATCAAAATTCTCCAAGTCAGGCTTTAACAGTACGTGAATCACCAACTTCCAGATGTTCAAGCTAGATTTAGAAAAGGCAGAGGAATGAGATATCAAATTTCCAACATGTGCGGAATCACAGAAAAAGCAAGAGAGTTCCAGAAAAAACATCTACTTCTGCATTACTGACTATGCCAAAGCCTTTGACTGTGTGGATCACAACAAACTGTGGAAAAGTTTTAAACAGATGGGAATACCAGACCCACCTTACCTGCCTCTGAGAAATCTGTTTACAGGTCAGGAAGCAAGAGTTAGAACTGGACATCAAACAACAGACTGTTTCCAAATTGGGAAAGGAGTACATCAAGGCTTCATATTGTCACCCTGTTTATTTAACTTATATGCAGAGTACATCATGAGAAATGCCAGGCTGGATGAAGCAGAAGCTGGAATTAAGATTGCAGGGAGAAACATCAATAACTTCAAATATGCAGATGACATCACCCTTATGGCAGAAAGTGAAGAACTAAAGAGGCTCTTGATGAAAGTGAAAGAGGAGGGCGAAAAAGCTGGCTTAAAACTCAACATTCAAAAAACTAAGAACATGTCATCCGGTCCCATCACTTCATAGCAAATAGATGGGGAAACAATGGAAACAGTGACAGGTTTTATTTTCTTGTGGTCCAAAATCACTGCAGATGGTGACTGCAGTCATGAAATTAAAACCAGGGGCGAATTCATGTCAATATATGGCAAAACCAACCAATATAATATTGTAAAATAATTTGCCTCCAATAAAAAATAAATTACTTAAAAAAAGAAAATAAATAAAATAAAAGAAGTTTGATCCTTGGAAGAAAAGCTATGACCAACCTAGACAGCATATTAAAAAGCTGAGACATTACTTTGCCAGCAAAGGTCCATCTAGTCAAAGCCATGGTTTTTCCAGTAGTCATGTGGATGTGAGAGGTGGATCACAAAGAAAGGTGAGTGCTGAAGAATTGATGCTTTTGAACCATGGTGTTGAAGACTCTTGAAAGTCCCTTGAACTGCAAGGAGATCAACTCTGTCAATCCTAAAGGAAATCAGTCCTGAATATTCATTGGAAGGACTTACACTGAAGATGAAGTTCCAATACTTTGCCCACCTGATGCAAAGAACTGACTCATTGGAAAAGACCCTGACATTGGGAAACATTAAAGGCAGGAGGAGAAGGGGTTGACAGAGGTTGAGATGGTTGATGGCATCAGTGACTCAATTAAGCTTGGTTGAGGATTAGATGAGTTAATATGTACCAGGAGGCGCTATAGATAAAGAACTTGCCTGTCAGTGCAGGAGACAGAAGAGATGCCAGTTTGATCCCTGGGTTGAGAAGATGCCCAGGAGGACAGTACAGCAACCCACTCCTGTATTCTCGCCTGGAGAATCTCATCAACAGAGGAGCCTGGTGGGCTAGGGTCCATAGGTTGCAAAGAGTCAGACACAACTGAAGCAACTTAGCATGCAAATTACTAGCACATATTAAATGTTCCATAAATATTAAACATAACTATTGTTAAAAATAGTAGCATTACTAGTCAGAAAGTTATTACAATTTAAATATATTAGATATTTTTAAATAT
Organism: Moschus berezovskii; assembly: GCF_049115385.1. Taxonomy (NCBI): domain Eukaryota; kingdom Metazoa; phylum Chordata; class Mammalia; order Artiodactyla; family Moschidae; genus Moschus; species Moschus berezovskii. The sequence continues at coordinate 31,711,033 of NC_142480.1, forward strand.
TGATAATAAGATAATTTGCCCTTGTTCACTTGGTTCAAACATTTTCTGCCTGCATCCAGGTTATCTGAAACATTATTTACCCTTTACATATCAAATTAGTGTTGTTTTCTCACTTTTCTTCAAAGGCAAAATTGATTATTTCTGGTCTTCCAAAAATCTTTACCTAATTTTAATATATCTATTTAATCACATTCACAAACTATTGTTTTTTTAAAAGTTTTTTTTATTGTGGTAAAAATCACATAATATAAAACATATTATTTTAACTATATTTAAGCATACAGTTCAGTGGCACTATGTACAGTCACATGGTTGTGCAACTCTCACCATAATCCACTTCCCGAATTTTTCACCTTCTTAAACTGAAATGTTATCCCATTAAACACTAACTCTCCGTCTTCCCTCCCCACATCATCTCTGCTACACGCAATTGACCTGAGACATGGGCTAGTCCTTGTATTCTGTCTATTGCTTTACTAAGAATAATGTGAACCCCTTTGCTTTTATTATTTTATTAAAGCGTCTTATACTGTGTCTTTCAACTATTTTTCATAGAACACATTTAAATAATTTTATATACATGCTCTCTGCTTAGTCAATAGCTAGAATGTAACTGTGCAGATGGCTCAAATCTATACTTGATCTTCACTGGACCCTGCAACCATTCTTGGAATATTTCTGCAGACCTCATAATGCTCTGTACAACCATGTATAATATAAATGTTTTCCATTAGAGGTATAAAATATCATTCCCCCTATTTAAGGATCAAAATTTACATTACTAGTCATAGAAAGTTTCCCTGTTTTTTTCACAACCACTAAAGAAATGATATCTCAGCAAATGGGAAAATAATTGTCTGCAAACTTTGTTACCAAGTCCTCTTTAAGTCTGGGATCTATTCGATGTAAAACAATGAATTAAAAAAGATACTAATATCTTGATTTTTATTTACTCTATGGGTGGTATGTTATTTTAATAAATCCCACATCAACTGTTCTGACCACTTTGAAAACATAGATTTGAAAAATTCTAAACTCTCAAATCTAGACACACCATTTATAAATCACTTACAGATGATATAAAAATATCTTTTGTCCATTAGCGTTCACATGCCAAAACCATAATGTTAACATTGAACTGCAGAAGATGTCACACAATTTTAAATATTTTTATGACTAGGACCAGGGCCTAAGTTCCATGACACTATTTCACAATGTTACTTTGGATATTATTATGATTAACAGAACAGGATGTATGTTATCATCAAGCCTAGAAATCTTCAGTTCTTCCTCTTTGTTATATATTCCCAGATGCTCATCTCAGGAAATTGAAAGTGTTATTAATAAGTAGAGTACCACAGACTAAAGAACATTACATGGTCACAAGAATTTTTCTAAAATACATCCTTGTTCACAAAATCATTTAAGAGCTAATAAATAAGAAATTTACATTTATTTAGTCCCTGAATTAAAGATTAAACCAGAAATATCTCTATATATGCACCTGGCTATATTTTAAATGGGTATTGGAATTCCATTACAACTGAAGTGGAAATATATATCATTTCAAATCATTGCACTTTGCTGCTATTTATCTATGCTCAAGTCCTGAACTTTATCCTCTCTATCATTCATCAACATCTTTAAGGTGGTCCTTCCATTACTAAAGATAATGTTAAATCAATTATATCTTGATATAAATGTTAATATTTTGGTGTTATCAGAATCTAAAGATATAAAACTCCTTAGGAAAATAGTCTGTCAACTATTCAAATAAGAAATTCAGCAAAACAACAGCAAACAATGTCAAAAGCAAGCATAAAATCATTGCATACTGCTATATCATGAAGAATTACAAATAACACAAATCATCTATTTTATCACCGTTTGTGGCAAATGTTTATATCTTTACGATTATCTGTTAAAACTTCTATTTCTTGAAAATTATGGACTGTTTATATTCTACCTCAATTCACAAATGATTCGTGACAATTAATATCTCCCTTCACCAATCTCTTTAGCTACACACATTCACCTTTATATTCTAAGATATGTTGCTATAGTACTCTAGATATTTTTCCTTGGGGCAACTTTGCTTTTGAACATCTCTCTTAGACTAAGCACAAAAAAAAGGCTGGAAATGATGATTTTATACAATTGCAAAAAGACAATTCCATAGTTTTGCTCTATCAATACTTATGGTACAATTCTATCTACTGCCAAGCAGAAAATGCCATAAGTTGAACAATTTTTGCATCATATTAGCCTACTAAAATACAGGCTAGCTATAACTATGGCAGTGCACAATGAGTGGCACATGGTGATATTTGCTAAGGACGACTACTTGAGGATTCAATTTTTATGTGGTAAAAGCTGGACTGTAGGAAAACAAATGAAGAGTTCTCGTAGATAAGAATTACAAAGCCTTCCAGGAATAACGTCAAGCATTTCCCACGCTGTCAAATATCAACATTTTGACAGCATAGGATAAAAGCATTAAACATTTTCCACTCTGTCAAAGGTTTGACATTTTTCAAAAGACACATTCACTAAACACACTAGTTTTGCCTATGGAAAGATATGTGTCTATTATATAGTAAGGGAAGATTTAGAAAGAATGAAAATAATAGATGACATCAGGTGTCATCACACAGTGATATAGAATAAAAATAGTACATAGAAAGTGACACTATATAGATTGGGTCACAATTTTATATAAGTATCTTAGGGGAGAGATATATGATTAATTCTCAATCATCCATGGTAATGAGGAAAAGTGAAAGCAGGAAAAACAACCCCAAATTTAAATCCAATATTTTATAGAGTTCTAATTGCATCAATTATTATATCAAGAATGACAAATCAGGAAAACCTTAATTTTGAAAGATTTTTAGAAGTTTCCCATTTCCTCCTCTATTCAAGTATAAAGCAAACGATAAATAAATGATAGGAAGAGAATGATATTAATAACTAACTACTCCTTAAACCATTAAAAGCTGTATCTCTGTTTTGTTTCTTCATTTTGAGCAAATGAACCCTTTAATACCAAAATAATATTTTTAAGCAATGGTAATATCCAACCCTTCTTTATTGTTAGGTATTCTGTAGCTTTCTGGGAAAGTAATATTAGAAAATTGCCAATGAAAATTTTTCAAAAATTTCTCATTGTTTGTGAGTTTTGATGCCCAGATGAATCATTTGAAAATAAACAGTTTTCTAATGCAGAGATATTAACAATGTCTAAAACTATTTTAAGATCTCCATAGAAAGAAAAGAAAGTGAAGTCGCTTAGTCGTGTCCAACTCTTTGCGACCCCATGAACTATAACCTATCAGGCTCCTCTGACCATGGGATTTTCCAGGCAAGAATACTGGAGTGGGTTTCCATTTCCTTGTCCAGGGGATCTTCCCAACCCAGGGATCGAACTCAGGTCTCCTGCATTGCAGGCAAATGCTTTACCATCTCAACCACCAAGGAAGCCCAAGGATACGAAATTAAATGTGTTATTTTAGGCTCCAAATAACCCATCACAATGGTTTGTAGCTGTAAAAGTATGGTTTATTCAACCTGTTTAAAACAAAACAGGATACAAAAATATAAATATTAAAGTAAATATATCTAAATTTTAATTTAAAAAACACATCTAACTGAGGCATTTCTCTTGAACACAGTCTGACTCATGTGCTCCTGTATTGTTTTAATCCAATATGGCATGTTTTATCATAAATTAGTATTTCTTTTCTGCATACAAAATATTTCTTGATGTAGTATTTATTTTTACATTCACCAAGGCAAGCATATTTCATATCCATTAGTTTCTGGATCACAGTTGAAATGGTCAAAAAAATTATTCAAACTTAAACAATCACTTAGATTTGTAGAGGAAATTGAAAATAACGATAAGTGAAATTTCATTTAGAAGAGGTGTTTAAAAAACTTTGGTCATAAAGAAACAAAAGATAATATTTTAGCTCATATTTTTCTGCATGGAGAGGATAAAGAAAAAAAATTTATTCAGATTTGTGCACTTTAAGGGATTCCCAGGTGGTGCTAGTCCTAAAGAACTCACCTGTCAATGCAGGAGATATAAGAGACATGGGTTCAATCCCTGGGTTGGGAAGATTCCCTGGAGAAGGGCATGGCAACCCACTCCAGTATTCTTGCATGGAGAAACCCATGGACAGAGGAGCCTGGTGGGCTGCAGCACGTAGGGTTGCAAAGAGTTGGTCACGACTGAGGCAACACAGCACACACACAGAGTGCATTTTAAGATAGCTTTTGTAAATGGAATACTTTAATTGAAGGATAATCTATGAGTAGAGAGTACACAATTGGAAAACAATTGTGTAGAATATACACAATTTTTCTAAAAAAGGGAGAAAATACACACAAAGACACTTAAGAGATCCCAAGGGACAATGCATTTAGGTTAATTATAGAGGAAAAATTTCTAATGAACTTCTGAGAAAAAAAATCTAGAAAACTTTCTTTCAGTTCAGTTCAGTTCAGTCGTTCAGTCATGTCTGACTCTTTCTGACCCCATGAATCACAACACGCCGGGCCTCCCTGTCTATCACCAACTCCCGGAGTTTACTCAAACTCATGTCCATCGAGTTGGTGATGCCATCCAGCCATCTCATTCTCTGTCATCCCCTTCTCCTCCTGCCCCCAGTCCTTCCCAGCATCAGAATCCTTTCCAGTGAGTCAGATCTTAAAATAGAATGCTGACTTAATTTACATGGTTGAAATAACTCACAGGTTAGAAATTCAAATAAAAGATTCTTCATTTGATCTATAAAGTTGTCTAGCTTGTACATAGGTATAATAAAAAACATACTGTTCAGATATTTCCTGGTAGACATTTTAATTCTGATTTCAACACAGAGTAGTAATGATCCAAATGATGATTGTGCTACACAACCTCTAAGACTTTTTTTCTGTGTTTTCTAACTCTGTGCAGATGAGTGCTGTTGTGAACATGACTATCTATTGCCTCTTAAAAACACTTAACATAGTTTCCTGACATTCCTTCAAACCTAAATCTACTTACATAAGGGCCAAACATGGTTTGTGTGAATATGCATACATGTGCATATACATACATATGTGTGTATACATTATGTACACATTATGTATATATAAATTCTATATCAGGAAGGAAACATTCACCAAAACTGTAACGAAAGCATATGGTCTTTGAAGCACAGAACCCTTTCTCACTACACATGAGTGGATGGATAGATAGATTTCCTTATATCACGAATGATACCTCATCAGTAACAAAGAAGATGACACCTCCCCTTCATGTGGCTTTAAAAGAGAAGAGAATCAGTAGGAGGATTTTTAGATGGAGAAGGGTAATTGTAGAAACAGATTAGATTCATTCTGCATGACTTTTACTTTATCCTTCATTTCTCTAGCAGTGATTATTATCATGCTTAGTCAAAAGAAATATATTATCCATTAATTTTCCATTAAAATCATGTCTTGCTTAGGGTAATAAAATTTAGAAGTTTCCCAGAGGTCAATTGGCATGATAAGTCAAATTTCTTATGTGATGCCTTTTGACCCTGCAATTCTATGTTTAGAAATTCATCCTAATGAAATTAACTGAGGACCATGCAAGTAATAAACTGTAAATAAGTTTATCATGTTTTCATTACAGCAAAATTAATTAGAAAAATATAAATGTCCAACTATATATATATATATATCCTATGCATAAAACTCTGCAACCCTGAAAATTATGTTCTAAATCACAAAATGCTTCTGACAAACAGCATATATAAGAATTACATTCATGATTATTTTGAAATGTTAGCATAACAAAAATACGTTTAAAAGTGCATTTCATTTCCCTTATTATGTCTCTTCCCACCTACATGAATAAAATAATTTACATTTGAATTGCTCCGTTCTTTTTCCTACTTCTATAATCTCGATAATCAAATCTGAATCTTAGGAATTTATGTCTAAAAGATTATTGGGCATTCCCATAACATGCTTTCAACTTCTATACCAATGGGCAATTTCTCAGCAATGATAGATGACTTTAACTGAGTTGAGAAATTTTAAAAGGGATTCTTTGGCCAAAGAAAAGCACCCAAGAATGCTCAAACTACCGTACAATTGCACTCACCTCATACACTAGCAAATGCTCAAAATTCTCCAAGCCAGGCTTCGATAGTACATGAACTGTGAAATTCCAGATATTCAAGCTGTATTTAGAAAAGGCAGAGGAACCAGAGATCAAATTGCCAACATCTGCTGAATCACAGAAAAAGCAAGAGAGTTCCAGAAAAACATCTACTTCTGCTTTATTGACTATGCCAAAGCCATTGACTGTGTGGATCACAACCAACTGTGGAAAATTCTGAAAGAGATGGGAATACCAGACCATCTGACCTGCTTCCTGAGGAATCTGTATATAGGTCAAGAAGCAACAGTTCAAACTGGACATCAGACTGCTTCCAAATCAGGAAAGGAGTACGTCAAGGCTGTATATTGCCACCCTGTTTATTTAACTGATATGCAGTGGACATCATGAGAAATGCTGGACTGAATGAAGCAGAAGCTGGAGTCAAGATTGCCGGAAGAAATATCAATAATCTCAGATATGCAGATGACACCACCCTTAAGGCAGAAAGCAAAGAAGAACTAAAGAGCCTCTTGATGAAAGTGAAAGAGGAGAGTGAAAAAGTTGACTTAAAACTCAACATTCAAAAAACTAAGACCATGGCATCCCGTCCCATTATTTCATACAAATAGATGGGGAAACAATGGGAACAGTGACAGGCTTTACTTTGGGGGGCTCCAAAATCACTGCAGAGGGTGACTGCAGTCTTGAAATTAAAAGACGCTTGCTCCTTGGAAGAAAAGTTACGGCCAACCTAGACAGCTTATTGAAAAACCGAGGCATTACTTTGCCAACAAAGGTCCATCTATTCAAAGCTATGATTTTTCCAGTAGTCATGTATGGATGTGAGAGTTGGACTATAAAGAAAGCTGAGCGCCGAAGAATTGATGCTTTTGAACTGTGGTGTTGGAGAAGACACTTGAGAGTCCCTTGGACAGCAAGGTGATCCAACCAGTCCATCCTAAAGAAAATCAGTCCTGCATATTCATTGAAAGGACGGATGCTGAAGCTGAAACTCCAATACTTTGCCTACTTGATGTGAAGAACTGACTCATTTGAAAAGTCCCTGATGCTGGGAAAGATTGAAGGCAGGAGGAGAAGGGGATGACAGAAGATGAGATGGTTGGATGGCATCACTGATTCAATGGACATGAGTCTTAGTAAACTCCAGGAGTTGGTGATTGACAGGGAGGCCTGGCGTGCTGCAGTCCATGGGGTTGCAAAGAGTTGGACACGACTGAGTGACTGGACTGAACTGAACCTAGGCCCAAAGGCCTTGCATGGCGCCTGGAAAAGAAAACATTCTTAATTTTGAAAACTCTCCAGCAATCATCTTCCTCTCCAAAAAATAAATACAAAAAGATGTTCACTGTATCCATGTAAACAACTGAAGGAGGTAATAAAATTAATCTTGATCTCATACGCTTGTCAAGATCTGCATTGGATGTCTGGAAGGATATTGACCAAGGCATTCATTAAATGTAGCCTCTGCTTCCCTAATAGTGCAGTTGGTAAAGAATCCACCTGCAATGCAGGAGACCCCAGTTCAACTCCTGAGGTCCTCTGCAGAAGATCCTCTGCAGAAGGCTACCCATTCCAGTAATTTGGGGCTTCCCATGTGGCTGAGCTGGTAAAGAATCTGCCTGCAAGGTGGGAGACTGGGGTTGGATCCCTGGGATGGGAAGATCCCCTGGAGAAGGGAAAGGCTACCCACTCCAGTATCTTCTCAGTATTACTGACGCAAGCCATCGCTTTTAAAATAAATTGTTCAAATATTAATGAATAAGATATCAGCAAAATTTTAAATTATGAAAACACAATCTCATGAAATAAGATTATTATATAAGAATTGACATAGAGAAAAATTTGGAATCTGGAAATTGTCAGAGAAGACATTAGAGTTCTAACTCTCAGGAAAGAATGATAATAATTTTTCTGGGTAGCAAACAGGAAGGCATATATATATATATATATATAAAAGATGCTGACCACTGTTAAATAAATGGGATTTCCAGTACCTTTGAAGAAATCAGGACCTTTTAGCTTATAGTGGCAGCAATCACTATGCACACCAAGAAGGTAGAAGTAAAACATATCTCAATACACCTAACCCAAGAACACAGACAGCATTGAGAGGAGCAGATGATAACCCAGTAGCAATAAGACTGGTTTTCTGGCTGATAAGTGCTATAGAAAGAAGGATGAGCTATACAGACTCTTGAAGCTACCACAAGGAGAGTGTAAAGACAGATGGTGAGCTGCACATAAAAATTATGGCCTAGACAAGTTGCAGATATATGACCCAGTACAGACAGTGCAGCTCTATCTAGCTTCACATACTACCCCTGAGGGAGGGATCAAATCTTCTTTGCTGCATGTGAGTGTGAGGGACTTGACCCAGCGATGGAACCCAGGTCTCCTGCATTGCAGGCAGATTATTTACCATCTGAGTCACAGGGAAGCCCTGTGGGGAACATGGCATTGAACTATTGATGACATTCAGGAATCTACAGTGCTATAGACTGTCTAATTGTAATGTTTAATATGTGACATATATGAATCTGAGCTACTTAACTTTCAGTAGTTTAAAGGTTTTAACTAATTGACTAGCTGCATTTAAAAGAAAGACATTACACATGCAGAAAATTTAGGAACTTTGAAAATTATGAAGATAAAAATCATCATTATCATGGAACCCTTCCTGCAGATATATATTGAGATTCCATGCTTCATCATTTCAACCACAATCTGCAAAATTTATAATGTCTGTTGTGCTTTTGTCCTTTCAACACACCTGCCTGGCAAAACTGTAGCACTGGATGAATCCAATTATCTGTTTTCTCTAAGCTTGCACCTGGGTAGTTAAACCCAGCTGCCAGTGTACATTTATGGCTTAATATTGAACAGATTTGCAAACTTTCTGGCAACCATTCTATTTCTCCTAGTCAGGTGTTTTTCCTCATTCTTCATAATGACTATTTTAAACCTCTTCTACTTTCTTCACCCTCTATCCTCCGTTCTATTCAGAAGAAGACATTGCTTCTGCTTTAGAAAGTAAACAAGCCAGAACAAAGGGGAAACTCATAATCTCATGTCGATATGTGCAAAGCAGCCTATCTCTGCGCTCGTCCTATCCTGTATCTTTTTCTTGCAACTCTTCTTCCACCCACTAACTGCGCATCTTCAGTATTTATACATATTTGATTCTCTCAACTCATAAAAAGTACAAACATACTTTCCTTGGAGCCCACACCCTTTCCTTCTACTATTTTCTTGCTTTTGCAGTAACAGGTAATTTGATAGATGAAATGTATCAAAAATATGCCTCCTCCATTCACTTACCTCCCCCTGCACTCCTATCACTGTTCAATTGAAATCTCTTTTGCTAAAATTCAAGGTGCACTTCTGTCTGTGATCTTCTGTTAGTTTCTTTATATCTGAATACCCTTTGGCATGCTGATCACTTCTTCCTTCTCAACTCTCTTTCTTTGGTTTCTATGGCACTCACTCTCCTGGTTTTATTCTGCTCCTCATGCCCTCTCTCAATTTTTCTGGTTGACTTGCTCACTAAAAAATTATTTGTCATCGTTGGAGTTTTTTAAGATTCTTTGAGGTTCTCTGATGCATGGCACATTTATAAATATAAATCTTTCACGCTCTCCTTTGAATTTCAATGACAAATAGCTTTCTAATTGTCATCTCGAGATGAACTTCTTTTAGACACTCAATTCCTCGAAAGAAATCTATATTCTCTATCCCTCAGACTTATTTTCTACCCAATTTCAGGCCTGATTTCTAATCCAGAACACTCAAGTATTCAAATAAAAGACCTGAAAACCGTTTACATTGTCTCTTTAAAATCTGATTCCCAGTGTTTGTACCTTGGTGACACCACTTCCTATTTACGTCTCTACTTACCAACTTATATCCATCTCTGCTACCTTGATCATCCACCCTGAGCAACCTTTGTCCTCTGAACTCATTTAGTAACCTCTCTGGAAACATGCCTTATTTTGTAATTCTCACATCTAAAGCTTCTAAATGTATCTTCATTTCTCTTAAAGACTTAGGTTCTTTATGAGAAATACAATCCCTCTTATCAAGCCTCAGCTGCCAAGATAGTGTGGCTTAGATAACCCACAACTCTTTCCAACATAGTTCCTCCTTGTTGGAAAAGCTATTCCCTTTAACAGTTTGTCGTGTAGCTAGGAAGCTTTGCAACATTTTTCTATACTAGATGTACATATAAAGTGAAATTAAAGTTACCAGTGTAACATATGCTGTCTCTGGATGTGGGTTCTTAAGGTGTCATTTAAGTGTTTAAGAAACAATAAAATTTTGATTTTCCAGATTAAAAAAGTGTTGTCACTCCCTTCTTCTTCCCTTGAATGTGGAAATGGTAGTTGGAGTTACAGTGACCATCTGTGAAATCATGAAGCATTTTAAAAAGGGAAAAAGCCAAATATTAAGAATGGCAAAGTCAAAAACACAGAAATAGCCCATGACATACATGAGCAGGTAAACCAATAGATGTGAGAAAAATGAGCCTCTTTCTGTAAAAAGATTTTAAAAGTTACTTGCTATAAACATATTCCCAACAATACACATTCCCAAGTGTCAGACTTCATAGCTTTCTCCTTGGCTTTTAGCTTTCAGTTCAGTTCAGTTCAGTCGCTCAGTCATGTCCGACTCTCCGTGACCCCATGAATCACAGCACACCAGGCCTCCCTATCCACCACCAACTCCCGGAGTTCACTCAAACTCATGTCCACAGAGTCGGTGATGCCATCCAGCCATCTCATTCTCTGTCGTCCCCTTCTCCTCCTGCCCCCAACCTTTTCCAGCATCAGAGTCTTTTCCAGTGAGTCAACTCGTCGCATGAGGTGGCCAAAGTATTGCAGTTTCAGCTTTAGCATCAGTCCTTCCAATGAACACCCAGGATCGATCTCCCTTAGAATGGACTGGTTGGATCTCCTTGTGGTACAAGGGACTCTCAAGAGTCTTCTCCAACACCACAGTTCAAAAGCATCAATTCTTCAGCGATCAGCTTTCTTCACAGTCCAACTCTCACATCCATACATGACCATGGGAAAAACCATTGCCTTGACTAGACGGACCTTGGTTGGCAAAGTAATGTCTCTGCTTTTTAATATATTATCAAGGTTGGTCATAACTTTCCTTCCAAGGAGTAAGCGTCTTTTAATTTCATGGCTGCAATCAGCATCTGCAGTGATTTTGGAGCCCAAAAAAATAAAGTCTGACACAGTTTACACCTTTTCCCCATCTATTTCCCATGAAGTGATGGGACCAGATGCCATGATCTTTGTTTTCTGGATGTTGAGCTTCAAGCCAACCTTTTCACTCTCCTCTTTCACTTTCATCAAGAGGCTTTGGAGTTCCTCTTCACTTTCTGCCATAAGGGTAGTGTCATCAGCATATCTGAGATTATTGATATTTCTCCCAGCAATCTTGATTCCAGCTTGTGCTTCTTCCAGCCCCGCGTTCCTCATGATGTACTCTGCATATAAGTTAAATAAGCAAGGTGACAATATACAGCCTTGACGCACTCCTTTTCCTATTTGGAACCAGTCAGTTGTTCCATGTCCAGTTCTGACTGTTGCTTCCTGACCTGCATACAGACATACGATATTTTATTTAAAATACACACAAACACACACATACATATACATACACATATAATTCAGGCTTAATTCAACAGGAGTAAATGCACAGAACCTCTATGTACTCTTTGGCCTGTGATTCCTAGGTACATTGGCCTTTCCAGACTTTCAACTTTCTCTTCCATTGAGGGAGACCTCCTGGTTCTGCTTGGGTTCCTGCTCAATTCTCTGTGGCCCACACAGTCTCTCCAGACAGGAAACTGGAGCAATTGTAAGGCTCATTTTGCTTCCCTGTCTCAGGAATCACTCTTCTTCACTGCCTAATGCCCAATGTCAGAAACCCATTTTTCTCTATTTTTAGTTGTTTTAAGGGGGAGGGTAAATTTCAGGTTCTATTGTGTCATGTTGCCTAGAAGTGGAGGTCACATTTAACATGATTTAAGTCTGCCATCCTACTATTAAATTTCAAATCATCACATTTATTTTTTGTTCCCTCCCTGAGTGTGATGAGTACAGAGTGTTTCCCTAATCCTAGGTTGGACAGTTTACAAGCATACAAGTGAGATAAACTTCTAGGTGTGTCATGGGTCTGAACACTCTTGTATATTGTGGAAAGGAGCAAGATACTAATGTCCATTGACTGTTTCTTATGGCCTCAGGTGAAGTACAAGATTGAAAAACTCTAATCCACAGGGACTTACGTGCAAGAGTAGGGAGAAAACAGCTGGCTAATTTTTAACTTTGTTAAAAGACATGTTTTGTCTTGTGGTATAGGATTTGAAACCAACTGGTGAGAAGCGGATTATCATGTATGAAGCCAAATTTCCTTGCAGCCTCCAATTAGTGTGTTAATAACAAAATGATGGGCCCATGGCCATTTGAGTGGGGCTAGAATAGTTAACAATTTCAGTGAAATCTGACAACCCCACACATCAACTCCTGCTGTTCCCATTTGCTTGGAATGATGTATCCCTTCAGAAAGTAAAATCAAACCTAAAGCATCCACTAGGTCTGAGTTAACATCACAGAGTATATGAATTTGAAAAGGCTGGAGTTTCCCAGATATGGATTACCAATTATGCCCAGAGAGAGCAAATACTGAAAACTTAAATTGGGTGGGTAAAGCCTCAGAAATGTGTTTTCTAAAAGTCCATGATTCCAGAAGATTTCTAGTTTTGCTATTTACACAAAATTCTCAGAAACAAACATCATGGACAACTGACAGAGATTTTATGGGAGTTATACTGTCAAAAAAATCAGCTCTGATAAAAAGCTACATTCTCTTACAATAAAACCTATAAGTACTCAATCCCTAGGGAGAAGCTTACTGCCTGAAAGCCCTTGTTTTAGTTTGTATTGAGGCTCGGCTTCATTCCTGTTTTTCAAAATCTTGTTTTATATTCCAATATTAGCAGTTAAATTTATTTATGTCCCTTTATAGAAGATGAGGAGACGGGGACGACAGAGAATGAGATGGCTGGATGGCATCACCAACTCGATGGACATGAGTTTGAGTGAACTCCGGGAGTTGGTGATGGACAGGGAGGCCTGGCGTGCTGTGATTCATGGGGTTGCAAAGAGTTGGACACGACTGAGTGACTGGAGTGAACTGAACTGAACTGAAACCTCTGTGGTTTTGAGTTCTCACATGTGCCCTGTAATTATTTAATTTCTTTTCTTTTTTCTCAAGATTTCACAGCTTCACTGCTATGTTGCTAAACAAATATTTTTAAAAGTTTAAATTTATTTTGATTCAAATAATATAAATTCATCACCTCCTCCATACTTTATAAAAACACTATTGTTGTAGAGAATTTTTTTTTTTTTCAGTAAAGCCAAGAGTTACTTTTATTTTGCTCATTATTCTTTACTTAGCCTTGACTGAGAAGAGATATTTCTGGCCCTTATCTTTTTTGCATAAGACTATGTTTTTCTCCTCACTCTCTTATTTCCTACTGATAAAGCCCTCCTCTCAGATGTGAACCATGAAGCTAAGTTGATGTACACTATCTTAAACCAAATTTCTGGCCCCCTAGGGCTTCCCTGGTGGCTCAAACAGTAAAGAATCTGCCTGCAATGCAGGAGACCTGGGTTCCATCCCTGGGTGAGGAAGATCCCATGGAGAAGGGAATGACAACCCACTCCAGTATTTTTGCCTGCAGAATCCCATGGACACAGAAGCGTGGCAGGCTCCAGTCCACGGGGGCTCAAAGAGTCGGATGTGACTGAGTGACTAACACTTTCACGCTTTTCTCACAGATCATGACAGATCCAGGTTTTATGTATCCTGAAACTTTTACAATTTTAGGAGTTTTCTTCAAGAAAAAGAATACAAAATTGCAGATAAAAAGTGAGTTGCAAAACTGGTATAGAGGATTTAGAATGAGTAAATGAGGTCAAAACAAGTATTGGCACCTTGGAAATCTCAGTATCTCTCTCAAAAGTTTTACATAGAAATGCCTGCTGATTGCCAGTTGCTATCCCTTCCCTCTTCTCTTTTTTATACCACCACCAGCATCCCCAACCCATTAGAATACTCTCCTTGCTACTCAAATTGTGACCCATGGACAACTTTGTTCAAAATGCAGAACAAAACTGGCAGCCGCTCAGACCTAGTAACTCAGAATTTTGACAATATTCCCAGGTGATACACGTGCACATTAAAAGCTGAGAAACACTGTAAGCAAACCAAACCCCTCTGTAAGTGAAGGGCCCTGAACCTCAAGAAGCAGGCTTCTGAGGAAATCAGCTTTGCCCTAAAGATAACTTCAGCTCACTCCTACTGCTTGGCCTTGCTATGAGGAGAGTTTATTTCTAAGTAACACAGGACATCTGTGGTTCGGCAATGGCTCTGTGCGGTACATGAAAGCTGACCTGCACATGCATACACTTCACTGAGGGCCCTTCCAATCTCTGTCCTAACAACTGCTTATTTCACATTCTAGGATGCAAAGATAATGACAAACAAAACTGAATTTTCTTTGCAGCAGATTCCCTCTAGGCAGTTAGAGGAGTTCATTAGAGGAACGATTTGATAAACCAGTTCTGAATTGGGCCTTCAGGGCCTGTAAGTCCTCCAATAGGTCTAGTTAGAAAAAGGAAGGCTAAGGATGTTGTTTTATGGGGAATATTCAGGAAGGAAAGAGAGCGGGCTAGTGATTACTCATAAAAGAATAATGTGGGGGAAAATGTAAACCTCCAATGAGATGTTTTGCTAGGCTGTCTGCTTTCTAGTATATGGCAGAAACTCTCTTCTGTGTTCCCAAGAAGCGTTTGTAGAATCAACTTTGCATCCTAGTGCTTTTCCGGAGTAGATTTTCTTTTTCAAGAGAAAAATTGCTGGGCCCTGCTGTGAAGTTGGCACAAAGCAAAACCACAGGCTGCGCGCAGGAGGGTAGCTGCCTGTGGGGTTACTCCATGCACTGCTGCCTCTCCCTCCACCCTTGCCTTTGTTCGAGGACTGAGTACTACGTAATTGGATGCAGAGTCCTACTGATGAGTCTGGGGACTCATGAGTTCTGGCTGTGTCAGAAGGTGCTCTGCTCTGTGGGAGGGGCTGGACTCACTGCGGTTTCAGAGTGTTTCAGAAAAGGAAGCCTCATCCTTTTTATTTTGAAAAAATAAAAAAAAAAAAAGAGAGAAAGTGTAAGTTGCTCAGTCATGTCTGACTTATTTACCCTGAATTTAGTGTTTCATGGATTAAAACCTGAAAGATTGTCCTAAGAGTAGGACAGAAGCTGGGACAGAAGCAGCGGCAGAAGCTGGGATGTGTCCTGCTATTTGTGCTCCTATTAAACTTTGTATCTCTGATGCCTGCCTGGTTCTATCAATGGATGATTCAGGAAAGATAAGCAGATTCCATTTACTTGCCAGAGTGTCTTTCATTAAACTCTTTGAAATAATTCTATGGTAGGACAATTTACCTAGTAATTGCAAGACTTTTCTGGAATTTTTATAAAAAGGAATGTGTCAATTTATAATATTTTCTGAAACTATTTAGGGAAATTTCATATGGAGAAGTCAGCTCTGGTAGAAATTGTTTTTTTAAAAAAAAGGAGAAACAGATTTTACTTCTGTCAACTGTATATTGGGTCAGAGATTGTGTTTCATCATCAATCTAAAGAATCCATCTCATTCATCTTTTCTTTTAATGAGTTGGACTATTTCTTTTCTCCTTTTCCTTGACTCCCCTTGCTGTCCCAGGAATGCCAACTTTCCAATGAAAAATGGATGGCAAACAAAATTGATGGCCATTTTCAAACTCTTTCACACTTTCCAAAGTGCCCCTCAACAGCCAAGAGAAGTTTCATAGTGCAGGAAGTCTTTTCTGTTTTGTATTAGGGAGAAGATTCCTAGTCATCTCTTCACTTGGTGGTAGCAGAGGTTAATATAAATTTACTGATTACACAGGAAAAAAAAATCATGGAAATATGTACAGTTACAGTTGCTTTTCAGAGGTGGTTTAACACAGTTGCTGGATGTGCTTTTTCTCCTGAATGTGATAACCCAAATTATTATTTTATATGTGATGGTAAAGAATCTGCCTGCAATGTGGGAGACCTGGGTTTGATCCCTGGGTTGGGAAGATCCCCTGGAGGAGGAAATGGCAACCCACTCCAGTATTCTTGCCTGGAGAATCCCATGGACAGAGAGAGGAGCCTGGCAGGCTGCAGTCCATGGAGTCGCGAAGAGTTGGACACAACTGAGCGACTAACAATCTCACTTTCAATATTGACTGTATGTCTATACATTTGAAGCTTTACTTTTTTGTCTTTACCATTTTCAGAAAATGTCAGTTTTCATTCCAATCCCACAGAAAGGGCAATGCCAAAGAATGTTCAGACTACAGCACAACTACACTCAACTCACATGCTAGCAAGGATATGCTCAAGATCCTTCAAGCTAGGCTTCCACTGTACATGAACTGAGAACTGCCAGATGCACAAGCTATATTTAGAAAAGGCAGAGATCAAATTGCCAACATCTGTTGGATCATAGAAAAAGCAAGCACGGGGATTCCAGAAAAAAAATCTGCTTCATTCACTCCACCAAAACCTTTGACTGTGTGGATCACAACAAGCTGTGGGAAATTCTGAATGAGATGGGAATACCAGACCAACTTTTCTGCCTCCTGTGAAATCTGTAAGCAGTCAGAAACGGACATGGAACAACAGAATGGTTTCAAAAATGGTTCCAAATTGGAAAAGTAATATGTCAAGGCTGTATATTGTCACCCTGCTTATTTAACTTATACGCTGAGTAGGTCATGTGAAATGCCAGGCTGGATGAAGCTCAAGCATGAATCAAGATTGCTGGGAGAAATATCAATAACCTCAGATATGCAGATTTTACCTAATACAGAAAGCAAAGAAGAACTAAGAGCCTCTTGATGAAAATGGAAGAGGAGAGTGAAAAAGCTGGCTTAAAACTCAACATTCAAAAAACCAAGATCATGGTGTCAGCTCCCATCACTTCATGGTGAAGAGATGGGAAGCAATGGAAACAGTGACAGATTTTCTTGGGCCCCAAGATCACTGAAGATGGTGACTGCAGCCAGGAAATTAAAAGACACTTGCTTCTTGGAAGAAAAGCTTTGACAAACTTAGCATATTAAAAAGCAGAGACATCACTTTGACGACAAAGGTCCGTATAGGCAAAACTGTGCTTTTTCAGGAAGGAAATCAACCCTGAATATTCATTGGAAGGTCTGGTGCTAAGTTGAAGCTCCAATACTTTGGCAACGGGATGCAAAGAGCCCAATTACTGGAAAAGACCCTGATGCTGGGAAGGATTGAGGGCAGGGGGAGGAGGCAAGAGAAGATGAGATGATTGGATGGCATCATTGACCAATGAACATAAGTCTGAGCAAACTCCAGGAGACAGTGAAGGACAGGGAAGCCTGGCATGCTACAGGCCATGGTGTTGCAAAGAGCTGGACACAACTGAGTGACTGAACAACAGCAATCGTTTTCAGATGGAAGTTATCTGCTACCCAGAAATGTACACTAATATTTCAGTTCAGTTCAGTCGCTCAGTCGTATCCGACTGTTTGTGGCCCCATGAATCACAGCACGCCAGGCCTCCCTGTCCATCACCAACTCCTGGAGTTCACTCAAAATCATGTCCATCGAGTCGGTGATGCTATCCAGCCATCTCATTCTCTGTCGTCCCCTTCTCCTCCTGCCCCCAATCCTTCCCAGTGTCAGAATCTTTTCCAGTGAGTCAACTTGTCGCATGAGGTTAGTTATTACTTTTTATATCCTTTCTCTGTAAAATAAGGAAAAAAATATCTGTTAATGCTAATGGGGAGAAAACAGCTCTCCTATTGTTATGTCCTTTCTTTCTGATAATTTAACAAAATTGCATTTTATAATCAAGAGTCCTGAATAAGGTCTTTTGAATGTTGTTTGTATAATGCCTTATAGTGTCTTTTCAAAGATTATTTTCAGATGGCACATAATCATTGATTCTAAATAGCACAGCTTGCATCTTAGCAGCAGGTTACAAAAGAATGTCCATTTACATAAACAATATTTTGAACGCCATGAGGAAATTCTTCTTTATAATTTCAGATTAGAGATTTATCTTTACCTCAGGTCTTTTAGTATTTTAAAATATTTTATCACACAAAATTTCAAGTATCAAAAAAATGAGAAAACAGTATAATGAATCCTGATGTACCCATTATACAGTCCCAATAAATATTTTATTTTGCCAATTTTATCTCTGTATCATTGCTGTAATTTGCTATTTTAAAGCAAATCCAAAGCAACCTTTTTTTCTCTTTACATTTAATTTTTAGGTAAATACTTCTAAAGTGAGTGAGTGAAGTCGCTCAGTAATGTCCGACTCTTCGCGACCCCATGCACTGCAGCCTACCAGGCTCCTCCGTCCCTGGGATTTTCCAGGTAAGAGTACTGGAGTGGGTCGCCATTGCCTTCTCTATTACTTCTCCAATACTTCTAAGGACACATAAAATATAACCTTAATGCTATCACACTTGCCAAAATTAATTTATTAAAATCATCTACTACAGACTATATTCAAATTTTCAAGCTTGCCTAACAAATGTCTCTTTATAGCTGCTTTATTTAAATTAGGATCAACCAAGGTATATATACTGCATTTTCTTTACCTGTTTTTGTGTCCTTTGCTCCATAACAATGCCATCTTTTTCCAGTTTTTTTCCAGGGCTTTTCTTTTTCCAGTTTTATTGAACTTTATTGAGTTTCTTCCCAGTTTTATTTTATAATCACTGTAGAAACTTAAAGTGTACACTATAGTGATTTGATTTACTTATATTGTGAAAGGATTACTACAGTAGGTTTGGCTAACATCCATCATCTCATAGAGACAAAAAAAATGAAAAGAAAACCTATTTCCTTGTCATGAGAGATCTTAGGATCTACTCCTTTTATGTTTCCTATATATCACACAGTGGTATCCTCTATAGTTATCATACTGTACGTTACATCCCTAGTACTTACTTATAAATGGAAGCTTGTACTTTGACCACCTTCCTCCAATATTTCTTTCCTTTAATGCCATAATTTTTAAGAACTAATTTTAAGATCGTCTGAACACAAGAATGTCTCGCATTCTGGATTTTGGTGACTGATTCTTTATTTTGTTCTTCAAATTGTTTCTTTATCCTTCATTCAAACTATCGTTGTGGGGATAGTGAGAATAAGGGTCAGTACTTCCTTTTTTTAAAAAATAAGAATCCTACACAGTCTGACTCTTTGTGACCCCATGAACTGTAGCCTGCCAGGGTCCTCTGTCAATGGATTCTCCAGGCAAGAGTACTGGAGTGGGTTTCCATTTTCTTCTCCAGGGGAATCCTCCTGACCTGGGATCAAACTCAGGTCTCCTGCATTGTAGACAGATTCTTTACCATCTGAGTCACCAGG
Source organism: Moschus berezovskii (assembly GCF_049115385.1). Classification (NCBI taxonomy): domain Eukaryota; kingdom Metazoa; phylum Chordata; class Mammalia; order Artiodactyla; family Moschidae; genus Moschus; species Moschus berezovskii. The sequence continues at coordinate 31,730,700 of NC_142480.1, forward strand.
GAAGTCAACAATATAGATAGTTCTATGTATTTTATACTCCATCATATCAGGAGGCAGGCATCCCAATGATTTGTATGTTGTCCATCTCATCTCCTCTTTATCTTTCACATTAGTTTTTAAAAATTCTATCAAAGTAACAAGGACATTAGATTGCATTTGATCTTATGTTTTTCACAAACTGTAAATTCCTTAAAGTCAAGAATGATATTATTACTCTTTTGGTTTCTGATGCCTTGTCTTACCTTAACATATTTTATGAATAATTAAACCTAAGAATAAATTAATGGAAAAACAAGTCAGCCTTGTTAGTTCTTTGTCAATTGTTTTACACACCTAAGGAATAACAGACAAAGATCAAGATGTGTAAAGAGTTCCAAAAAATAAAAAAACAAATATTCCACAAACAGTAACAAACTGATACTCAAAACAGATAAAATATACACAAATGAACTGAGACAATTTATACTATATATGCATAAATAAAATATGCACATATTTTAAAAAATAAAATACTGGAAAATTTAAATTGGCAATAATTCAATATAACACTAGTAAATTTAAAATTTTTACATATTAAAAAAATAAGATACTAGTTGATTTAAATTGGAAAAAATAAAATACTAGTAAATTTAAATTGGCAATAATTTAAAAAAATTAAATTTGCATTGTTTTTCTCATTGAGAAATACAGTGAGTCAGTATTAAATTATATTTACCCTAAATTGAAAGAATGATTCGAAATAAAAAAACTATTAATGTAAAAAAGCAAACCCATCAAATAGAAAAAAATAACCTACTAGATTAGTTTTCTTTGCATATGAAAAAAAGCCATTTGATAAAATTTATATTTAAAGACCCTTTAAAGGATAGTTTCTCAATAAATGATGCCATAGAAACTGGACAGCCACTTCCAAAAGGACAAAACTGAATCACTATCTTGTACCATATGCAGATATCAACACAAATAGGTTAAAGACTTGAACATAAAGCCTAAAACCATAGAATTCCTAGGAAAATCATAGAGGCAAACCTCCTTCATATAGGTCTTGGTAATGATTTTTTTGGACATGACACCAAAAGCAAGGGCAAGAAAAACAAAAACAAGCAAAAGGGACTACATCAAAATAAAAAGCTACTGGACAGTGAAGACGGAGAAGGAAATGGCAATCCACTCCAGTGTTCTTGCCTGGATAATCCCAGGGATGGCGGGGCCTGGTGGGCTGCCATCTATGGGGTTGCACAGAGTTGGACACGACTGAAGCGACTTAAGCAGAAGCAGTACAGTGAAGAAAACCATGGTGATGGGTGTTAACCAGCCTTAGTGTAGTAATCATTTCATAATATATACACATACTGAGTCATTATGCTGTACATCTGAAACTAATAGTGTTGTATGCTAATTATATCTCAAAAACACAGAAATCACATTTTTAAAATCTTCAACATATGATCATTGATTTTCTTTGTCATGAAGACTTAGTTCGGTTTAGTCACTCAGTCTTGTCCGACTCTCTGCAACCTCATGAACCGCAGCAGGCCAGGCTCCCCTGTCCATCACCAACTCCCGGTGTTCAATCAAACCCATGTCCATTGATTGGTGATGCCATCCAATCAACTCATCTTCTGTCATCCTCTTCTCCTCCTGCCTTCAATCTTTCCCAGCATCAGGGTCTTTTCAAATGAGTCAGCTCTTCACATCAGTTCAGTTCAGTTCAGTCGCTCAGTCGTGTCCGACTATTTGCAACCCCATGAATCACAGCATACAAGGCCTCCCCGTCCATCACCAACTCTCGGAGTTTGCTCAGATGTCCATTGAGTTGGTGATGCCATCCAGCCATCTCATTCTCTGTCGTCCCCTTCTCCTCCTGCCCCCAATCCCTCCCAGCATCAGAGTCTTTTCCAGTGAGTCAACTCTTCACATCAGGTGGCCAAAGTAATAGAGTTTCAGCTTTAGCATCAGTCTTCCCAATGAGCACCCAGGACTGATCTCCCTTAGGATGGATTGGTTGGATCTCCTTGCAGTCCAAGGGACTCTCAAGAGTCTTCTCCAACACCACAGTTCAAAAGCATCGATTCTTCAGTGCTCAGCTTTCTTTATAGTTCAACTCTCACATCCATACATGACCACTGGAAAAATCATAGCCTTGACTAGACAGACCTTTGTTGACAAAGTAATGTCTCCACCTTTTAACATGCTGCTTAGGTTGGTCATAACGTTCCTTCCAAGGAGTAAACCTCTTTTAATTTCATGGTTGCAATCAGCATCCACAGTGATTTTGGAGCCCCCTAAAATAAAGTCTGACACTGTTTCCACTGTTTCCCCAACTATTTCCCATGAAGTGATGGGACTGGATGCCATGATCTTAGTTTTCTGAATGCTGAGCTTTAAGCCAACTTTTTTACTCTTCTCTTTCACTTTCATCAAGAGGCTCTTTAGTTCTTCATTTTCTGCCATAAGGGTGTTATCATCTGAATATTTGAGATTATTGATATTTCTCCCAGCAACCTTGATTCCAGCTTGTGCTTCTTCCAGCCCAGTGTTTCTCATGATGTACTCTGCATATAAGTTAAATAAGCAGGGTGACAATATACCACCTTGACGTACTCCTTTTCCTACTTGGAACCAGTCTGTTGTTCCATGTCCGGTTCTAACTGTTGCTTCCTGACCTGCATACAAGTTTCTCAAGAGGCAGGTCAGGTGGTCTGGTATTCCCATATTCTTCAGAATTTTCCACAGTTTATTGTGATCCACAGAGTCAATGCCTTTGGCATAGTCAATAACTCATTATAAATTGAATGCAAACAAAAAAATGTTTCCCTATATTTCTTAAAACTCATTTTATCTATCTCATTCCTATCACACTCTTTCTTTCTGCAACCCTAGATTTATATGTGCTTTAGGCCTGGTGACTTTGGCCATTGTACTGGAGGTTGACCTAACTTTTCTGACTTCATCTGCATTGCCTGTGTTGAGACAAATTCTGTTGTTCACGAGAATAAAGACAGAAATCATACCATACCACTTCTCTTACCTACCAGGAAATGTGACTAATGATTTCCATCACATGACTATTTCAACAACCCTGTCATTCAGTGAAATTAAAAATCTGATATATAAAATCCATATTATATTTCAATATTGGTTTTAGTTTCATTTTTTATCCAGAACCTCTATTAATGAAAAAGTCGGCTGATTATTTTTCCCTTTATTTTTTCTTTCTTTTTTTTTTTTTAACCTTCTCAAAGGAATAAATAAGTTTTAGAAAGTCTAGTGTAACTGAGAAGGACCCTACGGGGCCTCCCAGAACAGGACTACCTCCAGCCTCATGTCTTCCACCTGCCTTTTGTCTGTAGAAAGGTAATAAATTTAATCAGAGAAGTGAGAAAATCCAGAAAGGAAAACAGTCAAGAAAGTCAAAATAATAATGCTTTAGACATTAAACAAAATAAAGTAACTTGAGTTCCTCCTCAAGGACTATAGATAAAATTTGGAGCCATGTCTCTGAGTTGTTTTGTAGAGACTGAAACCCCCACCAGGTAGAAGAAGTTAACTGTGTGCCACCCATAATCACTTAGACCCCCAGACTGAACCAGAAGATTAATGATGTTGACTCCCAGTTACCTCACCACCAGCCAATCAGAAAAGTGTCCATGAGCTGATCACACACTTCACAAGCCCGCTTCCTCATCCTGTTTTTATAAACTTTTCCCTAAAAGCCTTTAGGGAGTTCAGGTCTTTTAAGCTCTAGCTGCCCTGGACTCCTTGCTTGAAGCCCTGCAATAGATACCATACTTTCTTTCACCACACCCCAGTGTCACTAGATTGGCTTTACTGCGTGAGGGTAAGTAGACCCTACTTGGTTCTGTAACATAATGTTGGGATGGCAGCTACCGTTTGGCTAATCCACAGACTAATCATTTAACCAACCTCTCACTACTCAAATGACAGAACATCACAAACTTTAAGCTAGTCATTTGTTTTCACCTGATATCTTGTAAGAAGCCTCAAATCCCTACGTAACACATTTGTGTTCCAGGAGGCCTCGTCAGCAATCAGGAGTGTTCCTTCCTGCATCTGCCTGACTTGGCTTCAGGCCTCCTACTGCTGCCAATAAGATTATTCAGGGTACTATGAGTGCTGGGGCAGAGAGGACAGATACTTAAATATCATCAGAAACAGTTTTCAACATCAGAAGCAAAGGAGTAAGCTACTATAGATGTCTTTTTAGAAAAATGATGTAAATTGCAATTCTAATTATTGGTATGGGGATCAGCAGATTGGAAGGACATTATACCGTGTAAAGTTTTTCATGATACAAGTTTATTTTCTGATCTCACTTTTATTTTGGTGTGAAATAGATATGTTCATACATCCCTGTTTTGCCTGCACTCTTCCTTGTGTACTGCCACGATTGAATGGCTACCCTGATTAATGATAAGAAAGGGTGAGTTATGAATTGGGTGAGTGTAAGTTAATAGAAGATATTGGATTGCATGGTGATCAGGGGAAAAATAAAAGCTTGTACAGTATTAGAGATGGAGGTATTTAAATGGAAGGTATTTCTTGATATATCAAGTGATACTATAGAAGTAAAAGGCAAAAATTAGAGAAGGTATAGCTGTCTATACCCTCTTTATAACTTACATGTAGGCAGGACTCTGAGTATTACCATTTATAGTTTTCTAAAGGCCTCTCTCTTTTTAGGGGTTTCATTACTGCCATTGTCTTGGTAGTACAATAAATATGAAGGAAAACCCTCACTGCCTATCACATAATCCCTAAATTATTGGTGTATTTTCAAAGTATGTGTGCCAAGCAAATAGTTCACTGAGGCACAAAGATTAAATTATTGGAAACTGTTCTACACCACCCAATGACTGTCTGGCTTAGCCTCAGTTAACACAAAGGAAAAGTAGAATGAATAGCATCTGCTTTTAGAATACATAGACGAAACAGATAAACCACAGGGCCTAACAAATAGATCTTAAAATTGTAGTAACTCTACACCAATGTTTTCCTTTTCTGTCTTACTCTGAATTGTTTTGAGCTGCTGCTGAGGGTATCTTATATGATTACACTTTAACTGCCACTTCTGTATAAACTTCAACAGAGTTGCACTTTGGCAAAAAGGAAGCCTGAAATAGAGATGGCAACAAAGCATTCACTTCTCTCCTCTAACCATCACTTTATCTTCAAAACTCAATTTGGTCAAAATATTTAAAAACTTAATTAAAATGTCTGTGATTAAAAAAACATTATCATGAATTTCCTGTTTATAAAAACAGAGTTCACAATTCTGTGTTCATTTATCTATCTCTAATCAATTTGAAAATTTTCATGAATATCTAATTTTAATAGTTTTAAAACTATTTTTATATTCTTTTTACACATAATCTGCACAGTTTTTCTTCCTTGTATATAAAGAGAGCCAGTGAAAGGAAAAATAGAAAGTTCATGTAGTTTAGAGTTTAAAATTAATCTCATGAATTCCTTTAAAATTTTGTCTTCAAATTTTACTTGGGTCAAATTAATACCCCCATTATAAAACAGCATGACATGCTTCAGATTGTTCTAAAAAAATAACTTTAAAAAGAAAACATCTGCTTTCATGATTTCGCTTTTAACATCTTTACTCATAAATGAGTTTCAGTAGGATGAATGCAGAAAGGACTTGGATGAATTTGGACCAAAATTCTATTTCTGAGACCTCCCCTGTTAAAAAAAGGCGCAGCTAAAAATGAATAAAACAGCTTTGGTTTAGATTGCTTGGAAATCCTCCCCTCTGCTGCAATTACTGGATGAAATAGATATTAAGCTCCGAGGAGTTCTTCACTCAGTCTCTTTTGCTTCTTGCCTCTGTGAGGGACTGTTTTTCTGATGCCATTATTGGCAGATCGCCACATTGCACCTGCTGATCCACCTGCCTCTCACTGGCGTGCAGTATTTAAAATGTTACGCAATTAAAGTAAATGAGTTTAAAGGGCTGGATTTGCACTACACCTCCTGGAGAGCTGTTGTTCATCCTTAAAAGTGCCTGATGATGGTTTGGGAAGCGTTGCTGCTGGCCTGGCCCTGGGGTGCTGAATTGCTCCCCTTTGAAGAACTCTGTGGTGAATCCCCTCATAAGGATGCTAAATGGTGAGGAAGCATAAAGAGAGACATTTTGTACCCTAGGAATCCAGTCTTTATAGAATGAGACTAGGCAGCAAAAGAAAGATTGAAAACTAACTAGAACCATCTAAACTGTTTCCTGATAAAATAACTCTTTATCTCCACCTATTTTACTTTGTATTTATGAATTTAGTTTGAATTATTTCTTGCAAAGCTCTACACAAAATGTTAAGTAAAGACATCTCAAAAGGGAAAAGTTATCTGCTTATTAGGACACCCTTCAGTGTCTCATCATTTTCATGGTTGTCATAATTATTCTCTGGTGCCTATCTTTCTTCTAAGTATGGTGTGAAGTAAATGAAAATGAAGCAGTTTATTTCAGTGCGTTCTCTTCTTTAGTATAAGAAGTTTGAGACTATCTAAAGTTGCTGGTTCAGACCACAAAGTCATGCTTTTAAAGCAAGTTAAGTTATTATTCACTGAAAATGATTTTAGATGCTGGGCATATGGAAGATACAAAAAGAAATTGCTCTACATTTTAAGGAATTTGACATTAGTGATAAGTAGTCATGGAGAATTGATTATTTTATTTGACATATATTTTATGACTTTATGATCTTTCAAAATGTACCAGGGCACAAGTTACAAGAGAAATATAGTTTCTGACCAGGCACATAGAGAGCAGGGAAATCACCACTGATTCTCGTAAGAAATGACTGTAAAATCAACAACTCTTCTTAAGTCTACCAGAAGATTAAGGTCACAAGGGAAACCACTTTCCACACAATTGGACTGATAAGCAGACAGAAAGACTGAAAACTTGGCAGAACAGAAATTTCTACAGGAACCTGTACTGGTTTAGAAAAACATAACTGTGGTTGACTAAGAGCTGGAGGTTCAGTGTGGGCAAGTCTGAGAGTTAAAAATTCCAGGGGCAGGGGACAGTCTTAGGGAGGTACTGCACTTTTATGAGTTTTACCTTCAGGAGTCCTACAGGTTCTCACTGTAACGATCAGAGAAAAATAAACTTATGCTTCCAGCAGGAGAAAAGTAGCCATTTGAAACACTCCCAGAATATCCTATTCTTAACAAGGACTGCCCTCAAGATAAAATATTTTACCAGACTGAGCGACTTCACTTTCACTTTTCACTTTCATGCATTGGAGAAGGAGATGGCAACCCACTCCTGTGTTCTTGCCTGGAGAATCCCAGGGATGGGGGAGCCTGTTGAGCTAATGTCTATGGGGTCTCAGAGAGTCAGACACGACTGAAGCGACTTAGCAGCAGCAGCAGCAACTGACCTTGGCAAAGGAAAAAACCAACTCGAGCCACCTTGAGCTTCTGAGTGGGGGAAAAGAAATACCCAACTTTACAACCACATCAGTAGAGCTCCTGTATAATAATGGGGGAGGGGGTTGCAATTGAGAGAAATATATATCTTGAACTTTATTCAAGAACACTCTAGGAAAACACAACAGAGGATCAAAAAAAAAAAAAAAAAGGAGGGGAGGACATCAGAGGAAACTTTACTTCCAATACCTGCAGCTACAAAAAACAGCCTAAACTCTAGCCTGAATATTCATTGGAAGGACTAGTGCTGAAGCTCCAATACTTTGTCCACCTGATGCAAAGAACTGACTCATTGGAAGAGACCCTGATGCTGGGAAAGACTGAAGGCAAGAAGAGAAGGGGCTGATAGAGGATGAGATGGTTGGATGGCACCACTGACTCAAAGGACATGAGTTTGAGCAAACTCAGGGAGATAGTGAAGGACAGGGAAGCCTGGCATGCTGCAGTTCATGGGGTTGCAAAGAGTCAGACACGACTTAGTCACTGAACAACAAACAACCTCTAGCCCGACAAACATAAACCCTCACACTGAAGGCAGGTTTATCTCAGTTCCTTTTTCTAGTACATGTTCTACTTTCAACAAAAATTTGCAAAGCACACTAAAAAACAATTTGAAGAGACAGAACATGCATCAGTATCAGATTCAGATATGATAGACATGTTGAAATTATCCTATCAGGAATTTAAAACAACTACGATTATTATGCTAAGGGTTCTAACAGGAAAAGTGGACAGCATGTGAGACAATATAGGTACTATAAACAGAGAGATGGAAATTTTCAGAAAGAAATGGAAATACTAGAAATTAAAAACACTGTAACCAAAATGAAGAATGCCTCTGATGGGCTCATTAATAAGCTGAACACAGGCAGGGAAAGAATCAGTGAGCTTAAAGAAATGTCAATAGAGACTCCCATGATGTAAACACACAAAAAAGTATAAAATGAAAAAGACAGAATAGAATATGTAAAACCTGGGATAATCACAGAAGTGTTAATGTAATATCAGAAGAAGAAAAGAGAAAGCAACAAAATAAATATTTGAGTTTGAGATTAATATACACATACTACTATCTATGAAATATATAAACAACAAAGATTTACTGTATAGCACAGGGAACAATATTTAGAATCTTCTAATAATCTACAATGGAAAAGAAGCTGGAAAAAAATATATGTATGCATATATATATGTGTGTGTGTATGTATATATTTATGTGTGTATATATATGTATATTTGAATCACTTTGTAGTACCTTTGTGTTGAAACTAACACAATATTGTAAATTAACTATATTTCAATAAAAATAAGTAAAATTAAAAATAAATATTTAAAGAAATAATGAATAAAATTTTCCAAAATTAATGATAGACACCACACCACAGACCCAGATATTAAAGAGAGCAAGCAAAAATATTCCCCCCAAAATCTACATATAACCATACCATATTCAAACTTCAGAAGATCAAAGACAGAAAATCTTTAAGAAGACAGGGGTGGAGAGGTAGGGATAGACCTTGTGTATAAAGGCCCAAGGGTAAAAGTAACACTGGACTCTTTTTCAAGAATTAGACAAACAAGAAGTGAGTAGAATGAAATGTTTAAAGTGTGGGAAGAAAATCCCAGAAATCAGTAACAGGAAAACACCAGAACACTTAGAAAGTAAACAACCCACTTATTAAAACATGAGTCAAAGAGAAGTATCAAGAAATATTTTTAAATAAAGTAAATACAGCACAAAATTTGCAGTAAAAATCATATATTTATAACAATAACAATATTTATAATTGTAATAACCTATAATATTTATAACAATCAATGCTTGTATTAAAGGTGAAAAATGTAAAAATCATTTATGCTTATACCTGAGAAAACTAGAAAAAAGAAAAGCAGGTTCAAAGAAAGCAGAGGAAAGAAATAATAAAAATTAGAATGAAAATCAGTGAACTTGAAAACAGGAAAACAACAACAAAAACTAACGGAACCAAAAGATTGGAACTTGGAAAAAAATCAATAAAATTGATAAACCTGTAGCTTAAGAAAAGAGAAGATGCATGTAACTAATGTCAGAAATTAAAGCTCAATCATCTCTTTTGATATCACAGACTTTAAAAGAAAAATAAAGGAATATTATGAACAACTCTATGCCCACAAATTTGATGACCTAGATGAAACAGACTTAGTCCTTGGAAGACACACTCCACCAAAAATAACACAAGGAGAAATAGAAAATCTCCCCATAGAAATATAGCTACTAAATTGAATAATTAATAGCCTTTCAAAACAGAGGCATCAGGCCCAGATAGATTCATTGTTGAATTCTACCAAACATTTAAAGAAGAAATTATACCTTATCTCTACAATCACTTTCCAAAAAAAAAAAAAAAAGAAGATGAAATAATTAAACTCATTCTGTGTAGATAGAATTACCTTATTACTAAATCCAAGTTAAAGATGTTACAAGAAAACTACAAACTGATATATTTCACGAATATAGGTGTAAAACTCCTCAAAATAATATTAACAGATTGTATCCAACAATATATACAAAGAATTGCACATCAAACCAAGTGGCATTTATCCCATGTATACAAGCAAGGCTAGTTCAATATTCAAAAACAAAATTATGTAATCCATTTTATCAACATAATAAAGAATGAAAAAGTCTCTCCAAACTGAGACTAGGGGGGACTCTATTAATTCATTATATAACATCAAAACAAAAACAAATATCAAAGTTAATAGTGAGAAACAAGATGTTTTATTCCTAAAGACCAAGAGCAAACAAAGATATGCACTTCTCACCACTTTTCAGGATTGATCCAGAAGACCTGACAGATGCCTTGAGATAAAAGAAGTGGATGGGAGAAATAAATGTTTCATTTGCAGATGACATGACTATACAAAAATCCCAAAGATTTCACAACAAAAATAATCTACTTGAACTAATTAGCAGCTATACCAAAGTGGAAGGAGAGAAGTTTAATATAAAAAAAACATTGCTTTCTTATATACTAGCAATGATCTATTGGAATTTAAAATTAATACCATAGTAGCATTCACATTAGCACATGAAAAAGGAAATGTTTATGAATAAACTTAACAAAATATGTTCAAAGTCTATATAAGGTAATTTTTTTTAAAAAAAGAAAAACTCTGAAGGAAAATATGGAAAATCTAAAGAAACAGAGGCTATTCTGTGTATATGGAAGGCAGACTCAATATTATCAAAATGGCAGTTCTTCCCAACTTGAGCTGAAGAGTCAGGGAAATTCCAATGCAAATCCCAGGGAGTAATCTTGTGGATATTGACAAACTAATTCTAGAGTCTCATGGGAAGGCAAAAGATACAAAAAGTCCAAAAACAATTGAAGTAGAAGAATAAAGTTGGACAACTAACACCATGAAACTTCAAGACTCAGGTTAAAAAGTATATTAATCAAGAAAATAGGGTACTGGTGAAAGAACAGACCAATAGACTAATGGAATATAAAATTAGCTGGAAATAGACCCATGCAAATATAGTCAACTGGCATTTCACAAAAAGGAACAAAGGGAATTCAATGGATAAAGAATAATCTTTTTAACTAATGATGTTGCAGCAACTGGTCATTCACACGCAAAAAAAAAAAAAAAAAAGAATCTAGACACAGATGCCTTATACCTTAACAAATATTAGCTCAAAATGAATACTAGATCTAAATGTAAAATCCAAAACCATAAAAACCCTAGGACGTAATGGGGGGAAATCTAGGTGGCCTTGGGTATGGTGGTGACTTTTTAAATTATACAATGCCTAAAAAGCAGGATCTATGAAAGAAAAATTGATGCTACATTTTAGTGAAACTAAAAAGTTCAGTTCTCTGAAAGACAGTATTAAGACAGTGAAACGATAGGTCACAGACTGGGAGAAAATCTGCAAAAATTCTATCTAATAAAGGACTAGTTTGAAGAAATATATAAAGAACTCTTGCATGCATGCATGCTCAGTCATGTCTGATTCTTTGCAACCACATGGACTGTAACCTGTCAGGCTCCTCTGTCCATGGAATTTTCCAGACAAGAATACTGGAACAGGTTGCCATTTCCTATACCAAGGGATCTTTCAAACCCAGGGATTGAACTAGGATCTCCTGTGCATCACCTGCAATGCAGGTGGATTCTTTACCACTGAGCCCCCAGGGAAGCCCTATAAAGAACTCTTAAACCTTACCAGTAAGAAAGTAAGCCAATTAAAAATAGGCAAAAGATTTGAATAGATATCTCGACAAAAAGATACAGATGGCAATTAAGCATATGAAAGGATGCTCAGTATCATGTCACCTGAAAACTGCAAATTGAAATTACAGTGAGATACTATTATTACACATCTATTAGAATAGGTAAAATCAAAACCACTGAGCAAACCAAGAGCTGGTTGAGATGCAGAGCAACAGGAATTCTCATTCATTGTTAACAGGAATGCAAAATGGTACAGCCACTTTGGGAGAGTTTGTCAATTTCTTACAAAACTTACACTCTTACCATATGACCTTCATGTTATTCACTCAAAGGAAGTGAAAAGTTATGCCAACACAAAAACCTGCACAGAAATATTTATAGCTACTTTATTCATAACTTCCCAAACTTAGAAGCAATCAAAACATCTGTCAATAGATGAGTGGATAAAAAAATTGTGTCACATCCATAACCTGAAATGCTATTGTTCAGTAAAAAGAAATGACTTATTAAGCCAAGAAAAGACATACAGCAATCTTAAATGCATATTGCTAAGTGAAAGAAGCCAATCTGAAAAGGCAGCTTACTGCATGATTCTAACCATATGACATTCTGGAAGAGATATGACCACAGAGACAGTTAAAAGATCACTGGTTGCCAGGGCCTCACTTGAAGGGAGGGAGAGTGATTGGTAGATAACAGGAAATTTTTAGGGCAACTCAATTATTCTGGTTATCCTGTAGATAGACGTAATTATATATATGTTAGTCAAAACCAACACAACATACAAAGCATGAACCTCATATAACCATGGACACTATTGGTAATGAATTGGCTCATCACTTGTAATAGATGTATCAGTATTACACCAATGAAAGATATTGATAAAAAAGCAAACTGGGGGAAGGGTGAGAGGGTATATGAGAACTCTACTTTCCACTCAATTATTTTGTAAACCTAACAATTCAATGAAAAGAGTATATTAGTTAAAAAGAGATGCATGAACTATATTCTGGGTAGTAAAATGCTAACATATTCAGGACATTATGAGAGCAGATGAGAAAGCAAACCAGATAAACGATAAGACAGAGATATTAGCGAATGTGTCCAGAGGAAACGGTACCCAAATTTATTCCTAACGACAAAAGTACTTTACCCATGGGGAAGAAATTCCTGGAGGAGGGAACAGGATGAATAATAGCAGAAACATGAGATCGTCTCAATGGTTGATCCTCCTGTGGTGTGGTGTGGTATGTTACAGAATGGTGGGAAACCGCAGGTGGAGTTGTTGGCAGAGACCACTTGGCAGGAGACTCAGATGCAGAGAACAAATGTATGGACACTAAGGGGAAAAGAGGGAGTGGGATGAATTGGGAGATAGGAATTGATATATATTAATACATATAAAATAGATAACTAATGAGAACCTGCTGTACAGCACAGGAACTCCATGAAATGCTCTGTGGTGAACTAAATAGGAAGGAAATCCAAAAAAGAGGGGATATATGTATACATATAGCTGATTCACTTTGCCGTACTGCAGAAACTAACACAACATTGTAAAGAAAGTGCTCCAGTTAAAAAAATAAGTAATCCGTATGCCAAAAAAAAAAAAAAACAACAAACCCACAAAAAAAGGAGAGCCTTACTCATTTTATAAAGACTGGATCTCCTATGAATAATGGAGGCAATGTCTGAGTTTATTAAGGAAAATGTCATGGTATGATGAAAGCATTGAAGTTATATGGGTTCTCTATCAAGATTCCAGATTTCTTGGATTATGTTTTTAGAAGTAAGCATAGTAAGAATGAGGAACAGATTGATGAGGTAAGAAGTTTCTATGTCTTAAAAGCCATCATACTTTGTGTAATGCATTTTCTGCACGACTTTTGCTTTTTAGCATTTTAAAGTAGCATTGTAAATGACAGTCTGAAATGGACGAGTTTTCATAAATAAAAGTTTCTAGTAAAAGTAACAGATGTAGAAAGACACTCTCCAAGACTCCACTGAATAGTGAGTATGAATATCTATATATGGTGACAAATAAATGCCTATGCATATTTTATATATTTATATATAAAAGTTGTATCAACATACAACTATTAAGAGTTTACCCCCTCCTGGATTTTGTTACTCTAAGCTAGTTGTATAGTATATAATGCACAATTTATTTCACAGCTTGCAGAACAACAGAACAAATATCAATTAGCATTTTATTCTTTATTCTAACTGGAAAAATTATATAGATTATTTAAAATTTCCTCCTGGGTTTGTCTGTGTGCATTCTAATGAGTTGGCACAAAAATTTGAACTGATATTAAAAAAATACACACTATATATATAAACTATTACCCTTGGGGGGTGAAAAAGGGTTTTTTTTGCTGATTAAAAAGTACTAAAAAATATGTCAAATAAAAGGCCTACACCATTTCCAATTTTAAGTTAAATTTGTTTTTTAATGCAAATTTAAAACTTGATTTATATTTTAAGGTTAGTATATCTGAATGGAAAAGGCTTCATTAGGAAAAATATAGCTTTATCTGCTTTTTAAGTTATGCAGCTTTAACAAAATGTTATTAAATGATCATTCACATAATTGTTGATGAATAACAGATTGTAGTGACTTGAAATTTACTTTAATTCAGAGGACATTGAGAAAATAATATATACCTATTTATAATAAAAAAACATATTGTTGATTTGCATATTTGTTTGGAGGTGAATATTTATCATTTACATAAAACCTGCTTTTTCTTGCCCTTGGAAAGAATTTAATTACATTCAAAAATGTTTTCCAATAGTTCTATGTACTAATTTAAAATTATCCTTTCAACTTGTTAAACACCCTTGGGGGCAAAATATATAGCAAAATTTTATTATTATTTTGAATAATGCAGACTAAATTAATATGACTTCACTTTTAAAAGTATTCTTTTTGGAGGCTGCTATAAGGTAGATCGGATTACTATAATATTGAATGGTCTGCCATTCAATATTATAGTAATATAATGGCAAACCATTCAATATTACAGTAATCCAAGCCTATGCTCCAACCAGTAATACTGAAGAACCCAGAGTTGAATGGTTCTATGAAGACCTACAAGACCTTTTAGAACTAACACCCAAAAAAGATGTCCTTTTCATTATAGGGGACTGGAATGCAAAAGTAGGAAGTCAAGAAACACCTGGAGTAACAGGCAAATTTGGCCTTGGAATACAGAATGAAGCAGGGCAAAGGCTAATAGAGTTTTGCCAAGAGAACTCACTGGTCATAGCAAACACCCTCTTCCAACAACACAAGAGAAGACTCTACACATGGACATCACCAGATGGTCAACACCGAAATCAGATTGATTATATTCTTCGCAGCCAAAGATGGAGAAGCTGTATACAGTTAGCAAAAACAAGACCAGGAGCTGACTGTGGCTCAGATCATGAACTCCATATTGCCAAATTCAGACTTAAATTGAAGAAAGTAGGGAAAACCACTAGACCATTCAGGTATGACCTAAATCAAATCCCTTATGATTATACAGTGGAAGTAAGAAATAGATTTAAGGGACTAGATCTGATAGATAGAGTGCCTGATGAACTATGGACGGAGGTTCATGACATTGTACAGGAGACAGGGACCAAGACCATCCCCATGGAAAAGAAATGCAAAAAAAGCAAAATGGCTGTCTGAGGAGGCCTTACAAACAGCTGTGAAAAGAGAGGCGAAAAGCAAAGGAGAAAAGGAAAGATATAAGCATCTGAATGCAGAGTTCCAAAGAATAGCAAGGAGAGATAAGAAAGCCTTCCTCAGCGATCAATGCAAAGAAATAGAGGAAAACAACAGAATAGGAAAAACAAGAGATCTCTTCATGAAATTTAGAGATATCAAGGGAACATTTCATGCAAAGATGGGCTCGATAAAGGACAGAAATGGTATGGACCTAACAGAAGCAGAAGATATTAAGAAGAGATGGCAAGAATACACAGAAGAACTGTACAAAAAAGATCTTCACGACCAAGATAATCACGATGGCGTGATGCACTCACCTGGAGAAAGACATCTTGGAATGTGAAGTCAAGTGGGCCTTAGAAAGCATCACTACGAACAAAGCTAGTGGAGGTGATGGAATTCCAACTGAGCTATTTCAAATCCTGAGAGATGATGCTGTGAAAGTGCTGTACTCAATATGCCAGCAAATTTGGAAACCTCAGCAGTGGCCACAGGACTGGAAACGGTCAGTCTTCATTCCAGTCCCAAAGAAAGGCAATGCCAAAGAATGCTCAAACTACCACACAATTGCACTCATCTCACACGCTAGTAAAGTCATGCTCAAAATTCTCCAAGCCAGGCTTCAGCAATATGTGAACCGTGAACTTCCAGATGTTCAAGCAGGGTTTAGAAAAGGCAGAGGCACCAGAGATCAAATTGCCAACATCGGCTGGATCATGGAGAAAGCAAGAGAGTTCCAGAAAAACATCTATTTCTGCTTCATTGATTATGCCAAACCTTTGACTGTGTGGATCACAATCAACTGTGGAACATTCTGAAAGAGATGGGAATACCAGACCACCTGACCTGCCTCTTGAGAAACCTGTATGCAGGTCAGGAAGCAACAGTTAGAACTGTACATGGAACAGACTGGTTCCAAATAGGAAAAGGAGTATGTCATGGTTGTATATTGTCACCCTGCTTATTTAACTTATATGCAGAGTACATCATGAGGAACGCTGGGCTGGAAGAAGCACAAGCTGGAATCAAGATTGCCAGGAGAAATATCAATAACCTCAGATATGCAGATGACACCACCCTTATGGCAGAAAGTGAAGAGGAACTCAAAAGCCTCTTGATGAAAGTAAAAGAGGAGAGTGAAAAGGTTGGCTTGAAGCTCAACATTCAGAAAACAAAGATCATGGCATCAGGTCCCATCACTTCATGGGAAATAGATGGGGAAACAGTGGAAACAGTGTCCGACTTTATTTTTTTGGGCTCCAAAATCACTGCAGATGCTGATTGCAGCCATGAAATTAAAAGATGCTTACTCCTTGGAAGGAAATTATGACCAACCTAGATAGCATATTAAAAAGCAGAGACATTACTTTGCCAACCACGGTCCGTCTAGTCAAGGCTATGGTTTTTCCCGTGGTCATGTATGGATGTGAGAGTTGGACTGTGAAGAAAGCTGATAGCCGAAGAATTGATGCTTTTGAACTGTGGTGCTTTAGAAGACTCTTGCCAGTCCCATGGACTGCAAGGAGATTCAACCAGTCCATTCTAGAGGAGATCAATCCTGGGTGCTCATTCGAAAGACTGATGCTAAAGCTGAAACTCCAATACTTTGGCCACCTCATGCGATGAGTTGACTTACTAGAAAAGACTCTGATGCTGGGAGGGATTGGGGGTGGGAGGAAATGGGGACGACAGAGAATGAGATGGCTGGATGGCATCAGTGACTCGATGGACATGAGTTTGAGTGAATTCCGGGAGTTGGTGATGGACATGGAGGCCTGGCGTGCTGTGATTCATGGGTTCGCAAAGAGTCGAACATGACTGAGCGACTGAACTGAACTGGACTGAACTGATAAGGTAGATCAGTCATCTCTCAGTTAAGTCACCTTAGCATTAATTTATTTTACTATTAAAATTTTAGTTATATATACAGCCACATTGCAAAAGTATATACTTTGCTTTCAAGTTACAATTTTAACCTTTTAGAAAAAAATCTCTTAAAGCTCACTGAAGTGTTGATAGTCAATTATTGATGTTTACTGTATTAATTGCCTTCAGAAATCATCTGTACAAATCCCTAAGTTAATATTCGAGAGCAAATCTCAGCTGTTAATTCCGAGTCTTTCACAGACTTGTTCAAAGTATGTGATTTCTTTTCACTGACATACAGGGAAAGACTAAATTTATCATTTGGTTCAGAAACTAAATCTATTTTATGCTTGATGAGGTATATCTATTTATCCTGTCTTAAGATTAAGGAAACAGACAGTTAGCTCAAGGGGAATGACTTTCTAAAGGTTAAACTTGCCGCATGACTGTAGATAAATCATTAATCCTCTGAGTATGAGATAGGGAGGAAATTATTGGTAATTTTCCTGGAACTTCTTATTAAGACATTCCTCTAAGAGCTACTCTTCCTATAGTATTCCCACTTTTATCCACTATCTTGATCCAGGTCTCCATATTCCCAAATGCTTTTGCTATAAAAACTTTACGTTTTTCTGAATCTATTCCTTTCTTTCAGTATCTTGTAAACACCTGTAGTAATATCATTCTCTCTGCTTTTGTGTGCTTACTTTAAAATAACTTAAAAGATACAGAATTCTTAAAAAATACATTCCTTCTTTGCAGTAAATGTTAACATTCAACAGTTACCCAGTTGCTACACTGAAAAACCTGCAAATTATTCCTGATGATTTCTTCTCCAGCTTCCCTCCAAATCACTGAGTTTTGTTGATTTACCTAAGGCATCTATGACCAATCTATCCCCTACTTTCATTGCTTTTTGCTAGAGCTCTTGACCAGCTGATTAGCATCTTTTTCCAGGACTGTAGCACCAGCCTTCAAGTTGACCCCATTTTCACTCTTTCACACTTAGAAATATCCATTATTCAGTTTATAGTGTAAGCTATTTAGAATGTTAATAAGATCATGTTACTGCCTTGCTCCATATGCCCTAAGGCTTACTTACTGCACTTAAAATAGGACCTCAAGTTTTATCCTTACTATAGCCTTGCTTGATTTCATCCTTAGTATTCTTGCCTAGAGAAGTCCAGGGATAGAGGTGCCTGGCGGGCTATGGTCCATGGGATCGCAGAGTCAGACATGACTGAGCGACTAACACTTTTCTCTCCAAACCTTCCTTATACCTCCAACTCCTCCCTTCTCACTTTTCTCTGGTTGTTATATGACCAGATACTTCCAAGCTCTTCTCTTTGGCAGGATGTTTGTGGACCAGCTTCCTTCTTTCTTCAAGGCAATTCAATCAGGACTCCTATGTAACATTTAAGAAAGTGTTATCTTGGATACCATTAATTTAGTCAAATTCTCAAAGTGAATAAGTGAACTCAGATATTTTATTCCAAGTAAAAAAAATAGTGTATTTTGTTTGTTCCCTGGTGACATACATTAGATCACTCAGCAGCAAACCCAGTGAGACCTGACTTCTTACTCTCGTCTCTGGCCACACTCAGATGCCATCCTCTTCCTTCAGCTGTTATATTCAGTCACCCCATGCGTCTCTCTGGCTTATCGAAATCTTTTTTTAAACCTGACTGTCTCCTATATTTTTCTCTTTAGACTCTTCCACATACTTTTAATCTCCACTTCTATAAAGTCTACTTCCTCATCTAGTCAATTCTATGCAATGTAACATTTAAATATTTTAAGTGGATTCATGTACATTAGTTTCCTTTTTCCCAAGAAGTTCTTTGATAGCACTGATTTATTTATATCGCTACACAATTCAAGAAACCTAGTCGTTTCCATCCTTTGTCAAATCTATATATTTATCAACTCTTAACACACACACATTTTCAAGATGCTTTTCAACTATTTCCTCTTCATTTCCTCTAATTAATAACATCAATCACAGACTGTTACATTTTCTCTTATTATTTTTATATCCATCCTCTCATCTTTCCTTAATATTTAATATAATATTCTAAAACGAAGATTTTTTAAATCTTTGTGAAATGAAAAGCTATTAATATTTAAACTTCTAATAGCAAATTTGCTTATTAAGTAACTAAATGATGTTAGGAAAACTGGACCACTACATGTAAAAGAATGAAATTGGAACACTCTGTAACATCAGACAGAAAGATAAACTCAGAATGGGTTATAGACCTAAATGTAAGACCAGATACATTTCCTCTTAGAGGAAAACATAAGCAGAACACTCTCTAACATAAATCACAGCAATATCTTTTTTGATCCACCTCCCAGAGTAATGAAAATAAACACAAAAATAAGCAAATGGGACCTAATTAAACTTAAAAGCTTTTGTACAGTAAAGGAAACCATTAACAAAAAGAAAAGATAAACCACAGAATGGGATAAAATATTTGCAAACAAAGCCACTGACAAGGGATTAATCTGCAAAATATACAAACAGTTCATGCAGCGCAACATCAAAAAAAAAAAAAACACCTAAAAAGTGAATGAAAGATCTAAACGGACATTTCTCCAAAGACGACATACAGATGGTGAAAAACCACATGAAAAGAGGCTCAATATCACTAATTATTAGAGAAATGCAAATTAAAACTATAATCAGGTATCACCTTACACCAGTCAGAATGGCCATCATCAAAAAAAATCTATGATCAATAAATGCTGGAAAGAGTATGGAGAAGAGAGAACCTTCCTACACTGTTGGTGGGAATGCAAACTGGTACAGCTATTATGGAGAATAGTGTGGAGGTTCCCTAAACATAGAACTACCGTATGATCCAGCAATCCCACCCAGCATATATCCAGAGAAAACCATAATTCAAAAAGATACATGCACCTACCCCTATGTTCATTGCAGGATTATTTACAACAGCCAAGACGTGGAAACAACCTAAATGTCCATCAACAAAGGAATGGATAAGGAATATATGGTACATAAATACAATGGAATATTGTGCTTAGTTGCTCAGTCATGTTTGACTCTTTGCGACCCTATGGACTGTAGCCTATCAGGCTCCTCCGTCCATGGGATTTTCCAGGCAAGAGTACTGGAGTGGTTGCCATTTCCTTCTCCAGGGGATCTTTCAGGGATTGAATCCAGGTCTCCCGCATTGTAGGCAGATGCTTTTACCGTCTGAGCCACCAGGGAAGTATAACTGTATAAAACTCGTCAGAACAATCATTTTTAGGTACAAATATAAAAGTGTCACACTCAACCCTGAAGTCTTAATGACCTTATTTATTTCTACAAAGGAATAAAATATAAAGTATTTGGCTTAAAGACAAGGCTATGAATTAGTTAGCTGTAAACTATTCACCTAGTTCTGATGCACAGTCAATTTTTCATGCAACCCTCACGCTAGTCAAATGTTTCCTAAAATATACCCCATGAGACAGTCCATGAAATAAAAGTGCTGTGGCCAAATTAGATCTTCAATTTTCAAAAGGTCTTAACCATTTTTAGAGGTAATAAAGACTATTTTATAGAGCAGAACATAGCGTTTCTCAAGCTTATGTGTTCATTTGACCCTCTTTTCATGTTACATCCAAGAAACAAATTTTGAAAAACCACATGCATTGCTCCTACTTTCCCATATCTATGTTGAAAAAATGCAAAAGAAATGTCTTAGTAAGATTATGTTCAGATAATTCAGGCATGCCTATTTTTCTGAATTAAGTTTGGTGGAACCATATCCAAACAGGAGCCACAGTCAGAATGGGAGGTAGGAAGGTAGTAAATTTATAGGGTTGGCTCTTAAAATATTTATTAGAAACTTGTTAATAGTTCAATAGGAGGTATCTCTTAATGGTATATAACAACACATCTTTCTCATAGAAGTAATAAAAACAGAAATCTAACTTATTAATTGGAATGAATTTATTCACAGCAGCAGCATGATCATTCTACTGTGTACCAGAGTGTGTATGTATGTGGTATTATAGCCAGGGTATCTCCTGCCTTGGATACACCCACTCAGAAAGTCAATATAAAATCAGAATGCAAATTCAATCATTTACAAAGATAATGCAACATGGAAAATATTTGTCAAAATATAAATGATCAATCCTAACACATATCTATTATAAGGAAATCCAAACCATAACAGGAAGACACACTGGATCATTACCAAAAAAGATGAATTAGATTGAATATCTAATATTATATTGGTGAATTCATTCTAAATAGAAATGATATATTTTTCAAAAGCCTTCTCCTTACAAAGTAAAAGGCTTAATCTAGTTTGAGTTCTTGTTATATTTTTCAAGAATATATTGGCTCTTGTAAATTCAAAATCCAAAGGAAAGAACTAGCTTCAAGAATAGCTGGATCCAGAAATTCAAACAACTGTATCAAGCTGAGACAGATCACACAACTCAGTCAATTTAACATGAGTAGTCAGCAGGAAAGATGAGAGGCATCTCCATGTCACCAGATTTCTTACCTTGTCCTTTCTTTTGAATATTCTGATTTTTGAGGGACTTCATTATATATATGCCATTTTATTAGGACAACATAAAATGCAGACTACACAATGCTAATTGCAATGTTTTACAATATTTGACATGTATAGCAAACCAGACACCGGTATCCTATTTATCCATTTTCTGTATGACAGAAATGCTACTAAACTTGCAGATGTTATTTTAAGAGGGTGAAGGTGTTATTTTAAGAGGATGAAGTTGATATTTCTGGCACCACAAAATTCTAAGCTTTTTCTATCTATGAACTGTCTAAAACAAAAAGTTGTCTCTGGCCTATTTCAGGAGTCATGAATTATTGAACAAAGAGCACAATGTGAATTGCCAAAAGGAAGGTGTGGGGATCTCAAGAAAATTCAAAGCCAATTATTTAACATGTAAAAAAAAATTTATTTGTAATACTCACAGTAAGACACACAAGACACACACTATTTGTACACAAAGCCTTTCCTAAGCACCATCTATTCTTTCAAGGAATAAATTCATAATAATTTGGAGTAGGGGGGAAGAGGAGGAGTTAATATTCTTAAAACTCAGTTTAAGCAATCAAATCTACTTCAATCTGCATGATATTTTGTGTCTGGTGGGACCAAACAAAATGTAGCAAGATAAGAATACATTAAAAGAATTCTGACCTCCATAATCAGAACCCTTTTTGGAAAAAGCAATTGTCTTTTATTCTTTTCTTTTTGAGTAAATAATACATAAATTACAATCCAGCTACAAAGAGAATAATCTTCTTTTTTTTGCTGATTTGAAATTCAGCAAACACACAAGACTATGCTTTCAGGTGGCATAAGCTCCAGGGTTCCCTGGCTTCTTTTGTGTTCCTAGGCTTGTAGAGGGCTAGGAGCTGACAGATGCTTATCAAACATTCATGTAAACACTGCTATCAAAGCTGTGCTCTCCAGCTCTGCTTTCACACAAGAGGGTCAGCATGGAACATCATTAACGCTGGGCCAAAGATAGAAATGTCACGCCATGAGGTTTGTAATGCAAGAGAACGCCTACACTGTTCTTCCAAGATGCAGCACTCAAATTGTTAACTTTGCTGACATGAAAGACCAGTACAGAGGCGATATTTAAAACACTGCTGACTGTTTATATAAGCATGAATTCTGTTAAGCATTTTTCATCTTTGTTTTCTCAAGCTAAAATAGCGTTTGGGCCTTTTGTTTTTGTTTTTATCTGAGAGGATATGGAAACATGGCTCAAATCTGAGAACTGCACAACAACGTTTTCATAAATGACTGCAATGACTTAACTATTCAATATTTTGTTGTGATGATACAGAAGGCAGAAAGTTGAAGGTCTGAGGTTACTGATTGCATCTTGAAGGACCCCTTTCCTTCTTCAATTACTTCAGGTCTATGGGCCTGTTGCCTTCCTCACATGCCCAGGTCACACGCACTGCTTTGGGGATGACTCCTTGCCAAGTGAAAGAAAGGGCATAAAGTCAAAATCTGGAGAGAGACCACTTCTCACCACCAAAACTTAGGTGATGAACGTTCTCTATTTTGAATTCAGAGTCTACCTTTCACAATTACTTACCAGCTTCATATACTTTATGGTGGCTCTTTGGGTTACCCATGTGAATTCAATATTCTCCCAATTGCCCATAATTGCATTGTGCGAAGAGTGGTCCCTAAAGCAGCAGCAGGAGCATCATTTGGGTCGTTGTTAGAAATGTAAAATTTGGGGACTATAAAAGAAAAAAGGAAGTGAGGAGACTGATTTTATTTAGACCACTGAAGTAGGGCAACACTGAAAACCCATCTGACTGTCTCAGCAGGTTGGTTTGACCTTAGACTTCTGTAGTGAGAAGAAAACAAGTTGCAAGAGAAACGATTTACATTGTGATTGTTTTGCAATCAAGGGATGTCTCAGTCAGCTGAAAGGGAGTTTATGTCTGCAAATAACTGGTTTCAGCAGAACAAACACTTCTACTCTTAGCTAATTCTTCCAGAGGCTAAGAACAAAATCTTGGAGGGTCTGTATTTGGCCTTGTCACAAGTAAACAGGAGTCATCTGCAAATCTATGTTAGTTAAAAGAAAGTGTGGACAGTGAGTCTAAGTCATATGGAAAAAGAGTGGTTCTTGGCGAGAAGGCACTTCTTAAAACACAGAATGGTAGAAGTTTGGGAAACAAAAGTTTGGGGGTACTTGTTAACCATCGCTGTTTTCTGGGAGCACAGGCTCACCTGGTATTTGATATTTTCAGACTCCACCCTGGACTCCTCTAATCTGAAAGTCCGGGAATGTGATGCACACTCTGTGGTTTTCTCACACGTGGTGTTTCTCACGCACAATCAAGCTTGAGAACGAAAATGTTCGGCTTTACCTTCAAAACCTGCTTTTCTGTCTATCTGGCTTGTTTCAACATTCTGCAGATGATTTTTTTTTTTAACCTGTTCCTTTACCTTTTGGATAAAGAATGCGTCCCATATCAGTCAATAAAGGATGACTGATTTAGTCACATATCAGTCATATCAGTCAACGAAGGATATTGCATAATTTTGTGAAGCTGGTAATAGTGAAAATTAGGACCTGAATTCAAAATGGAGGACGTCCACCTCATAGGTCTTGGTTGTCGGCCAAAAATAAAATGAATATAATATATTAAGAATAATTATAGTCCATGTTTTTAGCCTCTTTTTTCCTCTCCTCTCATTTTGTCTGTGTTTTGTTTTGTTTTGTTTTTTTTCCCTGCAAAGGGCAATGTGCTATTTCAAATTAAGATATAACATACTTCTATTTATTTCAGTTGATTTTCATAAAATGTACTCACTGCTTCTGGGCCTCTGAATCCATGGACAAATCCAAATTCAACATTTTAACTAAAGACAAATGTCTTATTTCTTTGCAATGGCGAGAGAGTCAGTCAGTCCTCTAGGGAGTGGTAAGACAAGAAGGTGGGCATTTCTAATATCTGTTATGCTTTGTAATCCTATGGTTTGTTGTGATTCCTAAGTTTAATGCAGATAGTTTTGCTCAATGGACCAAATCTATTTCTATTACTCAAACTGATATGGGAAACCAGTATTTAGGATTTATTTTGCTTTATAACAAGAAAGTATATTCATTTCTTCAGAAAATAGAAATATGAACCATTGATATTTATTCAAAGTTGCAACTCAGATACTCCAAATTGATCATACACTGACTTAGTAGATCACATATAGCTATAATGTCTTCAGTTTGGGGAAGACCAGGCATGACTATAGCATCTGTAACAAAAAAAAAAAAAGAGGAAATATAACTAAATATGAAAAAAAGACAAACATAAGCCAGTTATTGGTTAGAAAGCTTGAATCGGCATATTAGAAAAATAATAACTTTAAATAGACACAGCTATTGCTTCCTAAATAGTTTGCCATTTTATTGAACGTGGAAATAAATGCTTTGTTACTTTGAGTCTATACTCTTGGAGACAAAATTTCTTAATTCTTTTAGTTGGTTCTTCTGGTATTTGTCTCCTTAACTCTATGTCATGGCTGTAGATGCTGTTTCTTGGTTCATCAAACTTCCTACTGAATTCATTTTACTATGTTTGAGGTTTCTGTTCTTAAAACTCTGTTTCCTCCCCCTTCCATCTTCTTATTGTAGTTATAACTATCGGCTATTAGTTAAAATAGCCTAAGTTATATTAATCTTTATTTGTGACTATAATTTCTACTGAAATAAGAATTATATTTTGTTCTTATACATTTTTTATCAACTGTTGTTTCATTTCTTTTCTTCCTCTTTTCCTTACCTCTTTCTCTTCTTTCTGTGCCAACACATCTGTCAATAAACTATCAATATATTTTCCAAATTTTGTATCACATCATCACCCCTCTCTTCCCTGTCCTAGGACTTGTCCTCTCATAGCTCCTGGTCCTTCTTCCATCTTTTTAAGTTGCTCTCTAGTCTTATCTTATAGATGTCCCTTCATACTTCCCTTCTCCAGTCTCCTGGGTTAGACCCCGGTTTTCCAAAACCCTCTGTCAATCTTTGGGGCTTCCCAGGTGGCTCATTAGTAAAGAATCTACCTGACAATGAAGGAGACTCAGGAGACTTGGGTTTGATCCCTGGGATGGGAAGATCTCCCAGAGGAGGAAATGGCAACCCCCTCCAGTATTCTTGCCTGGAAAACCCATGGACAGAGAAGGCTGGTGGGTTACAGTCCATAAGGTGGCAAAGAGTCAGACACAACTGAGTGAGCACAATGTCAACCTTGGTCTTATTTATTGTGTGAAACATATCCTCTACTCAAGATAGCTTGCACACATGTAAAGTTTATGAGATTGCATACTGTTTTAAAAGACTTTAAGATTCTTTCTATGGCAGGATGATAGAGCATAATGACTGTTTTGCTGAAAGTTTTACTTTCATTTCAGATTCGAAGGATTTGTTAACAAAAGAAACCATTCATTATACACAATAAACAATTTTGACATTTAATAAAGGATTGACTTATTTTCAATACATAGTCATCAAAAAAAAGTGAAATAGAAACAATAGAAAGAGTAACTGCACATGTCACCAAATTTGGTCAAGCAACATCCATACTTAAACAGCATGCTGGGAAGTCCCTTCTTAACAGCAATCTGGAATCCCAATTGGGAAAAGATCCAGGCAGTGTGTCCAATTCACAGTTGAGACTTCAAATAGCAGTTTTGGGGGTTCCTGCTTATAAGCCCAGGTCACACTGATATCATTTTCAGTTTGCATGCAAAAATGCAGTCTGGTTTTACTTTCATCTTTTTGCAATGCTCTTTGCTTTATCTTGAGAGTCATAGGATTTCATTAAATGTCAGGGTGGTTGGCCAGACCCAGGGTCTCAAGAATTCCAAGCCCCATCATCTTATCTAAAGGGCCACCGGATTTGCTGTGCTTATGGGCAGGCATGGAATTTGGACAGTGTACAGGCACAGCAGGTCATAAGCAAGGTCAGGGCCTGCTCTTCGTTTCTGAAGCCTGAAGGAGACTTCCTTCATTTTAATTTCCCTAACAATGACACTTGAATTAGAGGAAAGACAAAACTCTTTTGTTACAGCTCTGAGAGAAGGCTGCCAATCAGGGTCACACCTAGAGGGTTGTATCTGTTGAGATATACCATCAACTTGCAGCTTTGGGGGCAGTTTATGTATGGCAAGCAGGTGAGTTTAACTATTCCATTTTATAGGTTCCCTATAGATTGGATAATTAGGATAATTTCTCAGGTCCAGGGGCATAGGAGTTGTAACTGTCTGGTACTTGGCCCTGGGGCAATTAGGACAGATTCACAGTGGCCCCAGGGTATGAGAACTAGATTAGGAAAGTGGTTGAGGTGTGAACTTAATGAGCTGCCCCTAAGGTGAAGGTCAAGTGGTCTGGTATTCTCATCTCTTTCAGAATTCCTGCCTCTTGAGAAACCTGTATGCAGGTCAGGAAGCAACAGTTAGAACTGGACATGGAACAACAGACTGGTTCCAAATAGGAAAAGGAGTACGTCAAGGTTGTATATTGTCACCCTGCCTATTTAACTTCTATGCAGAGTACATCATGAGAAACGATGGGCTGGAAGAAGCACAAGCTGGAATCAAGATTGCCAGGAGAAATATCAATCACCTCAGATATGCAGATGACACCACCCTTATGGCAGAAAGTGAAGAGGAACTCAAAAGCCTCTTGATGAAAGTGAAAGAGGAGAGTGAAAATGTTGGCTTGAAGCTCAACATTCAGAAAACAAAGATGATGGCATCTGGTCCCATCACTTCATGGGAAATAGATGGGGAAACAGTGTCAGACTTTATTTTTGGGGCTCCAAAATCACTGCAGATGCTGATTGCAGCCATGAAATTAAAAGACGCTTACTCCTTGGAAGGAAAGTTATGGCCAACCTAGATAGCACATTAAAAAGCAGAGACATTACTTTGCCGACCAAGGTCCGTCTAGTCAAGGCTATGGTTTTTTCCCGCGGTCATGTATGGATGTGAGAGTTGGACTGTGAAGAAAGCTGATAGCCGAAGAATTGATGCTTTTGAACTGTGGTGTTGGAGAAGACTCTTGAGAGTCCCTTGGACTGCAAGGAGATCCAACCAGTCCATTCTAAAGGAGATCAATCCTGGGTGTTTATTGGAAGGACTGATGCTAAAGCTGAAACTCCAATACTTTGGCCACCTCATGTGAAGAGTTGACTCACTGGAAAAGACTCTGATGCTGGGAGGGACTGGGGGCGAGAGGAGACGGGGATGACAGAGAATGAGATGGCTGGATGGCATCACCAACTTGATGGACATGAGTTTGAGTGAACTCCGGGAGTTGGTGATGGACAGGGAGGCCTGGCGTGCTGTGATTCATGGGGTCGCAAAGAGTCGGACACGACTGAGCGACTGAACTGAACTGATAGGTAAACAATGGAAACAGTGACAGACTTTATTTTCCTGTGTTCCAAAATCACTGCAGATGGTGACTGCTTCCATAAAATTAAAAGATGCTTGCTCCTTGGAAGAAAAGCTATGGCAAACCTAGACAGCATATTAAAAAGCAGAGACATTACTTTGCTGACAAAGGTCTGTCTAGTCAAAACTATGGTTTTTCCAGTAGTCATGTACGGATGTGAGAGTTTGACCATAAAGAAACCTGAGTGCTGAAGAGTTGATTCTTTTGAACTGTGGTGCTTGAGAAGACTATTGATAGTCCCTTTGACTGCAAGGAGATCAAACCAGTCGATCTTAAAGGAAATCAGTCCTGAATATTCATTGGAAGGACTGATGCTGAAACTGAAGCTCCAATACTTTGGCCACTTGCTGTGAAGAGCTGACTCATTGGAAAAGACCCTGATGCTGGGAAGGATTGAAGCCAGGAGGAGAAGGGTATGACAGATGGATGGGTTGTATCACTGACTCAATGAACGTGAGTAGGAGTAAGCTCTGGGAGTTGGTGATGGACAGGAAAGTCTGGCATGCAGTGTTTTTGGGGTCACAAAGATTCAGACATGACTGTGCGACTGAAGTGAATTGAAATCAATAACAATAATGTATGAAAAGAACAAATTATTAAAGTATTTTGATAATATGTGTAGGGGTGAAAAGAGGAAATATTAGTGTAATCCACATGTGGAATGCTGCAGTGACTGAACTAAGGCAGTGGCAATAGGGCTGGTGATAAAGAAATGGAAATAAGAGGTCTGGAAATCAACATTAAGTAGTCAGGAAGGTGATGTATTCAAGTACAGGAGACATTCCAAGGATTTTTGTAGTAAGCATATTTTTAGACATAACCAAAGAAATTGGTCACCTTGTGTGTTCATCTTGTTGCTTAAACATAAATTAAAAGAAGATGTTCAGGAGGGGGATAAGGAGTTCCCTAATCTGAAAAGGCTACACATTTCCACCAACCTCTATTATGAAAAACTGGTAGCTAAGCAAGCATTGTGCTTGTTTTAATTTAATGCAATTAAACCTGTAGGTATCCAGAGTTAAGTCTTAGTGCCATGTACTTCCTTATTTCTTTGACTCTAGGGTTCCATGTTGAAAAACTTACTGCAATGTTATAAATTAGAAATACTTGAACCAATCAGTCATCAAGTCATGACCTAACTTTGGCTTACCGCACTGCCCTTTCTATTCCTCCAAAAAGATATTTCATCTGGACAACATATTCAATACAATACAGTAAAGAGTTGAATAGTAAAGCAGAATATATTGAAATTTACTTCAAAAAGGGTCGCAAAGGACCCATGTGTGTTGACTTGAGAAACTGTAAACATTCTGAGAATCTTAAAGTCCAGTGTCATTACTAACATACAGAAAGGAAATAGATATATGCTTCTGATACCTGTAAGTTATCTCAACTAACATCCCCTCAACTAACATCCCTTCTTAGCATCATCACACATGGGGTATGATGAGACAGATAGTAGCATATAAAGGCTGTATTTTTAGGAAGAATCTCAGTTCTTTTCTATTCTAAAGAAGAATGGATTGTTCCTTTTAACATCCATTCCCTGTCCACAGGGCTTAATAGCTTTGCAAGGTAGGATAAATATATTTGTAGTGAAGGATGAAGGTCATAATATGTTAAGTGCTGAAACACTGAAGTAATTTTTTTTTCCTCTTACAAGTAGAACTGAATTGAGATCTAATAAAAAGTACTATCTGTAAAATTATGGGCAAGAAGGCTCATGTGACACAAAAACTATTTCTTCATTCAGGCATATCAGTTACATTTTCCATATGCAAGGGAGTTGTTTTCTTCTTAAAATATGAGAATTATTTATAATTTTGTAAGTTAAGAAAAACTTATTTGCCATCAAGATTCTATAGCTTACCAGTTGCTACTTGCATTATACAATATTAGACATCTTTAGCCCTAGAGAGATTTTTGTTTTTGCCAGAGCTTCACATGAATAATATATTATTACTCTTGATTAACAGTGTCAAATAGATGTTTTAATTTCATATAAAAATCCCTAGACTTCTGTAATATATTATGAGCCATGATATTTTACAATATTGGTGGTTTTTATAATTACTTCTTATGTTGTCCTTTTTTATTCCCTTAAAAAAAAAGAAGTCTGGGTTTCAAAAAATATAACCAAGCATTTATTTTCCAATAAAAGTTGCCTTGCACCTCCACTTAAAACTTTAAACTTTTTGTTTGGGAGGTGAGTTTAATAGGTTTAATATTTTCTTCCTCCCCACCCCCAGCTCTGCTATCAAAGGTAAATTTTATAAGCAGGGTTGACTCTGCAAATCTGTCCGATCTAAATTCCAAAAGACAGAAGTTAAAATACCTTCTAGGTAAAAAGTTTAAGTTAGATTTTTAAATTTGGCTCCCCCCACCCCCACCTCCCACAGCCAGAAAATTGAAAAAAAAAAACAGCACAATTTTTATTAGAAAAAATAAAGTTAATAAAAAGGTTAAATAATAAAATATACAATAGAACATTTTAAAAAGCACTATTTGTTTCCTAATTTATTCATATATTCAACAAGTATCACTTAGGTATTACAACAGACATTGTGTGAGGGTATAGATACAATGAATAGATGTGATCCCAGACTGCAAGGAGCCTATAGTGTTGTGACAGAGACAGAAAACAGAGAGCTAAAGATGTAAATGAATAGAAAATAACAAACAGAGATACAAGAGAAAATTTTTTAACATCTGCATTTACTATATATTTTTATATTTTCTCTATTCTGATAGAGATATCTACCAGATATCTCTGGAACCTTGCCTACTTTAAATGGCTTGCCTGGGAGCATGCCTTTAATATGTAAAGCAACTAGTGGGAGCCCTTATCCCCAAATACCTCCTTTTATAGGGCTCTCAGTCTGGGAACTATTCTCCCCTCATCACTCTAGCCATGGGTGCAGAAGTCATGGTTCAGTCCCCAGGTTGGGAAGATCCCCTAGAGAAAGAAATGGCTATCCACTCCAGTATTTTTGCCTGGATAATTCCATGGACAGAGGAGCCATGGGGTCACAAAGAACTGGACATGACCAAGTGACTACCACTTTCACTTCTTTTTTCACAGTAGTGCTGTATTTCCTAGTAAAAGTAGAAGAAAATTTTGAAATATTGCCTTTGAGTTTCATGTTTAGTTTTGAGGTGTTAAGTATAATTTACATTTAATCTATTGATAAGAAACTCCATTTGATAACCAGATAAATGTGAATTTTCCCAGGTCAGTTTATGCATTATGTATCTTACTTACAATGGTCCAAGCATAACTTCAGATGTAATTTCTATTATTTGCAATCTGAAATTCAATGGGACTTTCAATGTTTAGTGGTAGATTTTCAGCATTTTTCGGCATAAATTATTAATAACAGATTACTTTGTTCATGGTAGATTACTGTTAATGAGTCTCTGTATTTTAAAATTATAAGAGAGAAGTAAGTTTAGTAACTTTCAGAAATCAAAATTAACATATTATTTTAGTTAAATTAGTTTACAAGTCACTCACTGGGTATAAGCAAGTTATAATCAAATGCCTATGGACCAAAGATAAGTTCAAAATTTAGCCCAGTCAGCAATTTTAAAAAAGAATAGGAACATTTACTTTTCAGGATATTATAAACTTGTTTTTAGAGTTTCCATGATTAACAAGAAAAAATTGTTTTAGTTCATTTAATCTAAACTTTTGAAGATTCCTCAGCAGTTGATCAAATTTATGCAAAAGAGAAAAGCTCCATTTGTATGGCACTTGTGGCTCTGACAGCGAAGAATTAAGGGTATTAACCAAGAATTACACTTGATCTTACCCAAAAGGCCGAGAAGCGATTAACCAAGAATTTAATATCTAAACTAAATATATATAACAAGATACAAAAAGACATAGTTTCCACTCACCCACCAATAATTATGTGTGAAAATATTAGGCTGATATGGCTTTTGCAAAATGTCTTAGCATTTTGGGAGTACATAAAAATTTGCTGAATGGTCAAACTAAAAATTTACTAATTTTTTTATTAATTATCCACCCAAAGTCTTTTAATTTTCTGTCTGTTATATACATATTTTAACATACAACACAATAGATAAAAAGGTACAAAGATGCCCTCTATACCAAATGAAACTTAGCTCCACGTCCCAAAATATCAATAAAATTATTATCTCTCTGTAACTAACCTTGTAATCAGAGGAAATGTACTTTTACTTTTATCTATGTAATCAGAGTTAAATAATGGGTTAAATCAAATAACTGTGATCCAATAATTTTAACTGCTTAGGGGTAGTGGTTCCTTCTTTATTTTGTAAGTGGGATAATGAAAATGTCTTTCAGAATTCTAAAAGCAGGAATACTTTAACAAAACCTGTCCTTAATAGAAACCTACTTGTCATATACACAAACATTATATAGTAGTAAATGCATTGTCCAAGCTCATAAATGATAATATACTATCAGACACTGACAAAGCACTTTCCATGGGTCAAGCACTCTACTAAGCATCTACCTTTACACACTCATTTAAGCCTTTCATTAATATCATAATTAATACGGTACTATTTTAAATTCATATTTTAATTATGACCAAATGGAAACACAGAATGGTCACACAACTAGCAACTGACAGAAAGAGGATTCAAATCCACATAATTTGCCTCCATTGTCCATTCTCCACTAAAGTGCACAGTGTTTATATACGTTTTATTAATATTAATAAGATTAATTGTATTATCAAAAAATAAATCTTATTAGTAGTGCACAATTTCTTCCTACTTCTCTTGGGATTGATATCAGAAGAGTCCATTTCACAGTTGAAGCTCCTGGGAAAATATATGGAGTAAAGGGGAATGGAGGAAATACTAATTAATTTTTGATTCTGTGGAATTAAGTGATAAATGCTTACCTCAAATTCTCTGTTCTGTGAGGTGGAGGAGCAAAAGACACAGACAGAAGTAATAAAAGCTTTTTCACTGGCAGGTAAATTGGCTCCTCTCATTCTTATATCACATAATTAAGTCTTGTATACATAAAAAATGTAAGACTAAAATTCACGGAGAATGACCAAGAAGGAGGAAAAATATTCTCATAAAAGTATAATAGGAAATCCATGATCTTGTATTCCAATATATATTGGATAGTGTCTTTCTCAATAAAGAAATATGTCTTGATTTTTGACACATAAGGCAATTCCCTGGGTTCAAAATCAATCATCTATTTTTTTTTTTCTAAGAATCTGATAAAGACAAAAAATATTTAATTATAATTGCAAGAAATCCTCTATGGATTTTTCCCATGAATTAATCATTATCTGCTTTGAAGCAGAACATAGGAGTAAATGAATATCATCATAAATAGTAAGAAATATTTTAAATTGTTTCATTTTTGACCATTTAAAAAATTATAAACCTTCTATTTTAATACATGCTTTTCAGACTGTCAATAGTTATACACTTTCTTCTAGAAAGCTGTAAAATTGATGTGTATAAACATCTTTTAAGAAAAATCAATGGATCTAATGTCAAAGGGAATGAAATTTCAATGCATGAGACCTTTCATCTTTCCAATAGAATTGGCCCTAACGATGTGTACTTAACAACACAAAAATTCTGTGATTAAAGAAAAATATCTGTAATGCCAGATAATCCTCCATTAAATACAATAAAAATATTAAAAGAGTGAAAATTAGAGACTTAAAAATGAAGCTAGATTGGAATGTTTTTATTATCCTGACTTTTGATAATATTTCTAAGAAATTAGCACTGTTAATCTCACCACAGTTTATTTCCTACATCTTTATTTTCTCTGAATGTTTAAACCAACTTTGGGTTTATATACCTTCCTCCCTCTCTCCCTTTCTCTCTCCCTTCCTTCCTACCTTCCCATCTGTATCTATCTATCCATCCATCTGTCTGCAAGGATTAAATTTATGTGTCATCACGACTGGTTGTTCAGCAATTTGGTCAAACATTATTTTGGATGTTTCTGTGCAGGTGGTTTTGAATGTGCTTGACACTTTGATGAGTAACCTGACTCATGAGTAAATAACTGACTACAGCAGATTGCTCTCACTAATGTGGGTGGGCCTCATCCCATCAACTGAAGGCCTGAATAGAACAAAAGGCTGATTCCGGCTGAATAAGAGGGAGTACCTCCTGCCTGACTGCCTTCTACCTGTGCCATCGGTTTTCCCCCTGCTTTCAAACTCAAACCAAAACATGGGTTTTTCCTTGATCTCAAACTTACTGGCCTTTGGACTGTCTCTTCTGGTTCTCTAACTTCAGGACTGTGGATCCTGGGGATTCTCAGCTTCCACAAATGCATGAGGCAGTTCCAAACAGACAGACAGATAGATATTAATAGAGAGATATGAAGTCCTATTGATTCTGATAATCTGGAGAACCCTGACTAATTGACTAATCTCCATCCCTTTCTTTCATCTGTATATAACACATATGTGTATGGATGTGTGTATGTGTTTCAAGTAAGAATCACTGTGCATGTACAGGACTATTTCTTTATTTATTGGCTGTGCTGGTCTTGGCTGCTGCATGGGCTTTTCTCTAGTTGCGGTGAGCAGGCTTCTCATTGCAGTGGCTTCTCTTGTTGTGGAGCACAGGCTCTAGGGCACACGGGCTTCAGTTGTTTCAACACACAGGCTTAGTAGTTGCTGTTCCCAGGCACTATTGCACAGGCTTAATAGTTGTGGCACACAGGTTTAGTTGCTCCGTGGCATGTGGGATCTTCTTGGTCCAGAGATTGAACCCATTTAGCATTGGCAGGCAGATTCTTTACTCCTGAGCCACCAGAGAAGCCCTACAGGAGTATTTAGAGAGACTAACCTTCTTGGCCTTTTTATTACCTCATAATACAACTGAAAAGAGGAGTTTGAGGACACTGAAGAATTCTGCCTTTCCCTAAGTAAGAATAAACTTCCAATTTGTCCATAATATGTTGATTAATTTTCATTTTTTATTTCTTTTCTAGAGATTTACACAGAAACTATCTAGATTAAGAACATTAGCTCTGAAGTCTGACAAATCTAGCTTTCAATTCAGGTCCTGAAATCTAGGTCCTAACACCTAATGCCCTTGGATAAATTATCCACCTCATTAAGACTCAATTTACTCATGTATGAAATTTTGACAAAAAAAGAATATTCCTAAGGTATTGGACACAGTGACTTGTAGACAATGAAACCTCAAGAACAGGTATTTTCATTTATCAATTATCTCTATCTTACTGTGTTTACCTACATTGTATAAGACTACAAAATCATAAGAGAAAATGTTCTGTTAGACATTTCATCCAGTGAGATGTCAGACAACCTATTCTGATTCTATATTATAGTTGTATCAGCATTTTATTCTAAATCTCTTTGTTTTAAGCTGCTGCTGCTAAGTTGCTTCAGTCGTGTCCAACTCTGTGCGACTCCATAGACAGAAGCCCACCAGGCTCCCCAATCCCTGGGATCCTCCAGGCAAGAACACTGGAGTGGGTTGCCATTTCCTTCTCCAATGCATGAAAGTGAAAAGTGAAAGTGAAGTCTCTCAGTTGTGTCCGATTCTTCACGACCCCATGGACTGTAGCCCACCAGGCTCCTCCGTCCATGGGATATTCCAGGCAAGAGTACTGGAGTGGGGTGCCATTGCCTTCTCCATGTTTTAAGCTACTACAACTTAAAAAAAATGATTTAGCATGCATTAATGGCAAGATATGACAAGCAAACCAAGGTATTTCCACTTTCTCCCTTTGGCATTCAAAAACCACATGTGGTTTGAGAAACAGAAACACAAGTTTCTTCTTAGTTATCTTTCTTGAAAGTCACTAAACTCCTCTCTGCTGTTGCACTGACGAGAGCCAAGAGGCTAGTCTCTCAAGGTAGTGCTGTATCCCCGGAGTTAGATGTATCGCCTGAAGTTGTTCTGGAGCACTGCTATTGGCTGGTGTCCTAGAGATCCAGATAACTCTTGGAAAGATGAATTGGTGTTCATTTGTTCAGCCTATGCATGCTCTGTTCCTCAGTTGAATCCTACTCTTTGCAACCCCATGGACTGTAGCCCACCAGGCTCCTCTATTCATGGGATTTCCCAGGCAAGAATACTGGAGTGGGTTGCCATTTCCCTTTCCAGGGTATTTTGCCAACACAGGGATCGAACTCAGGTTTCCTGCTCTGCAGTCAGATTCTTTACTGTCTGAGCTATCAGGGAAGCAATTCTCAATACCTTAGCCTCCCCAAGAGTCCCATCTGATCATGCAATAAACAGTAAACAGTAATGGATCTAGCTTAAAATTAGCATCATATTATGCAAGACAACAGAATGGGAAAGTCTAGAGATCTCTTCAAGAAAATTAGAGATACCACGGGAACATTTCATGCAAAGAGGGGCACAATAAAGGACAGAAATGGTATGAACCTAATAGAAGTCAAGGCTATGGTTTTTCTAATAGTCATATATGGATTTGAGAGTTGGACTACAAAGAAAGCTGAGTGCCAAAGAAATGATGCTTTTGAACTGTGGTGTTGAAGAAGACTCTTGAGAGTCCCTTGGACTTCAAGGAGATCCAACCAGTCCAACCTAAAGGAAATCAGTCCTGAATATTCATTGGAAGGACTGATGCTGAAGCTGAAACTCCAATACTTTGGCCACCTGATGTGAAGAACTGACTCATTTGAAAAGACTTTGATGCTGGTAAAAATTGAAGGCAGGAAGATTTTGGGACGACAGAAGAGGAGATAGTTGGATGGCATCACCGACTCAATGGACATGAGTTTGAGTAAACTCCAGGAGTTGGTGATAGACAGGGAGGCCTGGTGTGCTGCAGTCCATGGGGTTACAAAGAGTCGGACATGACTGAGTGTCTGAACTGAACTGTACTGATACATAATGTGTTTGATCTTATTTTTTTGTTTGTTTATGTTGTCTTGATTTTTCCTTTCCAGAGACTAGCATAGCCGACTTAATACTATCTTTGTGTTTGTACAACATATGCTAAAGAATTATTCTTTATTTTTGAAAAAATAAGGCAAAATAAGTATTTTTAGAAAACTGTTACTGTTCATTTCACTTTCCT
The DNA here is from genome assembly GCF_049115385.1 of Moschus berezovskii. Classification (NCBI taxonomy): domain Eukaryota; kingdom Metazoa; phylum Chordata; class Mammalia; order Artiodactyla; family Moschidae; genus Moschus; species Moschus berezovskii. Next base: position 31,768,031 of record NC_142480.1, read on the forward strand.
CTGTGTTTTCACAAGAAAAAGTCATGTTATAATTAAAGGACACCCTTCCTTGCCACATTTCATGGTCCCACTAAATACAGCGCTATATTGTTGAAGGTGCTGATGGGTAACAAAGGCAAGTATTCCTTAATGTCAGATTTACCTTTTCATCTCCTGGATACCTGGGAGGATAAACTTTACCAAACTCAAATGTCAGAGCTCTATTCTGCATTTCAGCATGATGGCTCAGCAGTGTGCAGTTGTACACTTCAGCAGAAATGTCTGCCTGGCCAGATTAATGGTCAGATTAATGGTACCTGTTTATTTTAAATAAATCTATTTTGAGGCAATGTCTCCAGGTGTTTGCCTAGTTAATAACAAAAGACTCCCTAGAGGGCCTAGAATAAGCATAAAAGAAATAAAGGATTTTTTTCAAGGTAATTAACTCTAGTCAATAATAATTAGTCAATGAGTAGATTGATTGGATAAATGAAAAATGATGTTTTAAACTTTTTATCAGATCAGAAAAAGTTAAGATTGGACAGTGTTGGGGATGCTGAAAAATGTTTAGATATGATGTTCTGATAAATGGTGAAATGTTTCTTTTTAACCAGTAATTATAGAAGATAATAAGAAGGAGCTCTGGGGAACCTTATTTAACTCTTAGGTGCGTCTTTGAATCCACATTTAAAAGTACCATACCAAATTTACCTCTGTAATCTGATCAACTCAGAAATGTCATTTCAGCTTCTTTTACAAATGTTACCACTTGGTTCTGAAATGATAAATCATTTCTTTGTTTCTTGTTCCATTTTCCTTTTCTGTAGTTCTGACAAAATTGAACATCATTATCTATAAAATTTCTGCTTATTGAGTTTTTCAGATTTGTTGAGCATTCTTCATCTCAACATTTTTTTCTTTCTGAAGGAGTGGGAGCATTAAGAAGGGAAAAGTACCCAAACAGATGGATCATTTTTTATATGCCAAATGGCTTACATATATAATCCTATTTAATTATCATGTCAATTTCATGCTTTATGAGGTATATTAGTTTGCAAGGCTGCCATAATAAAGTGCCACAGACTCTTCTAAGGGCCTTCCTCCTTGCTTGTAGATGACTGTCTTCTTCCTGTGTCTTCACATGGTCTTTTTCTGTGTGTGCCTATCCTCACCTCTTTTTCCTGTAAGGACACCAGTCATATTGATTATGGTCCAACTAATTTTCCTTTAATTATCTCTTTAAAAGCACTGTTTTAAAGACCTAATTTTATCTGATTAAGATCTTGCTTTTAAGAGACAATTAAGTACTGGGAGTTAGAATTTTAACACATAAATTTTGGAAGAGACACAATTCAGACCATAACGGGAGAGTTATGTAGGAGGCAACTGAGACTCAGTGAATTTAAGGGTGAGTCATAGGAAATGAAATTTGTCATTTCAGAATTCTCCATAAAATCAATAACATTGTCTACCACATTCTGCCTCCCACCTGGATCTTGTTCTTGACATGGTCATTAATTCCGAGTGACTTTCAGAAAGTTCCTAAACTTTATTTTTTTGCTCTTGTTCATTGCACAAAACAAGGAAGTCTTGTGGAATTTAAGGAATCGTGCAATTTAAATATTTTGGATGAAACAGCAGTTAAATTTCTGCCATAAGTCCTGATTCTCCACTTACATTGTAGAACCCTTTGGGGTGGAAACAAATTTCACTTTTTAATTTCACTAATAATTAAATAACACTGAATTTATGATTAATTAATCAAACTGGGACTGTTAAATTCTTTATTACAATGGAGAAATGAAAGGTTTTCGTTTCAAAGTATATATTATATGCTGACTTTGTAAAAACATCTAATGATTTAAGTTTACATTTAGCAATGGAGCACAGCTACAAAGGTAGAAATTTGGAAAAAAAAATCATTGTGAAGAATTTTCATGTGATTACAATCAAAATATTTCAGTTCTTTATTGAATATGATATACAACTCTTTTCTTTGTTTTTTCTAAATGATTTCAAATTAATAAATGGACAGCATACAGCAAACATGGCATAGAAGTCCTAAAGTTAATATACTAAATAGATTCAGTTTTTAGGTTATAGAATATAATTATCCCAGTTATCACAGACCCAATTTAAATCTCATTGTATATCATTTGTAAATTCTTGAAGTTGAGAAATTTTGAGCATATGGTTATCATGTTATACATATGTTAGGACGGTGTTAAGTATTGGCTTCTTGAATTTCATTTATTTTAAATTATAAACAATTCATTTCTTTGAAGATATTTCTTTAATTGTTTCCTTTAGGTTACATGATGAAGAAAAGTGAAAGTGAAAGTCACTCAGTCATGTTTGACTCTTTGTGACCCCATGCACTATACAATCCATGAAATTCTCCAGGCCAGAATACTGGAGTGGGTAGACGTTCCCTTCTCCAGGAGATCTTCTGAACCCAGAGATTGAACCCAGGTCTCCCACATTGGGCAGATTCTTTACCAGCTGAGCCACCGGGGCAGCCCAAATGATGGGCATATATTCAAATATTTTTCACCCTCATAGTTTATATTTTGAACTTATATTGATAAAAGATATAATATCAAATCAGTAATTTTTTATTTGGTCTATTTCCTTCGGTGGTAAAATGCCTACATTTTCATTATTTCTCTAGTAGAAAATAGAAGGGTATTCTAGAATAAAAATATATTAGAGTTTTAGGCTCTGATGTATTAAAAAATATATGTTATGGTCTGAATGTTTCCATACAGAATTCATATTGAAATATAAACCTCCAAAGGTGATGGGATTAGGAGATGGGGCCTTTTAAAGGTGCTTCAACCATAAGCGTGAGCCTTCATCAAAGGGATTAGTGCTCCTATAAAAGAAGGTTCAGAGAAATCTCTCACCTCTTCCAGCATGTGGGGACAGGGGGTAAGACACCAGCTTTGAACCCACTTGGGGGTCCCCACAAGAAGGTGACCATGCCGACAACTTGATCTTGGTCTTTCCAGCCTTTCTAACTGTGAACCACAAATTTCTGTTGTTTATAAATTAGCCAGTCTGTGGTATTCTGTTATAGCAGCTTGAATAGACTAACCACAACACTCATCATTAATACACTCTTCAGATCCACTATATCAGTCTCAGCAATTGTTTTGCACTGAGTATTATGTCTATAATACTGCTCAACAGAAATGAATTTTTGTCAATATTACATAAACTATATGGACACACTTTATTTTTCTGCCTAGGTATTAGGCTGTTTAAGACTGACTACATAATCTTTTTATAATCCTGTAAACAAATATATTATTCTTAACCTTGACTATAGTGCTGTAACATTTTATGTAGCAAAGGTGAAATCCCTTTTAATGGAACTCCTCAATGATGTATGTCCAGAAACCATCATGTACTTGTGTAAAGAAATTAAGTATAAAATTAAATACATTCTGTGATTATGAGAACACATCCATGAAAAGTAAAACTATACTAAAGTTTCTCAATTTTATGAAGCATATAATTTTTTCTCATAAAGCAACAGTGTGTCTATAATATTTGGAAACTTTTCATTGTTTAAAGTGTATTTTATGCCAAATACATGATTTTTTCATAGCTATTTCATATTTTAAGGAATAATAAGTATAATACATTAAATCATATTTGAGAAAAGACATTTTGTCAATTTTAAAACATATGGGTATATGAAAAATTGACCTCTAATTTTCACATGTACCAAGTTTAACATTAACTATTGCCAGTTTTTTGTTTTTACTTGCCTGAAATATTATTTTTGTTTTAGCTTAATTCTAGTGATTTAAAAATATGAGAATCATGCTTCTTCATCCAAATGATATATAGTTGTATATGAACTACTTAGCATGACAATCTAGAAAGAAATTCAAAATTATCTCTCTTTTTCTCTTGCTGTTTGTTCTGCCTGACCTATACTCTGCTTCTTTATATGCATTATGGAACATAACCTCTATCTCAGATATACCAAATGTCTTATTTGTTGTTGTTTTTCAGTTGTTCAGTCATGTCTGACTCTTTGTGACCCCATGAATCACAGCACACCAGGCCTCCTGTCTTTCACCATCTCCCGGAGCTTTCTCAACTGCATGTCCATTGAATCGGTGATGCCATCCAATCATCTCATCCTCTGTCGTCCCCTTCTCTTCCTGGCTTCAATCCTTCCCAGCATCAGGGTCTTTTCTAATGAGTCAGCTCTTCACATAAGGTGGCCAAAGTATTGGAGCTTCAGCTTTAGCATCAGTCCTTCCAATGAACACCCAGGATTGATATCCTTTAGAATGGACTGGTTGGATCTCCTTGCAGTCCAAGGGACTCTCAAGAGTCTTCTCCAACACCACAGCTCAAAAGCATCAATTCTTCGGCGATCAGCTTTCTTCACAGTCCAACTCTCACATCCATACATGACCACGGGAAAAACCATTGCCTTGACTAGATGGACCTTTGTTGGCAAAGTAATGTCTCTGCTTTTTAATATACTATCTAGGTTGGTCAGAACTTTCCTTGCAAGGAGTAAGCGTCTTTTAATTTCATGGTTGCAATCAGCATCTGCAGTGATTTTGGAGCCCAAAAAAATAAAGTCTTACACTGTTTCCACTGTTTTTCCATCTATTTCCCATGAAGTGATGGGACCAGATGCCATGATCTTTGTTTTCTGAATGTTGAGCTTCAAGCCAACCTTTTCACTCTCCTCTTTCACTTTCATCAAGAGGCTTTTGAGTTCCTCTTCACTTTCTGCCACAAGGGTAGTGTCATCTGCATGTCTGAGGTTATTGATATTTCTCCCAGCAACCTTGATTCCAGCTTGTGCTTCTTCCAGCCCAGCATTCCTCATGATGTACTCTGCATATAAGTTAAATAAACAAGGTGACAATATACAATCATTACCATCCTTAAAAATCAAACTGAACAAATGAAGATACTATTGGGTTTTTCCTTTGAAAACATGTATTAAAATTTTGTTGTAATGCTATCCTAAATATTAAAATTGCTCTTATGTCAAGGGTTGCTTAGTGTTTTTAACACAAGGGAAATGCCTACAATAATATCAAAATAGTCAGGTACAAAAAGTTCCATCTAATCTTAACAACTATGCAGTGGAGATAAGGAGTGTACCAAGGGTAATTGTAACAAGGGATGTGTTTGATATTGAAAATGTTAAAACAATAGTAAAACCAACTAAAAGACAATCTACTTGGCAATTGAAACAGTGTCATTGATAAAACTGCTCCTATGCATGGTGGCAGACCCACTCACACCACCCTTCTCTTGGGATGCCATGCTGGGTGTAATTCATCTTCCAGAGAAAAATGGAATAATAAATATGTGATAAATCCACACCAACTGAACTATTAGACTGAAACAAAACTGTTTTCTTTGTATGAAACAATAGAAGTGGTTAATTTGAAAAAGTCTACACTATTTACTTTTTGTAAGTAAAATCATATATCATAAATTCAAACTTTCCAACTCAAATAATCAAAACTCATGTATGCAACAGATGAGTAACTAAAAATTCAGTTTAGAATTATTTCATATTGGCTTGTTAGCCTTTTTATTTACTCTTCACTGGAAACATTTTTAACTTTGTGAGAAGAGGTCATGAGAATGATTATGCTGGATGCATAGATGTTGAGAATAAATTTATATTTGCTTATATTCAAAATATTTTGAGCTCAAAGTCCACTCAACCATCAGGAAAAAAATAGTTAAACTTGAAAGAGTTGTTATAAAATATAATTCATCAATCATATATGCATATTCACTGATCTGACAAATTTATAATATTATTCAGCCTTCTGAAACTTTAGAAATGAAAATTCTAAAGCTCTGAATGTATGAATTGCAAATGTGTGTGGGTTTTTTTTGGTTATGCTGAAAAAGATGACTTGAAGGCTTGATATTGCAAAGAATTATAGTGATTAGAAATGTATACTGTGATAAGACCCAGTTGTTAATACATGTATTAAAATGTTAAATTATATTCATATGTCATTAATGTCCACTGCTGGCTTATTTGTAATCCATGTTAACATTTTGCCTATTGGAAAGTGCATTTTATATTAGGTCAGTGTATAAACCCTTGAGGAATTTTTGTGCTTGATTCTGAAACTACTCACTGAGGCTTCACCTTTTAAAAATACCATTTTGCTGCCAAGAAATAAATTAAATTACAATATTGTTGAAGTGTAAAGATAATCAATTCATTAGGTAATTTCATAAGAAGTTTTTTAGCAACTTTTTTAATAAGAATGTTTGGTTTTAATCTAATTGAGAAAGGATTATACTTGCTTCATGAAGGAAATAGCTAATGCAAATGCCTAATTTATTTGTAAATATTGATATGATACTTTCAAATGGTTTTCAGTTGATTCTGTACCTCTAATGTTGCCTTTTTACTTTTTGGGTTTTTTTGTTTGTTTTATTCATTGAAGTAAATGTCAACAAGGTATTACTTAAGCTAATTAGCATGGAAAAATTATATTTCCTATCAGTAAAAATGCCAGGATTACAAAGTCCTACCTTTCATTTTCAGATGATTAAAGATAAAATTATACTGCAGATAGGTTGAATTATCTCTACCATATGAAAAGTTCTTCATTTGAATTCACAGGATTAATTACATAATGTTGACCTTTAGTCCAGATCTTGAAAACACAAAACAGATAAAGAATACATGAACCCAGAAATTTCAGATGAAAGATAGCAAAACATGTACAGCTCAAGAGATATGAAGAATAAGTCATAGGAAACTATTTCCATCAGCTCTTTACACAAATTTCTCCTGACACAAATTTGAAAGCCTCAAAAGTCAAATTAGAAAAGAAAAAAAGAAAGTATAGACCAACCAAGGGAAATGGAAATGGAAACTCTATTACCAGCGTGGCTACCTGCTTAAATACACTAATCATTATTTGAGAGATGCTGTTTTAACTGAGTAGTTCAGTGTATTCGTCACCTGAGTTTACTTCAAGGATTCATATTTAAGCATGAAAATCCAAAGTTGGGGGAAGATAAAAAATGTGAGCTGAGTAATAGATGCAAGGATCTGCAACAGGAGAAGACAGAGAAGATAATCTAGACATCAATTCCACTTACTTTTATCTATTTATATGCTATTTACTTTTTTCTAGATGTGTTATTTCTATTTTTCAAACCCCACTTTTAACATATAATTGCTATTTTCTTCAGACATGTATTGTTCTATTTTCCTAACTCTTTGAGGTAAGTTCCATTTTTCTGTCCTGATCACTGTTTCTCCTGTACCTGTAAGTGTTCCAACTACAATCAATGTCTATTAGAGATAGTATGAAGAAATTCATGAATCAGAAGGGTTGGCTTTTCAAGTACTGCAAAACTCCCACATTCTATGAAAAACAAATTATACTATGTCTACTGATTTTTGGGAGGGAACTGTTCATTAATAAAAGTAGATATAATTCTTATTGTGAGTCAGAGTCACATTTGAAAGCTTCTGTGTTTATCTGTACATAATCACTTTGACAGTACTGTAGTTCAACGGATGATAAACATGTTTGAATTATTTTAACAAGTAACAATAATGTATTGACATGGAAAAAATGGCAAAGAAAAGTCAAGCAGGTGGGTGTCATAGTTATATAAGCACAAAAGAAAGAGATGATAAGTTAAAAGTTATTTTAAGGAGAGATGGGGAAGTTTAACACTAGAGAAAGAAAAGATAAAATGAAGCTGTCTAGTCAAATACAGAGGAACTGGAAATATGATTGTATTTAAAGATAATAGGGTATTTGAAAATGTTGCCATTGTAATGAAAAAGCAAATTTGTCAAAAGGTGTTTTTGTTAAGTGTAACAGAATCACATCAGGAGTGACAATTGAATATGCAGAGTCTGTGGCCTCCTGCTGAAGTATTTTATCCAAATCTCTAGAGGTACAGCTAGGAGTATTTATTTTTAACAGACACCTCAGATGATCCTTATGTACACCAAAATTTAAGAACAGTTTCTTAATCATCTAATCTAAAACTATATTTTATCCACTCTGAAAATTTTCACTAAAAGAATGATAGCTCACAATTTCCTCTCAAAGTCCTCTATGTCTTTAGCATTGCAAGAGAAAAAATAAAATGACATGCAATGCACTCTGATGAAATTCTGAAGATTATAATGAAAGTACATTATATCAAATGTATCTGGTATTGGAATTTTTATGAGTACATAGGATAACATTATGTTCCTGCATTCTAATGCCATTGAGCAAGAAGAGAATATGGTAGAAAAACAATTTTAGCAATTATCAATCTCAGGCTTTTTCTAAAGTACACACTTTGATGTTCACTTATTGGAATGCAAGAAGAACTGTGGAAGCATTGAGAGCCACTTGGTATTTCAGAAGAGAATTAAACTTCATCATCTAGTTAAAAGTTCTGGTTGATTATTTATAGGCAATGCACTGCAATTAGAATTTAAATAATTCAATGTTAGAAACCATTTTCTCTGAGATTAACAAAGATTCATTCTTACATGCTGTGTTTTTAATCAAAGAGGTGAAAGGTATAGAGCATGGGACAGAAACAAAGATATCTGGTTACAAACTCACTCTTGCAATTTGCTGGTAATGTGCCTGACTGCATGTTTAAAGGCAACTCAAATGTGGTGCACTGTCTATTCAGACCTTAATAAGAATGTAAATGAAGGATTATTGGTACCACCAGCAGATGATATGTCTTTAGAAATATTGCCTGAACCATACTCTATTATTTCTTAACTTCCAAAAAATCTGTACAATAATACACCTCATTAATGATATTGTCATTGTCATTTAGAAAACATGTGGAGACCTGCAAAATCACTATTAATTATAGACACATGTATTAAAGCAGAAACGCTCAAATTCATCACTGTATTTGTTAATTAGCTGAAAAATCAGTCCTATTTTATCCATATTTCCCTAAAACTAACCTTATTATTTTTTTGATTAGAGATTTTTTTCAAAAGGGACACAGATCAGAAGAATCGTAATATGCTTTTCAACACAAACTACTCAATTTATTCCAATCTAAATTGTCTCACCCAAAAGAACATGATAAATACTACAATAGCAAGACATCCCCACCCCCCACTTTCTTTCCATTAAAATGGTCTGATTGCCCCTTGTCCATTTCTAAATGATAGATAATATCCTCTCCTCTTTAGCTTTTCTTGTCTATTATGTCCGTTATAGAAAACCTAAAATGAGGCATTTCCTGCAAGCCTGCAGAGAGAGAAGACTGAATAGGAAGCTGAAAGGGAGTATAGAGACCAGGATAAAAGGCAGTTATTAAATTTGTGAACTCTATCAGAAGACAAGAAAATAAACTGTACCACTGGCTGGAAGGGTAGCGAAGTATGACATTTCATTTTTATGCAGGTCTCAGCATGATAGAAGTAACACATTGAAGAACACTGTAAAAAAGCAGTTAGTGCATTCATTGAATGCCAGCATGGCTCCTCTGCTGTTCCTTCGTTGACCCTTTTTTGTGTCTTTGTGGAATAGTAGTGCAGAGATTCATATATATGAGATCAGACCCACCATCAACCCTTTGTGAATTGTGATGATGAGAGGCTGAAAGCTTATTCTATGTAACTCCATGAGATTCGAGGTCCAGGTGTGCTTTATATTCTCCCACATTTCTTCTCCTTCAGTGTATGAATGCAGTCTCATGCAGTTTCAAACTCACCCTCTCTCTTTCTCCCTCTGACACACCCATGGTGTCATAGAATAGAGGTGTATAGAATGTTCCATATTAAGAATTCTTAAGCATTAAATGGATACTTAATGTTTTGCTTAAGTTCATGAAAGTAATATTAAAACTAAATATTTCTCATTCTCTTTAGTTCTTTTAGATATTACATAAATAAATATTAGATAAATAGGAATGATAACTTTTTTAACTTACACGTTTGTAATTTGTTATAAAATTTTTTTAAAAGTTGTGCGAAATAAACAAGGAACACAATTTTATTTTTTTCCCCCCTTTCCTTTTTATACCTCTGATTTCTAGTCTCCTTGTCTACCACATTTGGATGAAATCTTGAGCAGGACCTATTGCTTTTCAGCCTCTGGTCAGTCAGAAAAAGAGCCTCAAGTTAAGAAATGAAAAGTGCTGTCCTGTGTAATTTTAATGCTCCAAACACATGAAAACTGTAAACTTTTAACCATCAACAGCTGAAGCCTAAGTTTGAAGATTTCAAGTGGAGACAGAGGCTTCATAAACTGGTTGCTATGCTCTAACTCCAAAACACTACCCCAGCCAAGGATCTTGGTCCCTCTTAGGTGGATGGGAAGGAGCAGGAAAGGTCTTCCAATTTGAGTGTTGGTGCCCTGTAGGTGCCAAATCTTCAGTGGCTGAGTTTTTTCCTCTGGGCATTTTTGTGTGTGGGCATTCTTGACAAAGCTCCTGATAGAAGGCTCCAAGTACAGTTCTTTCATATTTTCACTGGCTAATGAATTTTCAATATACTCTTCACTGAGGAAATTTGACAGTTTATCATTCACTGAGATCTCTTTGACTTCCAGATGACCTTCCTGGATAGAATTCCTTTTAGTAAATCTAGGCAGATCCACATCTGGCTCCTGGTAAATAGGCAGGGCTATAGCCCACTGGGGAAGTGGTGACTTCTAGCAGTGCCTGCTTGCCTTCCCTCCCTGCTTCCTTTCCCTTCTCTTCCCTTCCCTTCCCTTTCTTTCTTTCCTCTCTCTTGAGTCTTGATAGTCATAGTCCTTTATATTTAGACTTATTCTTGCAGACTCTGAAATCAGTATGTATGTCCCATAAACCTCAACCAAATATGTCCTAATTTTGTCCAATATGTCTTAAAAATCCCTTCACTTGATTTTAAAAAGAAGGATAAGTAAATTTATTTTCTCCTCACTTCTATGGAAAGTACTACAAAATAGTTTTTAGATAAATCAGTTTACAGAAACTAGGTAGAAGAAAATTTAACTAAAAACTAGATCACACTTTGTTTTTAGGGAAAAGCCCTCCATATATGGTTTTCAGTCTTCATATTTTGGCCAGAGGAAGTCTCTTTAGATTGGCATTGGTCTCCTTATAGCATAACACTAGTAGTCTTTAATAGCATCCTTAGTTTCTAGTTTAAAGTTCCAGTTTCACATTGTACAGGTCTTACTATTTCCTTAAGGAGTCTTGTTTCTTTGGATAAGGAAATAATAGTTAGAGATTATAATTTAAGTATTAAAAATGCTCTTTGCTCAAATATTACATAAATATTACACAAGATACAGTTAGAGAGTCTAGCTTCCAAAATATCCTCTTCACCCTATTCTCTCCATCCCTTTAATCAGCTACTTTTATTAATGCTGTTCATTTTCAATCAACTTATTTGAGCTGATAAGCAGATATGCATATATATTTTCATTTTATAAATTTTATTAAGATATTAACTACTTAAATTTTAGAGGAACATCATATCCTAAAGTTCAACCTGGAGTATCCCTAGATTGTCCTTTTTAAAACTGGCACCATGATGCATATGTACAATAATTTCTTACACATTTCATTATTGATGAACATCTAGGTTCTTTCCAATCTTTTGCTATTTTAAATAAGACTGCAAAGAATAGCCTTCAGCATATACCATTTTGAATATTCACAGTATGTCTTTGAAATCCCTTCCTGGGTTAAAAGATAAACACCGTTCTAAATTTGTAAGTTAGAGCCAAATTCACCTCTGCAGGAGGTTATTAGGAAGAGGGCATGGCAACCCACTCCAGTATTCTTGCCTGGAGAATCCCCATGGACAGAGAAGCCTGGCAGGCTACAGTCCGTGGGGCTGCAAAGAGTCAGACACTGCTGAGTGACTAAGCAAGCACAGTACAGGACTTATTACATTTTGTATTGTCTCCAGTGGGCTTCCCACGTGGTGCCAGTGGTAAAGAACCCCCATAACAATTCAGGAGAGGCAAGAGACAGGGGTTGGATACCTAGGTCAGAAGATCCCCTGGAGTAGGAAATTGCAACCCACTCCAGTATTCTTGCCTGGAAAATTACAAGGCAGAGGAGCCTTGAGGGCTATAGTCAATGAAGTCACAAAGAGTTGGACACTATTGAGCACACCGAAACACATTGATTATCCCCAATACTGTAAAATATACTTATTTTCCATTAGCTTATCAAGAAAGTATATTGTCTAAAGTCAAATGTCGCCATGGGTGAGATGTCGTATTTCATATAGTATTAATTTACATTTCTCCTAATTACAAATAATAGTTTCTGTAGAGTGCTTCTATATGTTGTCTGTTTTCTATAAATTATGGTCTTTCTCCTATCATTTTTAGAATTTTTTTAAAAAATGTAATATATCCAGCATAACTTTTTGGTACTGTTGTAATTTTCTCTCAGTATTTCGCTTTTTAATTCTTCCGTTCCGTTGCTCAGTCGTGTCCGACTCTTTGCCACCCCATGGACTGTAGCCTACCAGGCTTCTCCGTCCATGGGATTCTCCAGGCAAGAATACTGGAGTGGGTTACCGTTTCCTTCTCCAGGGGATCTTCGCGACCCAGGGATCGAACCCGCGTCTCTCGCATTGGAGGTAGACGCTTTAACCTCTGAGCTGCCAGGGAAGTCCTTACCTTAGTGTATTTTCATATGTAAGTTTAAAATTTGTATGTAGCTATGTGCGCTATTCCTTCGTGTCACAACTCCTGAATTTGAGCATTATTCAGGAACATTTCCCTGCAGCTATTTCACAGAAAAATTGCCTGAATTTTTTCAGTTCAGTTCAGTTCAGTCGCTCAGTCGTGTCCGACTCTCCGCGACCCATGGATCACAGCACGCCAGGCCTCCCTGTCCATCACCAACTCCCGGAGTTCACTCAAACTCATGTCCACAGAGTCGGTGATGCCATCCAGCCATCTCATTCTCCGTCGTCCCCTTCTCCTCCCGCCCCCAACCTTTCCCAGCATCAGAGTCTTTTCCAGTGAGTCAACTCGTCGCATGAGGTGGCCAAAGTATTGCAGTTTCAGCCCCAGCATCAGTCCCTCCAATGAACATCTAGGATTGATCTCCTTTAGAATGGACTGGTTGGATCTCCTTGCAGTCCAAGGGACTCTCAAGAGTCTTCTCCAACACCACAGTTCAAAAGCATCGATTCTTCAGCGATCAGCTTTCTTCACAGTCCAACTCTCACATCCATACATGACCAGGGGAAAAACCATTGCCCTGAATTTTTTTAGCATTTATAAAGTTTTATCTATAAATCTTCAATCCACTTCTAAATTATCTATTTTGTTGTATGTGGCATCTGAACTAGATCACATTAAAATTTTCCATATGTTTGTAACAGAGACAAACAAACCTGACTCCATATTGGAGCTTTTCTTTTAGCTTGAATCTTTGTGCTCTGTTGCCTGTGCTTAGTCTTGCTGACTCTGCATCTTTGTAAAGGAATGTTGTCTGTAGCATGAAGTACACCTAATTGTCCTTTCTCAAGGCTCTGCCTCCTAGACTTGACCTTTAGAGGTGTAACTCTTTTCATTTAGATAGAGATTACAAAGTTGCAGAACAGAAAAGATTTGTCTGGTTGTAGCGTTATAGGAGGAGAAGGCAATGGCACCCCACTCCAGTACCCTTGCCTGGAAAATCCCATGGACAGAGGAGCCTGGTGGGCTCCAGTCCATGGGGTCGCTAAGAGTTGGACATGACTGAGTGACTTCACTTTCACTTTTCATTTTCATGCATTGGAGAAGGAAATGGCAACCCACTCCAGTGTTCTTACCTGGAGAATCTCAGGGTCAGGGGAGCCTGGTGGGCTGCCTGCCATCTATGGGGTCGCACAGAGTCGGACACGACTGAAGCGACTTAGCAGCAGCTTTACAGGAACACCTTGACCAGACCTTCAGGAACAGCTGCAAGAACAAAAGATTATCACCCCCCCCTGCAGGGTCTGCCTGGTACTAACAGGTTTGCATCAGTCACATCTTTTAGTATAATAGAAGCCTGACCTCTAACTCAGACAAGATAGTTCTTTGGGACACTAGTCTGCCACCTTCTCAAGTTGCTGGCTTTCAAGATAAAGTTGCCATTCTTTACTCCCAAACCACATACCTCCATGTATTGGCCTATTGGGGAATTTGGATTGGGTAACATGATTATCCAATTATGCAGTATCTCTTCTCAAAACATTCTTCATTTTCCACTGATTTATTTGTCATCTTTTCATATACAAAATATTTAAATGTACTTTATTTTTGAATTTCATATCCCTATCTCTTTCCTCTATTAATTAATTTTGATTAAAGGTACTTGTAAAATATTTTAACATCTATTTGTACATTATTATTCAAGAACAGCATAGGTTTTTGCATTTCTTCAAGTCTAGTTTTGAATCCTTCAGGAATCTTTACATGCAGAGACTCACTCACCCACTAGTCTGTAGTATTTCTGCTGAGTTTGTGCTTCATATTTAGGTATTTTGAACTCCGGGAGTTGGTGATGGACAGGGAGGCCTGGTGTGATGTGATTCATGGGGTCGCAAAGAGTCGGACATGACTGAGCGACTGAACTGAACTGAATGTGATTAAAAGTACAAAATTAGTGGGATTGTTAGAAGTGTTAATACAAAGAAGTATAAAATTTTAATGAAGAAAAAAAATTAGGTGAATCATGAGATGAGACTTTGTTTGGCAATACTGTAAACTACAAGTTCAGAAAACAATGAAAAGTCCAATAGCACCCATAAGATCATGAACGTGATGAAGGCAAACTTAGGTCTTATTCATTGGTTCAGTAATTGGCACAAACATTGAATAAATTTTTTCAAATCAGTTGTGCAGCATAGGCAGATTATGTGCCTATATGGCTTATGCTCATCATTAAGAGAGGAGAAAAATTGATTGATAATATTGAGAAAATTTTTGAGCGTATGACTTCAAAAGAAGTCTGAAATTCTGGGACCATAAGCCTTATGGTGATTGCATTAAAGGCCAGAATAGAAATGCCAAGCACCACAAAAACATTGTAAACATATTTCTTATAAGCCGAGTAGTTTTATATGCTTTATAAAATTAAAAAGAGGAATAAAGATTTTGATCTTCCATTGATCATATAACTCTTGATTCTGTAATAAATCAAATGACAATGTGTTTCTGTCATAACCTCCTTCATCACTGTTATAGTTGCCTATAAAATTAGGTTTTGATGGCTATTCCAAATATGAGAAAACTGAGCTTAATATAGCATTAATCTGACCTAACAAGATTTTTCTTAGTATTACATGATATAGCTTGAAGAAGCAACAATTTAGCGTATAATTACTCAACAATAGTTATGCTAGGCTCTGAACATCCAAAGATGGATAAAATGAAAATCCTCTAAAAAGATCACAGTCTAGTGTCAGAAAGGCATATTTTTTCTGCAGATTTATTTTTAATAACATGAAATACTCCTATCCCCCTAGTTGCAATAAATTCACTAAAAGGAAAGCGGTCTTCATTAAAAATATCAGTGTTTACATAATTCCTCATTAATGCTTCACAAATAATGGAGAAAATTAATGGTGTGTTTTTCTGCGTATTTCATTTGTGACTGATAATAACACAAAACAAAGCAAACCAAAATAAACAAACAAAAGCAGCCAGTATGAAAAGTATGGATGAAATCAATTCACAGTTTGATAGCACTAGTTTTCCGTGCAGTCTTTGTGCATGTACTATAATATATTTATGGTAAGCACTTGTGATAACGCCAGCAAAAATTTTCCATCTTGCTGCATGCTTAATTTCATCTAACTTGTTTTATGGCAGTGTACTGAAACACAGAGCGAAGGTCTGTTTAAACCATTTGTCTCTGTTTCTCTTTGCAGAATGCCAACAGATTTGTTTAAACAAAAACAAAATGCATAAACAATCATGTCTTCGCTTAGCTAACTACACAACTTAAATTCCAGAACTTATTTTTATAATATGCTTAAATTTATTAACTCAAATTCTGATTTTGATGCTAGCAACTCCTTTTTTTGTTCTTTTTTCCTCAAGATGAAAATGTTTACTCATTTATTATTCTCTAGGTTCCTGTGCTAAATATTGTTTTGGTTCTATAAATTACACAATGCAAATATACACTTTATTGAATAGTTTCAGATGAACAACTAGATAAATATAGTGTTTTTTACTGTTTTATGGAATATTAGACCTCAAATGTGGCTAAAGGTCTCACATATATTTTTTCAAATTTGAGAGCAGCTATACGTATTTTTTTTATTTCCACCAACATTTAGTTGAGTTTATTCATTTTCATGTGTGATTTACAGGCAAGCAATATCAACATCATTGTGTAAGAAAGGCAGAATCTCAGACCTCTCCATAATTACTGAATCAGAATCTGCATCTTAACAAGATCCTAAGATTATTAACATGCACATGAAAGTGTGAGATGCATGCTCTTATTAAGAATCAGGTAATAAAAAAATATGGTTCAAGGAAGGTTTATTCCTGTAGTAGGTCTCACGGGTAGTGGGTATGGATGGAAAGAACTCAATAATTTTTAGTTTTGGTTAAAAACAAGAATTCATGCAGTTATATTATTTCACCTTGCAAAGACCAATTTTTACTTGAAAAATTGAATGTTTATTGTTTTATCACTTCTGTATTTTGGGAAAGCAGCTTATGATGTATATGGATTAATTTCAGAATTATAAAAAAATATATATTTTTATATCGATGCTATAATTTGTTCCAGAAAGGTTTTAAAGGATTAACAAAACATATAAAGTACAACGTAATAAATAAGTATAAAATAAAACAAGAAACAATGAACAAAAATGCAATGACCTAAAAGTATGGTGAAAATATGGGTAAAAAAAAAGTCAATGCCAAATTTACGTTAAGATTTTTAGCTTCATACATAAAACAGAGGAAACCCAATTAGACAAATTTACTGCAAAGATACGACCAAAACAAACTGCTTTCTAATGAGAAGTATATTATTCTTTGTATAAATTGCAGACAGAAATTTCTCTGTTGTATAATAAACAAGATCTTCAAATTATTCTTAAAAGAGATACAGGTAGAATGAGTTTCATGAGACTGTAGTTTTCTTACAGCAGCACTTAATATCAATTGGCAATATCAAGGAGAATTACATTTTGGGTAAACAGTTCTATTAGTGGGCCAGTGAGATCTGAATAATCAGCTTTTGCTGATCTGATGGAAACCAACGAGTAAGTAAATTTCAACAATAGATTCTTTATGGAAAACTTTTTTTTTCCCCTGAATATTGTTTGAACATTACTGTTTTTGTCATTCTGAGCACAGCTGATCCACAAAAAAAACTTTGCATACTTGTTCACTCAGTTCCTGAGGGCTGTGGGGAAGGATAAATTTCTTTACAACAAATCTCACTATACACCCTAAAACATATAGAAATATGTAAGATACTGTTCTCTACAGTGATCTAAACCACAGATACTACACAGATACAGACCCTGAGGTCCCTGAGAATGTAAGGATGATAAATATGATCGTCATCAGGCAAAGCGCTCCAGAGATTTAAAAAATATAGAAATTAGATAGGGTATTTGAAATGAATCCTTCTCAATTAGTAGACGTTTTTACTAAGTATTCAACAACGGGGAACAATGACAGAAGCAAGGGGATGAGAAACCAAGTGTAGATTTTCTGGTAGCAGCACTGAAAGAGAGTGACCTAAAGGAGGGCTTCCCAGGTGGCTCAGTGGTAGAGTCTGCCTGGCAAGACAGGCAGATGCGGATTTTATCCCTAGGTTGGGAAGATTCCCTGGAAAAGGAAATGGCAAACCCACTCCAGTATTCTTGCCTAGAAAATCCCTTGGACCGAGGAGCCTGGAAGAGGCTACCATTCAAGGGGTCGCAACGATTCGGACACGACTGAGCACACAGCACACAAACATTTAATCATCTATATTCCAAATTCCTCACTGCTGCTGCTGCTAAGTCACTTCAGTCGTGTCCGACTCTGTGTGACCCCATAGACAGAAGCCCACCAGGCTCCCCCGTCCCTGGGATTCTCCAGGCAAGAACACTGGAGTGGGTGGCCATTTCCTTCTCCAAAATTCCTCACTACCAGAGTATAATTACTAGATCATACTGTTCACCTGTAAAAGTAGAATCAATCCTGTCTATGCATAATAGACAGTAGATCTTACTATATATGCATTTATTTAAGATATCCATGAAAGAATTTGCTAGGCATTTAATGAAGATTAGAGATAAATGGGGTAGAAGGCAATGGCAACCCACTCCAGTACTCTTGCCTGGAAAATCCCATGGGTGGAGGAGCCTGGTAGGCTGTAGTCCATGGGATCGCGAAGAGTCGGACATGACTGAGCGACTTCACTTTCACTTTTCACTTTCATGCATTGGAGAAGGAAATGGCAGCCCACTCCATTGTTCTTGCCTGGAGAATCCCAGGGATTGGGGAGCCTGGTGGGCTACCATTTATGGGGTCGCACAGAGTCGGACACGACTGAAGTGACTTAGCAGCAGCAACAGAGATAAATACATTTTCAGGAATATACATTTTCAACTTTTGCAGTAGTGCAAAAAGGCAAAGAAGAAAGAGAAACAAATTATCTCATTGGTTTACAAAACAAACTTTTACTTCCTGCTCATATTATGAGACCTTCTCATTGGCTGTACTTCTCCTGGACTCTACCAGGATTTGTGTTTCTTATCTGAAACCCAGACTGAAAGAGCAACTGCCCTCTAGGCTATATGAGGCTGGTGGTAGAGGGGAAGGGTACAAGAGAGCCAGAGGGAACCACAGCAATCATAGTTGAAGCATCCACTATGATGGGGCAATGCTGTTCTAAGCCCCTCTCTTTGGCCAAAGCATATCATCTGGCCAAACTTAATGAGACAGAAACTTACATTTCCCTTATAGAATAAGTTACAAGTTGTGTAAAAAACAATTCTACCTAACTTAATAGAGTTAAATATTTTCTATTCAAAAGAATGTTGATTCCTAAGGGAAGTGCAGCAAGTCTGGCTGGGGAGTCAGGCAGCATAGGTTTGAATGCTGAATCAATCCCTGTGTTAACTTCGGAAAATTATTCAGTGTTTCTGAAGCTTAGATTTCTTTCTGTAAAACAAGGATGAAATCCATCCTTATGATTATTTATGATGACGGTAAATCATTGATTTTGTTTCCCTTCCTAACTCTTTATTCAAAGGTGATTAGAAGGTCCAAGGTTTAAATTCATTATTTTAGACTAGTTTTAAGCTTATCATAAATGAAAACAATGCTTTTCCCAAAGATGTGCTAAATTGCAAAGACACATTGTTCTCTGTGAGTACTTACGATGCTTATTTCTTAATCATTTTACCAACTACTGATTTTTATTATTGTTGAAAGTTGGCTAATGCATGTAAATTTTGCCAATACAAGTCTATCATGTTTTAAAACTAATCAGAAAGTGTTAAATTTTTATATATAAAATATTTTTAAACTGGCAGAATCTCCTTGCTTAAAACATTTTTTTTAAAGATTAGGTATACTTTGTCTATCAATTGTTCAATTTTAGATTTACTAAAATGGTGTAATCTTTTATTTCCTTGGGGCATACTGACATACAAAAGTGGAGCTATTTCTAAAATATATTTCCTATAATCTGAGAATTATTATTTGAAAAATAATTTCCAATCTATCTTGTTAAGGTGCCACAATTATACTGCAGAGCAGTTGTAGGTTTCATGGTTTTAATGTTATATTGCAATCTCATCGTTTATAGTTTATACTCTTGGCTAAACAAACTTCTTTCTAGGGATAGTGGTGTCTAGCTGACATTTACTCATTGTTGCTTTCGATCATTGTTACCATTTTCTTTATTCAAATTTTTGCATAGAGATAGTTTTATGATACTTTTCAATAATGTTTAGTTGAAAACTAGATAATGTAATTCATTATTTATACTGGTGTATAAGACATTATATTGTAAAACTTTGAAAGCAGAATAAAAACTTGGGATGTCACTCTAAGCTCCTCCCCCTCTTTGCAGAAATGTCACCTAGATATTTAGTTATCCAGAGGGTTTCCCATAGTATAAAAAATGCTCTAACAAGAACTTCGTATTTTGCCTTATATTATGCCCTTCCAGAGTGCAAAGACCCATGTAACTAACTAGTAGTTAGAGTAAAATGCAAAAAGCTATGTGAGAACAAAACAAAAGCAAGGACAGTCAGCAGTAGGAAGATGATCTAAAGATAGCTCCATTTCAAGGGCCTGGTTATACAGCATATGACCTAGGCTTGTATTCGGAGAAGGCAATGGCACGCCACTCCAGTACTCTTGCCTGGAAAATCCCGTGGATGGAGGAGCCTGACAGGCTGCAGTCCATGGGGTCGCGAAGAGTCGGACACGACTGAGCGACTTCACTTTCATTTTTCACTTTCACGCATTGGAGAAGGAAATGGCAACCCACTCCAGTGTTCTTGCCTGGAGAATCACAGGGACGGGGGAGCCTGGTGGGCTGCCGTCTGTGGGGTCGCATAGAGTCGGACATGACTGAAGCGACTTAGCAGGCTTGTATTGCATAAGAATTCCACAGATGTATTAATTTCCAAACTCAAGTGGATTTCCATATCCTATGCTGTCAAGTAGGTCAGCACCTCTTAAAAATTTTAATGAGTAACTAGATAAACAACTTTATTTTCAATTTTATCTTCTATTTTAATAGCAGTTTTATTGAGATAAAATACTCATTTATAAAACACACCCCCTTTAAGTATACTCATTAACAGGCACTCTCCATTATGCTCTCTCCCAACACTTGGCTATCACTAATTTATTTTAGTCTGTGTTGATTTGCCTATTCCAGATGTTATCAGTGGAGTCATACAATTTGTAGTTTTCTGTATTTGGCCTTTTTAACTGAACAGAATGTTTTCAAGGTTCATTCATGCTGTAGCACATTATTATGTTCCTTTTGTAACTGAATGATGTTCCACAAAGTATTTTTAATCTAATCAATTCATGGAAATTTGGGATCTTTTTACTTTGGCCATTATAATGCTGCTATGAACATTCGTGTGTAAGTTTTTGTATGGACATGTGTTTTTGGATCTCTTGTGAATATTCCTAGGAGTGCAGCTGCTGGGTTTTATGGTTAGCTCTATGTATAACTTTTTAAGGAACTGCCAAACTGTTGTCCAAAATGGCTGCATCATTTTACAATCTGACCAATTACTTATGAAGGTAACAATTTTTCCATAGCCTTACCAATTCTTGTTATTGTCCATTTTTTTCATTGTAGCAATCCTGGTGGGTTTGAATTATATCTGATAATGGCTTTGACTGCATTTCCCCAATGAATAACTTCTGATGTTGAGCATCTATTCGTGCAATCCTTGGCCATTTATCTATCTTCTTTAGGGAAATTTCCGTTCAAATCTTTGCCCATTTTCTAATGTTCACTTGTAAAACTATTTTATATATTCTGGATACAAGTAACTTACAAGAGATGTGATTTGCAAATATTACCTCCCGTTCTGTGGACTGTCTTTTGACTTTCTTGGTAGTATTTTCTAGAGCACAAAGATTTTAACTTTGATGACATTCAATTTATTTTTTGTCTTTTGTTGTTTTTGCTTTGAGGATAATGTCTAAGAAACCATTGCCTAAATCAATGCTTCAAAGATTTACTCCTGTGCTTTCTTTTGAGATTTTTATAATTTTAGATATTAAATGTGGGTTTATGATTCACTTTAAGTTTTGCATGTGGATGTGAGGTGGGTGTTTGATTTCCTTCATTTCCATGCAGATATCCAGTTGTTCCAGCACAATTTATTGAAGAGACTTCTTTCCTTCAATGAATTATCTTGACTCCCTGTCTAAACTCAACTGACCATAAATATAAAGGTTTACTTCTGAAATATCTACTTTTTTTTCAGACTCTAAGTGTTTATCCTTAGGTGAGTACCCCCACTGCCTTGATTACTATAGCTTTGCAGAAGTTTGAAGTCACAAAGAGTGAGTCCTCAACTTTGTTCTTTTTCAAATTCCTTGAATTTCCATATAAACTTTTGGATCAGCTAGAAAATTTCTGTGAAAAAAATGCAGCCAAGATTTTGACAAAAATTGTGTTGATTCTGTAGATCAATTTGGGAAGTATAGCCATTCTAAAAATATTGTGTTCCAGTCAGCAGGGAAAAAAAAAAAAGGATGTCTTTCCATTCTTTAGCTCTTCTTTAATTTCCTTCAATACTGTCAAAGACTGTCAAAATTCAAGTATCTCTTTCTATACTGATTTATATTATATAATGTCAAGTTATATTTAAAGGCTCTGAAAACCATATTATTGATCCTCCTAGTGAAATATTACTGTTTAGAACATTATGTATTTTCAAGAATCTAATTTGGAAGATCATTTAAAAGCCATAGTAAGTGATTATAATTCTCTTTATTAACAATTGAAAGATAAAAAATTTTAATTTGTCTCATGGTTACATCCTCTTGGCTCAGAAGTCTAGATTGAGAAACTCCCAAACCAATATATTACTACTTGGAGAATTGTATAACATAATATTTATGTTTTAACTTTTTGGTGCTTTTATTTATTTTTAAAAAATTTTTATTGGAGGCTAATTATTTTACAATATTATATTGGTTGGTTTTGCCATACATTGACATGAATCCTCCCCGGGTGTACATGAGTTCCCCCTCCTGAACCCCCCTCCCACCTCCCTCCTCCCCTTATCCTTCCTCTGGGTCATCCCTGCATACCAGCCCCGAGCATCCTGTAACATGCATCGACCCTGAACTGGCGATTCATTTCACATATGATAATAAAGATGTTTCAATGCCATTCTCCCAAACCATCCCACCCTCACCCTCTCCCACAGAGTCCCAAAGACTGTTTTATACATCTGTGTCTCTTTTGCTGTCTCGTATACAGGGTTATCATTTGCATCTTATACAGAGTGAAGTAAGCCAGAAAGAAAAACACCAATACTATATACTAATGCATATATATGGTGCTTTTAAAAGAAAAGGATCATATGGCAGTAAATCACATGTCTGAGATTTGAGATGAATATTTTAATTACATTTTACAGAATTCTAGATCCCCAAATGATGCATTCATCGAAAATAATTACCATACTTTTTTCACTAAATAACGTGAACAAGACCCAGATAGTTTGAATCACTCCACTAATAACAGAAGAAAGGGGAATTCATAATCAGATTCCACATGTACTGCCTGCAATATTATACCTCTTCTGTAACACTATCATGCATTTATTGTTTTTGAAATCTGAAAACTTTAGTTAGGCCTGCCAGATTTAGCAGAAAATATTCCTTTGTGGCTCATATGGTGAAGAATCTGCCTGTGATACAGGAGACCTGGGTTCGATCCTTGGGTTAGGAAGATCCCCTGGAGAAGGAAAGGACAACTCACTCCAGTATTCTTGCCTGGAGAATTCCATGGACAGTGGAGTCTTTCTACAGTCCATGGGGTCAAGGAAGAGTCGGAGATGACTGAGTGACTAATACAAATACATGTATAATACCCAGTTAAATTAGAATTTCAGATAAATGACTTTTTTAAAAAGTATAAGTATGTCCTAAATATTTTGTGGGACAAACTTTTACTTGAAACATGTGTTACATAGCTAAAATTCAAATACAGTATCTAGCAATCCTGTATCTTGTTGTTCTGTATATTATCTGGCAATCGTATATACAATATGTATCCAAACTACAGTCTTTAATACAGACTTTATTAGTGATTGGATAATATATTTGAAATAAAAAGCTCAGCTGAATTCAATATTATTTTTAAGAACACACACTCACCTCCATTTATTGATTTTAAGACACATGAAAAGAGTCTGTGAATTCTTATAGACCAAGATTTTATCCGCACAGTTCCTTTGGGAAAATGTTCTATGAGAGAAACTATAAAGTCACTTTCAATTCCAAGACTATTTATGCTTTGCAATACCTAATGAAGTCTGGTGCTTCACAAGACAGATACTTTCTTAGTTAATGCTAGCTAATTTTCAGTTTTACTTTATTTAGCTGATAGATACCTGTAAGTTTCCCCCACTAAATAGAAATGAGAAAACAGTAACTCACAAAAGATAATTGCTCAAGGACTTATAGTTGGTGGGACTACAATTAACCTTGATCTGGCATATTCTGAATCCTATATTCTCCCTTTTCATTTTTTTTATGCTTTTAAGTGTTTGCATATGGCTACCTCTATTACTCGAATGTAGTAATTATACACCATTTACTTCAATTTGTGGATACACACTTGCACTTTCAGATAGTTATCTAAAATAAAAACATACTGATTAATTTAACATTAAAGATTTTTATTATTACTGAGTCCAGAAAAATGCTGTGTATATTTTATAATTCACAGATAATGATTCATTCAATTTTATTTATTTTTTTTCATTCAATTTTATTATGTAGGAAGAACAGTGAAGGATGACATTGTCTTCATTATTTCAACCCTTCTATTCTAGCATTTCAAAATAAAGGTGTTCATTATTTATACAGTTATATGTAGTTATACCTTGACATAAAAGCATGTTAAATAATAGCAGACCCCTAATTAGAGTAGAACCTCACACTTTATTATATTTAGTGATTTGAAGCCTTTATGTTCCTCAGTATTGCCCCAGGTAAAAGAAACATCTATATTCAGGACAGTTTATATGTTCCTAGGTCTTCATTACATAGCAAAGCAAAATATAAGTGCTGCTTGTCATTTATTGGATACAGGGTTAAGTTTCACTAGGATGACACAAATTGCTTTTCTAACATAATTCCCCTGTGGTGATTTAACCAACCAAAAATATCAATAAATCAGAAATGGAATTTTGCTCTAGGCTAAATCTAGTTTAATCATATTTTTACCTGAAAAAAAAGTCTTCCTTATAAGATTCAGGGTTACCTACTATGAATATATTATTGGAAAGCATCATCTATAAGCCTTCATGAATTTGTGCTACATTTTGATGGTATCAAAGCGGAAAATGAAGGCTTTTATTATCTCCTTAAGAAATTGGCAGGTAATGAACATGGCAGATATATTATATATATATATATATAACTACAATAATTTATAGAAATCTAGGCTACTAATAATTCATATTTTTCAAAAATTTCAATATTTACTATTTTTTCCCCTAAATCTAAGTCTCAGCCCCGTGTCTAGCCAAAGGCGAAGCTGTGAGGCATTTAGAATTTGCTTTTATGATTTTCAGCCTCCCTCTTTCATGCTCTTCTCCAGGAGTAGCACATCTTCATTTAGCCCTATCGTAAGTGCTAGGCCAATAAGCTCTTATGACACTTCATATACTATTTTCAGTTCTTCCTTCAAAATTATGTGCCAGACCTCCTAGAATTATTGATACCTTCCGTTCCGTTCCGTTTCGTCGCTCAGTCGTGTCCGACTCTATGCGACCCCGTGGACTATAGCCTACCAGGCTTCTCCGTCCATGGGATTCTCCAGGCAAGAATACTGGAGTTACCGTTTCCTTCTCCAGGGTATCTTCCCGACCCAGGGATCGAACCCGGGTCTCCCGCATTGGAGGCAGACGCTTTAACCTCTGAGCCACCAATGCCTGCTGCAAATTTATACCTTGATACCTGCTTTTTCATTCATTCAATAAGAATTGAGTTCTTTTTCATTTATTCAATAAGTATTGAGTGCTTACTCACTAATAGTGAGTTCTAGAAACCAGAGCCCCCTCAAGGACCTCATAGCCTGTTGTCTAGAGAGAAACAAACAAGAAATAGGAGATATCCAAGAACGAAACAAACAGCACATTTTTAGTTGGTCCAGGGGGTGCCATGCCCTCTTGGTTTCATGGCTACTACTCAAGAAACAGTTACTTAGAGCCTGTGCTATTGCTTTTTCTCTTTCAACAACTTTGAGAGACTAGGGATCCATTATGAGCTTTTTCTCCTTTCTACATCCATCCCTTGGTGATCATGTATGTTCACTGGGTTTATGAAAACCGGTGATTCTTCAGATTATTACCTCTAGCCCTTACCTGCCCTGCAGATTCTAGACTAACATCTCTAACTTCCTATTTGAAATCTTCCCTCTGATGCTTACTAAATAGCTCACATTTAACACGTGAAACAGCTATTACTTCCTCTTTTGTCTCCTCAAGTCTGCTCCTGTACCAGACTTTCCCACTAAAGGTACTGTCATTGTTTTTGTCCCAGATGCTCAGGGCAGAAAGCTATTCTTTTCTCTATCTCCTAGTTTTCAACCAATCTTTCAGCAAATACTTTCAATTAACTTTTAATTCCATCAAGTTTACTTCTTCCACTTCTGATTTTTTTCTCAGCCATGATGATCTTTGACCTGGACCACAGTAATAGGAAATAACCTAGCCTCTCTGTTTCCACTCTTGGTCTAATGCAGGAAGCAAGATTTAAAAAAGAAGAAAGAAAGAAAAGATCTTGAGTTGTTTTAAAAGCTCTAATCCTGTTAGTTCACACTTGGAATAACATTTGAGTGTCACATATCAAAAGGACCCTATGTGGTCAGACCTCTGCCAAAATTTTACCTTCATTTTCTAAGACCATATATACCTCAATCACTTTAATCCAGGCACTGGGGTATTTCTGTCATGCCTTGCCTTTGCAGGGACTGTTACCTCTTCCCAGAATATCTACTGTACTGGACTGTATACTCACACCATTTAGGTACTTTTCCTCACATATCATTTCCAAAGGTTTTACTTTTACTTCCACCTTATTGCTGGTCTAATGCCTCATCTCATTGGAAAAGACCCTGATGCTGGGAGGGATTGGGGGCAGGAGGAGAAGGGGCCGACAGAGGATGAAATGTCTGGATAGCATCACCAACTCGATGGACATGAGTTTGAGTAAACTCTGGGAGTTGGTGACGGACAGGGAGGCCTGGCGTGCTGTGATTCATGGGGTCACAAAGAGTCGGACACGACTGAGCAACTGAACTAAACTGAACTGAATGCCTCATCTGTAAAACATCTTTATCTCTGATCTCCAGCTCACATCTTTTACTCCTCTCATCTCTTATCTGATGTTATCCTTCTCTGTAACACTTATTAATGACAATATATGTATATGTGTGCTAGGTCACTTCAGTCATGTCTGACTCTGTGCGACCCTGTGGACTGTAGCCTGCCAGGCTCCTCTCTCCATGGGATTCTCCAAGCAAGAACAGTGGAACGGGTTGCCAAGCCCTCTTCAGAGGATCTTCCTGACTCAGGGATCGAACCTACATCTCTTATGTCTCCTGCATTAGCAGACAGATTCTTTACCACTAATTCCACCTGGGAAGCCAAATGATGTTATACTATATATTTATTTGATCATGTTCTGTCTTCCTGACATGTAAGCTCCCAAAGGGCAGAAACTTGTCTTTTCTCTCTACTGCTATTACCTCAATGCTTAGAAAATAATTGATAATATAAATGACTCTCTTGTTTCTTACGGCATCCATCACAAAACAGATATTTGTGTTCACTGCTTCTATATTCCATCTCCCACTTTCTCTTTTTCAAATTTTAAAATTCATTTAATTCCCCTCAATCCATTAAAACACCTCTTTTTGCACATAAGAGAACAAGAGCTTTCAATCACTGTCAATTATGGAGACAACTGGTAAAATTCTTTTGGAGATCAATTTTGCAGTATCTCATCGAGTTCCAGTGCATATATGCTACAGCCAAGAAACTCCATATCTAGTTACATGCCCCAGAGAACAGATAAGAAGACATATGCAAAGATGTTCATAGAAACATTATTTGTAATGGAGAATATTGGCCATACGCAAGATACCAGTAATTAGAAGAAGAAAATACATTTTGGTGTATTTTTCTATTCTTATTCAGCAGTTATAATCCATGAGCTAGCTCTATATATAGTCCCACAGGTACCTAGAAAACGTGATGTTGATTGAAAAAAATCAAATATTATAATTCATTATATTTAAGAAATTAATGAAATGGAAAAAATGACAATATTATATTTGTATGGTATACAAAAATAAGTGTGTGTGTGTGTATGTGAAGTTAAAATACAAAGACATGAACTAGATAATATTTTCATGGGTAGACCACTAAGTGAACAGAATGGCAAAACCCAAAATCTCATTTTATCTCTGCCTCCGCCTTTGACTCTCTCTCTCTCCATCTTTCTCTTTCTCTCTCAGCAGAAATTCATAAATCAACATTGGACTTCCAGGTCATTTTTAAATGTATTAATCTAGAACATGAATAATTATATTCTAAATTTCATATTTCATATTTAATGTTTCAAATATTTTTGTTTTTATTTTTTGCCTTTTTGTATAGATCTTAAGGGATCTATACTTAGAATGCATATGCTATGCTTTACAATTAAGTTTCTGATATAAAGATAATGTGAGTCTCATAAATTATTTGGATGATTTTCCCTTTGTTTTAATCAATTATTTCTTAAATACTGTGGTAGAATTCTCTGGCAAAGACACATGATCCCCAAAGTTTCATTGGGAGAAATTTTAAATTGATATTTCATTTACTTAATACGTGTAGATCCAATTAAGTCTCCTTCTTCATGTGTTTGTTTCAAAGGGTTGTATTTTTCTAGTACAATGATTCAATGTAATTTGTAAGTTTGTCTTCAAGAAGTTTTCATAATCTGTGTAAATGATATGACTTACATGCAATAGGATGCCCACAATTCGATGGATACCTGCATGTGTTTTATATAGGCACATAACCACATGACCACCTGAAAGACGAAGACATTGACACATCTCTCACTCTTAAGAAGCTTACTTATGCCCTCTGTTAGTAACCACTGTACTGACTTCTCTAATTGCACATGTTTTGTCTTTTCTTACATTTCATATAAATGGAAACATAGCCTAATGTACCTAGTGTCTTTTGGTCAAAATAAAGTTTTTGAAAAATACATTCTTATTGTAGGTATTACTCGTACATTTTTATTTCTATCCTAAATACCATTTTATGAATTTTTGTTCATAAATCTTTCACTAGATGGATATTTGAATTGTTTCTAGTTTATGGCTATTATCACTAAAACTGCCACGGACATTTTTAACCTACCCTCTGTATGCAAACACTCCTTTCTCTTGAGTGTATATCTAAAACTACAAGTGCTATATTCTTTAGATACTGTTGAATAGTTCTCAAAAGTGAGTGCAGGAATTACACTTTTGGCAATTGTTTATGAGATTTCTAGTTGCTCTTGTGATCTCATCAGAAATTAGTATATCTAGTGTTTTCATTCTTAATTCAGCCATGAGTGTGGGGATTAAATTTCAAACTAATGTTACGTAAATCCATGGAGATTTATTACACCTTAAGTGAAAAATGGTTTCTTGACAGCAATTTACTCATGTGTTGAGAAGGATTATCTATGCTTTCGGAGATCAGTATACTATTTGATCAAATTAAACACATGTTAAATACATTACTAATTGTCAAAAAATCATTTTTAACTCCAAGAGTAAAGGATATATTTCATATTTCAGATAACTTTTGTATGTAGATGATATTGTGGTGAATATTATAAGTTAAATTGGCATATAGTACCTCTATATTTTATAATTATATTGCACAAAACTTTATTTTTAAACAATCACTGATGTTAACATTCCTATTTTTGTTATCCTCTTCATGTAGGATCTAATTGTATATGATCTTTCTAGATCCCTTGACATTTATACTGGCACAAGTCTAAGCATCTTGAAAAGGTTGCCTATGTGTATCCATTCCAAAGAATTTTCAAGTTATCACATGATAGCAAAGTAATGCTCAAAATTCTCCAAGACAGGCTACAACTGTACGTGAACCAAGAATTTCCATATGTTCAAGCTGGATTTAGAAAAGGGAGAGGGACCAGAGATCATCATTGCCAACATCCTTTGGATCATACAGAAAGCAAGAGAATTCCAGAAAAACATCTACTTCTGCTTCATTGACTACACTCCTTTGGATCACAACAAACTGTGGAAAATTGTTAAAGAGATAGGAATACCAGACCATCTGACCTGCCTCCTGAAGAACATGTATGCAGGTCAAGAAGCAACACTTAGAACCAAACATGAAACAACGGACTGGTTCCAAATTGGGAAAGGAGTACAACAAGGCTGCATATTGTCACCCTGCTTATTTAACTGACATGCAGAGTATATCATGAGGAATGCTGGACTGGATTAAGCACAAGCTGGAATCAAGATTGCCAGGAGAAATATCAATAACCTTAAGAAAGCAGATGACACAACTCTTACGGCAGAAAGTGAAGAAGAACTAAAGAACCTCTTGATGAAAGTGAAATAGGAGAGTGAAAAGGTTGGCTTAAAACTCAACATTCAGAAAACTAAGATCATGGCATCCGGTCCCATCACCTCATGACAAATAGATGGGGAAACAATGGAAACAATGACAGATTTTATTTTCTTGGGTTCCAACATCACTGCAGACGGTGACTGCAGCCATAAAATTAAAATATGCTTTCTCCTTGGAAGAAAAGCTATAACAAACCTCGACAGTGTATTAAAAAGCAGAAAAATTACTTTGCTGACAATGGTCCATATATCAAAGTTATGGTTTTTCCAGTAGTCATGTATGGATGTGAGAGTTGAACCACAAAGAAAGCTGAGTGCTGAAGTATTGATGCTTTTGAACTGTGGTGTTGGAGAAGACTCTTGAGAGTCCCTTGGACTGCAAGGAGATCCAACCAGTCCATCCTAAAGGAAATCAGTCCTAAATATTCATTGGAAGGACTGATGCTGAAGTTGAAACTCCAATACATTGGCCACCTGATGCGAAGAACTGACTCATTTAAAAAGACCCTGATGCTGGGAAAGATTGAAGGCAGAAGGAGAAGGGGAAACAGAGGATGAGATGGTTGGATGGCATCACTGGCTCAATGGACATGAGTTTGAGCAAATACTGGGATTTGGTGATGGACAGGGAGGCCTGTTGTACTGCAGTGTGTGGAGTCACCCCGATGCTGGCAAAATTGAAGGCAGGAGGAGAAGGGGATGACAGAGGACAAGATGGTTGGATGGCATCACTGACTCAACGGACATTTGTTTGAGCTTGCTCCAGTAGTTGATGAAGGACAAAATGAAATGAAAAGCCTTGCCCGCTGCACTTCATGGGGTCACAAAGATTCAGATACAACTGAGCAACTGAACAGCAGCAATCCATGTCTTTCACATTGGAACTCTAGATTTTCTAGAAATCTATTATTTTTACTATGCTTGATAATAACAAAACACAACACTTCAATGTATTTAATATAAGGTTGTAGAGAGTAAATCCCATTTATAATATGTACCACCCGACGCCCACACACAAGTCCACTATGTACCTGAAACCCTTCCCATTCCCCTTAAGACATATTTTTTGTTTCATGAAAGAAAATTTACTTCCTGTTTCAAATTCAATATTTTCCCAAGATTACCGAAATTTGGGGCTAATTATTGCCAGTTTTTGGGTGTTAGTTCTAAAAGGTCTTGTAGGTCTTCATAGAACCATTCAACTTCAGCTTCCTCAGTGTTACTGGTTGAGGCATATTACTGTGATATTGAATGGTTTGCCTTGGAAACGAATAGAGATCATTCTGTTATTTTTGAGATTGCATCCAAGTACTGGATTTATGATTCTTTTGTTGACCATGATGGCTACTCCATTTCTTCTAAGGGATTCCTGCCCACAGTAGTAGATATAATGGTCATCTGAGTTAAATTCACCCATTGCAGTCCATTTTAGTTTGCTGATTCCTAGAATGTCGACGTTCACTCTTGCCATCTCCTGTTTGACCACTTCCAATTTGCCTTGATTCATGGACCTGACTGGAGAAGGCAATGGCAACCCACTCCAGTACTCTTGCCTGGAAAATCCCCTGGATGGAGGTGCCTGGTAGGCTGCAGTCCATGGGGTCGCAAAGAGTCGGACACGACTGAGCAACTTCACTTTCACTTTTCACTTTCATGCGTTGGAGAAGGAAATGGCAACCCACTCCAGTGTTCTTGCCTAGGGAATCTCAGGGACAGGGAAGCCTGGTGGGCTGCCGTCTATGGGGTCGCACAGAGTCAGACATGACTGAAGCGACTTACCAGCAGCAGCAGCAGCAGCAGCATGGACCTGACATTCCAGGTTCCTATGCAATATAGCTCTTTACAACATCGGACCTTGCTTCTATCACCAGTCACATCCACAACTGGGTATTGTTTTTGCTCCATCCCTTCATTCTTTCTGGAGTTATTTCTCCACTAATCTCCAGTAGCATATTGGGCACCTACAGACCCAGGGAGTTCCTATCATTTTGCCTTTTCATACTGTTCATAGGGTTCTCAAGGCAAGAATACTGAAGTGGTTTGCCATTCCCTTCTCCAGTGGACCACATTCTGTCAGACCTCTCCACCATGACCTGCCCGTCTTGGGTGGCCCCACATAGCATGGCTTAGTTTCATTGAGTTAGACAAGGCTGTGGTCTGTGTGATCAGATTGGCTAGTTTTCTGTGTTTATGGTTTCAGTGTGTCTGCCCTCTGATGACGTTTCGCAATACCTACCGTTTTACTTGGGTTTCTCTTACCTTGGATGTGGGGTATCTCTTCACCGCTGCTCCAGCAAAGTGCAGCCGCTGTTCCTTACGTTGAACAAGAGGTATCTCCTCACGGCCGCCCCTCCTGACCTTGAATGTGGAGTAGCTCCTCTCAGCCCTCCTGTGCCCACGGCCCTCCTGCACCAAGCTGTAATCAAATTGCCGGGAGAAATTAGATATGCAGATGACACCACCCTTATGGCAGAAAGTGAAGAGGAACTCAAAAGCCTCTTGATGAAAGTGAAAGAGGAGTGAAAAAGTTGGCTTAAAGCTCAACATTCAGAAAACTAAGATCATGGCAGCTGGTCCCATCACTTCATGGGAAATAGATGGGGAAACAGTGGAAACAGTGTCAGACTTTGATTTTTGTGCTCCAAAATCACTTCTGATGGTGACTGAAGCCATGAAATTAAAAGACGCTTACTCCTTGGAAGGAAAGTTATGACCAACCTAGATAGTATAATAAAAAGCAGAGACATTACTTTGCCAACAAAGGTCCATCTAGTCAAGGCTATGTATGGATGTGAGAATTGGACTGTGAAGAAAGCTGATTGCCGAAGAATTAATGCTTTTGAACTGTGGTGTTGGATAAGACTCTTGAGAGTCCCTTGGACTGCAAGGAGGTCCAACCAGTCCATCCTAAAAGAGATCAGTCCTGGGTGTTCATTGGAAGGACTGATGCTAAAGCTGAAACTGCAATACTTTGGCCACCTCATGCGATGAGTTGACTCACTGGAAAAGACCCTGATACTGGGAGGGATTGGGGGCAGGAGGAAAAGGGGACGACAGAGGATGAGATGGCTGGATGGCATCACCTACTCAATGGACCTGAGTTTGAGTGAACTCCTGGAGTTGGTGATGGACAGGGAGGCCTAGTGTGTTGCAATTCGTGGGGTCACAAACAGTCGGACACGACTGAACGACTGAACTGAACTGATTGCCAGTTTATTCATCCTTCACTGAAGCTGACAGGCCTGCTTTTTCAGAAAGACATTAAAATTTTTAACATATGCACATGAGGACTTTACTACGAGAAATACAAATCCAGAAATATTACATCAGTCTAGATACAGATATCTTCCATCCAGTCTCCCTTTCATTTATACCTAGCTTAGTGTTCTTAAAGTATGCAGATATCTATACCTCCCTCCATCCATGATTGACTCAAGCAACAAATACAGTTTTTCATAACTTCTGCATGTGTACATATGTATAAATGTATTTTTATTTATGCATTGCTGGATTTAAGGGATAAATTTTAGAGGAACATAGGTCACCCTTTATGTGCACATGTTCCAAAATTCTGTCCATAGTCTGCCTCCTTTTCCCTCTACCATTTCCAAGAAGAGTAATACTAAATATTTCTATATATCACTACATAGGTATTATTTATAAAATTATATTTTAAAATAACTGATTTTTATCCTGTCCCTTCTGTGCCTGAAATTAACTCTTCCAGCTTTCAAGTGATGAATACTTACTAGATAGTAAGATTTACTCTAGGATTCATGGTCACAATCACTTATATTACTACAAAATAAAAAAACAAGATACTTTTTAACTTCAGTGTTAATTCAATTTTGTTGGAAGGAGAAAATAATTCAGATCTGAAATAAAAGCCAATTGTCTACATGTGTTGTATATGACTATATGTTTGGTTTGAGGGTATTCACAAGTATTTTATCACTATGACAAATAGTAGAAATGGTTTTATTTAATTTCATTTTAGTTCTTTATAGACATTTAATCCAAAAATAGAAGTAAAGTAAAACTTGCCTCACTTAAGTCATATCAGGATTGTGCCTTTTGGGGAGAATTGATTCTTGGCAAATTTGTAATCCTCACTGGTTTAGACCTTGTGATTTTAGTCACATTGACACAGGCTTTAAACTTATCTAGATTATACAGTTCAATCTACAGGATACAACTTTGTCAGGTCTATATCAGTAACTTTGAGCACCCTTTAAATGTGCTTGGCTTCTACAATACCATCTACAGTCTTCTAAGGAGTAAAACACAAGATCATTTATTACATCTTGGGAAGAATCTGTCTTCTAAAACTGACTTGCCTGAAATAAAAGACAACCTCCAAATAAGTCCTCTCAGTATTCTCTAAAGCTCTCATCACAGTTATTACTATAAACAACTATTTCTGGCACAAAATATTTCTTTCCTTTATTTATATTCCTTTAGTTAGTTATCTGGTTTAAGGTTTAAATTAAAATAAAAGGATGTAGTAGATTTCAGTGTCAGATGGCAGAGAATTAAGCGTTGCAGTACTCCATTTTACTTTGCCCTGATGTGTGATGGAAATGCTAATGAAAGTAAACAAAGAAATAGACAAATGTATTTGTATGTTTTCAAATTATATATTAGTCAGTGCTGTGAGAGTTTCCTGAAGATATTATCAAAGCAGGGATATATACCTAAAACAGAATTACATAAACAGGGAAGAATGTCTACTTTTCTTCAAAGAATTCCAGCAGCTAAACACTTCTGCTTATGTTATTCTGTGTATTTTCTTTATCTTAGGTGCAGATTCTGCATGTGGTTTAATCAAGCTTGATAATTATTCTGTTCATCTGTGTACCTATTAATCTTCTTGCCTCTATCTATTAAACAACATATTGAGACCAATTTCAGCATATGGCTAGATTTTTAAAAAATATCCATTGAAGCAATCCCATATATAGTCAAGTAAGAGTGGGCTTATGGTCACAAATGCTAGGATTTTCTATTATTTTTCAGATTAAATTCATGGTGCATTATTTCCTTGGTCTCCAAGTTAATAAAAAGTCTTTTGAAACCTTTGCAGCAGGAAAAAAAATCAAGAAGTTTCCATGCATGAGAAGGATTTCAATTGCCATTGTTGATTCTGAGATGCAGTGGCCCATCTATAAGGAACAGAAACTTCTTACAACTAAAGGTCTCTGGCTGAGGGTCAGCGAGGAAATGGGGACATCAGCCTATAACTGCAAATAATTGAATTTGGTTAGCAACCCCAAAGAACTGTTGTTCTTCAAAAAGCCTTCGGGACAGGTAGAGCCCTGCAATAACCTTGATTTTAGCCTGGTGAGACTCAGTGTCAGATTTTGAAGATATAAAACTGTGAGACAGTAAGTTGGTGTTGCTTTAAGTTGCCGGGTTGTTGTGCTTTGTATAGCAGCAGTAGAAAACTGGTATAGGCAAACTCAGAAGAAGCTCTAGAGAGAATCTGACAGTATCCCTAACTGTCTTTTTACCTTTAGAGAAATGGACAAAGTAACTTTACTAATGATGCTAATTTCATGACTATTTCTTTCCAAATTTCCCTTCTAAGATAGTACTCCTTTAGAGTTCTGACTGGTTTTTTGCTCACTACTTTCTTTTCAATATACAAATCCATTTACATTTTTGTTTTTTCTCCTGCCTCACTCTCCATTGTTTGTTTTTCAGTTTGCCTGGTTATGATTTTTTAATTTTTTTCTTTTATATTCTAGTAGTGGAACCTCACTTTGGCTGAAACAATGTGTTAGGCACAGAAATATAAATCAAAATATTTTTCATCTCTTTGATATATATGCATCTGATAATATTAGCAAAAACAAATAGTAAATTTTTTATAGTATCATTAGCAAATATTGAAAACCAACACTAATTAAGTATATTAATTTAATTTTTATATGGCTAGATTTTCACTTAGTATCTCTGAGGGAGAGTATTATCAATATGTGCTCTTATATTTATGTTAATACCCATGAAAGGGAAAGTTAAACAAAAGTATAGAATGTAAAACTCATGCTGTTATTTATTGCCTTACATTATTGTCAGATAAATGATTTTCTTTTAGGGCATTTTGATAAATTAGGCAAAAGAAAACATCCAGAAATTTAGCAAAATCTATTTTTCTGTTTCAGAAATATAACAAAGTATAGAGAAATACTGAAATTATAATATGCAAATAAATGAATGCCATATGTTTTATAAAGTATTGCAAGCCAAAAAAAAGTGTTACAGAGGTGTGCATATATAAAATTCCCTTATATCCATTTCAAGGGAATTAAATGATCAATTATTATGAAAAAAGCTTTTCTATATCTGGTAATTTCAGTCAAGCACATGTAAATGCTTAGTAATATCAGAAATGGCCTATCAATTTCTAATCCTTGTGTAAATGACTTACAATATCACACCTATGAAGTTCATTTTTAACCTACAAAATAGTAGAATCAGTATGAGACATTATGTTTCAGTGAATTCTCAGACTCTTTTCACTGGTACAATAGAAGAGATAATGTTTTTGAACAGGGCATGACAACTTCTATTCATTCATTTATTCAAGATGCTCTAGTGCACACCATATGTGATGTGGAATTCTATAATGGAATATGTAGAAAATAGAACTTGACCTGTAAAACCTAGTGCAGTATTAGTGTAATATATAGAGTAACTGCTACCCTTAAAGAAATTACAGAACGGATGGCAATTGCACAAAATAAAAATGCAAAGGAGAAAGTATTGGTCTTCAGTTCAGTCGCTCAGTCGTGTCCGACTCTCCACGACCCCATGAAACGCAGGACGCCAGGCCTCCCTGTCCATCACCAACTACCGGAGTTCACTCAAACTCATGTCCATCGAGTCGGTGATGCCATCCAGCCATCTCATTCTCGGTCGTCCCCTTCTCCTCCCGCCCCCAATCCCTCCCAGCATCAGAGTCTTTTCCAGTGAGTCAGCTCGTCACATGAGGTGGCCAAAGTATCGGAGTTTCAGCTTTAGCATCAGTCCTTCCAATGAACACCCAGAATTGATCTCCTTTAGAATGGACTGGTTGGATCTCCTTGCATTCCAAGGGACTCTCAAGAGTCTTCTCCAACACCACAGTTCAAAAGCATCAATTCTTCGGTGATCAGCTTTCTTCATAGTCCAACTCTCACATCCATACATGACCACGGGAAAAACCATAGCCTTGACTAGACAGACCTTGGTTGGCAAAGTAATATCTCTGCTTTTTAATATGCTATCTAGGTTGGTCATAATTTTCCTTCCAAGGAGTAAGCATCTTTTAATTTCATGGCTGCAATCAGCTACCGCAGTGATTTTGGAGCCCAAAAAAATGGCTTCGAGCGCGCAGAGGCGAGAGGGCAGCACAACCGACCACGCGCAGAAGCGTGGCTGAGAAGAGCTACCCCAAGCCGGAGGCCAGGGCCAGCGGCCGAGAGGAGCTACCCCACGTCCAAGAGGCGGTGGCTGCACGGGCGCAGGAGGGCCGAGAGGAGCTACTCCATGTTCAAAGTCAGGAGGGGCGGCCTTGAGGAGATACCCCTCATCCAAGGTAAGGTGCAGCGGCTGCACTTTGCTGGAGCAGCCGTGAAGAGATATCCCACGCCCAAGGTAAGAGAAACCCAAATAAGACGGTAGGTATTAGGAGAGGGCATCAGAGGGCAGACACACTGAAATCATAATCCCAAGTATTAGTCTTACAGGAGTCCTAATTTTCACATGCAGTTATTGCTTCCAGCTGGTGGGATCAAATAAGTTTTCACTGAGAGGGTCGTATCAATACTGAGACATGAAGGATAAATATATAGAGTGAAACATAAAGAAATAAGTGATAATCCAAAATCTGGTATTAAGAAATAGCTTTTGCAGTTTATCAGAAAACTCTAGATTGGCTAGAAAATCACTTTAGTTTGGCTAAAAATATGAAAGTCAGAAAAGTAATACAAGAGAGACCTTTTTCTACTAGATTCAGAAAAATAATGCCTGGAGTGTCTGGCCAAGACTGTAAGATTTACCACAGAGACGATAAGAAACCATTAACAGAATTAACAATATTTTGATGAGGCTGAGAATGGAGTTACTATCAGCAATTTAGTAACACTTTTTGATCGAAGATGTTCAGTTCAGTTCAGTTCAGTCGCTCAGTCGTGTCCGACTCTCCGCAACCCCATGAATCACAGCACGCCAGGCCTCCCTGTCCATCACCAACTCCCGGAGTTCACTCAAACTCATGTTCACAGAGTTGGTGATGCCATCCAGCCATCTCATTCTCCGTCGTCCCCTTCTCCTCCCGCCCCCAACCTTTCCCAGCATCAGAGTCTTTTCCAGTGAGTCAACTCGTCGCATGAGGTGGCCAAAGTATTGCAGTTTCAGCTTTAGCATCAGTCCTTCCAATGAACATCCAGGATTGATCTCCTTTAGAATGGACTGGTTGGATCTCCTTGCAGTATAAGGGACTCTCAAGAGTCTTCTCCAACACCACAGTTCAAAAGCATCGATTCTTCGGCGATCAGCTTTCTTTACAGTCCAATATATATACACATACATATATATGATAGTTGTAGGTACAAATACATATATATAATAGGTATGTTAATTATTAACATTTTGACACTTAGTTTTCCTAGTTCTATTGCTATATTATCTTAAGTAATTATTATTAGTGAAGTAATAATCTTCAGTATTGATACAGAATATTTATTATAGATACAATTTTATAATGTTCATATTTAATATGTGAAGAATATAGTTTATAAAAGTCAATATCTATATAATGTATTCCCATGTTCAAAACTGATATTCTCTATTTGACTTGTCTACTTAAAGCCAGATTGTGTCTTTTTGACACTGTATGATAACTGGAGCCTGATATACTAAAATACATTCATAAGATGATTGCAGTTATAGTGGTTACACTTCAAAAACTAAATTTGTAAATTTTATTCCAATATAGTATAAAAACATTCATTTAGGATGAATTCCTCCCAAAGCATATGCAGCCAACAGATTTACTAAATTAAGTTGTGGTAAAAAAAATATCTACACAAATTCTTGCAATCTACAAGAGGAGTTTATTTTCTCTCATTGTACATGCCCTTTGAGGGTTTCTTGTAGTTCTGTTCCAGATTTCAATTCATTCTATGATCCAGACTAAAAGAATTACCTCTATCATGACCTCCTGGCAGAGGAAAAGGACATGGACAATCCATGAGATGCTTCTTATAGCCTAGCCTCCAACTGTTCTTTTTATCACTTCTGTCCACATTATATTGGACAAAATGAATTTTATGTCCAAGACTTGTCCATGGGACAAGAATAAATACTCCTTTCACAATGAGATTCTGTCTGTCACATAGTGCCTGGTAGGAACAAGTCATCTTCTTAAAGGCA
Source organism: Moschus berezovskii (assembly GCF_049115385.1). Lineage (NCBI taxonomy): Eukaryota > Metazoa > Chordata > Mammalia > Artiodactyla > Moschidae > Moschus > Moschus berezovskii. The sequence goes on from NC_142480.1 coordinate 31,807,784, forward strand.
AGGGAGCCAATACTTGCTTGGTACAATAATATAATCTATAACATTTAATTCTATAAGCACTAGTATCATGAAAAGTTCTGGTTAAAAAGTAAAGTCTTTGAAATTTTATAAGGTAAATTTATTTGGAGGTCATGATGTATAGTAATATGTTAAACATGTTTACTTTTTTGTAGTGTAAAGATGGATGAATTTTAAGGTTTATTTTTTTAATGCAGTTTTTCACAGTAATCTGTGGATGGCAACTTCATATCACTTACAAAGACCTGTTATTTTTCAGCAAACACTTGGGAACTGAAATGCTGTACAGGAAAGTGCCAAGTTGACAAAAAATTCATCTATTCTGTACTGTCTTAAAACCTAATATAATAAATGCACATGATGCTTCTTGGTCATTTATTGTCTAAGAAATCACCCCCATTACTTCAAAGGAGAGTGGCACGTTTGCAATATAAGATATATTCCATTTCTCACTTCCTTATATCAGTCATCTGTAATTTTTTCTCCATTACTACTTTAGAAACGCTTTCTATTATCAAGAAAACAAAAAAGACATACTAACTAGTAGGAAAGAAACTCACAGATTTGCAATAATTGAATTTGTGCCATTACTGGCCTTTTAGAAAGTCATTTATCAGGTGAGAAAGTCATTTCTATTATGTGCTGTTACAATGCCTGTGAGATTCATTTACATAGGCTCTCTTGACACTATTATTACCTCTTCATCTTGATAGTAAAAATGGTTCACTGTTACAGATAGTAATGCAGACAGGAGTATTTACAATGGCAGCACTTACAGAGTTGGTCTTCACGTATACTATTAAACCATTCCTTAGAATTATGTGCCTATATTTTAATGAGTATATTTTTGTGTATTTGCTAATAAAGTTTTATCTGCTCTTATTTTCAGTTCCAACTCTAGGAATTTCAAAATAATGGATGTAGCTGAGATTGCACTTTACATAGCAGTAAGCCAACTGCTGCCAGTTAAAGAAATATTTCATAATTTACAATGCTATTATTTGACATAATAAGAAAGAGAACACTGTTTTCCATTATACACAATAAATTTAAAACTTGGACCGTAGATTTAAAATATGCTGTGCTTGAAAATGAATAAAATTATCCTATGTTTACCCTCATAGATACTAAATTTCTAGTCATTGTTGGCAAGTAGATATTTCCATAGATGCTAAAATGTCCCTGATTAGCCAGTTATTTACAAAAGAGTTGGAATTCTCAAATCTTTAGTACATATACACAAACTTTTAAAATAAAACTTATGTTTCATGTCATATTTTATGCCCTCCCCAAAAAGTGACTAAAATATGCTTATGCTTTTTAGATGTGTAATAGAAGATAACTTTGGAAAGCACTCACTATACTAGTCATTGTTCTCACAAAGACTCTCTCCTTGATCACACTTTAGTTATGCTGCTGTGAGCCTTCTTTTCAACTCAGTCTCAACTTTGGACTTCTGTGTCCTGGCCAAATCTAGTTTCAGCAAGAATTCTGAATTGAGTCAGTTTAGTGAGAATCCTCCCAACCCTTGATATCTGATCACCCTGACTTGCTTTTAGCAAAAAAAATCTGTTAAATTGGCTTAGCAAGAATCATACCCTCCTTGGTTTCTCTTAGTAATAATTTTCCATTCAATGACCTCCACACCCACCCACCCTGCTCATTGGCTATAAATTTCCCCTTGTCTTTGTTGTATTTGGAGCTGAGTTTGATCTTTCTCCCCTAACGCAATAGTCTAAGTCTCCTTACCAGTTTAACAACTGTCAGAATATATTTTCTTTAACCAGTCTTCAGAAAATAGGACCAATGAGTATAAGTATATAAAGAAAGAGATTTATTGTAAAGAGCTGACTGATGGTGATCCTGAAGACCCACAAGTCCAAAATCTGAATGGCAGGTTGGCAGGGTGGAAATTTAGCCTTAAATCCAAAGTTTATAGTGCAGACTGCCAGACTGCAAATTTAGGTAAGATTTCTACATTATAATTTTGAGACAGAACTTATTTTTCTCTTGAAAACCTCACTTTTCATGAGACCTCTTTACTTTATTGCAGATAATCTCTTTTACTTAAAATAGACTGATTATAAGTGTTATTCCCATCTATAAAACACCTTCAAAGCAACATTTAGACTAGTGTTTGACCAACTGGACAACATAGGCTAGCCAAGTTGACATGAAATTAACCATGATAAGCATCAAAAGCCATTCTTTTGGTTTCCAAATAGCAAGTCACCAGGCCAAAAATATAGATGAATAATTAAAAGGCATATCCCAACTCCATTTAAATATGGATTATTGACACTCTCTATCTTGTCCCTATCCCTATCAGAATTTCACTGCTCATGAATTTTTGATTAATTCCTAACTGAAAACGATCTTCAAATTCTGAGTATGATCTCATATTTCATCACTAAACATAGTAGTAGACAGAAAGGTAGGGGATTCATTTTTCTTTTTTTCTGAAAACATTGATGGACATATTGCTCTCATCTTATTCCCAAGTCAGCTCTCTTTTTACAGGCAAAACACTCCACTGAAGCTTTCTTAGGTTTTAACACTTGGAGTGTCTTGAACCCTTTAAGCTGTCCATTGGCACAATTTATTGGCAATTTTTATATCACTCATGAAAACCTTAGGGAAAATCATGGATTTCAGGGGCTATGTTGGCTAAGTTAAAGGCTCCAGTTTGTGCTCTATATTAGTTCTAAATAAAGAGTGAAGATGATCATATAGTCTATGTCCAATTACTAGCAATTATTTTATTTACTTAAATATTTATTCCTCTGAAAGGTTTATTTGGATGTGACAATTTACAATCTAAAAATTAAAGAGATGGTAGAAATAAATGACAAATGATTACTTAAATCGTTCTTTCTTGGAAAAGAAAGCAAAGTTTCACATCAAAGAAATGATTATACTAGGCGTATGAGGGTCATAAAACTCCACTCAATCAAAATCAGAGCAAAGGCAGACACAAAGTGTCAGCTAAGGAATCTGAGGGGTAAAACATGCAGAGAGAGGAAAAAAAAGAAAGCTTTTCAGGAAGAGCAGATAGTTTCCATAGTAACAAAGCATAATGTTCTCCCAATGTAAAAGATCCTATTTTGAATGCATTATTGGTGATTTAGATGCAAAAAGAAAAAAATTCAGTTTAGAGAAGAGGGTATAGGAATTTACATATCACAAGTCTTAAGTCTAGGAAGCTATGACTTGTTAAGAATACACTTGTAAATTCTGTTGTTAGATTTGTGTGCTATATCTGTATTTAGTGGTGCCACTCATTCAATTCATGAAGACTTATAAATGAAAGGATAAGGGTGATCTAAAATTTAACTCTTTTTACTTATGAAACCTTGCACATTGAGTTGTTTTACAGATACTATAACTGTGACTGGGGGAAGGGGAGGGAGAAAGCTAATTGTATGATGACTCAATGGTAGCCATGACATAAGCTAAGCAGTGTCCGTGGGATTCTCCAGGCAAGAATACTGGAGTGGGTTGCCATGCCCTCCTCCAAGGGATGCTCCTGGCCCAGGGATTGTCTCCTGCATTGGCAGGTGGGTACTTTACCACTAGCACCAGGTGGAATGGAGAAGGAAATGGCAACCCACTCCAGTATCCTTGCCTGGAGAATCCCATGGACAGAGGAGCCTGGTAGGCTACAGTCCACGGGGGTCGCAAAGAGTCGGACACGACTGAGAGACTTCACTTCACTTCACCACCTGGAAAGCCCCAAATTATGACATAAAATTGATTATATGTGATGTATGACAAAATTTTCATGATTTGTCTCTGAAAGTTTTGTACTTTCTGGAAAGCCAAGATTATATCATACTGGAAATATTTTCCCTTTTATTTTGTTCTTGGATATCTCCCAGTGGACTCTGAGCACAGCATGACAAATTGATTTGACTCCTACATTTTTCAGGGAGGGGGCAGGGGCACCACCTTAAAGCACCTATTCTCCTATTCCGTTCACAAAAATAGGGAAGAAAAGTAATATGCAAATCACAAAGTCAGCATAGACAACCTTCTGCTCAGACTTTCCAAGAGTTATGGGCAAAGCAGCCTCTGCTCACCAAGGATTCTCACTCCACTTCAAGGTCTGAAATCTAGGAGATAATCAGTGCTGAGCTAAACTAGTGTTTGCAGAACACAGTGATTATACTAAACCCAAGCTTGAAGGCTCATCTCACCTATTTCCATTGTTTTCTCTTTCCCCAGATGAAGGTCAAGGTGGGACAAACTGACTCTCAAGAACATATATTCTACAACATGCTCTCCAAAGTTAAACTAGTCTCAAAAACACGATTTGCAAATGGTAAGATCAAAGAAGAACTAGTCTGATCACTTCAAAAATGTAATATGAGAAAGAGTTGTTTTTTTTTTTTTAATGGCAACAGAAAGGACTTTGAACGGTCTTAAAACAGCGGTTAAATGGTTTAGTTCAAATATAACCAAAACTTTTCTAAGAATTAGCAGTTAGTTGGAATTAGTCATGTGTCTCTGCCTAAAAAACAGCAGATTGTTAAACAGTAATCTTCCCTTTTGTCCCAGGAAACAATTGATTAATTGAGGTTAAGAAGCGTGTTGTCCTACTGTGTTATTCATCCATGTGGACTCAACTGTGTATATCAGAGACTGGCAGGAAATAGACACTCATGAAATCTGGGTAGACTGAATAAATGGATTTATGAAAGAATAAAAGAATAAATCAGTCTAGACTTGACTCAGGTTAGAGGCAAATTGTCCTTGCTTTCCTCAGGTCTTACAGTGATTTATGAATGATTAAATTGATATATTAGAATTTCCCTGTCCAGTATAATAGAAAGATGTGTGGCTGGGTAATAGAAAAGTCAGAGGTTTCCAATTTGATAGTGAAAAAAAGTGCTGAATAATTGAGTTGGAGTTGAAATGGTGTTATACATAACTAGAGAAGTGGCACATTTAAAGAGCTCTTTCTTGGAAATTTAAGTGATCCCTTGGTCAGTACAAACCTTAATAGCTTTTAAGAAACCCGCTGTGGCTGAGAATGAGTTGGCCATCCATGAGCGGTTACTAGTGGTCTTTCTCACAACTATATTGCGCTGACATTAGCTACACCCTATGACGGTAGATTCTGCAGAGAGCCTGTGGATGGAGCACATTTGGTAACTGAAAAACCCTGCCACCTGCGGAGTCAATGTCTACGGTGCAGGTTTAGCTGTTAGATTGGCATTTCTTTTACAATACCCATCTTACAAACTGAATGATTGTCCTTGTTTCAGTATCTCTTTCTCACACATTTATTGTTCATGTTATTTTATTTAAAAATCCTATTAATAAACATAAAATAACTGTAACCAAGTGTCTCACTTCAGTTTTAATACCTAAACACAAAGCCTGTATACTTAAAAAAAGTCATTTCCTAATTCAATTTAATTTACTTTTCTTATGTTATATTAGAAATATGACATACATAAAGCAGTGTTTTTATCTTATTTATTTAACTTAATTTCTTTTCTTACCCAAAGACGTTCAAGACATGAAAAACATTAATTCTAATTAACTCACATTCAGACACTATTTTTTTTCATTTTTCTTTTTATAGTGTCTGATTACTTAAGTAATGTCAGTATCTGTGATTTTACTGGGAATGTTTAGTTCAACAAGGCCTTAGAACAATTGGTACTTACATTTTGAGTCTCTTAAGACATCACAGCTCCAAGAGTATTCCTAGCACCAGCAGTACCAATATCAACTAAAATTTTTAGATATACAAATTCTTGGGCCACACCCCAGACCAAATGAATCAAAACATCTCAGGCTAATATCCTTCGGAACATGAAAGTCTGAGAACTGCCACTCAAGGGTAATATAATTTTAGCATATTCTGTTCCAGCAAAATGTAGCAAAAAAAATTTGTCAGAATTTTTTTCCTTCTTTTGTTGTGCTTTTATGTAATGTTACTTTATGTGCTTTTAAGTAATATTACTAAAATCCCAAACCGGAATTCTTAAAACCACATGAACAGTATTTAAATTACTAACATTTAACTTCAAGGTTCTCCTAAAAATATTTTTTGCTGCCTAAAATGTAACATATGTACGTTTATACCTCTGTCAGAACAAAATCATTAATTGTGTATTCTAAAAGATCAACTAATTCACTACTTTAATTATCTGTAAACAAACAAACATATGCTAATGCATATTTGGAATAAGGAAATGTCATAAGAACCAATAGGGCGATTGTAATTTGGCCTTTGATGCCATATATCTTTTTTTTAAGAGTGATGTGTGCCACAACCTGAGAATAAGTCAGACATTAAATCAGTCACACAAAAGAAGGAGACAGATTAGTTATTTATCTTCATTTGTGCTTTAGGTATTTCTGTTGCTCTTTAAGGCATTCCATCTATTCTATAAATAGTAAATTCTATAAACAGTAAATAATGATTGTGACAAATTGTGTCTAACATCACTGTGGAAAGCTGAGACCATGCTATAATATTAATATCATGAAAATAAAATGTGTTCATTTGAAGGTAACTCTATTCATGAATGAATAGGACGTACACACACACACACACATAAATATACACACACACATGTTATTACTAAGGGTGAAGAAGTAACCAGCCAGAGAGAATATTTAGAAAAAAAAATTAGTGGCACTGGTAGGGTACCCTGCTGCTGCTGCTGCTGCTAAGTCGCTTCAGTTGTGTCCAATTCTGTGCGACCGATAGACAATAGCCCACCAGGCTCCCCTGTCCCTGGGATTCTCCAGGCAAGAATACTGGAGTGGGTTGCCATTTCCTACTCCAGGTAAGGTACCCTAAGGAATTGTTATTAAGCATTTTCTTTACCTCTAGACCATAAATAAATTTTATTTTCATATAAAAAGATATGGAACTCATAAAAAATTAAATCACTAATAATTTTACAGTGGCATACCTGACAGTTCTGACAGCCACATGTGGTAGCTTAGAACTATATTCCTTTGCCAGATAAAATATTACTAGAACATTGACTAACTATCTTTCTCATAGTCTATAAGGCCCTGAAATTGTTATGAAATCCGTGTTTGCCTTCAGGGGATTTGGTTTAGTTACTATACCAGCAGGCAGTTTTTGTGTATTTGCTTTCTGAAGGATGGATAATTTTTGAAGCAAAGGCAGAGAAGTCCTAATAAATCATATCTTTATGAAATATTCATTATATCTGTCTATTCTTTACAAGGCTTCTGTCAGAGGAATTAAAATAAAGAATGATTAAAAAAAACATTTAGTAGCAAATTGACAAAGCACTTTATAAGCTAGAAGAGTTTTGGGATCTAACTAGAAAAGTTTTCAAAAGAGATTCTGCCACTCTTATTAGATAAGTAGGAGTAAAAATGAAATCAAAAGGCAAAGGAGCCCAGGTATTGCCTTTTTCAGAAGTACATTATTTCCTATTACTCTCTTCTGGACATTATCATTTTTAACCAGATAATTCATAATGTTTACTGCTTAGAACTGATGATTTGCTGGACACAAAAGACTGGTAAAGTGGTCTTTAGGTCCAAAGAGCCTCAGTTCAGGCCTACCAAGGCAAATAGTGTGCTATGATATATCCTTGTGTGACGTTAAGAACAGATTCTAGAGTCTAACTGCCTGGGTCTAAATTTCAGCTCTGATAGATAAATTTGGTTCTCTCTGCTATAATTTCCTCACTTGTTAAATGGAAGCTTTATTAGATACCTAGTTCATGTGGTCATTTTTAGTATTAAATGAATTAATATATGCTGGGGTCGCAAAGTCAGACACGACTGAGCGACTGAACTGAACTGAACTAAACTGAAGTGCTGGAGAAGACTCTTGAGAGTCCCTTGGACTGCAAGGAGATCCAACCAGTCCATTCTAAAGGAGATCAATCCTGGGTGTTCATTGGAAGGACTGATGCTAAAGCTGAAACTCCAATACTTTGGCCACCTCATGCGACGAGTTGAGTCACTGGAAAAGAGTCTGATGCTAGGAAGAATTGGGGGTGGGAGGAGATGGGGACGACAGAGAATGAGATGGCTGGATGGCATCACCGACTCAATGGACATGAGTTTGAGTGAACTCTGGGAGTTGGTGATGGACAGGGAGGCCTGGCGTGCTGTGATTCATGGGGTCGCGGAGAGTCGGACACGACTGAGCGACTGAACTGAACTGAACTGACTGAACTGAAGTGCTAATAAAAGGAGAAACATTAAGTACTACAAATCTTGATTAGTCTAAAGGATAAAAAAGACATTCTCCAAGAATCCCAGATAAATTGATGAGTGTGCTTTCTTTGTGTATTTTAAATATTTTGTTTAATCTCATATGTACACAGCTGCAACTCCAATACTTTGGCCACCTCATGTGAAGAGTTGACTCACTGGAAAAGACTCTGATGCTGGGAGGGGTTGGGGGCAGGAGGAGAAGGGGACGACAGAGGATGAGATGGATGGATGGCATCAGCGACTCGATGGACATGAGCTTGAGTGAATTCCGGGAGTTGGTGATGGACAGGGAGGCCTGTCATGCTGCGGTTCATGGCATCGCAAACAGTCAGACACGACTGAGCGACTGAACTGAACTGAACTGAACACAGCCAATACCACTCACGACTTTTTGTTAGACAGAGATTCAATGCATTATACACGTGTCACTCCCACCCTTTACTCTAAGGTCACCTTCAATGGCTACCCTATGGCCAAAAGTCCCTGTCTGTGTGAAAGAATATATATATTTTTTTCCTAGCTGGTGCTGGTACATCATGGTCCATCTTTTAGCCAGCCCCTATCAAAGGATATGGACTCTCATGAAGGCAATTTTCACATTCTTAAGATTCATTTCTGGATAATTAATGACTTTCTTAACACCACTTCAGTTTAAATAGCTCATGTGCAACCTGCTGAGAAACTCTTTATTTGGGCATAGAAATTAATGATGCAGACCATTTTATTTCTCCCAAGTGCAAGGGTTTATGAGAAATAAAAGAATGTTGCTGACAGACAAAGTCAGTTATAGTATCACACTGCTGTGGAATATTTCATAAAGCTTCAGTTGTCTTAGTGTATTTGCTTCTGACAGTTCATAGTAATTGTGGTGGAAAACTTAAAAGGCAGGAGAAGAGAATCATTCTGGATCTGAAGATGAAGAATGTATTTATTTAAAGCAGAATTTTATATTATATGTGGAATTTGGCAAACATAGAGATTCTCATCTTCTTAGAAAAATGGAAGGTAACATTGATAAGGATAAGATCCTGTATTTCATGTTATTTTTCCAAAGCAGCATTTTTGACCCAAAGTTATCTCAAGTGAAACCAGAGAAATGGATGCTGCAGATAGAAAATTCTTCCTCTAGTTCGCAGCAAGCGCAAACCACTGGGCTTACTACACAACACTATGATGTTAGTTGTCACTCTGAGTTGCAAACAATATTTAAACTGAAGCAAATGAAAATATTACATCCTCTATGCTCTTTCAATCTTCTGGCCTTCATTTAGGTCTAAAGTAACAGTTAAATGAAATGGAATTTATTAGGAGACATTATCAATCTAAATTGTAGGGATGTATGATTGAGTGTAAAAACACTGTAGTCAGGACATCTCAGCTCTATGCCATGATTCCAAACTCACTACACTGTATTAGACAAAAAGCTTTCAGCCATGTTATTTTAGCTGGAAATGGTGATTATATAACCTACAACATTGAATCAGCAACAATTATGTGGCTCTATTGTTTATTGGGAATTACCTTAAATCCTTCTTAGGATTACATGGTGGTGGTTGTGGTTTAGTCACTAAATCATGTCCAACACTTGCGACACCACGGACTGTAGTCAGACAGTCTCCTTTGTCCATGGGATTTCCCAAGTAAGAATACTTAAGTGGGTTGCCATTTCTTTCTAAAGGGGATCTTCCTGACCCAGGGATTGAACCTGAGTCTCCTATACTGCAGGCAGTTTCTTCACCACTGAGCCACCAGGAAAGCACTCTTAGGATTATGGTGACTGTTAAATAACTTATATGTGCAACTTTTAATATCATAAGATTTATACATTTGTTAGCTGGCACAGATGATTATCATCCTTCACCCCTCTCCCCACATTATCATATCTAGGTTTGTTTACTAATTAGAACCTAATTAGAATAGACACTGAAGAAAGTATTTGGCTGTAGGAAATCACTATTTGTAAGATTTTGTTCACACCAACTCTCACACACGACTTTCTACCAACATTCCTAAGACATCATTAGACTTTTCTCACATGTTAACCCTATGACTTGTTCAAGAGACCATTTTACAAAATTTGTCTCAACTTTGCCTTGCCATCTTTTTAACATTGTGTTTTAATTTGCAAAGTTATGGCTAGAACAGAATTTCCATATGAATAAAATATTATTCATTTGTTATTAAAAAGAGCATCTATTTAACAACGTAAATACGAAACATAAATAATATTGACAAAAATGAAATTAAATTGTCATTCAGCTGTTAATCAGTACTTTCATATTTTTTCCTTAAAAAATGAACACAGATTTTAACTTCATAAGAAAATACTCTGTTTTATGTCTTGGCCTATGCCAGTGTGAATGGTTTTCTTTTTACATCTCTAAACTTAGGATGGAGATAAATAAAAAAAGAACAAATATGTATAATTTTCCTAGTTAAACATAAGATTGCTAATACGTGCTTACATTGCAGGTAACTTATTACTCCTATTTTTTTTGATGGACAAAATGAAAATTTTTTCATTGACCTCTTCCTCTCAAAATATTAACAACTTTTTGACAACTCTTATTTTCTTAGGTTAATTTCACATGTCAAATATTTAATAAATAATATGGCCCAGCCCTCCATATCCATGGACTCAACCCACAGATTCAACTAACCTCAGACAGAAAATATTATTAAAAAAAAAAACCAAAGCAAGACTTTAATTTTCCATGAACTGGCAGTATTTACAAAACATTTACATTGTATTAGGTATTATAAATAATCTAGAGGTGATTTAAAATATACAGGAGGATATTCATAGCTTATGTGCTAATACTATGTCATTTTATATAAGGGATTTTAGTATCTATGGACATCCTGGAACAAATCCACCAAAGATACTGAGGATAACTCTAGGAAATTTTCAGAGTTATATAGTTCTGTTTAAGATATATATATATATATATACACACATATACACACATACACACACACATACATATATATACATACACACACTATATATATACACATACACACACATATATATATAATTTGGGGGGCTTCCCTGGTAGCTCAGATGGTAAAGAATCTATCTGGATTCAGTCCCTGTGACAGGAAGATCCCCTGGAGAAGGGCAATACAACCCACTCTAGCATTCTTGCCTGGAGAATTCCTTGGAGAGAGAGTAGCCTGGTGGGCTATACAGTCCATAGGGTCACAAAGAGTCAGACATGACCAAGAAACTAACACATACGCATGATTGTTGACAATCAACATATTTTATTTTTTAGGTAAAATAGAAAGTATTCTACTCCTAGTCTTTAATGTGAAAGAGCAATCAGGAGCAAGTACTATATACAATGTTAATTTTCCTTCTCTTATTTAGTAGCTTATCTTTTAAAAATATGCCCATTGATGAAGTCATTAGTTGCTCAACATAAAATAATTTCAATTCAAGGCAAACTACGTTTTTGGAATATCAATTATCACTTATTATAAGAAGAGGCAATGTAAAATGGCAGCTTTCTCATTTATTTGTTTTACCTCAGTGACTTTCAGCCTTACTTTTAAAGCACAGTGTGCATTTTAAGCATAAGTCTAGACAACATCCAGCACAACATTTGGTTTAAAACCCAGGTAATAATGACTTTATCTTCAAGCAGCCAAAGGCTAGTTGCTGGTGTCTGCCATTGTGCATATGCTCTCCTCAACTCCCGACTGAGAAAACATGCATGAAAGCATTTTCCTGCCTGAGATTATATTAAAAACCTGTACCTGTGCTGGCAGCATGAATTCAAGTTGATTATTGTTCTAAATCTGTGACTTCCCATTTATTCTCCTGAAGATATAAATGCTTGCTTTTCAATAGGCCACGTATGTAGGAATCATTATGAAGGCAAGATTTAGTAACAATAATATGCATAGCAGTCTGCTGAGATTGAATTGGAACACCCACATTAAGCTGTCTTAAAATACGTGGAGCAGAACACATAAGAGAAACCCAAAGCATAACTGCACGCTAGCACTGCTACGGTTCCAAATCCCATCTATTCCAATACCGTCGACATCAATGTTACTGAACTTTCTGGGGAAGATTCGCCACATTTTGTCTTTATGTGCATTTGGTTTTACATTTTACTCTAAAAGGTTAAATAACCCTCCATGTGGTAACAAAAGGAAGCGTGGGGGAAAATTCTCAAAAATAGTGAAAGTGCTTAAAGTTAATTCCAAATAAAGGATTTTTTTAATAGATACTTGCATAACACTTTAGGTTGGAAAATCACTTCGGAAATTCATGAAAGCCACATCTATGTTACTTGAATTGTGACCTTGGCCTAAAATGCCCATATTGACACACATTTTTCATGTAGGAAGCCTATTGAGAACTGTAACTTTTAGAAAGTTCAGATTCTGTACAAAATCAAGATCTGAATGTCTATCCATAGGTTTTAGTAGGCAATCTCCATATCCAATTGTTCTATCACAAAACATGCTTTTAAATGCTATACGACTAATATGGGAGGGGGGTTCGGGAGGGGGAACTCTTGTACACCCGGGGAGGATTCATGTCAATGTATGGCAAAACCAACCAATATAATATTGTAAAATAAAAAAATAAATAAAATAAAATACTTACTTTAATTAAAAAAATAAATAAATGCTATACGACTAATATCATGTCACTGAACCTACGTTTTTTCAAAGCAAAGTGTCTCTAGTGCCCATCTTTCAAGATTTCTAGATCTTTTGCCGAACATCAGTGCACTTATTAAATTTCATTTGTCAAAGTTCATATTTATGTTTCAAAAGTTGGATTTTTCCCTCTTTGTATTGGGAGATAATTATTTCATTCTATTATGGGGTAATTCATTTTTATTTAATATCACTATATGTGTTTCAGGTGGCTCAGAAGGTAAAGAATCTGCCTGCAATGCAGGAGACCTGGGTTCAGTCCCTGGGCTGGGACGATCTCTTGGAGAAGGAAATGGCTACTCACTTCATTATTCTTGCCTGGAGAATTCCATTGACAGAGGAGCCTGTCTGGCTACAGTCCATGGGGTCACAAAGAGTTGGACACAACTGAGCAACTAATACTTTCACTTTTCACTTCATGTGTTTCAAAATACCATCAGAATCAATGAGTTCTCCAATACTAGAAGTACTCATGTAGAAATTTGACATGATGTTAAGTAAAATAGTCAAATATGGAATAGATAGCATGTTACTAAACTCTTATTACTAATAGAAACTTATGTATGGATTTTTTAATATATGGCCTTTTCATTAAATACTGTATTTTTGAACTATGTCCAGGTTTTTCTGTAGTATAAGGTCATTTTTTCTCATGCATTTTATGAATATACAAATTTTATTTATCCCTTCTATTTTTAATGAGCATATGGACATGAGTTTGAGTGAACTCTGGGAGTTGGTGATGGACAGGGAGGCCTGGCGTGCTGTGATTCGTGGGGTCGTGGAGAGTCGGACACGACTGAGCGACTGAACTGAACTGAACTGGGATGTTATTAACTTAATTCTGTTATAAATAGTGTTTCTTTTTTTTCTTGAGTTTTTTATTGAATTATAGTTGATATACAATATCATATATGTTACAGGTGTACAATATAGTGATTCACAATTTTTATCTTTTATTTATTTTTTTAAATTTTTTAAAATGTATTTATTTTCATTGGAGGCTAATTACTTTACATTATTGTATTGGTTTTGTCATACACTGACATGAATCTGTCCTGGGTGTACATGTGTTCCCCATCTTTAACCCCCCTCTCACCTTTCTCCCCATCCCATCCATCTGGTTCATCTCAGTACACCAGCCCCGAGCGTCCTGTATCATGCATCGTGAAATGAATCGCCAGTCCAGGTTCAATGCATGATAAGTAGTGTTTCTATGAGTAATTAATGCTGGTATAAATAATACTTCTATGAGTATTTATTTACATGCCTTTGTGTATAGATTTAAGACTAGAATTTCTCTTGGCTGCATATCTAAAAGTAGAATTGTTGAATCACATGGTATAGGTATACTGCCCAAGAGTTTTCCAAAGTAACTGAACAAATTTATACTCCCTACAGAGTAGGGCTAAGGTGTTATATTAGTTATTATAGCAATGACCTCAAGCATATAATGTCTCATATTGAATTTTCTTTTTTGCCCATCTAATCATAATTCATAATCAGGAAAATGGAACAAAACTTCTCTAGCAAGACTCTCAGGCGGATGAAGTATCTGTCAGCTTCCACAAATGGTTTTTAGGTTATACCTGAGTATCTGGTATTGTCTAAACTACATATAATAACAAAAGAGTAAAATGATAGAACATGAGCAACAGTTGGTTTCAATTCAATAGATTTCATGTTTTACTGTCGCCAGCATTTCAGAGAAAAACTCTTTTCAGAATCAGATAAACCAAATTGATGTCCAGTCTCAGTACTTACAAGCTAAACTTGAGCTCTTTAGGTTTTTCCAGTTCAAAAATTATAGGCAAATAAGTTTTCTTACATATTGTTCAAGATGACAATATTAAGTTAAAATTATTATAATAATTAATGAAATAATATACATGGGCTACTTTGTGAAATTTTATAACCACAGACAGATGATTTCTCATATTCCATGTGGAATCAAAGAATCATTCCTAAATAGAAAGATAAATTAAGGAAACTATTCCATTCACTGTTGCAACGAAAAGAATTAAATATTTAGGAATATATCTACCTAAGGAAACAAAAGACTTGTACATAGATAACTACAAAACACTAGTGAAAGTAATCAAAGAGGACACTAATAGATGGAGAAATATACTGTGTTCGTGGATTGGAAGAATAAATATTGTGCAAATTAGTATACTACCCAAAGTAATTTATACATTCAATGCAATCCCTATCAAGCTACCAACGATATTTTTCACAGAACTAGAACAAATAATCTCACAATTTGTATGGAAATACAAAAAACCTCGAATAGCCAAAGCAATCTTGAAGAAGAAGAATGGAACTGGAGGAATTAACCTGCCAGACTTCAGGCTCTACTACAAAGCCACAGTCATAAAGACAGAAATATAGATCAATGGAACAAAATAGAAAGCCCAGAGATAAACCCACGCACCTATGGACACCTTATCTTCGACAAAGGAGGCAAGAATATAAAATGGACAAAAGACAGTCTCTTTAACAGGTGGTGCTGGGAAAACTGGTCAGCCACTTGTAAAAGAATGAAACTAGAACAATTCCTAACACCATACACCAAAATAAACTCAAAATGGATTAGAGAGCTAAATGTAAGACCAGATACTATAAAACTCCTAGAGGAGAACGTAGGCAAAACACTCTCTGACATAAATCACAGCAGGATCCTCCAAGACCCACCTCCCAGAATATTGGAAATAAAAGCAAAAATAAATGAATGGGACCTAATTAAAATCAAAAGCTTCTGCACAGCAAAGGAAACTATAAGCAAGGTGAAAAGACAGCCTTCAGAATGGGAGAAAATAATAGCAAATGAAGCAACTGATAAAGGATTAATCTCCAAAATATACAAGCAGCTCCTGCAGCTCAATTCCAGAAAGATAAATGACCCAATCAAAAAATGGGCCAGAAAACTAAACAGACATTCTCCAAAGAAGACATAAAGATGGCTAACAAACACATGAAAAAATGTTCAACATCCCTCATAATCAGAGAAATGCAAATCAAAACCACAATGAGATACCATTTCACACCAATCAGAATGGCTGCTATCCAAAAGTCTACATGCAATAAATGCTGGAGAGGGTGTGGAGAAAAGGGAACCCTCTTACACTGTTGGTGGGAATGCAAACTAGTACAGCCACTATGGAGAACAGTGTGGAGATTCCTCAAAAAACTGGAAATAGAACTGCCATATGATCCAGCAATCGCACTCCTGGGCATACACACGGAGGAAACCAGAATTGAAAGAGACACGTGTACTCCAATGTTCATTGCAGCACTGTTTATAATAGCCAGGACATGGAAGCAACCTAGATGTCCATCTGCAGATGAATGGATAAGAAAGCTTTGGTACATATACACAATGGAGTATTTTTCAGCCATCAAAAAGAATGCATTTGAATCAGTTTTAATGAGGTGGATGAAATTGGAGCCAATTATACAGAGTGAAGTAAGCCAGAAAGAAAAACATCAATACAGTATACTAACGCATATATGTGGAATTTAGAAAGATGGTAACCTGAACCCTGTATACGAGACTGCAAAAGAGAAATAGGTATATAGAACAGTCTTTGGGACTCTGTGGGAGAGGGTGAATGTGGGATGATTGGGGAGAACGGCATTGTAGCATGTATTTTATCATAAGTGACCAGTCCAGGCTTGACGCATGATACAGGATGATTGGGGCTGGTGCACGGGGATGACCTGGAAGGAGGATATGGCGAAGAGGGAGGTGGGAGGGGGGTTCAAGAAAGGGAACACGTGTACACCCGGGGCGGATTCATGTCAACGTATGGCAAAACCAACCAATATATTAATGTAAGATAATTTGCCTCCAATAAAATGAATTTTAAAAAAAAGAATCATTCCTGTATAATACAATAGCGTAAGTATCACATTTTCTCATGCTTTTATTTTCTGCTTTAGAAAAGAATGGGGGAATGTGAATCTGCCTGAAAACATAGTTTTCAACAGATTTGTCAACAGATTATTCAGAAATGTAAAAAAAAAAATTAAAATCAATGATTTAGTGCAATTCATGAAATGATACAGCCATATTCATTTTCCATGATTTAAAAATTTCTTTCCATAACATCAGGGGAAAGTTAAACTTAATAAAGCAAGGTAAATGATCTACAAGGAGATACACACCAGGGATTCACAGACCTGTTTCTGGTCGTGTATGTCCACAGGTGAACAGTGTGAAGGATAAAGGGGAGAGAAAGACATCAGAGACTTACTCTTCCTGCTTTCTTCACACTTTAAGAGTCTAAGTGAGAATGATTTTCTCCAAGGTAAATTTTGAGTGGAAATCAGTTTAGAATTGTGTTACTAATCACTTCACCAAGAGCATTTGAAGCGCTGTCTGAAATGTTTTAAAGCTCAAAACATAAGATGCTATTTTTATAGCTTAATCTCATGAGGTCAATTAATGCCTTCCCTCCAGACTGACACTTTGAACATTAGTATTAACGCTTCTGTCCTTAAAGCATCAACATTAGCCTGCAGTGCAGCAAATTGTTGATGGCTAATAAAGCACAATGTTCAGCTGCTGCCTGAGGGCAGGATTCAGAATTGCCATCTCAACTCATAACCACGTTTTAACTTTTGGGAACAAGTTGCATTACTTAAACATTAAAATACTTCCATTTCTGTCACTTTAATATCTAGACTC
Organism: Moschus berezovskii; assembly: GCF_049115385.1. Classification (NCBI taxonomy): domain Eukaryota; kingdom Metazoa; phylum Chordata; class Mammalia; order Artiodactyla; family Moschidae; genus Moschus; species Moschus berezovskii. The sequence continues at coordinate 31,825,401 of NC_142480.1, forward strand.
GATTTATGGCTTCAAAACTAAATATATTATTCTTTTCCCTAGGAGAATACCACAAATGGAGTCTTCCATCATCACACACTGTTCAGTTCAGTTCAGTTGCTCAGTCGTGTCCAACTCTTTGTGAACCCGTGGACTGCAGCACGCCAGGCCTCCCTGTCCATCACCACCTCCCAGAGTTTACCCAAACTCACCTCCATTGAATCGGTGATGCCATCCAACCATCTCTGTCATCCCCTTCTCCTCCAGCCTTCAATCTTTTCCAGCATCAGGGCCTTTTCAGATGAGTCAGTTCTTTGCATCAGGTGGCCAAAGTATTGGAGTTTCAGCTTCAGCATCAGTCCTTCCAGTGAATATTCAGGACTGATTTTCTTTAGGATTGACTGGTTGTATCTCCTTGCAGTTCAAGGGATTCTCAAGAGTTTTGTTCAACATCACAGTTCAAAAGCATCAATTCTTCAGCACACAGCTTTGTTTATAGTCCAACTCTCACATCCATACATGACGACTGGAAAAATCATAGCTTTGACTAGTAGACCTTTGTTTGCAAAGTAATTTCTCTGCTTTTTAATATGCTATCTAGGTTGCTCATAGCTTTTCTTCCAAGGAGCAAGTCTCTTTTAATTTAATAGCTGCAGTCACCATCTGCAGTGATTTTGAAGACGCCAAAATAAAATACCTCACTGTTTCCACTGTTTCTCCATCTATTTCCCATGAAGTGACAGGACCAGATGCCATAATCTTAGTTTTCTGAATGTTGAATTTCAAGCCAACTTTTTCATCTCCTTTTTCACTTTCATCAAGAGGCTCTTTAGTTCTTCTTCACTTTCTGTCATAAGGGTGGCGTCATCTACATATCTGAGGTTACTGATATTTCTCCCAGCAATCTTGATTCCAGCTTGCACTTCATCTGGTCTGGCATTTCTCATGATGTACTCTCTATATAAGTTAAATAAGTAGGGTGACAATATACAGCCTTGACATACTCCTTTCCTGATTTGGAACCAGTCTGTTGATCCATTTCTAGTTCTAACTGTTGCTTTTTGACCTGCATACAGATTTCTCAGGAGGCAGGTGAGGTGGTCTGGTATTCCCATCTCTTTAAGAATTTTCCACAGTATGTTGCAATCCACACAGTCAAAGGCTTGGGCGTAGTCAATAAAGTAGATGTTTTTTTCTGGAACTCTCTTGCTTTTTTGATGATCCAATGGATGTTGGCAATTTGATCTCTGGTTCCTCTGGTTAAATCCAGCTTTAACATCTTGGAAGTTCATCATACACAGAGGATAGCTATAGATAAGTAGATAGTTAGATAGAAAGATATGTAAATATATGCATGAATGAGTTATTGTTCATTCAGTCATGTCTGACTCTTTGCCATCCCATGGACTGCAGCATGCCACGCTTCCCTGTCCATTCACCATCTCCTGGAGCTTGCTCAAACTCATCCATTGATTTAGTGATTCCATCCAACCATCTCATCCTCTGTCATCCACTTCTCCTCCTGACTACAATATTTCCCAGCATCAGTGTCTTTCCCAATGAGTTGGCTGTTTGCATGAGATGGCCAAAGTATTGGAGCTTCAGCTTCAGCATTAGTTCTTCCAATGAATATTCAGGACTGATTTCCTTTAGGATTGACTTGTTAGATCTCCTTGTAGTTCAAGAAACTCTCAGGAGTCCTCTCCAGCACCACAGTTCTTCAGAAAACATCAATTCTTTGTTGCCCAGCCTTCTTTATGGTCCAATTATCACGTCTATACATGACTACTGGAAAAACCATAGGTCTGAGTATACAGACCTTTGTATAATCTGTCACTGTTTCTGGTTTTTCCTCATCGATTTGGCATGAAATGATGGGACCAGATGCTGTGATCTTAGTTTTTGAATGTTGAGTTTACACCAGCTTTTTCACTCTCCTTTTTCACCTTCATCAAAAGGCTCTTTAGTTCCTCTTCACTTTCTGTCACTAGGGTCATCTGCATATCTGAGATTACTGATACAATTTATTTACAGTGCTAAAAATTCACATTCCGTATTTTTCATTGTGAGATGCCTTTTCTCTGAAGATGCGAATACGTTTTCCTCATAGTTCCCATGAAATCTTTTTAAAAATATTTTTATATTGATGATAAACTTAATCAATAAATAATTAATGCCCTCTGAACAATCTTTCAATGTGTCATTGTTTTTGGAAATAGGCATTACATATGGCTTTCTAAAAAAGCAACCTTAGTGTGATATTTTACGAGTAGTGGTAGCCATAGTAGACAGACACAATAAGTAAGGACAGACACAATATCATAATGCAAAGTCTATAGCAAGAGGAAAGCCATCCCTGAAAAAGTAGCAATAGCAGATACAGCAACATAGAGAATAAATGGTTTTTCTCTTCTAACTGGAATATTCTGTCCATTTAAATTCATTGAATTTGTTAACATATTAGGAATATGATTTGGCATTAATATTGTGTAGTTTCTGATTTTCTAATTTTGTCTATTTTTTTTCTCTCTCCTTTCTTGTCTCCTTAGGGTTAAGTCCAGTGTTTTTTATTATTTCATTTTACTTCTGCAGCATATTATATTCTTTTACTTTCTTTTTGGTTGTTCTATTATTGTAGAGCCTTGCATTCTTAAATCTAATATAAATTAATAAACATCTCTTCTTGAAAGAAACAACAGACTGTTAACAGGAGATATTTTAAAAATAAAGATACCAAAGATTTGAAAGTAAAGTATTTCTTGCACACAAAAAAATGAAAGTTAGTGTTGCTATACTAATTTCAGAATATCAGTTATTCTGTGAAGAGGAGTGAATACTGGAGGGCACAAATGGGCTTCTGAAGTAATAATAATGTTCTGTTTATTGAGCTGGATGCTATTTATATGAATGTGCCAACTCTGTCAAAATGCATGGAGCTCTCCTCTTATGAGTTGTAGAGTTTTAAGATAGATGTAAAGCATATATTTCTATATAAATGTATATAGTATAATATATAATTATAAATCTATATGTAGATATATTTTATAATTCAATGAAATATACTTTTGAAATGAAATGAATGGCCTTTAGTCCCCATTAGTATGGAAAAAAGTTTTCAGATAATACAAGGTCTATAAAATGTATAGATCAAGTGGAGACCTTCTACACTGTGGTGTAGATGTAATTCGGTACACCACATGAAAAAAGTGTTCAGTAATATCTCTAGTACAAAGCTTAACATACATATATGATGACCCAGCAAGTCCATTCCTAAGTATGCCTGCACTTACACAGCAGGGCATGCATAGGAGTATGTATGATGGCACTCCTTTTTCTCTTGTTAATTTACTTTTTCATTGAGGTTACATTGGTTTAGGGCATTCTGTAAGTTTCATGTGTACAGTCTTATACAGCATTGCTTTCAATTCTATCAAAGTATAGAATCCATCCCAAAAAGCAACAATATAACACATAAACTGTGGTATATTCATAAATGTAACAACTATGTAAGAGTATAAATAAAAGAAATACATCTGCTCTACTCCAATCACTCTGCTCTGTGAGTGGAGTTTAGAGATGATGAATATCTTGCCCAAGTTCACAGTTAATGTGCACAGGAACAAATTTTGAATCCAGCTATTTTTGATACCATAGACTAAGTTTTGATTTAATTCCTTTTTTTTGTGCCTATTTATACCTGGAACATTATTTCCTAACATTTTTTTTTCACAAGATCTCAAATATTTAAGATATTCTATGAAAAAAGGGTCCTTTCAAACTAATGCTGGGAGATGCTGCATACTTCATATTTTCCATTTTTGTAGTCATAGCACACCTTATCATATTAATGCCTCAGCCCTATGCTTAGTTAAAATGCCTTTTGAACAGTGTCTAACTCAGACTTCCCAAAATTATTTAACTGTAGAATTATTTGCATTTATTTAATATAGTTACAATGTAAAACCCTAATACAAGGGAAAAGCTGTGCTTTAGAGATTAAGGTAAAATGACTAAGCAATACATTTAACCAGAAATGCATATTTTCAGATATTATTTATACTCCTATCCAAATTATTAAAAAAGCAAAAACATATATAATGTATATGATATATAGTCACACGTACACATATAAATAAATGTATATACACCTACACATATTTAATGGTAAAAATATACAGAATTTTATATGAATTTTACAGAATTTTAAATTTACAGTATTAGTATATGCTGGCCATTATTTTTATAGATATTTATATCAATACATTAATATTTACAACATTTCTATAAGGTTGTTTATTATCCCAATTTTATTCCAACTCATTATTATCCCAATTTTATGAGTGAAGAAACTAAGTAGCAGAGACAATTTGAACATTATCTAGCACCAAAGCTATGAACTTAAAGTAAAACAAATCTTTTTACCTTATTGACATAGTCCATCTATATAAATATATCAAATTTACATATATGGAAAAAACTAGAAAAAATATTTGTGAATAAAAGTTAATAATAAATACACTGTTAGCAATTTACAAAAGAAATTAAAATATAATTAAAGTAATAGCTTTATAATAAAATATAGATAAAATATGTTACCAGATTTTGAACAAATTTTTAAAATTCAAATGAACAGTAAAGTACACAAATATTGTTTTTTAAATTAATTTATTTTAATTGGAGAATAATTACTTTACAATATTGTGGTGGTTTTTGCCATACATCGACATGAATCAGCCACATGATTAACATGAATCCGTGCAAATGTGTTTCTCCTTATATGTCCATATACTTGAAGGGGATCAAGATATACCACTCCAACATATTCCTCTTTGGCCTAAGGATTATTTTGATTTGGTTATTTCAAAGAGACTGCAGACAGAGAAGACACTCAGAAAACTGAGTAGATGTCCTTTCGTGAAAGTGAAAGAAGATGAAGTTGCTCAATTGTGTCTGACTCTTTGCGACCTCATGGACTGACTATAGCCTACCAGGCTTCTCCGTCCATGAGATTTTCCAGGCAAGAATACTGGAGTGGGTTGCCATTTCCTTCTCCAGGAGATCTCCCTGACCCAGGGATTGAACCCGGTTCTCCCACATTGTAGGCAGACACTTTACCGTCTGAGACACCAGGGAAGTCTGTTCTTTCATAACACACACTTATAATGAAAATCTCTATTTGCAAGGATGTCTCCCTGATGGCGCAGCAGTAAAGAATCTGCCTGCCAATGCAGGACACACAGGCTTGATCTCTGGGTGGGGAAGATTCCCCTGGGGAAGGTAGTGGCTACCTACTCGGGTATTCTTGCCTGGGAAAAATCCCATGGACAGAAGAGCCTGGAGGGCTACAGCCTATTGGGTTGTAAAGAGTCGGATACAATTGAGCCACTAAACAACTCCCTCTCTATACCAAGAAGACAATTCTAACTTAAATCTGTATAATAATCATATCAGGAAAAGAGTAGTAAAAGAAGATAACTTCCCATAACTGGATCCCCATACACCGTCCCCCACCCTCAAATCTTTGTCTTTAGCTGGAGATGGTATTTGAGGTGGGGGCCTGGGCCATTTGTTCATTCATTTAGTTTGCCTGGGTCAACCAGTCCATCCTAAAGGAGATCAGTCCGAGGTGTTCATTTGAAGGACTGATGTTGAAGCTGAAACTCCAATACTTTGGCCACCTGATGCGAAGAGCTGACTCGTTGGAAAAGACCCTGATGCTGGAAAAGATTGAGGGCAGGAGAAGGGGACGACAGAGCATGAGATGGTTGGGTGGCATCACCGGCTCGATGGACACGAGTTTGAGTGAACTCCGGGAGTTGGTGATGGACAGGGAGGCCTGGCGTGCTGTGATTCATGGGGTCGCAAACAGCCGGACATGACTGAGTGACTGAACTGAACTGAACTGAACTTGCCTGGGTAGCTCCTATGTATATAATAGGAGGTATGTGGTGTTAGTTGCTCAGTCGTGTCCAACTCTTTGCGATCCCACATACTGTAGCCTGCCAGGCTCCTCTCTTCATGGGATTCTCCAGGCAAGAATACTGGAGTGGACTGTCATTCCCTTCTCCAGAGGATTTTCCTGACCCAGAGATTGAACCCAGGTTTCATGTGTTGCAGGCAGATTCTTTACCATTTGAGCTACAGGGAAGACCCTAATAGGAGGTATGCTGCTGCTAAGTCACTTCAGTCGTGTCCGACTCTGTGTGACCCCATAGACGGAAGCCCACCAGGCTCCCCCGTCCCTGGGATTCTCCAGGCAAGAACACTGGAGTGGGTTGCCATTTCCTTCTCCAACGTGTGAAAGTGAAGTCGCTCAGTCGTGTCCGACCTTTAGCGACCCCACGGACTGCAGCCTACCAGGCTCCTCCATCCATGGGATTTTCTAGGCAAGAGTACTGGAGTGGCTTGCCATTGCCTTCTCCGAATAGGAGGTATACATGTTATTAAACTTCTGTTTTTTCCCTCCTACTTAAACTGTCATCCATCACAGGGGAGTATCAACCAAGAACCTAGAATGATAGAGGGAAAATTACTTTTCCTCTCCGGCTTACAAAACTCCAGTATAGTTATAGCATTTTCATTGCCATAAATAGTTCCCTTGCACCTTCTCCTAGTCCTTTCTCTCCCTGACTACAGGCACCCACCATTCACTTTACCATCTTATGCCTGTTACTAAACTTCATATGAATGGAATTATTAACTGTGTACTATTTGGGGTCTGATTTATTTTGTTTGATGTGATTTTTTTAAGTGCTTCCATGTGGTTGCTTGTGTTAGTACCTTGCTACATTGTATTGAAGGGACCTATTCCTTGTATGAATAAACCACAATTTTCTTATTCATTCCCTTGTTAATAGACATTTGGGTTGTCTCCAGATTTTTAACAATGTGATGGTTTCAGGTGAACAGCAAAGGGACTCAGCCATACCTATACATGTATCCATTCTTCCCCAAACTCCCCTCCCATCCAGTCTGCCATGTAACACTGAGCAGAGTTCCATGTGCTATACTGATCATCTTTTCATGAGCTCATTGACTATTTGAATATCATTTGTGCGTGTGTGTGAAGTGTCCAAATTTTCCCTTTTAATTACTGGGTGATGTGTCAATTTATCACTGAGAATTAACAATTTTAGATGAGACATGCACAGTATTTTATCATTAAGTATGATGTTTTCTTGGGATTTTCAGTTCCGTTCAGTTCAGTTCAGTCACTCAGTCGTGTCCAACTCTCCACGACCCCATGAATCACAGCATGCCAGGACTCCCTGTCCATCACCAACTCCCAGAGTTCACTCAAATTCATGTCCATCGAGTCGGTGATGCCATCCAGCCATCTCATCCTCTGTCGTCCCCTTCTCCTCCTGTCCCCAATCCCTCCCAGCATCAGAGTCTTTTCCAGTGAATCAACTCTTCGCATGAGGTGGTCAAAGTGTTGGAGTTTCAGCTTTAGCATCAGTCCTTCCATGCCGGGAACCAGTGAGGGAAATCCTACCCATGGCAAAGGTCAACTGGGGAAGAGGCCTGATGGGCAAAGGCTAATCAGGACTCGAGGAAACCCCCTGGACTTACCCGAGCATCTACCCCAAAGAAAACCGAAGTCTGACTGCCTTACTATCTTACATCTCTTACCAAGTCCTCTAATACTTACGGGGGCTTCCCCCCAATCACCTTTCTCTGAAAACATTAATTCAGAGCTGTAGTTTAAAAGTTCTCCTCGGCTTAATAGGAGTGTTCCAATCCAAGCCCCTCTGATAGCTTTCTAACTTGCCTGACAAGTTTGTACAGGCTATTACAACTACGAATGTGACTGTTTACAGCCTCCCAGGCATGCAAGGACAGAAAGCCTAATATTCTAAAATACAGGAATTTGTTGAAGAAGTTAAAATCATTAGAATAGTACTAAAAAAGATTTCATTGTTGAATCAATGCTTACTGCAAAGTTTCCTCTATCTATTGTATCCTTGGAAATATATTAATCACATGTAGAGAAAATAAGTAGTAGCCTTTGATTTAACCACATCGGATCTTAAGTTAATAAATTCTTTTCTTGTAGCTCACCACACCCTTGCCTTATAGGAATATAACCTTGTTATGTGTCTTTGGAGAATAGTGCCTGACTTTAGGAAAATCACCTTGAAAGAATATAAGCCTTTTTCTAGCTGACTAACCTTTGTTAGGAGAAAGGGCCATAAACTGTTAGCAGGCCTCCTGGCCAGAAGATGATGTAAACAACCTAAAACTTTTGTATATCATGAGGCATACCAAAATAAGCCCTGATCCTGATAAGGGTCAAGATTTCTGACCCCGCGTGATTCTGGTGTGACTCTATACCTCCCTTTCTCTATTTTTTATGTGCACAACTTAGGGTATAAAAGCAGCACTGGAAAATAAAGTTTTGGGCCTTGCTCACTGAAGCTTGGTCTCCCCATGTCGTTCTTTCTCTTTTTCCGTCCTTTTCTCTATTCTCCTTTTTCTGGTTGAGATCCTTGGAGCGCTGGGCCCTCTGCGTTTACTTATCTGCCTGGACTTCTAAGACCCACTCGGGGTGGTGCCCTGGTGGGGTGCCTCCAGTGATTCGAGAGGGCGCCTGCATCCTACGTAAACAGAGCAAACCCTGTGCTGGGGTTTTATTGGTTTCCTGCGTAAACCAAGGAATCATCAGCCCCTGTTTCTCTCTCTCTTTCTCTCTCTCTCGCTGATGCCGACACCATTCATCCCGAGGATACCCTGGGTCCATATCGAGGCAGGTCCCCAATACTTCCAATGAACACCCAGGACTGATCTCCTCTAGAATGGACTGGTTGGATCTCCTTAGAGTCCAAGGGACTCTCAAGAGTCTTCTCCAGCATCACAGTTCAAAAGCATCAATTCTTCGGCTATCAGCTTTCTTCACAGTCCAACTCTCACATCCATATATCTTCTGTTAAGTTGAAGCAATCTTCTATTTCTAATTGTATGAGAATTTTAGGATTTATTATTTTTGAATGTTTTTTCTCTGTCTACCGAAATGACCATATCTTTGTTTTTTGTTTTTGCTTTTCCGGCTACACACACTGCACAGCATGTGGGATCATATTGCCTTGACCAGGAAACCAGAGATCAAACACGGGTCTCCTGCATCAGAAGCACAGAGTCCTAACCAGTGGGCCACTAAGGAAGTACCAGTACTCGAGTATTTTTCCTTTATTCTAACAATGTATCAAAATTACAATAACTGATTTTTAATACAAAATAAATCTTGCATTCTTGCAATTAAACTCAGTTAGTCAAAATTCTTTTTTACTTCTGTTTCTTACCAGTAAGATAATGCTAACACACGATAATATATTTTTAGGCATTCTTGTGTCTATGCTCAGGAAAATCTATGATTTTTGTTTTTCATAAATTTTTAGCAATATCTAGTATTAGTCTTATGATGACTCATAAATAATTTATAAATGGTCCCTCCCCAGCTTTCTGAAATAAATAACAAGCATTTCTTACTAAATATTTATTTAAAATAATTTTTAGTGAAGATGTCTGGTCTGGTGTGTTGTTTTTACAACCACTTTCAAAGGAATTGGGATATTGTGATTGATGTATATATACACTACTGATACTATGTAGAAAATAGGTAACAAACGAGAACTTATTGTATAGCCCAAGGAACTTTAACTGAATGCTCTGTGGTGACCTAAATGGGAAAGAAATCTGAGAAAGAGGGGATAAATGCATATAGATAGCTGATTCACTTCACTGTTCAGTAGAAATTAATACTGTTGTAAAGCAACTTCAATAAAAATTAGAAGTGAAGCCTAATCCATTTCTCTCCCCTACCTTCTTCTGTGTTTAACATTCACACACATACAATCCTACAGCCAATCCATAGTTCATTTATGTTTTCTTTTGCTTTTCTGTAATTTCAAATATCTCAAACAAATTACTCTTAAAAAATATTTTTTCAATTCTTTATCCATATTTCAATATTGATATTTTAAATATCGAATTATCCATTCATGTAAGCATGCTTAATAGATATATAATATAGGATAATCTTAATATATCTTTTCAAAGCGAAGTAAGAGTCCAGATTTGTAAATCTAGACTCTAATGATTGAAATAGGAATGCCATTACAATCCTCAAAAAATCATTTGATTGTATTAAATATTGAAGCTACTGTTTATTCTGTTCACCAAATTTTTCTTCTTTTCAGAATGCCTATACATTTACCCATGTGAATGTTAAAGGAGAAGTTTTGGATAACAATTTTTTTCACAACAAACGGTGAATTTCCCACTGAGAAATATGTTGATTATGATAAACAATCATAAAAAACATTAATACCTCAGGAGTTTTTAAAAACTGTATTTCAAAAAAATTCAAAATCATTTTACTTATAAATTGCACTCTTCTAGGATATTTATATATCCTGACAGTTATGTTTTTTAATGAAATTTTGACTGAGTAAAAATGGAGGCAGAGAAAATCAAACCAAAAAAACAAAAATCACAGAATAAACTTCACAATTTTACAAGGTCTCACATTTTTATATAGCTTATATTTAACATCTACTTCTGCTTTATTGACTATGCAAAAGCTTTTGACTGTGTGGATCACAACAAACTGTGGAAAATTCTTAAGAAATGGCAATAGCAGATTATTTCACCTGCCTTCTGAGAAATCGGTATGCAGGTCAAGAAGCAACAGTTAGAACTGGACATGGAACAAAAGACTGGTTCCAAATCGGGAAAGGAGTATCAAGGCTGTATATTGTCACCCTGCTTATTTATATTCAGAGTACATCATGCTAAATGCCAGGCTGGATGAAGCACAAACTGGAATCAAGATTGCAGGGAGAAATATCAATAACCTCAGATATGCAGATGACACCACCCTTATGGCAGAAAGTGAAGAAGAACTAAAGAGCCTCTTGATAAAAGTGAAAGAGGAGATGAAAAAGTTGTCTTAAAACTCAACATTCAGAAAATGAAGATCATGGAATCTGGTCCCATCACTTCATGGCAAATAGTGACAGATTTTATTTTGGGGGGCTCCAAAATCACTGCAGATGGTGACTACAGACATGAAATTAAAAGAGGCTTGCTCCTTGGAAGGAAAGTTATGACCAACCTAGACAGCATATTAAAAAGCAGAGACATTAATTTGCCAACAGAGGTCTGTCTAGTCAAAGCTATTTTTTTTTCCAGTAGTCATGTATGGATGTGAGAGTTGGACTATAAAGAAAGCTGAGCCCTGAAAAATTGATGCTTTTGAACTGTGGTGTTGGAGAAGACTCTTGAGAGTCTCTTGGACTGCAAGGAGATCAACCCAGTCAATCCTAAAGGAAATCAGTCCTGAACATTCATTGGAAGGACTGATGCTGAAGCTGAAACTCCAGTACTTTGGCTACCTGATGCAAAGAACTGACTCATTTGAAAAGACCCTGATTCTGGGAAAGATTGAAGGTGGGAGGAGAAAGGAATGACAGAGGATGAGATGGTTGGATGGCATCACCAACTTGATGAGCATGAGTTTCAGCTCTAGGAGTTAGTGATGGACAGGGCAGCCTGGCGTGTTGCAGTCCATGGGGTCACAAAGAGTCGGACACAACTGAGCAACTGAACTGAACTGAACTTTAAAGATATTTTTAGCAGTTGATTTTCTTATTTAAAAAAGTTGTTCTATATTCTGATAGGACAACAACCCAAATAACTGTCTTTCTCTTTCTTCCCAAAGGTCATCTCCCTTGTGATCATGAAGAAATAAACACATATTTAAATGACTGAGAGAAAGATAGGAATGGTCAGGGACAATGCTACTATCTTAGATACTGGCTCTGTGCTTAGTTGCTCAGTTTTCCAACTCTTTGCAACTCCATGGGCTGTAGCCCACTATTCTCCAGGCAAGAATCCTGGAGTGGGTTGCCATGCCCTCCCCCAGGGGATCTTCTCAACTCAGGGATCAAACAAGGTCTCCCACACTGCAGGTGGATTCTTTACCATCAGGGTATAGATACTGGCTCTAGTCACCAGGGAATAGATACTGGCTGTAGACATCTGCAAAAAGCCCTTCTTGTGAGACGTGCACCACTTTTTAAATAAATAAATTGGCTGAATACACTTCTTAACTGATACAAATATTTTAAAACACTGATGAATTAAACATACAAATATTGCAAAATTTTGTATCACTTTGTCTACTGTAAAATTTGAAATTGTGTCTTTATGGATCAGTAGGTTATTCAATGTTCTTTCACTCTCAAGTCCACATTGTAAATTAAAATTATGCCAGCTTTGAACAATAAACAATTTAAAATTATGATCTAAATTTACACTTGGATTTTGACTAACAGTATGATCTCTCATTACCTACTCTATCTAAAGGAATAATATTTATGCAACTTAAAAATGTAGAGAATAACCTCTCCTCATGAATGTGAAATATCTAGAAAATATTTAATGCATTTCATTTTTTGAGGAAAAGGAGAGCCTTCATAACATAGCCTCAAATATTTAGTTTAAAAAATGAGAGAATAACTATAGTCTAGAAGGTTGTTTGGATTTATTCCCAACATGCAAAGTCCTTGGAAGTCATCTGTTGTTCTTAAAATTAAAAACAGCCTAAAAGTTGGAAATCAATGACTTTCTTAGACACATCAGAGAATTGAGAATGCTGAGCAAATACTACTGCAAAACAGAGAGGAAGGTAAATCTGTCAAGATCTACTTCTTGGGGTAGATATTGCTAAAGCCAAACCTTGTAGAATCACTAAAGTGGTGATTTTGACTAATTCCTGGAGGCTGAGTATGGATTATTATATGTGAGGGGAGAAATTTCTATGGGGATGTTTTATGGATACCTCTCAATTTTCATGGGTTCTATCTCAAAGAATCCCACTTAGTTCTCATGGTAAAGACTAAGAATGATCATTTAGGATTCTGACAGGACAAGGATAATAGTAATCATATGAAATATAACAGGTGACTTCTTCACACACAAGAGTGACAGTCCAGGGTAAGAGACATGACCAGAGCTTTATTATTTCTAGGGAGGGCATTCCTCCCCATTGAATATTCTTGTCTCACTAACAAGGGACAGCTAATGAAAAAATTACCACTGGAGAAACAGTTGTAAAGGTCATAAAAGTACATTAGATTCACTAAAAGATTGAGATTAAATTATGATATCATAGAATGGTTTCCCATCCTCATACTTTAAAATTTAAGTCAGCTGGAACTCCAGTGTAACAACTGGGGATTTACAGCTGAAAGAACTATAAGAAGCAGACACTCTTTGAGGAAGTGTACTTAAGAAAGCCCAAAGTTAAGAGAGGGGATGTAAACAAGGACTCCAGAAGACTTTGAAGCCTCTGACATCCAGAACTATAGCAAACATTAAATATAGCTCAACTCCTGCCAGATTAGCCTATAGCCTCAAATTAGTAGTCTTATCTCAGTACATATTACTGATGTAACACATCCGGCTTTCAACAACAAAAAATTACAAGGCATGGCAAATGCAAGAAAAAATATACATACAGTCTGAAAAGATAAAGAGATCTGCAGAACAAGACTCATGACAATTCAGATTTTGTAAGGGCCAGACAGGCAATTTAAAATTACTATGATTAAGATGTTAAGGGCACTAATGAAAAAAGTAGACAACATGCAAGAACAGATGGGTAATACAAGCAGAGAGATGGAAACTCTAAGAATCAAAAGGAAATGCTAGAAATCAAAAGAAGTGTAACAGAAATAGGGAATGTCTTTGATGGGTTAATTAGCAGACCAGACATGGTTGAAGACTCAGTGAGATTTAAGATAGTTCGAGAAAAATATTTCAAACTAAAATGCCAAGAGCAAAAAGAAGAAAAATACCAAACAGAACATCCTAGAATGTGGGACAATTTTCAAAGTTGTAACACACACATAATTGGAATACTAGAAGAGAGAGAGAAGAGAGGTAAAAAAAAAAATATCTGAAGCAGTAATGATCAAGAAATTTAAAAACGTAATGACATGGCATCTGGTCCCATCACTTCATGGGAAATAGATGGGGAAACAGTGGAAAGAGTGTCAGACTTTATTTTTTTGGGCTCCAAAATTACTGCAGATGCTGATTGCAGCCACGAAATTAAAAGACGCTTACTCCTTGGAAGGAAAGTTATCACCAACCTAGATAGCATATTAAAAAGCAGAGACATTACTTTGCCAACCAAGGTCCGTCTAGTCAAGGCTATGGTTTTTCCAGTGGTCATCTATGGATGTGAGATTTGGACTATAAAGAAAGCTGAGCACCAAAGAATTGATGCTTTTGAACTGTGCTGTTGGAGAAGACTCTTGAGAGTCCCTTGGCCTGCAAGGAGATCCAACCAGTCCATTCTAAAGGAGATCAACCCTGGGTATTCATTGGAAGGACTGATGCTAAAGCTGAAACTGCAATACTTTGGCCACCTCATGCGACTACTTGACTCATTGGAAAAGACTCTGATGCTGGGAGGGATTTGGGGCAGGAGGAGATGGGGACGACGGAGATGGGATGGCTGGATGGCATCACCGACTCGATGGACATGAGTTTGAGTGGACTCTGGGAGTTGGTGATGGACAGGGAGGCCTGGCGTGCTGTGATTCATGGAGTCGCAAAGAGTCGGACACGACTGAGCAACTGAACTGAACTGAACTGAATGACATGAAACAAATCACAGACCCAGGAAGCTCAGAAAATATCCAGCATGATTATCATGCCAAAAATGCAACAGCTAGGCATGACTTATTCCATCTATACAAAATCAAAGGTGAGAAAAACTTGAGAGAAGCCTGAGGAAAAAATGCATAAACCCGCAGATCAAGGATAAGGAGTACAGCCCACTTCTCCTAAGAAATCACACAAGCAAGAAGAGAGTGGAATGAAATATTTAGAGTGTTGAAAGAATAAAAATATCAACTGAAAATTCTTTATCTAGAAAAAGTATCCTTTAAATGAAGGAAATATAAAAATTACCAGACAGCCAAAAATTAAGGAAATTCATTGCCGCCAATCCCATCTTACAAATGTGCTTAAAAGAGGTTCAGCTCCTCAGAAGTTACTAGCAAACTTGTCATGTGTATCCTATTAATACAATTCTCCAATAAAAGGTAATACGTTAATTAATTAAATATTAGTCAAAATCACAATGCTATATTTTGTATTGTGAAGATTCTTAGAAAAATGATTTAAGGTTTTAAAAGTATACTTTTCAAGGACAAAAAGATCTTTTTTTTGTTTTTTCCTGAAATGGTTCCCAAAAGCTACTAATCTTTAGAAATAGGTCCATATTCTCACACTTCTCAGTTTTCTATCATGAGCTATTGAAGAAAAAATAAATAAAATATATCGTGCTAATGAGGAACCTTAGTTTGCAGTGAGATAATTTTTGTTCAAATAAAAATATGTGTAAATATCTTATTAAGTATACTGTAAGGAATAACTAAGTGAATATTTTCTTTGAGTAAAACATCATTTATTTAGTAAGCTATATTCAATGTTACTTATAATCACTTATATACATTTTTCAGAATTTTAGGAGAAATGCTTCCTCTCAAATTTGGGAACCCTTCTTACCTGACAGTTGGGTTCTAGCTAGCTTCTGGTTCTTACCAAAATAGTTCAAGTCAAATGGAAAAATCTTGCACAATATATAGGCATATGGCATTACTATTAGAATTTGGGTGTGGAGAGGACTGAAAGATATCCTTTTCAAGTTCTAAGTTTTAGACAAACTTGTACAAAAATCAGTCAATAACTAATGGCTACACATGTGTGAAATGTAACTCCCCTAGGCTCATGAAGAAAATCTCATTACCCCTAATATTCAAGGTATATTTCTTCACGACTCTCTTGAAAAACTTCTTACATACCAATACAGATTGAAAAGTTTGGTACAACAGGTTAGAACCCTGAATCTTTCTCATAAACTGATAAAGCTTGTGTTTCATGATAGAGCAAGACTACCCAGAGACCGATAAACTGAGGCAAAGGGAGTGAGCCAGAGCTAGGCTTAACAGAAAGATCTACCCTTAATCTGTTCACGCACGCATGCATACTCAGTCATGTCTGACGCTTTGCAATCCCATGGGCTGTAGCCCACCAGGCTCCTCCATCAACTGGACTTTCTAGGCAAGAAAACTGGAGTGGATTTCCATTTCCTCCTTTAGTGGATTTTCCTGAACCAGGAATTGAACCTGTGTATCCAGTATCTCCTGCACTGGCAGGAGAATTCCTTCCTACTGGGAAGCATTTAATCTGTTCACCATATACAAAACAGAAGCAGAAATCAAGTCCATAGCCTGAAACGTAGCACACCAAGGATACAGCTTACCATGCACAAATATATACAGAAAAATAGGTTTTTATTAATCTGTTGCAAAAAATTAGGAATTCCTTTTCTCACAGGTAAAGTTGTTAAAGGCTATTAAGGACACTACAAAAAACACTTCCTTTGAAGTGAAGTAGAAGTTTCCACTCAGGAAATAACACGATGGAAAATAAATTGTCTTTCCTACCTCTAAGTACATCAAACCTAAATATCAAAGGTTATGGTCAGTCAGTGTGTGCCATCTATTTTGGGGTGAAGGAGATTTCCAAAGGTCAATCCATATCTACTTTCCCATGCACCTTCATTGATACTTTTCTTTTTGCATATCCTCCTTGGTCCCATGATCTTAGGGCTGCCATAAGAAAGAAGTGAAGTCGTTCAGTCGTGTCCAACTCTTTGCGACCCTATGGACTGTAGCCCATACCAGACTCCTCTGTCCATAGGATTTTCCAGGGAAGACTACTGGAGTGGGTTGCCATTTTCTTCTCCAGGGGATCTTCCCGACCCAGGAACCGAACCCAGGTCTCCTGCATTGCAGGCAGACGCTTTACCATCTGAGCCACCAGGGAAGCCCAGGATTGCCATAGAAGGTTCTTAAAAGCGCTAGATCCACTCCAAGGCTACCCTGCCTCTTAAGTCAAAAATGTTTCCCTTGTTCAATATTCCAGTCAAGTTTAAATACCTTTGTTTGCATTTTTCTTCTAAGTCAAGTGTACTTCATTGCTGAATTTATAATGGAATATGTTTAGTGAAATAACCTTCATCTCTTTTGGACAATTAACATTTATAATCATTTCTTCTAATGTACCCAATTTCTTGTCTTTCTATCTGTATATCCTTTATAGCCCTCATGTTGTTGTTGCTGTCTTTTTAGTAAGTCATGTCCGACTCCTTGTGATCCCATGGACAGTAGCCCACCAGGTTCTTCTGTTCATGGGATTTCCCAGGCAAGAATACTAGAGTGGGTTGCCATTGCTTCCTCCGGGAGATCCTCCTGACCCAGGGATTGAACCTGCACCTCCTATACCGGCAGGCTGATTCTTTACCACTGAGTCACCTGGGAAGGGCCCTCATATCAAAAGGAAATTGGTCTTTCCTTTTCTCCATATAGAGAACACTTGTAGAATTTTGGGCCTAAACATGTTAATAAATTCTGCAACCTGGTCCATAGGAGCCAGAAATTTGGTCATTTCCAATGACCCTCAGAATCTTTCCTGCCCTCAACTGTTCCTTGTTTTAGTTTTGAATAACTTGTTATCACTACCCAAGACAGAAGGGATACTCCTATCTGATCATCTTTCCCTGAAGCACTGGAATAGACTTTCTCCGTTGTCTTCAAAGATCTTCAATTATTTTGTATCTCATTCTTTCTCACATACATATACGTCTCACAGTTTTTACTGACTTGAAATACTTTCTTCTCTTTTTTTTTTGATCTATGTTTGGGCCTTTTTTTTTTTTTTTTTCCTATTTCTTTAATTCTATCTTGTGAAGTCTCACACAGTGAGAGCTTGAAGGTCAGTGGATTCTGAATCTGTGTAAGTATCCATTTCTACCCAACCTTACCTACAGGTACTTCTTTTCCTATTCATATATACCAAGCCTCAAACACAAATTTCCCCTGAAAAAACTGTTTATCAAGCTCCATCACTATGTCTTTGTTTCACTTTAATCTTTCTGATCACTGCCTGAAGACCAAAAAGTATCTTATAAAATTCCTTATGTGTGCTGCATAGAGACAGTGAGTTCCAAATATCATAAACATCTTACTATCTGACTTATGATTATTCAGAGTTTTATTTTTATTTCAACCCAAGAAAAGGTGTATATATGCTCTTTCAGAAGGATTCAGATTTATCTTTAGTTGTTTATGGATTAAAATATACCAGTCCGCAGTGTTTACATAACACTATGCTTCTGAAAGACATAATAACTATCAGGGCTTATTAAATAATCAAACTTGAAACCCTGGTTTGTTTTAGCAAGGGGAGAGAGGAGATAATAACAGGAGTGTGATGAGATGGTCAATATATCCAGTGCCTGTTTTGGCCTGAAATATAATTTGGAACAAGATAAACAGAATAAAAACCTAACTTTGCTGATTGAATACCTAGATAATAGTGCACAGACCTAACAAGAAAATATCAAAAACCTCTTATACTCACCTTGGTTAAAACACTGTTTGACCTGGGATTCTGGCTGAAAAAAATGTAATAAGGACAAAAAGTAATCTGATGTAGCACAAACTACCATACCAACATATGCTGAAATCTAGTATACAGCACTGTGCATATTTGAACTTTAAAATTTTTCCTTGAAAAAATATTTACTTACTTCTGTATTGCTGTCATTCCAAGGAATTCCAACCAGAACAACAGAGTCACACACAGGAGGTTCACTAACAGCCTTCACATGGGGCACCCTTTAACTCACGTGCTAGCTCTATTCACACACAAGCATTAGTTCTCAGCCAACATGATGACATGTGCTGGTTTTGTATGCTTACTTGCTCTTCGCCCCCTCCTGGTTTTAGCCTGTGTATTGGAACCAAGGGAAATCAAGGGGAATCATTTACTAGTGGTTCTCTAGCAACACATTTGATATTATAACTGGGACATTAGGCTAAAGAAGGGCCTTCAAACTACTTTTAGCAATACACATCTATATGTGTCAACGTGTATTCATATATCACGGTCATGGTTCAAGCCTGAAACACCAATGAGACACCCTTCTTAGTGTCCTGAGCTTGGACAGGTTCCACCACATAAGGAGACAATTGTATTTACATTACTCTGAATATTCTCAAAGAATGAACTTAACCACTTTAAAAAGACAATAGTGTTTTTTAAAAATTTTTATTTTAATAAAGCTAAATTTTATCAATGCAATTTCAGTTCAGTTCAGTCACTCAGTGGTGTCTGACTCTTTGTGACCCCATGGACTGCAGCATGCCAGGCTTCCCTATCACCAACTTCCAGAGCCTGCTCAAACTCATGACCATCGAGTTGATGATGCCATCTAACCATCTCATCCTCTGTCAACCACTCCTACTGCCCTCAATCTTTTCCAGCATCAGGGTCTTTTCTAATGAGTCAGTG
This sequence comes from Moschus berezovskii, assembly GCF_049115385.1. Lineage (NCBI taxonomy): Eukaryota > Metazoa > Chordata > Mammalia > Artiodactyla > Moschidae > Moschus > Moschus berezovskii. Next base: position 31,844,814 of record NC_142480.1, read on the forward strand.
CTTCATTCTAAATCAGTTTTGCATTTTTTTGAACACAGTATATTCCTAGATTAATATCAAGTCCAGAAATTTTTAAAGAATTAAAGAAAAAGAGAATCAGGAAGAAGACATATAGAAAAACAACTTGAATGCAAAACAAAATAGTACTCTACTTTATCCCTCCAAAGTATGTCTTTCATGCATATCAATGATAATAAAAATGGAAAACAATATATAGAAAAGGTGGGGTCCCACAGAAAGCTGGTAACAATGTTGAGACTAAAAACTGATAAAATATAAGTGCTTCTCTAATGTGCTCTTATTCTAAATGAATGCAAATAATTATCCATAATTGTCCATAATTTTTATACTTTATAGATAAGTCACTTATTGGCACAATTTTCCTAATTTTAGACTTGAGTGAAAAAATATGAGATTTATCTACTGTTATGTCCATTACTGGAGCTGCAATTTTGCTTAAGTAAATTCACTTTCTATGAGCTCCATTTGTTCCATCTATAAAATAAAAGATCTGGATTGAACGATCTTTCTTTTTTGTTCCTAGCTATAAAATTCTCCAAACTTAATATATAATTTACATTATGAGTAGGAAAGTTAAGAATGAGCTCTGTCCATCTAGTCACTATTGTGCAGTTACCAAAAACTGCACATTTCTTACTTATCGCTAGACATTGAAAATAATTTTCATACACATGTAATATTTACAAGTAAGAAAAAAATTCATTGTGCTGAAATCAAGGATCACACAGGATCATTATTACCATAAAAGTAGATGACTTGGATCTATTCTTAATTATATCCAGATACATAAACATGAAGAATGATCTTTTTATGTGTTTGTTATGTTAAGTCCTTTTATGGCAATATAAGTAGTAGTTGCTCAGTCATGTCCAACTCTTTCTAACCGCATGGATTAGCCAACTAGGCTCCTCTGTCCATGGAATTCTCCAGGCAAGAATACTGCTTGGGTAGCCATTCCTTTCTCCAGGGGATCTTCCTGACCCCGGGATCAAACCTGGGTCTCCTGCATTGCAAGCAGATTTTGTTACTGTCTGAGCCACCAGGGAAGCCCAAAATATAAAATGTTTTATTTTTTTTTAATTGGTAATGGAAAAGGGATGATAACAATAAGATAAAAATATATCCTGCAATTGAAAGAAAGTGATTTACCCATTATTTTAAAGCTGTTCATAAAGAAACAAATTTGAATTCTTATTTTTAATAAATACTAATTTATATAAGGTTATTTTAAAATCAAAATAAAAACATATTTTAAAATTTCAACTAAATAGTAAAATTCTTAAAGATATTGTTTATTCCTTGTTTCTGTATTTTATCTTTATTATATATTTTTTTGACTAATGTCACGTTCCCTAAGATTTACATTCATGAATAGATGTGACCTTTTCTCTTCATGGTAGGGTAGCCAATGTCTAATAACATACTAGTTGCTCTAAATAAATATTCCCTCCAAAATTTGTTGAATAAATTATAAAAAAGTTAGCAAGTCTCTAATGGACTTTAGAGACTGTTGAATGGGATAAATACATACACAAAGTATTATTAATGGCATGAAAAGATAAGATGCTTACTGTTATTACTAACAAAGGGCTACATGAGTATAGAACAAGTGGTTATGGATTTCAACTTGTTTTCACAAATTTCTTGGAAGAGTTGGTATTTTCACCTTTCCTGAAATAATAACCAGGAGTTAGGCATGGAGGCTCAAAATTTTCAGACTACAAACTGAATATAGTTGGAAATAATGTAGGTCACTGAGGGAGGGAAATATGAAGCAAGACCTCTGAAGATGTGAAGAACTAAGAATTTTAATCTCTATTATATGTACTATGGATAGCACAAGCAGCAGTATGAGCCTTGGTTTCCTCATCTTTCAGAGAGAAATCATAGAAATTATCACACGGAGATATTAAGAATTAAACAGGATAATGAACACAAACTATGTTACATTTTTCCTAGAAAATAATAGTTTCCAATAACTGATTATTTTTTAAAAGTAGATCTTACTTTTGTATCATTTGTATCATTATTGAACGAAAAGAATAGAAAAAAAAATAGCTTCATGGCTCTCCAAGAATATATGTATATATTTTCTATATACAGGCAAGTTACCAGCACATTCAGATAACAGCAAGAAGAGCTACAAAAATATAATCCCAAAAACTAAGAGAAGGAAGAATGCCATCTGAGATTTAAGCATCTTAAGGCAACCTAAAAGGGTCTGCAAGGAGGTCAAACCAGTCCATTCTAAAGGAGATCAATCCTGGGTGTTCATTGGAAGGACTGATGCTAAAGCTGAAACTCCAATACTTTGGCCACTTGATGTGACAAGTTGACTCACTGGAAAAGAGTCTGACGCTGGGAGGGATTGGGGGTGGGAGGAGACGGGGACGACAGAGAATGAGATAGCTGGATGGCATCACCGACTCGATGGACATGAGTTTGGGTGAGCTCCGGGAGTTGGTGATGGACAGGGAGGCCTGGTGTGCTGTGATTCATGGGGTCGCAAAGAGTCGGACATGACTGAGCAACTGAACTGAACTGAACTGAAAGGGTCTAAAGCCAAGAGGATTTTGTAGTGTTGAGAATGAATTCATTAACATAGCTAAAGAATGTCTGTCAATCACAGGACAGTTAGTCACCTTTTGAAACAGAGATTCAGATGACTCTCTAAGGTATAAATCTGCATTCTCTTCAAGTACAACTCCAAATCATGAGATAGGAAGGAAGTCTGGGCTGGTAAAATTGCCAATTTCACTGGCAAGACTTCCTATCATGAAAATACATGTGTCCATTTATTTTAACTTGATAGCATTGAATTTTCTAATTATCGCACTTTTGCTCCTGATATAATATAATATAATATATACCCAGATATCACAGAACTGTATTTTGTTTTTCCATACAGATGTGCCTTTGGGAAAAATATGTACTGGCCATGCTGAAGTAAGAATTTTATTTCATATAGCATAATTCTTGTTATAAATTAACAAATTAATATTCTGATTGTTCTTACTATATTTTGGTTGTTATGGTTGAGTTATGTCTCCAAAAAGATATGTTGAAATCCCAACCTCAGCACTTTGGAGTGTATGTGCTTAGTTGCTCAGTCTTATCTAACTTTTTGCGACCCCATGGGCTGTAGCCCACCAGGCTCCTCTGTCCATGGGATTCTCCAGACAAGAATACTGGAGTTGGTTGCCATTTCGTTCCCTTCTCCAGGGGATCTTCCTGATCTAGGGTGTGAACCTGGGTCTCCTGCATTGCAGGCAGATTCTTTACCATCTGAGCAACCAGGGAAGGCTTCCCTGGTAGAGCTTGGGAATGTGAACTTATTTGGAAATAAAAAGTAGGGTCTTTGCAGATATAATCAATGATGAGGGCATGGGGGATCAAGGTGGGACCTACTTCAATTAAAGAAGGAATTCATAGGGCCTGGGCTCCATCTTAGGCCTGTTCATACTGATTATGCTCAGCCACCTTTCCAATGGACTCTGAACTCTGTGTTTAGTGCCTATGAAAATGACAACAGAAGGATAAGACCCCCTCCAGACAGGGGAACCTTGAAGATCGTATCTAGGTTGCTCATCGCCTAAGAGAAAAAATACACTAATCACCCTTTCCTCCAGACAGCCCATAAATTTTCTGTATCTATCAGAGTGTAACCTCGGGTTTATTGATTATTGTCTAATTGTTTGACCTGTTTGAGCACATGAGAACATAGTACGTGAATGATGGGGTTATTGGGATTGTATTTTCCTTGGTTTATGTAAGTCTCAAGGAATCTGGAGTGATGGGTTCAGACACATACACATGGGGTATAAAAGATTTTCACAAATGCTGGTTGGGGTCCTTAGCTAAGAGGAGACCTTGCCTTGGGCCCACCGGTGTAATAAACTGCTCTTCACTATCTGCATTGTCCTTTTGAGTGAGTTTGTTTCCTGGAACGCATGGCTACAACACAATGATTAATGTCCTTACAAAAAGTAGAAATTTGGACATAAAGAAACACAAGAGTTACAATACCATAGAATGACAGACACAGAGATTAGAGTAATACCTGCTGGGGAAGACTGAAGTCAAGAGGAGAAGGGGAAAACAGAAGATGAGATGGTTAGACGGCATCACCAACTCAATGGACTTGAGTTTGAGCAAATTCCAGGAGAGAGTGAAGGACCAGAAAGCCTGGCACGCTGCAGTTCATGTGTGATAAGTCACTTCAGTCATGTCCAACTCTTTGCAACCCCATGGATTGCAGCCGACCAGGCTCCTCTGCCCATGGGATTTTCCAAGCAAAAATTCTGGAGTGGGTCACTATGCCCTCCTCTAGGGAATCTTCCCCACCCAGGGTAAAATCTGCATCTCTTATAAGTCTCCTGCATTGGCAAGAGGGTTCTTTCACCACTAGTGCCACCTGGGAATCCCATGGGGTTGCACAGTCAGACATGACTTAGATGTTGAACAACAACAATCTACAAAGCAAAAAAAAAAAAAAAAAAATTAAACAAAACAGAAAAACAGGAATTGCTGGCAACTACCAGAAACTGGGTGAGAGACAGGGAACAGACACTCCCTCAGAGCCTCCAGAAGCAACCAAACGTGCCAACACCTTGATTTTGAACTTCTAGTATCCAGAACCATGAGACAATAAATTTTTGTTGTTTTAAGCTGTCCACGTTACAAATCTTTACTATGGTAGCAGTGTAGTGTTAGTCACTCAGCTGTGTCCGATTCTTTGTGACCCCATGGACTGTAGCCTACCAGACTCCTCTGTCCATGGGGTTCTCCAGGTAAGAATACTAGACTGGGTTGCCATTTCTAGGAAATTAATACAGTAATTAAAGGAAGTAATTTATTTCCCTATACCCTACAAGTTAATTTTTTTTTCATAGACCACTTTTCTGATTTGCTAGTTTGGACTTTCATGGGAGGAGGAGCCTGGTAGGCTGCAGTCCATGGGGTTGCTAAGAATTGGACATGATTAAGTGACTTCACTTTCACTTTTCACTTTCATGCATTGGAGAAGGAAATGGCAACCCACTCCAGTGTTCTTGCCTGGAGAATCCCAGGGATGCGGGATCCTGGTGGGCTGCCGTCTATGGGGTCGCACAGAGTCGGACAGGACTGAAGCGACTTAGCAGCAGCAGCAGCAGTTTAGGCTTCACATACACTGAATCGAACATCTGTTAGTGTTACTTTTCTTAGATATTACTCCTGGAAAACTTTTAAAGAAGATTCATGGAAATCAATCTGTGCTGATTGAATTCTCCTATTTAAAGAATCGGACATTTTTCATAGTTGATCATGTGTGGCTGCTTTGTGATTGTCTTGGATGCCATGTATGTATAGCACTTGCAAAACAATCTCAGCTCTTGTTGAAGTAGGAAATAACTCTTCCACTGTTGCCCTCATATCAGATTCTTTTCCTTAGCACAAAAGAGTAATAAGTGTGTCTGTGGGTGTTGTAGAAGCTATTAACTAAGAAATGTTCAAATATATTTTTTATTTTGATTCTTTAGCTGCTAACTAAATTCAAGTTCTGTTATTATTTTAGTGAGAAATGATGAAACATATCAATAAAAGTTAAAGGAACAAGGTGAATCAATCTAATGGGAGAATCTAAATCTTTTCAGGGATCTATCTAAGTCCATAAAAAAAGCACCCTGATAGGTAACAGCAGGGGATTAAAGACTGAAGCAGTTTACTGCAGGCTATGAATGACCTGATCCCTTAATCCATCTGTCTTTTTATATGAGAATGCTATGCTAATTAGCTGTGTAAATTGTTTCCTGATGACATTAATTTTGTGCCTTTTTGTTATTCTAGGCTTTGACTTTCACTGTGATAAAAATATACTAAGGGACATTTCCAATTGAGACAGTTCTGATCCTGATAAATTCCAACACAGAAGCAATGTTGTGGGGAAATATGCATAAATAGCAAACTTAATCAATCCTGGGGATAGACATAGAGGACTTTGGCTTCCTATATAATCATTCCCTTTAGCTTCTAAAGCATTACATTAACACACTTGAAATGTTGAAACATAATTCAAGGAGAACTTTTAGCAAATGCAATTTTCATTGCTCCATTTTCCTTGGAGAAAATCAAGACTTGAATATTAACATGGAGAAAGTAATGGAACAGAGTCGTGATGTGAAATCTTATTAGTAAACAAGAGCTGCATCTGAAAAAATATTGTCATTAAAAGCTATGTAGTAGTTAATTGAGTTTGATATGAAATTTAGTGCTGGAAAGTTAATGACTAATGCAGCTATTTCACAGAGCTTGGTTACTGCAGACTCCATAATGATCTCCTTTTGCTTCAGAGCAACAATGAAATTAACCTCTCTTTTGTCCTGCAGGTGTTGTGTTCTGATAATGCATATCCCTTACAAGTTTGGGTAAATTATTTGCTTTGCATATAAATTAACCCTAAAGCTGAATCAATATTAGAATAATGAAAATGTAGAGAATATTTTTATTCCATGAATAAAAATAAGATATATAACAAAGTATATCAAAATCCTAGGTATAGATCCAATTTCAGAAGAATGAATTTAAAAAATATTTACAATGTTCAACTGAGGAAGAGAGAGAGGAGACTGAGGGGAAGGAAGAATAATTTTGGAAAATAAAATAGTTCATTATTTTTTGCATTACTCAGGATGAAATAAATGAGAATCAATACATGTTGTTTTTCAGTATAAAAACAGTAAGATGGCACTTGTTTAACAATTCTTATCTCTGAGTTTCACTTTATTGGGTACGTATTATCCTTTAGTTAAACTTTAATTTCAAAATGTTAAGCATTACAGCTATAAAGTAAAGACCCACTTTTCACTTATATGCAGTGGATTAGTAGTTATATTTCACTGCCAATAAAACATTTCCTTTTATTCTTTTGTACTTCTAGAGACTTTTTTCCCCACATATTTTCCTCTGTTTTCCTTCTTTACTATTTCTTGCTTCAAAAATGTGTGTGTAAATTATTTATAAATGTGACTTTTTTTTTCTTTGAAATGATGCCTAAATTCAAATTGTTTTATCTGACTCAAAATTCAGAGGTGAATTCAGCACTGATCTGTTAAATGTTTGATACTGTGTCATACTACATAAGATACAGAAATTCCTGTAAATTGGAGAAGAAAAGTTAGCATTTTCTCTGACTTTCTATGTTGAAAGAATACATTTACTCATGGATATTGATCAAAAGATTCATGGGTAATATTTTGATGGTTAAAAAGGGAATAAATGACAGTAAGAGCATTTAGTCAAGTGATAACTTTAGTCCTTCATGTTTACTTTTGTTTATTTAAACTGCTATAGAAATAATCCTGCTTTGTTTACTCCAAAACATTCTTTAATCTCCTCTCTTACAGTTAAACATTGGGTATAGCTTTGATATTCTTGGTTATTACCCTTTGGGTCCAATGTTCACTCTTTGTCTCTAAATTCCATAAGCAAAGTGGAATCTAAAGTACAATAATAGTCATTAATAATTTATAGAATGCCCATTTCCAAAACAAAATCAGGCACACTATAGACAATAATAAGCACACATTAAACCAACTGGGCACTGTGCCCAGAAAACCTGCCAAGTACACACAATAGGCAAGAAAATAGCTTGTGTGTGTGAGGAGAAAAAAGTAAGAGGAAACAACACATGAAAGACTTGCAACAGATTTCCAAGCTTCCACAGGAAACAAAAATATTTTAAAGTCCTTTCTGTTGGGTCTACTAACTGTCTTTCAACGTATGATAGATATGAACCCCATTAAAAGAAGTGGAGTATATTCTAAAATGTTCAAATCTGCTAGGTCTAGGTGTGAAAGTGAAGTGAAGTCACTCAGTTGTGTCCGACTCTTTGCGACCCCATGGGCTGTAGCCTACCAGGCTCTTCCATCCATGGGATTCTCGAGGCAAGAGTACTGGAGTGGGTTGCCAGTTCCTTCTCCAGGGAATCTTCCCAACCCAGGGGTCGAACCCAGGTCTCCCACATTGCAGAAAGACGCTTTAACATCTGAGCCACCAGGGTCTAGGTGTAGTAGATTATTATGCTTTGCAAGCTGCCAAGTGAGGAGATCCAGAGCCATCCAATAGCCACAGGTTTGTGATACTTTTCATTGTTGTCTATAATGTAAACTAGTCCTTTTCTCCTATGATTTATTGAAGCTATCACGCTCTACTCGGGATGGCATGTGATTATGACAAACAGGAACAAAGAGTCTCATGTAGGTGTTCTCTCACCTCATAAAACAGTACTTGTACTTTCTTAGGTCAAGTCTCTCCTGACAAATTAAAGCAGGAAAATGCTCCCATGAGCTGAAGAAATCTATGAAAGTTAACTTACTGAAATGTTGCCTCTGACCTCCTTTAGGTGGGCTTTCACAGGTTATAGATCTGAAGAGCAATAGCAAACACAAAATGCAAAAAGTTTTTTTCTTTTTTTTTTTTTCCTGAGGGAAAGGTACTTCAAAATTCTATTCTGTGTAAGCTTGAGAGTTGAACACTGATGTGCTTAAATATGCACTTATTATTAAATACTATTTGAGTAGGTGCAACCCAGCTGCTATCGGCAAGAGAGCAACCAGGGATATACATTTGCTGTTCTATTACATCCAAACCAGGGGAAGAATACATGGGAAAAGTGTGTAACTAGGACTAAAAAGTTAACAGAACAACTGCATTTAATTCCACTCAGTACAAATAATATTTAATAGAGTTTTTAGGAACTTGCAATAATATTCTAATTCTGAACTTATAACCAAGATTACTGAGAGTAAAGATTTTGGGATAAACCAGGTAAATAAATTACTTTTCTTGGAATATTAATTGTTTTTTATGGATAATATTCAGTGAACTGATAAATCTTTGTTAAACAGAAACCTAGATTTCAGAGAAAATATATTCAATAGGATGAACTATTTACATCAAGAAAATGAATTTTACTCCATGAAATATTGCTGTTTATCAGGAATGACTGTCAATTATTTTCAAGGCATGTAAAAGAGAATAGGGGTGTATCACTCTCAATCCTGTTGACTATGCCAGTTGTCTTGCTATTCACACTGTTCGCTGAAACCAGGGCAGGCAAAGCACGAGCTAAGAGGCTGGAATAAGACGTGAGGAGCTGTAGGAACTAGACATATTTATTCTCTCCTAGCTAACGTGGCAGCCATAACATAGCCTCTCTCCTGGCTGACACAGCAGCCATAGCAGCAGCCATAACATAGTCAAAACATGGCCATAACCTAACCTCATATAACATAACCATGATGTTGCTCCAATGTAGCCCCAATGTAGCAGCAACCAGGGCTTTCATGGTGAAGCTCAAACACATGTACTGCACACACTCATAACCAAACAGGTGCCTCGCGACATACATGCACGGTACTATAAGTGATCTCATCCACTATATAACCAAGCAAAGTCACTGTTTCAGTACATGGGGTGAGAGGATGTGAGAGTGGGGTGAGAGAACCTGACTGCACCATCTTGGCTAATTTCCTACCTTCCTACAGGGGGCTTCCTAGATGGCTCAGTGGTAAAAAATCTGCCTGCCAATGCAGAAGAGTAGGTTCTATCCCTGGGTAAGGAAGATCTCCTGGAGAAGGAAATGGCAACTTGCTACAGTGTTCTTGTCTGGGAAATCTCATGAACAGAGGAGTCTGGCAGGCTACAGTCCATGCGGTTGCAAAAGAGTCAGCAACTTCTAGTTAGGCTGTGAAATTTGATACCAGTAAAAGTATTTAGATATGAAATTCTGGAAATCTTTGAACATAAAGTTTTTAATTAATTACACCATAATTAAATGTTTTCTCTAACATGTGGGTGTCTTAGAAGTAGAGAAGCAAAAGGGCTGAAGGTAAACGTCTCACTAATAGGATGCTATGCCCACTGTGTAAAATTTACTACTCTTAGTTGATTCTGTTAATTGAGCTGATTATACTAATTGAGCTGTTTAGATACGCTGAATGAGTATAAAAAACAGTAGAACTATTGTTTCTAAAAAAAACTATGGGAAGAGGTTCAAACTTATGCAGAGTCTGCTAAAAGAGGAACTTGTTTTTTTTTTATTATTAAAATGCTTAGCTTGATCAGTCAAATTTAGTAGTATTTCATAGAGAAATCTAAATATCCAAGTTATAGAAATGAATTAAGTCATGACTGAGTCAAAAAATTTATTTTTTTAAAACTGTTTTACCAAGTGGCTAATAAGATTTCCTCGATGTCTTTTTCTAATAACTCTACTGGGCCGCTCTTTAGTGCTGGACATATACAACACAAAGAGTTAAGTTCTGAGGATGATTGTTGCAAATGGTGGGAAATAAATGACTTCACATGACATTATTTTGAAAGGAAAAAGTGATTTCCATGTAAAATAATTTATAACTCTAAAATATTTTATAACTCTTTCAAGCTTATATATACGGCTTATTTGTTGATCTGTTTCTACCCAGTGTCAAATTTTCTCATCTATTCATTCAGCAAACATTGATTGGATACTAGCTGTGTCCCAGGAATTAATGACAAATAAGATTCTTAACCTCAACAAGCATATGGCTGGAGACTAAAGAACACAAACCAACGTAATTATAGTAGAGTGCTTTAGAGATATATTACTGTTAAGAATAGGGAGCTATTAAAAAAAAAACCCTGGAAGAACGTCTAACTGAATCTTTGGAGAGTTAAAAGCTTTTTTTTGAAAATAACCTCTAATGAGAGTTCTAAAGGACAAATAGGAATTAACCAGAACAAGGAAAAAGAGCATTTCAGGTGTCAAAAGGTCTTTTTCATGGGCCAAGAAGCAGATTATTAAAATGTTCACTAATGTACATGGTTGATTTTGTTCAACATTTTGAAGCTAATATCATGTAGTCTACACCACAGTTCAGATCAGAAACTCTGGTACATGTAACCCTGGTTCTGTGAGGTTTTATTTGAATAAAAATAGAGGTGTTCAGTGTCTACATGCATTTAGGGAAAAAAAGTGCTTCCTAAAAATTCTGTATTTTTTCTGTATGACTTTCTTTAGTAAATTAAAGCACAATGTGAATTTCCAGAAAGTCTTAGCAGTAACCAGTACTTTCCAGAATTATGTGACCAAGAAGCTCTATACTTACAGAACAGCTCTTAGAAGTTGTTTCATGAGGAGCATGCTTTGAGAAATGCTGTTATGTATAGATATGAAATTTTCCAAATCAAATTCTTTATAGTAGAGACAACTGAAAGCATGGAGGGAAATTATAAAGCCTGATAGCCAACTCTAATGCTTTGAATGCCTCTCCTCCTTCCCCAAATTATGTCCACCTGGAACCTCAAAATGTGACTTTATTTGGAATGAGGATCTTTGAAGATAACTAAGGTAAGGGTCTAAGCTAAAGTCATCCTGGAGTATGATGAGCACTAAATCCAATGATGAGCATTCTTGTAAGAGGATAGACAGAGATAGAAAGAGAAGGCCATGTCAAGACAGAGGCAGAGATTGAAGTAGCATGTCTAAAACTCAAGGAACACCAAGAACACCTCATAGTGTGGAATGGATTTTTCTCTCAGAGTCTCCAGTAGGAATCAACACTACAAACACTTGCACTTAAGACCTCTGACTTTCAGAAGTGCAAGAGAATGAATTTCTGTTATTTTAAGCTGCCTAGTTTGTTGTGATTTGTTATGACAACAGTAGGAAACAAATGCAAGGATATATTGCTTTTCCACACAGGTTATAGTTTAACAAATTGTAACCTTAACACTCTTCGCATGAGGTGGCCAAAGTATTCCAGTTTCAGCTTTAGCATCAGTCCCTCCAATGAACATCCAGGACTGATCTCCCTTAGAATGGACTGGTTGGATCTCCTTGCAGTCCAAGGGACTCTCAAGAGTCTTCTCCAATGGTTGGGGGCGGGAGGAGAAGGGGACGACCGAGAATGAGATGGCTGGATGGCATCACCGACTCTGTGGACATGAGTTTGAGTGAACTCCGGGAGTTGGTGATGGACAGGGAGGCCTGGCGTGCTGTGATTCATGGGGTCGCGGAGAGTCGGACACAACTGAGCGACTGAACTGAACCTTAACACATATTATGACTAAATGATCAATGACTCACAATGCCATTTTAATTCCTGTCCTTGCAATGTCCTCCCAACCTGAACACAGGTTAACCTCAGGACTTTCTTGAACCAAAAGAATACAACAGGAATGACATTGTACAAGTTTTTCTCCTAGGCCTAAAGAGGATTTGTTGTTTTCACTTATTCCATCTTAGCCTTGAGCCACTGTGCAAAGATGTCCAGGTTAGGTTTCTTGAGACTTAGTGCCCCCATGGTGGAAAGGCCCAGGAGAATGTAGAACCAGGAGGACAGAAAGGCAAGTCATCTCCTAGTCTCTCCTGTCCAGCACATAAATGGGGCCATCCTGGAATCTCTTGTTCCAGAAAAGCTGCCCCCTGAGTACAAACACATGTGAGAACCTAGCCAACACCATCTGGAAAGGCAAACCACACAGCTGAGTCCAGCCCAGACTGCAGATCCATGAACAGATAAATGCTTGTTGCTAAATTGTTTTAAGTTGCTATGTTTGGAAGTGATTTGTTATACAGCCACATAAAACTATAATCAGCTAGTATTATCTTCAAGTATTTATTTTTAAAACAAGGATAGACAAAACAGATTATGGGTAGAATGCCAGTCAGTATGCTATAGCAAAGGCAGGACTGACTTGTATCAATTAAGAATTTTTATCCACTCTCCTGTATCTTTTCCAATCCTATCATCATTAACTTAAATCTCTGGGGGAAAAAATGCATGCCACCCTAAGGTAAACAAAGACTACTTTCCATGAATACCCAGAGAGAGTTTTATTAAAATTCTGCATAAGTATAGCAAGAATACAAAGAATTTTAGCCAAAATTAGCACTAGAATTTTAGCATGTATAACACTCAGCCTTTATGAGAAACAGATAATGACAACCTAATCGCTAGTATTTATTTTAAAAAGTTGCATCATAAGTAAGCATAGACTAAGAGCATTTCTTATAACTTTTATCTTCCGATCACTGCAGACAGCTGATATTCAAAGTGACCATGCATGATCTTGAAATGGCTTCTGGACATTAACAATTAAATTCTGGTCAGCTGTAGCTTTAAACATTTTGATATATTTTGAGATTTCTTAAAAATACATATATTTCCAATCCACATAAGATGCATAATTAATCATCAGGGGATCAGACATTGAATTAACATATATCCTGTTTTTTCAGCAATTACCAGATAAAATTAGCTTAAAGATAAAAGTGACAACTGACTATTGATACAAAAGAATTCTTATAAAAACCAGTTAATTAAATCACACACACACATTTATTTACACGTCTGTGGAGTGTGACAGAAGTCCACAAATACAAAATTGTATTAGAATTCTTATAGCAAATAAATTAACAAAAGAACAGAACCAACTTGCTAATTCAGTCTTGGTCCTAAGAAGGATGCATTCTCTTTTTCTGACCTAATCTTTTTATAAAATGAAGGTGGGCACACAATGACCACAGGTCATTTTCCAGGAACACATAAATTGTATATTAAATGAGGAAATGAGAAAATAATCCTGATTTTAATCTTTATACTAGAAAGCTTAAAAGTATAAAAGTCATGTTTTGAACCCATTTATATTGCTACTTCTCCCCCCACAGCTTTCTTTCCCCTGTGCATTTGGCTTTATTTCTCTTTTCTTCCTCCCAGTTTTTCTTCTTCCTTCCCTCTTTTCCTTCTCCTCTTCCTCTTTTGTTTTTATTATGAAATATAATATGTATTCAGAAAAGGCCATACAGATATTATTACTGATCTCAAGCAACCTAGATTTAACTTACTGCTATTTCTATTTCTTCCTCCTTTTCTTTTTCTTGGCTTCTATTTTGCTTTATTTTTCTTCTTAATAGATGCTACAACTATGAATTTTGCTCTGATTGTGTAGATGACTTTTAAGGCTAAAAATCAATTTTAATGGTAATTTTTCATAAGAAAGAAATGGCAAAATATTTTGCAAATAGAAATTACCATATGTAAGTAAAAAATAACTATTTCTACTGAGATAATATTGCTACTGGTTTTCTTTCATCCCCGGCAACATTTTTATCTGAAATAGTCTTTGCTGTTTCTAAGTTCAACGTCCTGCAGCAAACGTTGCCAGTAATACAAAATACTTTCAATTAGTAGTTCTCTACTTTGGTCGCTAAGCAACTGACCTATGGTGAGGAATACATAATGATCTGAATAGACACCTTAAAGTGGTGGAAAGTATAGGCTTCATAACTTTCATTTACGCTTCTGTGTAGATGTTACACTAAATAGTTAAACACATGGCAATATTTTATATCGGTTTGCTAAAATAAACTTAAAGGCTAACTTAAGCTCTGGACAAAGGTAGGACTAAACGTGACACAGAATATCATATTTGTCTTTCATATATGTTATCATATTGTTTATAGGGAGGACAAGTAACCAGGTTAATATACTATTAAATGTACATATGCTAATCATCAGTGAAGGCAGAATTCAGCACATAGCAGAAATAGTAAGAGAGCTGAGAAGAAAGTTAGAGAAAAATGGAGACGCTAAATGGCAAATACAATGAAAATTATTATGTCTGACATATATGTAAATGTCTTCCTGTTTGTTAGAAAAGAAAAAACAGAAATAGCTAGATCTAGCAGAAAAAAATTAGGCACTTGAACCCAGGATACTTTTATTCTATCCTTCTTACATATTTTTATTGCTTTTTGGTTCCATTGACTACTGTATGCACTAACCCTCACTAAATCCAATCAATAGAGAAGAGAGATTATATCTCGTTTTTATCAGTAGAGCAGTTTAGACAGATTTTTCCCCCTTGTTTCTTATATGTATTCTGTTCAGTTTTTATGTTGCATTTTATAAGCTGCTTTAGAACAATGGAATAACTTTCCTTCATTTGATATAGAGCTTTAGACATAATTTGAACAAATAAAAAATGAATTATTGAAACTTATGTTCTCATAAACGCAGTATCAGTGGAACCAGGAAAAAAATAGAATGGGAAAGACTAGAGATCTCTTCAAGAAAATTAGAGCTATCAAGGAAACATTTCATGCAAGGATGGGCACAATAAAGGACAGAAAGCGTATGTCCCTAACAGAAGCAGAAGATATTAAGAAGAGGTGGCAAGAATACACAGAACTAAACAAAGAAAAAAGTCTTAATGACCAGGATAACCATGATGGTATGGTATGTTACCTAGAGCCAGATTTCTTGGAATGTGAAGTCAAGTGGGTCTTAGGAAGCATTACTATGAGCAAAGCTAGTGTAGGTGATGGAATTCCAGTTGAGCTATTTCAAACCCTAGAAGAGGATGCTGTTAAAGTGCTGCAAGCAATAAGTTAGCAAATTTGGAAAACTCAGCAGTGACCACAGGACTGGAAAATGTCAGTTTTCATTCCAATCCCAAAGAAGGGCAGTTCCAAAGAATGTTCAAACTACTGCACAATTGTGCTTATTTCACATGCTAGCAAGGTAATGCTAAATATCCTTCAGGATAGGCTCCACAGGTCAAGAAGCAACAATTAGAATGGGATGTGGAACAATGAACTGATTAAAAATTGGGAAAGGAGTACATCAAGGCTATCTATTGTCACCCTGCTTATTTAACTTATATGCAGATTAATCATATGAAATGCCAGGCAGGATGAAGCTCAAGCTGGAATCAAGATTGCCAGGAGAAATATCAACAACCTCACATATGCAGATGATAGCACTCTAACAGCAGAAAGTGAAGAGGAACAAAAGAGCCTCCTGATGAAGGTGAAAGAGAACAGTGAAAAAGTCGGCTTAAAACTCAGCATTCAGAAAACTAACATCAAAATGGAAACAATGAAAGACTTTATTTTCTTGGTCTCCAAAATCACTGTGTATAGTGACTGTAACTGTGAAATTAAAAGACGCTTGCTCCTTGGAAGAAAAGCTATAACCAACCTAGACAGCATATTAAAAAGCAGAGACATCCCTTTGCCAACAAAGGTTCATACAATCAAAGTTATAATTTTTCCAGTACTCATATACAGATGGGAGATTTGGACCATAAAGAAAGCTGAGATCGAAGAATTGATGCTTTTGGATGGTGGTGCTGGAGAAGACTCTCGAGAGTCCTTTGGACAGCAAGGAGACCAAACCAGTTAATCCTAAAGGAAACTGAATATCCACTGGAAGGACTGATGCTGAAGCTGAAGTTCCAATATTTTGGTTTTGGTCAGTGGTAACAATGACCAAGGTTTCCTAATACCTGCCCTCCCTTTGTGAAGTCCACATAGGAAGCAAAAAGAAGCCTCTTCTATTCTCCTATTGACTTTGAGTGGGGACCCTGGATTTTTACTCCAAACTTGAAGTAAAAAGGCAGCCTCTTCTATCACCCTGTGTCATGTCAGGCAAGGTTTACTTGCTAAAATTTAAATAAAATAGTCTTATAATATTAATTGAAAGTTGGTCAGCATACCAAGAAACAGAAAAACCTTATCTTCAATGACAAGTTAACACAAGTCAACATAAAGATGACACAAATACTAGACTTATACAACAAGAATTTCAAAGGTGCCTTTATAAAAAATATTTTAATAAGCAGTTATGAAAATGCTCAAAACAAATGAAACAAATAGAAAGCTTTACTGATAAATAGTAGATACAAAGGACAAAGTAGAATTTTGGAACTGACAATTACTATAGCTAAAAATTTTTCTAAAAAGCCCTCTGAAATAAAGATCAATACAAATTACCCAGTCTGGAGAAGAAAGAAAAAAGAGACTGAAAACAAAGAAACAAACAAAAACCTCAGAACGTTAAGGACCTGTGGGACTGAAACAAAAAGAAATCTAATACTTATTATTTATGTCAACAGAATTTCACAAACAAAGGAGACAAATGGCAGGGCTAAACGTGTATTTTAAAAAATAGTGGCTAAAACATTTCCAACTTTGGCAAAAAAAAAAAAAAAGAAGAAGCCAAGATTCAGACTGAGCAAATCTCAAAAGGATAATCTCAGAGACATTCGCTCCCAAACAGAAACCAAACAAACATACAACTTCAGAAAACAAGAAAAAAAATATTGAAGGCAGTAAAACAATACTTTACTTACAGGGGAAAAGTAATTTGATTGAAAGTTGATTTCTCATCAGAAACTATGAAGTCCAGAAGAATAAGTGACATATTTTTCAGATATTCAAAGGCAAAAATTGTTGACCCAGAATTCAATATTGGGCAAAACTTTCAGAAACTAAGGGAAATAAAAAACATTTTCAAAAGAAGGGAAATTAAAAATTTATCACCAGCAGACCTGCCCAAAAAAATAGCCAAAGGAAGCTCTTGAAACAGAAATAACATGATTAATTTTGTATTAGATCACCAGTCGCTCAGTCGTGTCCAACTCTTTGTGACCTCATGGACTGCAGCACTCCAGGCCTCCCTGTCCATCACCAGCTCCTGGAGCTTGCTCAAATTCATGTCCATCTAGTCAGTGATACCATCCAACCATCTCATCCTCAGTCGTCCTCTTCTACTCCCACCTTCAGTCTTTTCCAATGAGTTGGTTCTTCACATCAGGTGGCAAAAGTATTGGAGTTTCAGCTTCAGCATCAGTCCTTCCAATGAATATTCAAGACTGATTTCCTTTAGGATTGACTGGTTGAATCTCCTTGCAGTCCAAGGGATTCTCAAAGTCTTCTCCAACACCACAGTTCAAAAGCATCAATTCTTTGGCACTCAGCTTTCTTTATGGTCCAGCTCTCACATCCATACATGACTACTGGAAAAACCATAGCTTTGACCAGAAGGACCTTAGTTGGCAAATTAATGTCTCTGCTTTTTTATATGCTATCTAGGTTGGTCATAACTTTTCTTCCAAGGAGCAAGCATCTTTCAATTTCATGGCTGAAGTCACCATCTGCAGTGACTTTGGAGCCAAAAAAAATAAATTCTCTCACTGCCGTAGATGTGACATAATGGTAAAGAATTCATGGGCAATACTTCAAGAGAAGCAGGTTCAATTCCTGGGTTGGGAAGATCCCCCGGAGTAGGAAATGACAACTGGCTCCAATATTCTTATCTGGAAAAGTTCATGTTCAGAGAAGCCTGGTGGGCTAGAGTCCCTGGGGTCACAAAGAGTTGGACACAAGTGAATGAATGTGCACGTGTGTGGACATGTGGACACACACACAGATGTGTTTTGTGTTTTGACAGCAGTGGTAGTAATAGGAATCTACGTGTGTGTGTTCATGCTCAGTCATGTCTAACTCTTTGCCACCCTATGGACTGTAGCCTCCCTGGCTCCTCTGTCCGTGGAATCTCTCTGGCAAGAATACTAGAGTATGTTGCCATTTCCTCCTACAGGGGATTTTCCTGACTCAGGGATGGAACCTACATCTCCTCTGCGTCTTCTGCATTGCAGGCAGACTCTTTACCTCTGATCAATTGAGGTAAAACCTATAGGAATCCACATGTGTGATAAAATGACATAGAGTTCTACACACACATTTTATAAATGTCAATTTCCTGGTTGTGATATTGTACTATAGTTACTAAAAATGTAACCACTAGGAAACTGGATAAAGGGGTAGGAGTGAGTTCTTTGCACTATATTGCATCTTTCTATAAATCTTTAGTTTAAAATCGACAGGTAACAACAAAACTTAATAGAAACGTGATAAATAGACTAATAGTTTCATATGGAGTACAGAATGATAAAAAAAATTTATTTATATAAATAAGTGAGAGCATCCATGAAAGAGATGAGCTTTGCAATTGAATAAGTCCAGTGATAAAAGAGAATTGAGAATAGTACAGAATTTATGTCAGATACTTTAGAAAGCCAAAGTCATTTCAAGTTGAAAATTTCTACATTCATGATGTAAAGGAATCTAAAAGAGTTCTTGATCTACAAAATTATCTATTTCTAAAATATAAGGGAATATTCTTTTTATCCTAAACCATTCAGACATTAAGACTATCATTGATAATCATTAACCACAGGGGAAATGGAGATGAAAAGAAATAAGATATGGGAAAAATAAAGAGAAGAATATCAAACTTTAGAAGCTTCCTCAGAAAGTTTCATGTAGATATATTTTAACAGAAACTCTGCCATAATTGTTTTCCTCTTCTTCTAGTACAGATTGCTATTTTGCTGAGTGAATTTACTTTAAGACCATAAGTAAAAAGATTTCTACTTACTATAGGTAGAAAATTATTTTAAAATGTCTATATTTATATAGAATTTAAAATCAAATTCTATTTTTCAGCTCACAGGGAGATGGTTACTGTCCTATGTTTCTTTAACAATAATCATTTTAGCTAAAGTCTGTTGCTGCTGCTGCTGCTAAGTTGTTTCAGTCGTGTCTGACTCTATGTGCGACCCCGTAGATAGCAGCCCACCAGGCTCCGCCATCCCTGGGATTCTCCAGGCAAGAACACTGAAGTTGGTTGCCATTTCCTTCTCCAATGCATGAAAGTGAAAAGTAAAAGTGAGGCCACTCAGTCGTGTCCAACTCTTAGCGACCCCATGGACTGCAGCCTACCAGGCTCCTCCCATGGGATTTTCCAGGCAAGAGTATTGGAGTGGGTTGCCATTGCCTTCTCCTGTAAAGTCTGTTAGCTAATATTTATTAGATAATGTTGCTACATTATCTGACACACAGAGGGTGTGGAAACATTTAGAAAATGGCCTTCAAGATACCTGTAGATTTATCCAGAATTATCCAAATCAAATTTGCTTTGGGTCCTTTTGTCTATATTTGAATTCCACAGAAGTCACTTTTCAATAAAATATTTTCATGATTTGCATATCCCTTTCAAGGGATCTTGAAATACTATTTGTAATGTTTATCTCTGATTAAATTCCAGAATGGTGAGATTTTTAAATGTTCATAGAGAATTAGATTGACATAAAATAAAAAATCAGAAATTTTAAAAAGAACTAGAAGTTGAAACACAACCTTGTGAAAGATTTCTACTGTAATAAACATGCATGTTATTAAAAATAATAGACTAAATTGTTTGCCAAAAGTTATAAATGGGCAATCTACTTTATTAATATGCCAATAAGAAAAGTTATTTCAAAATTTCTATTACTGTATTTCATTTGTTCTTTTCATTCACATTCTTAAAAGCATGTATGTGTACAAGAGAAAATGTAACTTTTATTTCACTTTTAGAACCTTTTTAGCTTTACCGTTTGTTTATTGCCATATAAGATTATACAAGTTTCATACTCTAACATTATTTCAAAGATAATTTCTGTACACGATTGGGCTTCCTTGATAATTTAGCAAAGAATCTGCCTGCAATGCAGGAAACCTGGATTCATTCCCTGGGTCAGGAAGATCCCCAGGAATAGGGAATGGCTACCTACTCCACTATTCTTGCCTGGAAAATTCAATTGACAGAAGAGCCTGGTTGGCTACAGTTCATGGCTTATGGCTTGCAAACAGTTGGGCACAACTGAGCGACTCAACGCACACACACATTGTACATGAATACCTTAGTATTTTTAAGGTATAACTTTGGAAGGCTGTGTATTTATTATCTCACTTACAACCTTTTATTTAGGTCTTGCTATTCAGATTAATGAAATTTACATGTACTCAGTAGCATCCGACTTTTTGCCACTGCGTGGACTGTAGCCTCACAGGCTACTCTGTCCATAGGGTCTTCTAAGCAAGAACACTGGAGTGCGTCTCTATTTCCTCCTCTAGGGGATCTTCTAGACCCATTGATCAAACCTATGTTTCTTGCATCTCCTGCATTGTAGGCAGATTCATTACCTCTGAACCACTGGTAAAGTTCAAAATTTACATAGTATAGATGAAAATGAGAACTATTTCTTGACTAAAGAGAACTACTGAAGTCATGGAAAGATACAGCATATTACAAAACATTTTATTACTCAGTTAAATCGTAAATTTTCTGTTGAATGATATTTAAAGTTAAAATTGTCGATGTCAAGAGCCTATCAGAAACTAAAATATATTAAAAGTAGATTTGTAGTATTTGAAATTGATTTTTGGGGTTTGTTGCTTTTAAAACTTTTTATTGGAATATAGTTGCTTTACAATGTTGTGTTGGTTTCTGCTGTACAGCAAAGTGGATCAGCTATATGTATACATATATCTTCTCTTTTTTGGATTCCTTCCCTAAGAAAAGATTTTGACAGGAATGGGAAGTTCTCCAAGCTCAATATGAGGATTTTCACGTATGTAATTTTAACTCAGTGGTGAAAGTTCCTTACATAGATCTTTATGTGCTACTTTAAAAGTAGGCCATTAATACTCAGAACCAGCACCTAACACCGTTTTATTTTTTATTTTTCTAGTCATCAGTAATGACTTTTAAAATCCAAATCCAATCACTCTGCTTCTAAATATAAACTGCTATATAACAGACACATGTTTAAGGCATAGTAAATACAGGCTGGATCTCAGTAAGTCACAAATGGTAAAGAAAAAAAGAGAAAAGACTGATTCCAAGAACAAAATGTAATGACTAAATCACTTCTCACTTTCTAGAAATGGGCAGAGATTTTTAAATGAGGTAAATGCTACAAAAGTATATTTGGAGTAAGCTATTGGTGAATGGTATAAAGCTTGGGACTATACTTTTACTTCATAAATTACAAGGCTGATGATTTATATTACTTGATTTTACATTTAGAAATAAAGTATAAATATTGTACAATGTGTTTTTCCCAGTTAATTTTTTTTTTAAAAATTTGGGAGTAAAGGTAATGGAAGCTATTTATAAACAGTACTAAGTCCATATCTACTTGTTTCTAAATAAATCTTGGCATATCATAAGTATCAAACATTATGGAAATCCTAATTGCCTTCAGACCTGAATCTGCCCTTTTATAAGCAGAGGGAAAAGGCCTTTTTCAAAATTAAAGGTTGAAAGAAAATGTCCAGTCAACAATATTGAAGAAAAAAAAAGACATTTCTTATAACGTTAGTGTCAACTTAGAGGGAAAGTTAGATATCCAGGCCTCCCCCTCATGTGTGGGACCTGGAGAAACTATAAATTCAGGCCCTCATACTGCTTGCCTAATTTTTTTTTTTTTTCATCAGTGAAACGTTATTGCAGAGTGTATCTAACTTTTACCAGCATAATGGAATATTTGTTTACACCACTGTTTGGGCTGATTTTTTTTTAACTAATTAACTTTTTTATTGAAGTTTAATACTTTATAGAATTTTGCTCTTTTCTGTTAAACCTCAACATGACTCAGCTTAGGTGTACATGTATCCCCTCCCTTTTGGAACTCCCTCCCATCCCACCCTTCTAGGTGATACAGAGCCCCCTGTTTGAGTTTCCTGAGCCATACAAAAAATTCCCGTTGGCTATCTATTTTATGGGGCTTCCCTCATAGCTCAGTTGGTAAAGAATCTGCCTGCAATGCAGGAGAACCTGGTTTGATTCCTGGGTTGTGAAGATCCCCTGGAGAAGGGATAGGTTACTCACTCCAGTATTCTTGGGCTTCCCTTGTGGCTCAGGTGATAAAGAAACCATCTGCAATGCCAGAGACCTGGGATTGATCCCTGGGTTGGGAAGATCCCTTGGAAAAGGGAGAGGCTACCCACTTCAGTACTCTAGCCTAGAGAATTCCGTGGACTATATAGTCCATGGGGTCGCAAAGAGTCAGACACAACTGAGCCTCTTTCACTTTCATCTATTTTACATATGGCAATGTAAGTTTCCATGTTACTCTTTCCATACATCTCACCCTCTCCTCCCCTTTCCAATGTCCATAAGCGTTAGGACATTTTATTTTATTTTTCCTACAAAGGAATACAGTCTTGAGTACTTGCACCTTTGAGCTGATCAGTTCAATCGCTCAGTCGTGTCCGACTCTTTGCGACTCCATGAACCGCAGAAACCCAGGCCTGCCTATCTATCACCAACTCCCAGGGTCCACCTAAACCCATGTCCATTGAGTCGGTGATGCCATCCAACCAGCTCATCCTCTGTCGTCCACTTCTCGTCCTGCCCTCAATCTTTCCCAGCAGCAGGGTCTTTCCAAATGAGTCAGCTCTTTGCATCAGGTGGCCAAAGTATTGGAGTTTCAGCTTCAACATGAGTCCTTCCAATGAACACACAGGACTGATCTCCTTTTGGATGGACTGGTTAGATCTCCTTGTAGTCCAAGGGACTCTCAAGAGTCTTCTCCAACACCACAGTTCTAAAGCATCAATTCTTCAGTGCTCAGCTTTCTTTATAGTCCAACTCTAACATCCATTCATGACCATTGGAAAAACCATAGGATTGACTAGATGGACCTTTGTTGGCAAAGCAATGTCTCTGCTTTTTAATATGCTATCTAAGTTGGTCAAAACTTTCCTTCCAAAGAGTAAGCATATTTTAATTTTATGGTTGCAATCACCATTTGCAGTGATTTTGGAGCCCCAAAAAATAAAGTCAGCCACTGTTTCCACTGTTTCCCCATTTATTTGCCATGAAGTGATGGGGCCGGATACCATGATCTTGGTTTTCTGAATTTTGAGCCTTAAGCCAAACTTTTTGACTCTCCTCTTTCATTTTCATCAAGAGGCTCTTGGTTCTTATTCACTTTCTGCCATAAGGGTGATGTCATTTGCATATCTGAGGTTATTGATATTTCTCCTGGCAATATTGTTTCCAGCTTGTGCTTTTCCCAACCCAGCATTTCTCATGATGTACTCTGCAGATAAGTTAAATAAGCAGGGTGACAATATACAACCTTGACGTACTACTTTTCCTATTTGGAACCAGTCTGTTGTTCAATGTCTAGTTCTAACTGTTGCTTCCTGATCTGCATATAGGTTTCTCAAGAGGCAGGTCATGTGGTCTGGTATTCCCATCTCTTTCAGAATTTTCCACAGTTTATTGTGATCCACACAGTCAAAGGCTTTGGCATAGTCAATAAATCAGAAATAGATGTTTTTCTGGAACTCTCTTGTTTATTCCATGATCCAGTGGATGTTGGCAATTTGATCTCTGGTTCCTTTGCCTTTCCTAAAATGAGCTTGAACATCTGGAAGTTCACGGTTCACATGTTGCTGAAGCCTGGCTTGGAGAATTTTGAGCATGACTTTACTAGAGTGTGAGATGAGTGCAATTGTGTGGTAGTTTGAGCATTCTTTGGCATAGCCTTTCTTTGGGATTGGAATGAAGACTGACCTTTTCCAGTCCTGTGGCCACTGCTGAGTTTTCCAAATTTGCTGGCATATTGAGTGCAGCACTTTCACAGCATCATCTTTCAGAATTTGAAATAGCTCAACTGGAATTCCATCATTTCCACTAGCTTTGTTCATAGTGATGCTTCCTAAGGCCCACTTGACTTCACATTCCAGGATGTCTGGCTCTAGGTGAGTGATCACACCTTTGTGATTATCTGGGTTGTGAAGAACTTTTTGGTACAGTTCTTCTGTGTATTCTTGCCACCTCTTCTTAATATCTTCTGCTTCTCTTAGGTTCATACCAATTCTGCCTGATAAGGAGGTATAAATATGCCACTAGCTTTATGTGAATATAATTCCTTTATCCATGGACTCCTCATGTCAGGTTCGAAGCAGAGAGGGAGGGAAAACTACACTCTAAAGGGCAGGGCCTAAAATATGAGGGCCCAAACTTCCTGAGCACCTTAAATGTGGGGCTTGTCAACTGCATTATTTTCTACCCATCACAGCCATTCAAAGTGTATCTTCTGACATTCACCTGTACACTTATCTGCACCCCTCAGATTTCTTCAAATCCTGACAAGTGAGGAAAAGCCATTTGGAGAAGTAAACATTAATAAACTGCCCTGAACACTAGAAAAAAAAGTATTGCCATTAAAATTATACTCAGTCTTCCAACCTATGAACATGAGCTATCTTTCCATTTACCTAAATCTTTCAAAATTTCCTTCAAGAATATTTTATAATTTCAGTGTCCAAGAATATTGCAAAAAATGTTAAATTTGTTTTTGAATTTTTTAAATTCTATTGAGAATGGCATTGTTCTCTTAGTTTCTTTTTTGGATTGCTTGTTGCTAGTGGATAGAAATGTAATTTATTTTGTATATTGCTCTTGTATCCTAGGATTTTGCTAATCTTGCTTATTCTAACAGTTTTTCCATGAATTCTTTAGGATTTTCTGTGTATAAGATTCATGTCAGTGGTGAATAAAAACACTTTTACTTCTTCCCTACATCTAAGTGTCGCACTGCAGCTCTGTCCTTCTACCCTTTTTACCACAGAACGAGTCAAAGTTATAAATAGAGCCTGAAGAGGCCTTTCACTAATATTTGTAAATGAAAGGAAGGAGCTATATCAACACATAACCAGTCATTGTGAAGCTAGAAAGCAAACACTCTATATTGCATAGAACTGACATGTGCAGTCCAGTCCTTTACCGAGTATTCTGTGTGACCAGAGAAGGTAGAATATACAGTCTTTTTCAGGTAATTTAGTATCCAGGTCTGGACATAAGATACATAGACCCAAAGAAGACAGCTTATAGAAAAGTGCTATGCAATAGGTATGGGGATTTTCTAGGAGGGAAATGCTGTTGTGAGACTTTGTTTGATCTTTACATGATCAAAGAAAGGTCAATAGAAAAAGTGAAATTTGAATGTGGTCTTGGGAAATGACTTTATGAAGAAGAGGAAGGAATACGTTAGAGAAGATATAGTGTAAATTTATGGTAAAGGGATTATAGAAAACACATTCATAAATTTATAGAAGGTATACATTAGATAAATGAATGTACCTGAGAATATCTGAAGATAAGATTAGAAGTTATTGGTCAGGACAATGTGATTGATTTGGAATGCTAAACTAAAGGGGTTGGACTTTATCCTATAAGTGAAAAAAGAAAAACTATTTAAAATTGCTAATAAAGAAAATGGACAAAATAGTTATGGAACAACAATATTTGTTAATTCAGTTCAGTTCAGTTCAGTCACTCAGTCGTGTCCGACTCTTTGCGACCCCATGAATCACAGCTCGCCAGGCCTCCCTGTCCATCACCAACTCCCAGAGTTCACTCAAACTCATGTCCATCGAGTCGGTGATGCCATCCAGCCATCTCATTTTCTGCTGTTCCCTTCTCCTCCCGCCCCCAATCCTTCCCAGCATCAGAGTCTTTTCCAGTGAGTCAACTCGTCGCATGAGGTGGCCAAAGTATTGGAGTTTCAGCTTTAGCATCAGTCCTTCCAATGAACACCCAGGATTGATCTCCTTTAGAATGGACTTGTTGGATCTCCCTGCAGTCCAAGGGACTCTCAAGAGTCTTCTCCAGGACCACAGTTCAAAAGCATCAATTCTTCAGCGATCAGCTTTCTTCACAATTCAGTTCAGTTCAGTTCAGTTCAGTCGCTCAGTCGTGTGCGACTTTCCACGACCCCATGAATCACAGCACGCCAGGCCTCCCTGTCCATCACCAACTCCCGGAGTTCACTCAAACTCATGTCCACAGAGTCGGTGATGCCATCCAGCCATCTCATTCTCGGTCGTCCCGGTCTTCTCCCGCCCCCAAACTTTCGCAGCATCAGAGTCTTTTCCAGTGAGTCAACTCGTCGCATGAGGTGACCAAAGTATTGCAGTTTCAGCTTTAGCATCAGTCCTTCCAATGAACACCCAGGATCGATCTCCCTTAGAATGGACTGGTTGGATCTCCTTGCAGTACAAGGGACTCTCAAGAGTCTTCTCCAGCACCACAGTTCAAAAGCATCAATTCTTCGGCGATCAGCTTTCTTCACAGTCCAACTCTCACATCCATACATGACCACGGGAAAAACCATAGCCTTGACTAGACGGACCTTTGTTGGCAAAGTAATGTCTCTGCTTTTTAATATACTATCAAGGTTGGTCATAACTTTCCTTCCAAGGAGTAAGCGTCTTTTAATTTCATGGCTGCAATCAGCATCTGCAGTGATTTTGGAGCCTCCAAAAATAAAGTCTGACACTGTTTACACCTTTTCCCCATCTATTTCCCATGAAGTGATGGGACTAGATGCCATGATCTTTGTTTTCTGAATGTTGAGCTTCAAGCCAACCTTTTCACTCTCCTCTTTCACTTTCATCAAGAGGCTTTTGAGTTCCTCTTCACTTTCTGCCATAAGGGTAGTATCATCTACATATCTGAGATTATTGATATTTCTCCCAGCAATCTTGATTCCAGCTTGTGCTTCTTCCAGCCAAGCGTTCCTCATGATGTACTCTGCATATAATTTAAATAAGCAAGGTGACAATATACAGCCTTGACGCAATCCTTTTCCTATTTGGAACCAGTCGGTTGTTCCATGTACAGTTCTGACTGTTGCTTCCTGACCTGCATACAGGTTTCTCAAGAGTCAGGTCAGGTGGTCTGGTATTCCCATCACAATTAGGTATAATCAAAAAGAAAGTAGGATGGCTGTCTTGTTCTTCTTCCTTCACCTTCTAAATATAAGGCCCACAGTAGGTAAAGGAAGCAGACATATATGTGATAAATCATTGAAAGGAAGAATTTAAATATATGTTATGTAGAAATGGGAAAACAAGGGAAATGAAATAGTGGAACTCCAAATTCTCAGTCAGATTGACAGTGATATCATCGACATAAATAGAGGAAACTTGACCCAGGAAATTTGTCCTTTATCCACAGCACCTGGCCTAGGAGAAGGAGCCAACTTTGCACAGCTGATGAGTGGTAAGACTGGGATTTGAATTTACCTTGTTGATTTTTAGAGACGAGACTTTGACCAGTATGCTATACTCCTTCCTGAAGTATTTAATGATTTACAAAGACACACAAATCCAAGGGAGGCAGAGGGAATGGTACAATTAGGGGACAGATAGGTCGACTAGTTCCTGCTTCCCCAGAGAACAGGATCAGGAAATCTGTTCTCAAATCAAACATCAAACCAAATTTCAAGTATTCTAGACATAGGAGAATAAAATGTTACAATTCTTCATTACATAGCATGTTGTTAATGACAGATTTTGAGAAGAAAATCAACATAGAGCATAACTACACATAAATTATTATTGTTGGAAGTTACAGAGGAAATACCTTTAGTGAAAGAGGGTGGGAGCATGAAATAAGAGCCATATCAAGTGAAGACTTTTATGACAGACACACACATATGTACAGTTAGTAAAGAATAAACTGCAGATGATTACTAGCTTAAAGTTGCCAGCCAAAGATCTGTTGCTGGAGATGAAAGAAGGGATTGGATCTAAAGCTCTAGTGGAAAGTTTGGTCTGGATAAGAGACCTCTTGGAAAACTCGATGGATGAGACCCAAATGCCAAATATAGGAAAATGTGAGATTGGGATAAGTCATTCATTAAATTCAAGAATTCATTCCTTCAAGAATTGTGTTAGTCATGCATTTCTTAAAGGACATTTTTCATTGCAGGGAGTTGGAGAGAACCAAAGACCCAGCATTATGAGAATAATATATCAGTTCAGTTCAGTTATTCAGTTGTGTCCAACTCTTTGCGACCCCATGAATCACAGCACGCCAGGCCTCCCTGTCCATCACCAACTCCTGGAGTTCACTCAAACTCATGTCCATCGAGTTGGTGATGCCATCCAGCCATCTCATTCTCTGTCGTCCCCTTCTCCTCCTGCCCTCAATCTTTCCCAGCATCAGGGTTTTTTCAAATGAGTCAACTCTTTGCATGAGGTGGCCAAAGTATTGGAGTTTCAGCTTCAGCATCAGTCCTTCCAATGAACACCCAGGACTGATCTCCTTTAGAATGGACTGGTTTGATCTCCTTTCTGTGAAGAAAGCTGATCACCAAAGAATTGAAGCTTTTGAACTGTGGTGCTGGAGAAGACTCGAGAGTCCCTTGGACTGCAAGGAGATCAAGGAGATCAAACCAGAATAATATATAGATATTATATATAGTTATATATTATCTATATATATTATATATATATATTATATGTAATCTATATATATTATAGATAGATATTATATATAGATATATCTATATCTTTGGTTCTCTCCAACTCCCTGCAATGAAAAATTAATCTTTAATGAAATCATTATGTTCTTTCACAGATTTAAGTGGAAGTACATTTGGCAAGTAGATCAGAAGTAGGATTGCTATTTTATAACTGTAGGTTTCATTTCTCTAAGTACTTACTTAAGGACTTCCACATTGCTCTCCAGAATAGCTGTACCAATTCAAACTCCTATCAGCAGTATATGTGTGTTATTATTTCCTGAAATTTTCTTCAATATTTGCTATTATCTGAACATCTTCTGTCTTACTAATGTGATCCTCTAATTTATCCCTTTTGCTATTTATCAATATCACATATTTCATCCTTCGTTTCAACAGCTATGATTTTCACACTTAATATGTATTTTAAGACTGCTTATTTCTTTTTCAGGTTTCAAATATCCTCTCACGCCTTTGAGGGCAGTTGATGCACATATTTTCAATTATTGCTATTTTAGTACAATTACCTGGCTGTCTTTGTTGCATGTGGACTTTCTATGTGGTTGAGTTTCTCCGAGGTCTCATTTTGTTTTTGGTGGGCTTTATTATGCTCAGGTGGAAAAAGAAACTGGTCAGCAGGTACTAAAAGCAGGCTCAATATTAACCCCTTCATAGTCAGTTTAGAATGAGAGACACTTTAGGAGAATAGTGGTATTCTGTCATTGTTTGCCTTCTTCACCCATAACCATTCCATTGTGAATTTTGATGTATGCATGCATCCTAGCTATTAGTTTTTACATGGGTGATCTCCTTCAGTTTTAATCAAAAACACTCAGCAGTGGCCACAGGACTGGAAAAGGTCAGTCTTCATTCCAATCCCAAAGAAAGGCTATGCCAAAGAATGCTCAAACTACCGCACAATTGCAATCATCTCACACGCTAGTAAAGTCATGCTCAAAATTCTCCAAGCCAGGCTTCAGCAATATGTGAACCGTGAACTCCCAGATGTTCAAGCAGGTTTTAGAAAAGGCAGAGGCACCAGAGATCAAATTGCCAACATCTGCTGGATCATGGAGAAAGCAAGAGAGTTCCAGAAAAGCATCTATTTCTGCTTCATTGACTATGCCAAAGCCTTTGACTGTGTGGATCACAATAAACTGTGGAAAATTCTGAAAGAGATGGGAATACCAGACCACCTGTCCTGCCTCTTGAGAAACCTGTATGCAGGTCAGGAAGCAACAGTTAGAACAGGACATGGAACAACAGATTGGTTCCAAATAGGAAAAGGAGTACGTCAAGGTTGTATATTGTCACCCTGCTTATTTAACTTATATGCAGAGTACATCATGAGGAACACTGGGCTGGAAGAAGCACAAGCTGGAATCAAGATTGCTGGAAGAAATATCAATCAGCTCAGATATGCAGATAACACCACCCTTATGGCAGAAAGTGAAGAGGAACTCAAAAGCCTCTTGATGAAAGTGAAAGAGGAGAGTGAAAAGGTTGGCTTGAAGCTCAACATTCAGAAAACAAAGATCATGGCATCTGGTCCCATCACTTCATGGGAAATAGATGGGGAAACAGTGGAAACAGTGTCAGACTTTATTTTATTGGGTTCCAAAATCACTGTGGATGCTGATTGCAGCCATGAAATTAAAAGACACTTACTCCTTAGAAGGAAAGTTATGACCAACCTAGATAGTATATTAAAAAGCAGAGGCATTACTTTGCCAACCAAGATCCGTCTAGTCAAGGCTATAGTTTTTCCAGTGGTCGTGTATGGATGTGAGAGTTGGACTGTGAAGAAAGCTGATCGCTGAAGAATTGATGCTTTTGAACTGTGGTGCTGGAGAAGACTCTTGAGAGTCCCTTGGACTGCAAGGAGATCCAACCAGTCCATTCTAAAGGAGATCAGTCCTGGGAGTTCATTGGAAGGACTGATGCTAAAGCTGAAACTCCAATACTTTGGCCACCTCATGCGAGGAGTTGACTCACTGGAAGACTCTGCAGCTGGGAGGGATTGGGCGTGGGAGGAGAAGGCGACGACAGAGAATGAGATGGCTGGATGGCATCACCGACTCGATGTACATGAGTTTGAGTGAACTCCAGGGGTTGGTTTTGGATAGGGAGGCCTGGTATGCTGTGATTCATGGGGTCGCAAAGAGTCGGACACGACTGAGCAACTGGAGTGAGCTGAACTCCTGATGTGTGTAATTGTACGTTTAGAAGAAAGTACACGAGGTCTTCCTTCCCTTGTCATCATTTCCTCATTTTCCAAGCTGAGCTGAGTTTCACTCTATTGTTAATATCCTGCCAGCAGACTTCTAAATGACTTTGAAGGAAGTGGTGATGGTCTCTTTTTCAATACCCCTGTTACTAAAATGGAAGCTTTTGGCAGGATTTTGTTGATTTTGCTATCGTATTGTCACCACTTCGAAGAATACTCTGCACATAGAAGATACTCTGAATTTTGAAATGAGCAAGAAAAAAATGAATGCAAGGAAAATAAATTGATATGAATAAGACCTCTGCCTCACCCTATTTTGTTATCTTTTGAGCCTACTTTTCTGCCTCAGTTGTTTTTTCTTCTCCACTCACTAATCTCACTATATTTCATACTTTGAGGGCATCTCACACCTTTTGGTATTAGATATACCAGTCTTCCTCTTATTTCTGTGACATTTCTGGGGTTGTAATCATGGAAGAGAGAATGTATCATGTTAGTATTCTATCTCATCAGAAAAAGCTGATCAGTCTAAAGCTTCCATGATATCCAAATCTCTCATTTATTTTCTTTTCAAGTTACTCCCACTTATGCAAATTTCTTTGAATACTGTTAAAATTCCAAGAATCTAGTCAATTATTGATGAGGCTGATGAGGCCATGATTTATGTATTAGTTGTTCAGTCATGTCTGACTCTGCAGCTCCACGGACTGTAGCCTGCCAGGCTCCTCTGTCCATGGGGATTCTCCAGGCAAGTGGAGTGGGTAGCCATTAGGGTGGGTAGCCATTCCCTTCCCTTCTCCAGGGGATCTTCCAGACCCAGAGATTAAACCCATGTCTCCTGCATTGTGGACAGATTCTTTACAGTCTGAGCCATCAGGGAAGCCCGTGTCATCTATAGCATAAATCTAAGATGAAAATACTCCTTAGTGCATTTTTCTGATATATCACACAACCAGTGGCAAAGCCTCAGCAATTGGTAATTCCTAGATCCTCATTTCTGATCCCCCAAGATTAAGCTTGCCAACTACTTTGCTATAAGAATACAAATATAAGTCACAGACAGTGAAATGAAACAAGTATCCAGAGAAGCAGAGGACACTATGAAAATATGCAGACATTGATCTGGCCCTTAGTCATTATAAAATTTTGGGGAGCATGTTTCTTCTGAGGCTGTTTTCACAGAGGTAAATGGCAACAAAAATGGCTTGTCTGCCTGGTTCATAGAACTTCTGTGAGAATAAAAAGCAATGGATGTTTATTAAAGTACTTTATGAATATTATAGAGCACTGTAATTGTAAAAATAAGAGAAATGTTGGCTTTTGTCAGTATCCACTTTCCTGTTACAAATGCTTGTTTTTGTTTTCAAATTTTAATACTGTTTTTCTACTACTCAGTGTTTCAACACTGATATTCTTAAATGTATGCCTTCTGCAAAAACAAAAAGGTTTTTATGGCCATAGACCAATAACTTTACATGCTCAGTTTCTTAATTAAAATATTTTTTGTGTGATTCCTTTGAAGAGAAAGTAATTACACTCTAATTTAGATTTTGTATAAATTATAATAATTGTTTTGATTCCATAAGACAGTTCATGAAGGCTATTTGTGGCTGTTGCACTGTTAAGACTACTTTCTATTTATGCAAACCTACTAATTGTTCCCAGTTAAAAGTGAACCATTATCCATGAAAGTAAAAGATTTGGTCTGAAAAACTTTGGTTTTCAGATTCATGCAATGCCATCACTATCTTCTTTATAGTTGGGATATCTTATTCTAAATTATCCACCAAAGAGACGTTAAGTAAGTATCTACAAAAGAAACAATACACTGGGAATCTTATTTTTCTTATTCTCTCAGTTTCAGGCAAAAATTTAAAGAAAAGGAAAAGGAAATGTTACTTAAGTCCCATAGACATCTAAAGTCTCTGATTTATGTGAAATCTTCTGTTTGGTAGAGGATATAGAGGAAAGAAAGGAATATTGAATTCTGACAACATACATGTTTAGTGCTTTGCTACCAAAGCAGCGAGAATATATTTTTTTATTTTTCCTGTGCTTTCTGAATTGAAACCAGTACATTGTAAGTTTATCATACAAATGCTTGCCAAAAACAAACAAATAAACAAAAAACTTGCCATTTATTTTCTATTAGTTCTTTTTCTCCTGAGGTGACTGCCCTACACAGAACTGTTTTACTCTCTTCGTGTCTCTGATGATGGAACATCTTGACATCTCTCCAATTCCAATTCCAACATATTGGAAGAATTGAAGCACATTTACTTTAAAATTCTGAAGCACATTAATGATACCATAGAAACGAATCTCACTTATGAAAAATCTATTAGTTTTACCTTTGTTAACATGTTTCAGTGCAACCCTGTGATCAACATTTCTCTCTGTGCTGACTGCAACTGTAGCAACTGCAGCTGCCAAGAAAAAGAGCAAAATATTTTCCAAGCCAAAGCCAACAACAAGGCTGCCACAAATATTCATTCATCTTTTATATCTAGGTTTGTTGTGCTTTTCTTTCTTACTCTAACTGTATAATGAAATACTATTATCATGGTCATCATCCCTAGATTAATGCTTAGAGAAGAAAGGAAAATCTATCCCGGCATTGATTTTCAGGCCCTTTCAATCTGGAAGATTAGCAGCAAGAGGATCTTTTTCTTTTGTTTTGCTTCTCTTCATTGGAAGTGGGCTGCTGTGCATCTCCAGGGAAGGCAGCACAGGTCTCTGTTTGCATTCTGGGCTATTAGCAACAGGAAGCTTTAACAACAAGGATCTGTAGTACTTAAGCAGACCATCATCGGGCAAATCCTGTTGGCTTTATCAGAAAGCTCTTACTAGCTTGTCGTCCACCACAATTTCATCAAGCTCATAGATGGAATAAATAATAGGAAAAACAAACCAAAATGGGAATTGCTAGAGCTGGTGACACTTCTGACAGCAACAGACATATTAATGCTCTGATAACAACGCAGTGCTAGTGACAAAAAACTGCATTTAAACTAAGAATCTGAACATGTGAGTGTGTATGGTACTGCCACAAAAGAGGACTTTCTTTTATTTACAGTCTGTTGATTTCAGCTCGCTCTAGACCACTGGTGTAAATAAGCTAGCAGTAGTCAGGATTTACTTTCTCCCCTTTTACTCAGGATTGAAATTTGCTTACTGCAGTTTGGGATGTAGAGGCCACGACATGTGAACTCATGGTGAGAAGCCATGGAAGAAGAGGAATTCATGAGTGAGAGGGCATGCTGAACTCACTGGCCTGCCTGACCTCTGCTGCAAATATTACTCACAGAATCAGTAGCATTCAAAATGCTGACAGAAAGATTGTAAGAGGTCAGCAAAGGGTGAACTTGCATGAGCATCTTGGGACCAAACCTTTGAGAATTACGATAAACTATTAGCTATATAGTGGCTACAATTGAAATGCAACTGTTCATCTAGTTCCTTTTTCGCTTTTTGACATGTGCCCAATTCAATAGTGAATAATTTCTGCTCTACTGTAGGAAAAATACAGAAGTCACAGAAGATGTCAAGCCCTGAGATGCTTTAATAAGCAGTTGACGATGAATAAAAATTATTTGAAAAGAGAGCATCTTAGAGTATTCCAGCCTTGCTCCTCTGTCCCCTTGGGTTGCTTATCACTTTCTGAGAATCACAGGGCCTCCTACCACTGTAATCTCTACTTCCTGTCCTCGGAGGATATGAAGATTTTCTAGAGTCAGTTGTATTTCAGAGATTTTTTATACATAGGGTAATGGCAAGCCAGAGGAATGCTGATTTTTCAATTGCTTAAATATTTACTGTGCAGCTACTATATGCCAGGATTTGTGCTAGTAAAAAAGTAAGTGAAAGTCTTAATCACTCAGTTGTGTCTGACTCATGTGACCCAGGGACTGTAGCCTGCCAGACTTCTCTGTCCCTGGAATTCTCCAGGCAAAAGTACTGGAGTATGTTGCCATGTCCTCCTCTAAGGGATCTTCCAGACCCAGGAGTCAAACCTGGATCTCATGCATAGCAGGCAGATTCTTTACCATCTGAGCCACCAGGAAAGCCCAGATTTCTCCTAAGAACTGGGTAAACATAGATGTTTCCTAGTCTTTTAAGCTCAGTCTAGGAGGGAGAATGCAGGTTCAGATATAATATAAAGTGCTGATTGTGTTTTATTTTTAAAAACCATCTTTTTTGGTTTTCTATATTTCCACCAAAGGAAGGGAATGTGTGTCTGTGGGATCTTTTCCCATATTAATTTCATTTAGAACAGCCCCACTTCTGGTTTCCTAAGTAAAATTTTTCTAGACCATTTTTAAAGAGGAGAAATCCAGACTTTGGGAAATGAAGCTTATAAAATACAGAGTCCTTCTTTAGGGAAAAGAATACGAGGCCCTACCATTGAGAAAATCTGCTAATGAGTAATTTGTCTAAAATTCTGGAATCAAATGTACTTACTGTTGTGTATTCTGACTTGTTTCCTGAGTGGAAGATACCTCATACCAATTCCAAAGAAGGTTAATCTCTTTGTCTGGGTAATTTTTAGTTTTCACCAAAATAAATGTATATACATGACAAATACTAAATGCTTTCTTTAGAGAGTGTAGTTAGAGTTCAGGACAACACAAGTTACAAAGCTGTTTTCTACTTGCATAATAGTTTATATGTAAAAATACAATTCAGTTAGTGAGTTTAGTGACTCCATGGACTGCAGCACACCAGGCTTCCCTGTCCATCACCAACTCCTGGAGTTTACTCAAACTTACGTCCATCAAGTTGGTGATGGCATCTCACCATCCTGTCCTCTGTCATCCCCTTCTTCTCCATCCTTCAATCTTTCCCAGCATCAGGGTCTTTTCTAATGAGAAAGTTCTTTGCATCAGGTGGCCAAAGTATTCAAGCTTTAGCTTCAACATCAATCCTTCCAATAAATATTAAGGACTGATTTCCTTTAGGATTGACTGGTCTGATATCCTTGCAGTCCAACGGACTCTCAAGAGTCTTCTCAAACCCCACAGTTCAAAAGCATCAATTTTTCGGTGCTTGGCTTTCTTTATAGTCCAACTCTCACATCCATACATGACTACTGGAAAAATCATAGCCTTGACTAGACAGACATTTGTTGGCAAAGTAATGCCTCTGCTTTTTAATGTGCTGTCTAGGTTGGTCATAGCATTTCTTCCAAGGAGCAATCATCTTTTAATTTCATGACTGCAAGCCACCACCTGCAGTGATTTTGGAGCCCCAACAAAAATAAAGTCTCCACTGTTTTCATTGTTTCCCCTTCTATTTGCCATGAAGTGACGGGACCGGATGCCATGATCTTTGTTTTCTGAATGTTGAGCTTCAAGCCAACTTTTTCACTCTCCTCTTTCACTTTCATCAAGAGGCTCTTTAGTTCTTTACTTTCTGCCATAAGGGTGGTGTCATTTGCATATCTGAGGTTATTGGTATTTCTCCTGGCAATCTTGATTCCAGCTTGTGCCTTATCCAGCCCAGCATTTCTAGAGATGTTCTCTGTATGTAAGTTAAATAAGTAGGGTGACAATATACACTCTTCACGTACTCCTTTCCCTATTTGGAATCAGTCTGTTGATCCATGTCCAGTTCTAACTGTTGCTTCTTGACTTGCATACAGATTTCTCAGGAGGCAGGTCAGCTGGTCTGGTATTCCCATTTCTTTAAGTATTTTCCACAGTTTGTTGTGATCCACACAGTCAAAGGCTATGGTATAGTCAATAAAGGAGAAGTAGAGGTTTCTCTGGAACTCTCTTGCTTTTTCTATGAGCCAATTGATGGCAATTTGATCTCTGGTTCCTTTGTTTTTTCTAAATCCTGTTTGAACATCTGCAAGTTCATGGTTCACATACTGTTGAAGACTGTCTTGGAGGATTTTGAGCATTAAAGGTTAATTAAAACTTCTTTGTTGACTCACTGGAAAAGAGTCTGATGCTAGGAGGGATTGGGGGTGGGAGGAGACGGGGACAACAGAGAATGAGATGACTGGATGGCATCAGCGACTCGATGGACATGAGTTTGAGTGAACTCCGGGAGTTGGTGATGGACAGGGAGGCCTGGCGTGCTGTGATTCATGGGGTCGCAAAGAGTTGGACACAACTGAGCAACTGAACTGAAGTAAACTGAAGGCATTTAAGAATACATATGTTGGATGACCAAAGAACAGAAAAATAAGGGAAGGTAACTCATACATTTTGTTGAAGAAACTGACCTAAAGGTAGAAATATAAAAGTTCAAATTTTTTAAAAAAAAGCAGTCTAGTAAAGGCATACAGATAGACAGTAAATAATTTAAATTCTTAAATATTTTAAATGCCAACCTTATTTGGAGAAATTTTTTAGGATTTAAATATAGATAAGGCCCTAATTACAGTAGTTGGAATGATTAAAGAATCCTATATCTTTCATGCAACTTTTGATTATTATAAAGTATTTAAAATAAGCAAACTAAATAAATGTTTAGATGATTTATTGTGAATTTTAAATTTTGTAGGAGGCTACCGAATTTGGTATTAATTAAAGCACTCCAAGAAAAAGTGACATTTACACCGACTATACTTCTGGATGTCTTATTTGAGGCATTTTTCTTATGACTCTTTCTCTCTTCACTATCATTGTTGCTTAGTCACCAAGTCATGTCTGACTCTTTGTGAGCCCATGGACTGCAGCACACCAGGCTCCCCTGTCCTGCACAATCTCCCGGAGTTTGCTCAAACTCATGTTCATTGAGTGCGTGATGCTAGCAAAATCTTTTCTCCTCTCTTGTGGAGTTTTTGCTAAAATTTATTGGAGGCTAACACACATACAGAAACCATGACCTGCATACAAACTGATCATAACTTCAAGTGAATGATGGGTGTGTGTATTAGTTGCTTAGCCATGTCTGACTCTTTGCAACCCCATGGACTGCAGCCCACCAGGCCCCTCTGTCCAGGGGATTCTATAGGCAATAATAGTGGAGTGGGTTGCTATTTTCTTCTCTAGGGCATCTTCCTGACCCAGGGATCAAACCTGGGTCTCCTGGTATTGCAGGAAGATTCTTTACCATCTGAGCTACAGGGAAGTCCCAAGTGAATGATATTCTTGGTAATCAACTTTGTTTGCAGAGATGTGGATGGAGCTAGAGTGTCATACAGAGTGAAGTGAGTTAGAGGGAAAAAAAAATATCATATATTAACACATATTTGTAAATTAGGAGAAATGGAACAGATGATCCTATTTGCAAAGCAGAAATAGAGATACAGATGAGGAGAACAAATGTATGGATATGTGTGCGTGTGTGTGTGTGTGTGTGTGTGTGTGTGTGTGTGTGCTCAGTCATGTCTTCACTTCGCTGTTTGTGACCCCATAGACTGTAGCCCACCAGGTTCCTCTGTCCATGGGATTCTCCAAGCAAGAGTACTGGAGTGGGTCACTATGCCCTCCTCTAGGGGTAGTCAAAACCCAGGGATCAAACCTGAATCTCTATGTCTCCTTCATTGGCAGGCAGATTCTTTACCACTGCACCACTGCCACTTTGGAAGCCCCAAATGTAAGGTTGTGCCTATCTGCTTGAATGCAAGCCCAGTCACTTCAATCATGTCTGACTCTTTGAGACCCTATGGACTGTAGCCTTCCAGGCTACTCTACTCACGGGTTTTGCCAGGCAGTAATACTGGAGAGGGTTGCCATCAGCTCCTCCAGAGGTTCTTCCAACCCAGGGATCGAACCCACAGCTCCTGTGGCTACTGCAGATAGATTGTTTACCACTGAGTCATTCAGTTCAGTTCAGTTAAGTTCAGTCATTCAGTCCTGTCCGACTCTTTGCGACCCCATGAATCACAGCACGCCAGGCCTCCCTGTCCATCACCAACTCCCGGAGTTCACTCAAACTCATGTCCATCAAGGCGGTGATGCCATCCAGCCATCTCATTCTCTGTCGTCCCCGTCTCCTC
The DNA here is from genome assembly GCF_049115385.1 of Moschus berezovskii. Classification (NCBI taxonomy): domain Eukaryota; kingdom Metazoa; phylum Chordata; class Mammalia; order Artiodactyla; family Moschidae; genus Moschus; species Moschus berezovskii. The sequence continues at coordinate 31,883,978 of NC_142480.1, forward strand.
CCACCTCCAATCCCTCCTAGCATCAGACTCTTTTCCAGTGAGTCAACTCGTCTCATGAGGTGGCCAAAGTATTGGAGTTTCAGCTTTAGCATCAGTCCTTCCAATGAACACCCAGGACTGATCTCCTTTAGAATGGACTGGTTGGATCTCCTTGCAGTCCAAGGGACTCTCAAGAGTCTTCTCCAGCACCACAGTTCAAAAGCATCAATTCTCTGGCGCTCAGCTTTCTTCACAGTCCGACTCTCACATCCATACATGACCACAGGAAAAACCATAGCCTTGACTAGACGGACCTTGGTTGGCAAAGTAATGTCTCTGCTTTTTAATATGCTATCTAGGTTGGTCATAACTTTCCTTCCAAGGAGCAAGTGCCTTTCAATTTCCTGGCTGCAATCAGCATCCGCAGTGATTTTGGAGCCCAAAAAAGTAAAGTCTGACACTGTTTCCACTGTTTCCCCATCTATTTCCCATGAAGTGGTGGGACCAGATGCCATGATCTTCATTTGGGAAAGCCTAAATGTATGGATACCAAAGGGGAAAGAGTGGGGAGATTGGAGAAATTGGGAGATTGGGATTGACATATATACACTATTGATATTCTGTATAAAATAAGATAACTAATGAAAGCATATTATATAGCCCAGGGAACTCTACTTAATGCCCTGTTGCAACCTGAATGGGAAGGAATTCCAAAAGGGAAGGAATATATGTATATGTATGATTGATTCATTTTTCTGTACAGTAGAAACTAACACAATATTGTAAAGCAATTATACTCCAATAAAAATTAATAATAAAAAAATATTTAGAATATTGTGTTTCACCACGACTTCATGGGAAATACATGGGGAAACAGTGTCAGACTTTATTTTTGGGTCCTCCAAAATCACTGCAGATGCTGATTGCAGCCAGGAAATTAAAAGATGTTTACTCCTTGGAAGGAAAGTTATGACCAACCTAGATAGCATATTAAAAAGCAGAGACATTATTTTGCCAACCAAGGACTGTCTAGTCAAGGCTATGGTTTTTCCAGTGGTCATATATGGAGGTGAGAGTTGGACTGTGAAGAAAGCTGAGCTCCAAAGAATTGATGCTTTTGAACTGTGGTGCTGGAGAAGACTCTTGAGAGTCCCTTGGACTGCAAGGAGATCCAACCAGTCCATCCTAAAGGAGATCAGTCCTGGGTGTTCATTGGAAGGACTGATGTTGAAGCTGAAACTCCAGTACTTTGGACACCTCATGCGAAAAGCTGACTCATTGGAAAAGACCCTGATGCTGGAAGGGATTGAGAGTAGGAGGAGAAGGGGATGACAGAGGATGAGATGTTTGGATGGCATCACCAACTCAATGCAAATGAGTTTGAGTGAACTCCGGGAGTTGGTGATGGACAGGGAGGTGTGCTGATATTCATGGAGTCACCAAGAGTCAGACATGACTGAGCGACTGTGCTGAACTTAACAAATTTACCATGAAGACCTCATAAATTTCCTATTGTTTACTCCCAGATTCATTTCTGCCAAAGGCAGCAATTACCCTGAATTTGAATGCTTAATTTCAATATTGAATTTAGATTCAATATACCTCATTGAACATGTATATGTACACATGTATATGTAACTCTTACTTTGATATAATTTAAAACTTACAAAGAGCTGCAAGAATAATAGAAGGAACTACTATACACCCTTATCCTGATTCACTGTTGAGTAGATTTTGATGTACTGTCATCTCTCTCTAGCTTTCCTTTCTGAACCACTTGTGAGTAAATTGAATGTTGTACATCTTTAACCCTAAATACTTCATTGTTTATTTCCTAAAATACAAGATATTCTCTACATAATTCCTTTCTACTCTAGAGTTACAATATAGTTATTAGAAACAGGGAATGTTAGAGAATACTATACGGTTTAACATTTTTTTTTAATATACTAGGTTATCAAATATTTTTTAATGAATTAAACATAGATTTGAAACTAAACAATAACCAGGACCACTCTTACTTTGTGTAAATTATTGGCATATTCTCAAGGAGAAAATAACAAACTTTAAGAGGCATATTTAAAAATTAATCATTTAACATGAGTTACAGCTCCCAGAGATGGGAATACCAGACCACCTGACCTGCCTCTTGAGAAACCTGTATGCAGGTCAGGAAGCAACAGTTAGAACTGGACATGGAACAACAGACTTGTTCCAAATAGGAAAAGGAGTACATCAAGGTTGTATATTGTCACCCTGCTTATTTAACTTATAAGCAGAGTACATCATGAGGAACGCTGGGCTGGAAGAAGCACAAGCTGGAATCAAGATTGCTGGGAGAAATATCAATCACCTCAGATATGCAGATGACACCACCCTTATGGCAAAAAGTAAAGAACTAAAGAGCTTCTTGATGAAAGTGAAAGAGGAGATTGAAAAAGTTGGCTTGAAGCTCAACATTCAGAAAACAAAGATCATGGCAACTGGTCCCATCACTTCATGGGAAATAGATGGGGAAACAGTGGATTCAATATACCTCATTGAACATGTATATGTACACATGTCCATATACATGTGTACATGTAGACTTAATTTTTTTGGGCTCTAAAATCACTGTGGATGCTGATTGCAGCCATGAAATTAAAAGACGCTTACTCCTTGGAAGGAAAGTTATGACCAACTTAGATAGGCTATTAAAAAGCAGAGACATTACTTTGCCAACAAATGTCCGTCTAGTCAAGGCTATAGTTTTTCCAGTGGTCATGTATGGATGTGAGAGCTGGACTGTGAAGAAAGCTGATCGCTGAAGAATTGATGCTTTTGAACTGTGGTGTTGGAGAAGACTCTTGAGAGTCCCTTGGACTGCAAAGAGATCCTGTGTGTTCATTGGAAGGACTGATGCTGAAGCTGAAACTCCAATACTTTGGCCATCTCATGCAACGAGTTGACTTACTGGAAAAGACTGATGCTAGGAAGGATTGGGGGTGGGAGGAGAAGGGGACGACAGAGAATGAGATGGCTGGATGGCTTCACCGACTCGATGGACATGAGTTTGAGTGAACTCTGGGAGTTGGTGATGGACAGGGAGGCCTGGCGTGCTGTGATTCATGGGGTCGCAAAGAGTCAGACACGACTGAGTAACTGAACTGAACTGACTGACAGCTCCCAGAAAGCAACGACTTATTTGAGTCTTCAATGAGGTCCCTGGATTTCAACAATTTTTTGGCAAAACTAATACCTAATTTCACTCACTTCTTTTTTTTTTCTTAACACACAACTCCAGATCCCAGTGCTATTGAAACTCATCTTCCTTTACCATCTATTCGGCTAACAATTGTTTTTTTGGTGTAAATAGTTTGATGATATTTCCTAAGGTATAAAGATGGAACAACTTACCATTCCTAATTATTTTTTATTCTGTTAGCTAAAATTTTTGAGAAAATGAGTACATAAAACTTTGAAAAATACAGTTGAAACTTTGCTCTTAACGAACTTCAAAACTAATAGAATGAAAGACTTCTTGTATAAGAAAAAATATCTTACATGCAAAAGAGAGCACAAGTGTACTAGGGATTCTGATGAAGGAAAAATCATTTATTTCTACTTGGGTGATCAGAGGAGTTTTGAAAGAGCTGTCATTTGAGATGTGTCATGAAACATATGTAGGATTACTATAGATAATATTAGATGGAGGAAGAAAACGTTGAAAGGAATATGAGTATAATATCACATAGGTAGAAAAATGCCAAACAAATTTAAGGTATTGAAGAGTCTCATGAGTAGGTGGTTAAGCATGGGCAAGAAAGAAGAAATATTACCAGAATGAACTGAACTGAACTGAACTGAATTGTAAAATGCTATAAACAATTGGTTAAAGAATTTGGATATTAGTAGGTCTAGGGGACAAGAGACTATTATTTTTTTTGAACAGGTGACATGTGCATGATTCAAAAGTAGAAAAACTCTCCATGCTACCTTGTCCTTTATCTGCCCTGTTTTCATCTTTTAATATGAATGAATGCTGTTTCATGATTTATGCACATGTAAGAATCAGCACAACAAGTTCTCAGTTTCCTTTGTTAAAGTTGCACTTTGTATGTCCTTTCTGTTTTTTTTATTTAGATAAAAGATTATAGAATTATTTTTATTAAATTGGATCACTAACTGAATACTTTTTTTTTCTACTTTTATTTTTTAATTTTTCTGTTTTTTTTATTGGAGGCTAATTATTTTACAATATTATATTGGTTGGTTTTGCCATACATTGACATGAATCCGCCACGGGTGTACATGAGTTCCCCTTCCTGAATCCCCCTCCCAACTCCCTCCTCCCTTTATCCTCCCTCTGGGTCATCCCTGTGCACCAGCCCCGATCATCCTGTATCATGCGTCGAACGTGGACTGGTGATTCGTTTCACATATGATAATATACATGTTTCAATGCCATTCTCCCAAATCATCCCACCCTCGTCCTTTCCCAGAGTCCAAAAGACTGATGTTAATACACATGGAGCATCATCATTACATTTTTACAGTTATGAAATATTTCAAAGGGAAGTATCATGATTTACTTAAGTAACTGTGCTGACAGTCTTGTTGTTGCCAGAATTTTGCTAATATATGTTTTTCTGCAATGAGTACATTTATATATAAGTAATTTCACATGTAGGTGATTATTTAGGCTAACCTACCTAAGGTGTAATTAATTGGAAATGTTTTTATCCACTTTTCATTTTGGTAGCTATTACCAAGTTGCCTTAGAAAGATGTGCACCAATCTGTATTTCAACCATGGATTTGCATGGATGGAAATACCTGCTTCTCTAGATGTTTGCAGAAGCTTGTGTTATTAAATGATGTGTTATTATGATTGGTAAAAGAATATTATCAAGCTATAGTTTTAATTACAGTTTTTTTGTTTTTTTTTTACTTTGAGTTAACTTGAATAATCTTTCACATGTTTAAGTCACGTACATATACTTCTCCATGAATTGCTTGCTTATACGTTTGGCTATTTGGGGGATTGTCCGTAAGCTCCTTTATTTCTAGGAACACTTCATATATTAGAGGAGCTATATTACATAAAAAGCAAATACAGTTTCTCAGTTGATCACTCAGAGTTTTACTTTGTTTACAGGATTGTTTTTCCATGAAGAAGCTTATTTTTAGTCTATTCATATTTATCTATCTCTAATCTTACAGCTTCTGAACTTCAAGTCATAATCAGATAGATCTTAACCACTTCAAGGTCATAAAGGAATTGTCCCACATTTTATTCAAAATGGTTCATAGTTTTATTTTTCTAACTTTAATTTTTAATCCACTGGAAATAATCTTATTATAAGTACTAAAAGATATGGATCCACTCATGTTATTTTTCTACAAAATCATAACTCATTTTCCTTCAGTAATTTGAGATTTAGTATTTATCCGTTTCCGGTTTTTCATTATTTTCCATTCACTACTCTCTCTGTTCATGTATTACATGTTTTATTTCACTTTTGAAGCATTACCAAATAACTTACGATGTTTTAAATGATGGATGAATTAGAATGAGAAGAGATAGAGAATAATGAATATCTGAGATAAGGTGTTGGCACAGGTTACAAAGTTAGTACAGTTTAGGAAAAACATTATGGTGAGAAAATGCCCACCACTTTCCAATGGTTGGTTATTGAGGAAAGGTCAAGAAGGAGTGCAAGGTAAGACAGCAATGTTTCAAGTCTGGAGATTTTAATAGACACAAAACAGGGAAAATCGCCAGATCTGTAGAATTTTGATTGAAAAAACAATCAAGATTCTCTCAAAAATTAAAGAATTTATTAAAATTCTCACATGGTCTTGCTTAAGAATATTTTTGCTGTTTTCCTTATCAGGCACATTTATTTACATATCCTTGGTTCCTTGATTATTATATATCTCTTACATTGATCTCCAAGTAACGAAAGCCTACCATGGCAATGAAGAGATTGCACATGAAGAAGTAAATAGGTTGAAAAGTTTTCAGTTCTGGTTCATTCCTGGGTTTAGGATATTAGCAAGGAACCCCATTTTTTCTGCATCTCTATCCTGCAATCTACCTGACAGCTTCATCTGCTTCTGGTGCCCCTTGAAATGTAAAAAAAGTTTCCAGGAGTAATGAGTACTACAGTATTTCTCATTCAAATCTAGTGAATAAAAGTGAAGAGGTGTTCTCCTTTTAGGGATAAAAGTCTTTCCCTTCAGTATAATTGAGGCTGTTTGAACAATCTACTTATCCTCGGATAACAATTAGACAAATCCCATGTACTGAGGGACTTACATGTCTGATTTTCGAAATAATCATGAGCAATGGAAAGGAATTACTAAGACTGCCTTAGAGTAATCAGGTTTCAAGTCTTGATCGAGGAAATAAGGTCAACTTTTCTAAGTCACAGGGTGTATGTAGGAAAATGGGGGTATATTTGAATGAAGTTAAGGTCCTCTTAAGAAGGAAGCTGTATGTGTGTTAAGAAACCAGCAGAACTCACTACCCCTTGTTTCCTTAAGAATTCTAGCAGGGGCATTCATTGAATAATCCACTCTGCATTTATGGCTGATCTACTCTCCAATACCTAATACAATTTATCTGTGTGTAAACTGGTTTTGTGGCTCTAATTTCTGTGTTTCCAGAATTTCAAATAACTGCTTGATAAACTAAAATTTTGAATAGCTGATGAGACATATTTGCTGTAATTGTGGAAATGACTTGGGAAACTAATGACTGAATTATGGTTTAATGGTGAAATAGGTTGCTCTGTGAACCCCCATTTTACCTTATGGTCTGTATTATGTTTCTTAAGATTTATTTGCTTAATTCAAAGCTTTGATAAAAATGGTGCACACTATGATAGAGGAGTTACTGTTAGGGATATATTTGTTTTTAGAGGAAAAGGTACATTGGTAGCTTTCAAAAGATGAATTTTATACTTTTACTACAGAGAAGTTTAGGTTTGCATTATTAATGAAGTATTTATTATCATCTCAGAATTCTTTGGCAATAGGCATTTTTTGTTGTTGTTCTCAGCACAGCCTCTGATAAGATTTAGCTTCTTATCCTCCTTTACCACTCCTTAGATGTTCTTTTGAAACCTCTCTGTTCTACGGACTTTTGAGGCTGTAAGAGCTGAGGGATAGTAAGCAGGTCTGCTGTCCATACTCTCCCTTTATCTGGAGGACATCTGAAACATGTATATCGTTGTTGTTGTAGACTGAATCATGTCCCCCCAGTTTTGTAAGTTGAAGCCCTAATTCCCAAACACTCTGGCTCTGTTTGGAGATAAGGCTTTTAAAGAAGTAATTAGGTTAAATAAGGTCATAAGTGTGGTATCTTAATTCGATCTTCTTTCATAAGAAGAGCAAGAGAAGCAAACTGGGGTGGGCACACTCTGAAAAAAGGCCACATACGGACACATGAGAAGCTGGTCCCCTGCCAACCAGGGAGAGAGGCCTGAAGAAAAACCAAACCTGCTGACATTTTGATGATGGACCTCCAGAATTGTGACAAAATTAATTTTTCTTATTTATGTCTCCCCATCTGTGACACTTGGTTCTGGGTCACTTTCACTTTTCACTTTCACACACTGGAGAAGGAAATGACAACCCACTCCAGTGATCTTACCTGGAGAATCCCAGGGACAGGGGAGCCTGGTGGGCTGCCGTCTATGGGGTCACACAGAGTCGGACATGACTGAAGTGACTTAGCAGCAGCAGCAGACTAATACACTTAAAATAGGCAAACTTCAAACATTTGGCAAACAAGCTGATGAATCTAGTGGAAGAGCTCTTATCTGTGGGGTGTTTTTTTGCAGGATGTGTCTAGCATTCCTTATGTTAAACACAACTAGAATCCATGTACATAGGGGGCATAAATTCCCAGAAAATATATGCCTATTTGAGTGTAATATGGAGGTGTTTCATAACTGATACTGTTTAATGTTCATGTAATTAACACCCCAGAGATTATCTAAGGCAGTAAGAAAAGACCCAGAGAGTCCTAGCTCTCCAGCTGCCTCTCCCTGGGCCTCTAGATTCTAGTCTTTTAGGTCCTCAGAATGATTGGTAAATCCCTAATTCTTATGAGTCTAATTCAACATTTGGATCATTTGTACTATCTCACTGATAAAACTGAGGAATTACTTCATATGGAATATATAGATTCTCAGGTGAGTGTTAATTTTTTTTCTATGTTAAGCTTATTTATTTATTTTTTCCTGAAATTAATCAATTTTATTTTATTTTTTTTTATTTTACAACATTATATTGGTTGGTTTTGCCCTACATTGACATGAATTTGCCCCAGGTGTACATGAGTTCCCCCTCCTGAACCCCCCTCTCACCTCCCTCCTCCCTTTATCCTCCCTCTGGGTCATCCCCGCACACCAGCCCGGAGTATCCTGTAACATGCATTGACCCTGAACTGCTGATTCGTTTCACATATGACAACATACATGTTTCAATGTCATTCTCTCAAATCATCCCACCCTCACCCTCTCCCACAAAGTCCCAAAGACTATTCGATACAACTGTGTCTCTTTTGCTATCTCGTATACAGGGTTATATTTCCATCTTTCTAAATTCCATATATATGTGTTAGTATACTGTATTGGTGAGTTTCTTTCTGTCTTACTTCACTCTGTATAATAGGCTCCAGTGTTAAGCTTATTTAAAAAGATATATATGTCCACTATTAACTGATGATGAAACAGAATGACTTGTCTACATATTAAGGCATTAAGCAAATTTAGATGTGGGGATTAGACAAAGTGACTGTACCTCAACAATGTACCTTAACTGGTAGAAATATCCACTGAAGTAGAAATACTTTGATTTTATAGTGTAATCTACCAAGGACAAGATATAAACTATCTTTAATTTTATTCATCAAATAATTATTGTGTTGGTAGTGAGCCTGAGAGACGATATTTAAACAGTATTTCTGTTTCAAGAGCTTCTGATTATATACATCAGAAAGAGAAAATTGCTAAAGTTTAGAACATAGCCAAAGGAACAGCCCAAGTATCTTACAGTAGCACATTACAGTTAACACAGCTAACAACATGAACAGTCAAAATGATTTACTTAATGTCTGAAAATAGCTATTCCTGTTGTAAATTTTAAAAACTCTAATTGTCCAGTTCTCAGTGGACAGAAAGAAAAGTTAGTTGCAATGTCATTGCCCCTTCCTTATTCATTTGCATTCTATGCCCCTGAATTTCACTTGCACACACAGACACATTCTCTCTCTTAATATAAGTTATCACATAATGACATCAATTCACCTTGGTTATTGTAAACTACTTTTATTCTATAGACAGCACTGCTGCTGCTGCTGCTGCTAAGTCACTTCAGTCGTGTCCGACTCTGTGTGACCCCGTAGACGGCAGCCCACCAGGCTCCCCCGTCCCTGGGATTCTCCAGGCAAGAACACTGGAGTGGGTTGCCATTTCCTTCTCCAATAGACAGCGCTACTTGCCTTTAAAACTAAACTCATGATATTTGCAGATTCTTAAAACAGTTTAATGAAATATATAAAGTAATTATCTGTATGAAAAAAGAACCATCCCTGTTAGAAAGAATAAGTGAAATTTTGGATTAAAATTTTGGATTTTAAATTTTGTCATTAAGGATTTTTATTGCCCACATCTCTATCCTTACCATTCTAGCCAGCTGTTAAGCTGAACTATTTTTAACCAAATAGTTGATTTACAATATGCTATACTATTCTAAAAATTCATCATGGGAAGGCAATTTTGTAACTTCTGTTGGTGTTACATGTAATGTTATTCACATTCAGAATACTCTTTTCATGTCTAAACTAAAATCTTAGCTATAATTTATGACAATTGTTTTCAGTTCCCTCTTCTTCCTTCCTCCAATCTTCTGCAATAGCCTTCAGAATTGATATAATTTTAATTTTACTCTTTTTGTGTAAAGATGCCATAAGATGCAATATCTGAAACCAAAAGTTTGTTTTAATGGTGAAAATGCCAAACACTGTGTAAAGCCACTAAAATAATTTTCATTGTGAGAGTCATTTTCACATGAGGCAAATCACAAGGCAGTCAGTTTTATTCTCTGATTATACATACATTTGCAATGAATTTAATCTGTGGGAGAATCTCTCTTCTTACCCTGCCTTATTGTTTTTTCTCTCAATTTTTGCATTGCCATTTCCACTTTTCTCTCTAAAGTATCTTTTGAATAATGATAAAGTGACAGTCACTTTGACAAATTAGAACTTTATTCTATCAAAGGAAACTTCAAGTAAATGATCTGTTTAGCCCTCTTTAATCATTTGTACTCAGAAAAAATAGGAGAGCCATCCAGCCCTGTTTTATTGGAGCCAAAGTTAAATGTGAGTGAGTTTGTATATATGAGAGTGTGTGTGTGTACACACCTGATGCAAACTATTACCTTTCCAAGGGAGTGTGAAGTTACATACTGGTCTGAATATAGAAATATATGTTATTCTCATAAATCAACTCTTTTCCTCATTGTGGCATCACTGTAGAGTTAAAAAAAAAAATACATTGCACTGAGAGGAAAGAAATTTGACTCTGAAGCTAAATTAAGGCTTGAACTTGACCACATTGATAGTCTTTACAGATGTAAATTTCTGTATTCCCAAAACAGAGGTATGTGATTTTACATAGTCCCTTGTGCTCCCAGTTGTATCCTACTCTTTGTGACCCCATGGACTCTAGATTTCCAGGTTCCTCTGTCCGTGGAATTTTCCAGGCAAGAATCCTGGAGTGGTTTGCCATTTCCTTCTCCAGGGACCTTTCCCACCCAGAGATCAAAACTGCGTCTCCTCCATTGGCAGGCAGATACTTGACCACTCAGCCACCTGAGAAGCCCACACAGCCCCTAGAATGTCTCTTTTCTCTGATTTTTCTCTGAAGCGCTAGCTGATTTTCTGTCCTAGACTACTACATTGAGACTGTCAGCAAGTGGAAACTATAATGCTTGACTACGAAGATTATCATATGATACTCCTAAGTGTCAATATCTAGAATTCCTTTTTTGTTCTGGTGAAAAAAAGTCAGTTTTCCACAATCAATAACTATAAAACTATTTTTCAACAAAAATTTATTTCATGTGAATAATGTGAATTGCTGATTGTTCTGGAAGATACAGGTCTTATCACACAGCCTCTTGCCTCAAGAATCTTATCACTTGGTAAGTAAAATAAGACAATTATACTGATAACCACCAGTGGGAAGCATTAAATGTCTGAAGTGATAGACAGGAAGAGAACCAAGAAGGAAGTGTCCATGCGAATGCTAAAATGCTAAAAAGGCCCAGATCTCAGGTGGTGGTGATGGGAGTAAATGAATTTAACAGTTTTCAAGTGAATTAAAATAAATAGAAAGCAAGTGAATTGAACAGGTTTAAGAGAGAACCGTGAAGGAAATAAACTTGTATCCAACAGATCTTTCAATTTTTTAGAACATATTACATTTGAATCTCTTTCCTTAGTGGTATGTGGTTAATTTTCCCTTTAAAAAAGGTACAATAAAACTTTCATTAAAATCTTGGATTTTGTAAATCATAGAAGACAATAGCAGAATTACATGCCCTGTGAAAACAACTGTATGCATAATTTTGGAAACAAGGAAAGAGATTCTCTGAACTGTTAGAAACAAAGGATTTCTTTTTCTTTCTTTCTTCTCTCTTATTCCGTTAAGGTTGTCTTTTCTCCTTCAAAACTATACAAGAAATATTCTGAATACTAATGTGACAAAATCAGATGCAATCCCCAAATACCATATTTGCTTAATGATAAATACCTAGTCCTTACCTTTAAGAATATTTAGACAATTCAGTTTGTCCTGAAGCCTTGGGGTAGTCAGGAAAGTTAGGCACAGTATTTTAATGCTCATTTCTCCTCTTTTGCTGTTAGCTATCATTAATCCCTAATGCCTGGAACGGCATAAATTTCTTCTACAAAGGAAGCCCACAGGTCATTTTTATTTGGAGCACTTTTTTTTTATATGCGCCACAATATATTCCGTTATGTATTACCTCGTCTGAATGCAAAACTGTTTTATATGCAGATTTAAGGTAATGAGCACTCAAGTTTAAAAAATGGCTCTGGTATCCTGTAGCTTCTCAATAATAATATACTCTTACATTCCAACAGAGAAGGATGGATTATGGGTTTTTCAATTTGCATCAGGCATATTAATTGCAGAGTAGGGCCTCCACATAAAATATCAATGTACTGGAACAAACTGTTAATGTACCAGAATATGAACACTTACATTCATTTCTGAAACTTTAAAAGGAATCATCTGTTTTCCTTTTTTGTTGTTGTTGTTGTTTATTTCTATACCTCTAGAGATGGTACAATGTTTTTTTTTAACCAGTTAATGAGAACAATGTAACCTCTGTTTTTCCAAAAATCCCTAATTAGATTAAGTGCAATAGGGCTTTTCTAGTCATTCTGCTGGGGAATGATACAACAAGCCATTAGGGAAAGTGAATAATTTAAAGGATCTGGAGGAAACTTATTTCAGAGTTGCTTTTAAGAAACATGCTATGGAAGATCAACTTTATGTTGTAGTTGGAGGCAGAGAAGCACACTCAACTTTTATCTGCATTATATTTTTCAACTGTGAAGAGAATACCTAAACTTGTAAAACTATAATTGGAATTTTATAAGTGATTTTCAGCTGAGGTTTTGCACACTAACTTTAATTGTAGAAAACTGTATTATGATATTTTATTTCATGAAAGTACTTGAAATATATACAGTCTTATAAGCATAAAGCTGTGAATATCCATTGAAAAACAAACAAAAAGAAATGTAGTAAATGGGTGAAAAAAAAATCTTTGTGATTTTCTTATCTTTAAAGGTTTGCTAACTAATATAAAGATACAGATTGATTAGTATACAGATTTGAATATTTAAAAGTATGTTCTCTACATTTTGTCATGTGGATGTCTTCCTACGTTGAAAGATAAAGCAGCAGGAAGAGATAAAGTCTGAGATTTAAAACACACATTTTTTCCCCCTGAAGCCTGTACATAAGATGCAAATTCTAAGAAACTGATGAATATTCATGTAATGAAATTCTCATCTATTGTATCCTAAATTGTTACTTCTTTCCCACTATATTTTATTCCACATCCTTTTTGATGCTTAATGAAATTTGTGATTTTATTATCCCCAAACAACAGTAAAATTGGGACCCACTTTTCAAAACCATTCTGAAAAAGACAACATTTGCGTTTGCATGCTGTAGCAGTAAGCAAGAATTATCTTGCTAGGAAAGAGAAGAAATACCACCCATTTAATCCAACAGGAGATTTGATTCATTTTGTGTCTGCAGCAATCCGTGCAATGTTACAAGCTGAAATGAGTTTCCTTTTCAATCTTCAGGTGAAAAAAATAGTGAGAATGCCCTGCTCTATCAATGTAAATTATTTTCTTACCTCTTTCTTAAATCATGTGTTTGTACGTGCCTGTGTTTTATCCTGCAATGGTAGTTTTTACTTAATATTACTATAAGGTTCAGCGTGTCATGGGAAAAAAGTGAAAGCAATATAGACTTTTCTAAGGAATAAAATACAACTGAATTTCTACATAAAAGTAATTTCGATACCATGTTAAAAAAAAAAAGCACTGGGCAACACAAATGTTCCTTTGCTGAAGCATGTTTGCTAAACAACAAGCATAGATAGACGCTCGATGAAGCCACCAGGGTAAATCACTAGCATATAAACTCTCCCTGTATCTGTTGGGTGCTAACATTTTGAGAAATGCTGGAAGTGAGTTATTCTCATTTTGTATTACGGATAGTGGGTATATTTTAAACTCAAGGAATATGATTTCTAGTAAAAAAAAAATAAGCCAAATAAAGTGTTGCAATTATTTTATTTATGGGCAATTCTTTCAACCAGCCTCCTTTTATTTCCAGTTTTTTTCCATCTTGTTTGAAATTCTACATAACACAAGGTGTTGCCTATTTCTGTGCCTTTTTATATTGCATACTTAGATGGAAAGTGGGTTCAAAAATCTCATCCAAGAATCTTCTATATAGTTCCATCAGTTGAAAAGATATCACCTTTTCAGAAATTGCTTTTCTTGGTAAACATCACTAACAAAAGTATAATGTTTGTAAAGGATATCATACATCATAATTTAATGCAGATAGCAACTTAAGGTTTTGTGAAATTCTACTATTTTATAAAAATTATTTTTGGATCACAAAGGATAATTTTAGAGCTTGTGATTAAATGCACCTGCCCCTCCTCCCAATGCATCTAATTTCTATGTCCCCAGATTAAATCAAATGAAAATTAATCTCATGTTCAAAGTGAATTCAGGAATCTTACGATGTCCTCTACTTCCTTTGAAGCATCATTTGACAGCACAGGTATATTCAGCCTAGCTGCTGATTTTTAACTATAGTTTTTATTTTTTAATTTTTGTGGGGAAAGGGATTTAATCTCTCAAACTTCGTTGGTAAATTACATTGATGAATACATTCTGACAGGAAGCTTTACTGAAATGAAAAGGACTCATGTGTGAGGGTAGGAATAACTATTCTAAGAGCTTTTTCATGGTGCTCGTTGCCAGGGAAACCACTGCTTTGTCTGTACGTGTTTGGAATGGCTGCCTCATTAGAACTCAGGCTCCCAGACAGTCATTTTGTGATACTGATGAAATGAAAGGGATGAACCTATTTCAGCTGATTAACTCCAAATTAAGAAAAATAGCATATTTAAAAGACAGATTTCTAAAAGCTAAACATGTAGGGTTATTGGGAAACTGTAAATGTTGTATTGATTAGGCCTTTTCAGCCATATGTATGACTGGAAGAATATTTTCTTTCCTTTCCTTTTGCCTATTTACATATTAATAGAAGAGTAAACAAATGGAATATTATATATTAGCATCACCAAACAAACACTGGATGTGATAGATCCTGATATTTGCACAAATATGCACGTATTTCTCTACTAACAAGTCATTTTTTTCAGTGCAGTGACTGACCAATGTCATGGCTATAATATTATTAGAGAAGATTGAATTCATTGACTCAGGACCATAAGAGGTTTTGAAAACCTGTGTCAGACACCCACATCGAGGTAGTTTTTGTTTTTCTTGAAAGAACAAAGCAGTGACGTACTCAGAAATTATGAGTCAATATTAACAAAAAAGGGCAGTATAACTTTGAATATTCCTCTAAACTTAATTTTTCCTTTTTAAAGAGAGCAAACAGGAAGAAAACCATCTCAAGCTTAAGGAAGCTCAGACCAACTCACAATGCAATACTCCTTCCTGCTTTTGACTATGAGACAAATTTCCCTAGGCAATCTGTTGGCATTTAAAATTTCTGGTTTTGACTCATGACAAAGAGATGAAGCAACAGATTTATAAGCTCTTTTTATTTTAAACCCAAGTTCTATAAATTGCTAGTTCTGTCATTCTATATAAGTACACTCAAAGTACTAGAATCTTAAACATTATTATCTAATAATTTAACCTGAGAGGAAGGAAAAGATATGTAAAATCCAAACTTTACCCCACCAGATGTTTTTAATCCATATCAAATAATTTATCTTTAATCAATTTGACAATATTAATTTTTCCCTATTAGTAGCATTTTATAAAGAGAAATGTCAAAATGATATTCTAAACTTTGCAAGTCTAGTTTTGATTGGCAATGTCAGAAATTTGTTTTTACATATGTTAAGCTTAAAACAGTTATTACACACTTAAGAAGAGATGTTAAGAGATCTTTTACAAAGATAAAATGTAGTTTGTTTTTAATTGTGGAATGAGAATAAGGGGCAGATAAACTCAGGGCTTATCATGACTCCCAGGGTTGGATGAATATTAACTTTATAGTTATTCACTGAGATTGGAACTGTTAAGAGAAATGGTTTTCAATCTTGACTACACAGAAGCATCACCTGGGAAGCTTTTCAAAATACTATGAGTGCATGTCCATGCTAAGTTGCTTTAGTCATGTCCGACTCTGTGTGACCCTATGGACTGTAACTCCCCAGGCTCCTCTGTCCATGGGATTCTCCAGACAAGAATACTGGAATGGGTTTCTGTGTCCTCCTCCAGGGGATCTTCTTGACTCAGGGATCAAAACTTCATCTCTTTTGTCTCCTGTTTAATGATAGTGGCAGGTTCTTTACCACTAGCACCACCTGGTAAACCCTTTCAAAATACCAAAGCCTACTATATAAACACCCAAGTAAAATTCATAGGAAATACAACTACTATGTTGTATTTGAATACTACTTGATAAATACAAAGATGAATACTACATGATAAAAGGGTTCAGTTCAGTTCAGTCGCTCAGTCGTGTCCGACTCTCCGCGACCCCATGAATCATAGCACACCAGGCCTCCCTGTCCATCACCAACTCCCGGAGTTCACTCAAACTCATGTCCACAGAGTCCGTGATGCTATCCAGCCATCTCATTCTCCGTCGTCCCCTTCTCCTCCCGCCCCCAACCTTTTCCCGCATCAGAGTCTTTTCCAGTGAGTCAACTCGACGCATGAGGTGGCCAAAGTACTGCAGTTTCAGCTTTAGCATCAGTCCCTCCAATGAACATCCAGGATTGATCTCCTCCAGAATGGACTGGTTGGATCTCCTTGCAGTATAAGGGACTCTCAAGAGTCTTCTCCAACACCACAGTTCAAAAGCATCGATTCTTCGGCGGTCAGCCTTCTTCACAGTCCAACTCTCACATCCATACATGACCACGGGAAAAACCATTGCCTTGACTAGACGGACCTTGGTTGGCAAAGTAATGTCTCTGCTTTTTAATATACTATCAAGGTTGGTCATAACTTTCCTTCCAAGGAGCAAGCGTCTTTTAATTTCATGGTTGCAATCAGCATCTGTAGTGATTTTGGAGCCCAAAAAAATAAAGTCTGACACTGTTTCCACTGTTTTTCCATCTATTTCCCATGAAGTGATGGGACCAGATGCCATGATCTTTGTTTTCTGAATGTTGAGCTTCAAGCCAACCTTTTCACTCTCCTCTTTCACTTTCATCAAGAGGCTTTTGAGTTCCTCTTCACTTTCTGCCATAAGGGTAGTGTCATCTGCATATCTGAGGTTATTGATATTTCTCCCGGCAATCTTGATTCCAGCTTGTGCTTCTTCCAGCCCAGCGTTCCTCATGATGTACTCTGCATATAAGTTAAATAAGCAAGGTGACAATATACAACCTTGACGTACACCTTTTCCTATTTGGAACCAGTCTGTTGTTCCATGTCCAGTTCTAACAGTTGCTTCCTGACCTGCATACAGGTTTCTCAAGAGGCAGGTCAGGTGGTCTGGGATTCCCATCTCTTTCAGAATGTTCCACAGTTGATTGTGATCCACACAGTCAAAGGCTTTGGCATAGTCAATAAAGCAGAAATAGATGTTTTTCTGAAACTCTCTTGCTTTCTCCATGATCCAGCGGATGTTGGCAATTTGATCTCTGGTGCCTCTGCCTTTTCTAAAACCTGCTTGAACATCTGGGAGTTCACGGTTTATATACTGCTGAAGCCTGGCTTGGAGAATTTTGAGTATGACTTTACTAGCGTGTGAGATGAGTGCAATTGTGCGGTAGTTTGAGCATTCTTTGGCATTGCCTTTCTTTGGGATTGGAATGAAGACTGACCTCTTCCAGTCCTGTGGCCACTGCTGAGTTTTCCAAATCTGCTGGCATATTGAGTGCAGCACTTTCACAGCATCATCTTTCAAGACTTGAAATAGCTCAACTGGAATTCCATCACCTCCACTAGCTTTGTTCGTAGTGATGCTTTCTAAGGCCCACTTGACTTCACATTCCAAGATGTGGCTCTAGATAAAAGGGTTAATTCACCAATAATACATACCAATCTTAATGTATATGCACTTAACAACAGTATTTCAAAATATTAATACACAATACAAAAAATGAAGAAAATGAGAAGAGAAGGAGACAAATCCACCATTATGGTTGAAAACTTCAGCCCTCTTTTGGAGTAATAGATTGAACCTGTAGCCATAAAAATAGAAGAACTTAATGCCATCAACAAACTAAACTTAATTGACATTTGTAGACCACTCCACACAACAACAATGGAAACACATTATTTTCAAGTTCACATGGCACTTTCACCAAGATACAGCATATTATGGATCATAAAATGAACTAACAAATTGGTAGAACTTGAAATTTTACAACGTAGGACCTCAGATCAAAATGGAACAGAAAAGATACTAAAAAAGTCTCCAGGGACTTCCCTGGTGGTCCAATATGGTGGCTAAGACTCCATATTCCAAATGCAGGGGGCCCATGTTCCATTCCTGGTCAGGGAACTAAATCCCATATGCTGTAACTAAAAGAGTCTGCATATCACAATGAAGACTGATGATCCCGTGTGCCACAACTAAGATCCATTCAGTTCAGTTCAGTTCAGTTCAGTTGCTCAGTCATGTCCGACTCTTTGCGACCCCATGAATCACAGCACACCAGGCCTCCCTGTCCATCACCAACACCTGGAGTTCACCCAAACTCATGTCCATCAAGTCGGCGATGCCATCCAGCCATCTCATTCTCTGTCGTCACCTTCTCCTCCCGCCCCCAATCACTCCCAGCATGAGTCTTTTCCAGTGAGTCAACTCGTCGCATGAGGTGGCCAAAGTATTGGAGTTTCAGCTTTAGCATCAGTCCTTCCAATGAACACCTAGGATCGATCTCCTTCAGAATGGACTGGTTAGAACTCCTTGCAGTCCAAGGGACTCTCAAGAGTCTTCTCCAGCACCACAGTCCAAAAGCATCAATGCTTTGGCGATCAGCTTTCTTCACAGTCCAACTCTCACATCCATACATGACCACGGGAAAAACCATAGCCTTGACTAGACGGACCTTGGTTTGCAAAGTAATGTCTCTGCTTCTTAATATGCTATCTAGGTTGGTCATAATTTTCCTTCCAAGGAGTAAGCGTCTTTTAATTTCATGGCTGCAATCAGCATCTGCAGCAATTTTGGAGCCCAAAAATATAAAGTCTGACACTGTTTCCACTTTTCCCCATCTAATTCCCATTAAGTGATGGGACCAGATGCCATGATCTTTGTTTTCTGAATGTTGAGCTTCAAGCCAACTTTTTCACTCTCCTCTTTCACTTTTATCAAGAGGCTTTGTAGTGCCTCTTCACTTTCTGCCATAAGGGTGGTGTCATCTGCATATCTGAGGTGATTGATATTTCTCCCGGCATTCTTGATTCCAGCTTGTGCTTCTTCCAGCCCAGCGTTCCTCATGATGTACTCTGCATATAAGTTAAATAAGCAAAGTGACAATATACAATCTTGACGTACTCCTTTTCCTATTTGGAACCAGTCTGTTGTTCCATGTCCAGTTTTAACTGTTGCTTCCTGACCTGCATACAGGTTTCTCAAGAGGCAGGTCTGGTATTCCCATCACTTTCAGAATTTTCCACAGTTTACTGTGATCCACACAGTCAAAGGCTTTGGCATAGTCAGTGAAGCAGAAATAGATGTTTTTCTGGAACTCTCTTGCTTTCTCCATGATCCAGCGGATGTTGGCAATTTGATCTCTGGTGCCTCTCCCTTTTCTAAAACCTGCTTGAACATCTGGAAGTTCACAGTTCACATATTGCTGAAGCCTGGCTTGGAGAATTTTGAGTATGACTTTACTAGCGTGTGGGATGAGTGCAATTGTGCAGTAGTTTGAGCATTCTTTGGCATTCCCTTTCTTTGGGATTGGAATGAAGACTGACCTTTTCCAGTCCTGTGGCCACTGCTGAGTTTTCCAAATCTGCTGGCATATTGAGTGCAGCACTTTCACAGCATCATCTTTCAGGATTTGAAATAGCTCAATTGGAATTCCATCACCTCCACTAGCTTTGTTTGTAGTGATGCTCTCTAAGGCCCACTTGACTTCACATTCCAAGATGTCTGGTTCCAGGTGAGTGATCACACCATCGTGATTATCTTGGTCGTGAAGATCTTTTTTGTATTGCAGCAATATAAATAAATATTTTTAACATCTCCGAATCCCCCAAATTAAACCACACATTTCTAAATAAGCCATGGATCAAAGAAAGTCTCAGGAGAAATTGCTGTTGTTGTTTGGTCACTATGTCCTGTCAACTCTTTTGTGACCCCACGGATGATAGCCTACCAGGCTCCTCTGTCCATAGAATGCTACAGGCAAGAATACTGGAGTGGGCTGCCATTTTCTTCTCCAGGGGATCTTCCCAACCCAGGGATCAAATATAATAATGGAAAACTGTAGCAGTGAGGGAGTCATTCAGTTCAGTTCAGTTCAGTCGCTCAGTCGTGTCCAAATCTCCGCGACCTCATGAATCACAGCACGCAAGGCCTCCCTGTCCATCACCAACTCCCGGAGTTCACTCAAACTCATGTCCACAGAGTCGGTGATGCCATCCAGCCATCTCATTCTCCGTCGTCCCCTTCTCTTCCCGCCCCTGAGGGAGTCATTAGTACCCTTATAAAGAAATAAGATTAAAAATAAAGGACCAAGAGCAGAAGATTGGGAAACACTGGTCTTTGAAAGGAAGGAAGAGGGAAAAGAACCCGAAATGAAACCTGAGAAAAGCAAAGAAAAGGGATTTGAAGAAATGAGATGTTCTGAGCCCTGGTCATTCTCTCTCCTTCTCCCACCTTCTCTCACTCTGTCCCTCTCCCTCCCTCTTCATTCCTCTCCACTCTCTCTCATTTGGCCTTTGCTACTCCTTTGGATAGTATCTAGTCTGATAAACATAATTTCAAATTATTTGCCTTAAGTTTATTTTCTTCCACACTTCACATCATAGAATTACTTGGTTTGCAGTGTCCATGACCTTCTTGAACATTACTTCATTCCAAACTATTTCAAATTACATCAACTTTCCATCTATTCAAATAATGGTCTATTTCAAGCAGATTTATGACAGTATCCTCAATGTTTAAGTCTTTTTTTCTTATGTCGTGTTTTCCCTGATAACAACAAGTATTGGATGTCTCTCAACATTCTTTTCCTCCTGTATCTCAATACTAAAAGGCCATTGGAGAAAACTGCATATTTACCTATGGTTTTTTCAGTGGTCATGTATGGATGTGAGAGTTGGACTGTGAAGAAAGCTGATCACCGAAGAATTGATGCTTTTGAACTGTGGTGCTGGAGAAGACTCTTAAGAGTCCCTTGGACTGCAAGGAGTTCCAACTAGTCCATTCTACAGGAGATCAATCCTGGGTGTTCATTGGAAGGACTGATGCTAAAGCTGAAACTCCAATTCTTTGGCCACCTCATGCGAAGAGTTGACTAGAAAAGACTCTGATGCTGGGAAGGATTAGGGGCGGGAGGAGATGGGGACGGCAGAGAATGAGATGGCTGGATGGCATCACTGACTCGATGGACATGAGTTTGAGTGTACTCCGGGAGTTGGTGATGGACAGGGAGGCCTGACATGCTGTGATTCATGGGGTCGCAAAGAGTCGGTCACGACTGAGTGACTAAACTGATCTGAACTGAACTGAACTGATGGTGCTCTGAATCTCACCTGATCGATATGAGTTTCCTGAAAGTTACTTTGAACAGTTACCTTCCCCATGTGAGTTATTCCAGTTATTTTTACCAGTTTTCAGATGCCTCACATTACTGCCACTCCTACTGCAGAAGGTGAATATAATCTTAGCAAAACTTGTGGCTATCAGTCAAATTCCCTCAACTTCCTATCCTAATCTCCTTATGAAACAAGTGAAAATGAAAAACCACAGAACTGTAATTGTACTCACTTTCCTGTCTCTTTCTCTAGTCACAGAAGATGAGCTGTTCATCATTTTTCTTTTCAAGGATGAGTTTCTAACCAGTGATTCTGATCTCTATACTTCCATTTCTTCTATAACCTGGATTCTAATCCCACATATTTTCAACTTCTGTTCAGAAAATAATTCCTATTGACAAGTCTCTTATTTTCCTCTCTCAGTTTCCTCTCCTTCCCTTTGCACACAAGTTCTTGAAAATAATACCCCACACCTGGGGAAATTTTGGTAGCTCTTGACAACCAATCCCCTTCCCCAGAAATTCTGATACAATTGCTCTGAAATACAGCACAGGCATTGGTGGGTTTTAAAATTTCCCCACATGATTCTGATACCTGATCAGCTTTGAAAACCACTGTTCTACTAACTCGGGCTTCCCTGGTGGCTCAGATAGTAAAGAATCTGTCTGCAAAGCAGGAGACCTGGGTTCAATCCTTGGGTTGGGAAGATTCCCGAGAGAAAAGAATGGCAACCCACTCCAGTATTCTTGCCTGGAGAATCCTGTGAGCAGAGGAGCCTGGAGGGTGATAGTCCACGGGGTCACAAAGAATCAGACACGACTGAATGACTAAGCACACACACACACACACACGCATACATGTTCTTCTAACTCAGACTACTACTAGCTGCTCCTTCCCCATTCTTTTATTCCAATTAATTTCTAATTTTATACTTCCCCTGAAACTATTCTCTTATATCAGGGTCCCCAAACTCCATTAATGCCTAATGATCTTATGTGGATCTGATATAATAATAATAGAAATAAAGTGCACAATAAATGTAATGTGTTTGAATCATCCCCAAACTACCCCCCTCAACCACTGGTCTGTGGAAAAACAATCTTCCATGAAACTGATCCCTGGCACCAAAAAGGTTTGGAACTGCTATCTTAAGGGACACTGATATCTACTCGATTTCTACATCCAGTTAAATATTTTTTTGTTTTCACGTTAACTTTTCATACCTAGCCTCTGTCAAAATTGATCAATCTATTTTTGTTCAAAAGTTTTTGCTTTCTATCCTTCATACTGCTATAGAGAAACCTTGCTTATGACTTAGTTTTTTGCTGATCTAAGTATGGGCCATGTAACAAGAAACCAAAAAGACAGCACAGATCTCTTGTGTTTTGTAAATATAATAAATGATGGTTCTATGTGTACATTTATGTGCTAGTGGAGGATTTCCTTAAAGTGAAGCTTCACTTAAGAAGATGGAGTGAATCTTCACTTAGAAAGTTTCAGTTCAGTTCAGTAATAAAATGGTAAGAAGTAATACACATGTTGAAGAAGTTAACAATGGAACTGTAGGAGTCCAAATCTAATACATTAGCTTTAGAAAGTCTAGAATATTCCATGTTTTATTACTTAACATAATTATCTTAACTTTTTGTCAGAATGATTTTTGTAAGCAATAAAATATTGACAAAAATATCAACAGTTTTATAAGACACGAATTTGAAGGCAGAGTTTAGAAATAGGAACACTAACTGGGAGATTACTTCATTAATCAAAATGTAGGGGATTAAGGCCTTGGGTAAAAATCTCAACAGTAAAAATGGAGAAGAAGAGACAAATGTGAAGGAGATTAAAGTGATAAGTGGAATAAATCGATAACAGATCAAAATTATCAGTGAGGAATGAAGGGGAAAAAATGATTTCAAAATATTTAGCCTGATAATATAAAGATTTGTGTAATGGGTGACATTATAGGGTAGTTAGATAACAAACACAGTGATTTGGGATGGGAGAAGTTACTCCAGCAGTTGAGATCATTGTGAACCTAATGGCTGGCCACCTATTTGACTATAGAGACAGTTTCTTGTCAACATGGACTGCAATAGATAAGAAATACCAGGACTGGGGATACTGCTTTAAGTGTCATCCCTATAGAAGTGGATGTTCAAACTTAAGAGCCGATGAAATTTCCAAATGGGTAATTACAAACGCCAAATCCTTTGACTGTGGATCACAACAAACTGGAAAATTCTGAAAGAGATGGGAATCCCAGACCACCTGACCTGCCTCTTCAGAAACCTGTATGCAGGTCAGGAAGCAACAGTTAGAACAGGACATGGAACAACAGACTGGTTCCAAATAGGAAAAGGAGTACGTCAAGGTTGTATATTGTCACCCTGCTTATTTAACTTATACGCAGAGTACATCATGAGAAATGCTGGGCTGGAAGAAGCACAAGCTGGAATCAAGAATGCCGGGAGAAATATCAATCACCTCAGATATGCAGATGACACCACCCTTATGGCAGAAAGTGAAGAGGAACTCAAAAGCCTCTTGATGAAAGTGAAAGAGGAGAGTGAAAAAGTTGGCTTGAAGCTCAACGCTCAGAAAACAAAGATAATGGCATCTGGTCCCATCACGTCATGGGAAATAGATGGGGAAACAGTGGAAACAGTGTCAGACTTTACTTTTTTGGGCTCCAAAATCACTGCAGATGCTGATTGCAGCCATGAAATTATTATTTTTTTTAATTTTTTAAAATTTATTAAAAAATTTTTTTATTACTTTACATTATTGTATTGGTTTTGCCATACATTCACATGTATCTGCCCCGGGTGTACATATGTTCCCCATCTTGAACCCCCCTCCCACCTCCCTCCCCATCTCATCCCTCTGGTTCATCCCAGTACACCAGCCATGAGCATCCTGTATCATGCATCGAACTTGGACTGGCGATTCGTTTCACATATGATAATACACATGTTTCAATGCCATTCTCCCAAATCATCCCACCCTCGTCAGTCTATTATACAGAGTGAAGTAAGCCAGAAAGAAAAACACCAATACAGTATACTAACACACATATATGGAATTTAGAAAGATGATAATGATAACCCTGTATACGAGACAGCAAAAGAGACACAGATGTATAGAACAGTCTTTTGGACTCTCTGGGAGAGGGCAGCTATGAAATTAAAAGACTATTACTCCTTGGAAGGAAAGTTATGACCAACCTAGGTAACATATTAAAAAGCAGAGACTTTAATTTGCCAACAAAGGTCCGTCTAGTCAATCCTATGATTTTTCCTGTGGTCATGTATGGATGTGAAAGTTGGACTGTGAAGAAAGCTGAGCACCGAAGAATTGATGCTTTTGAACTGTGGTGTTGGAGAAGACTCTTGAGAGTCCCTTGGACTGCAAGGAGATCCAACCAGTCCATTCTACAGGAGATCGATCCTGGGTGTTCATTGGAAGGACTGATGCTAAAGCTGAAACTCCAATACTTTGGCTACCTCATGCGACGAGTTGACTCACTGGAAAAGACTCTGATGCTGGGAGGGATTGGGGGCAGGAGGAGAAGGGGATGACAGAGAATGAGATGGCTGGATGGCATCACCGACTCGATGGACATGAGTTTGAGTGAACTCCGGGAGTTGGTGATGGACAGGGAGGTCTGGCATGCTGTGATTCATGCGGTCACAAAGAGTCGGACACGACTGCGTGACTGAACTGAACTGAACTGAACAGCAAGAAAGCCAAAGAATGTTGAGAAACACTTCCATTAATGGAAGACGCAAGTTGGGATGATGAGAGAATGGAGCCTCTGGAATCAGACTGACCTGTGTTCGAGTTATTACTTCAGCACATACTAATTATGTGACCTCAGACTTGTAACTAGTCAGCTTCATTCAGTCATTTATAAATTGGGGATAATATTATTTCCTCATTGGGAGTCTTTCTGCCATTTGTGTGTGTGTGTTCAGAGAGAGAGAGGGGAAACATTTTTATTAAAATGCAATTTGGGTTGAAAAACTGATGTATGGATGGAACAAAAAATAGAGCATGAAAGTGAAGTCACTCAGTTGTGTCTGACTCTTTGTGACCCCATGGATTGTAGCCTGCCTCTGTCCATAGAATTCTCCAGGCAAGAATACTGGAGTGGGCTTCCATTCCCTTCTCCAGGGTATCTTCCAAACCCAGGGTTTGAATCTAGGTCTTCAGCATAGCAAACTCTTTACCGTCACACCAAATGGTTTGCCAATAAAAAGAAGGCTTTCTCTGACTACACACACCAGATTTCTCCTCAGCAGCAACGGCTCTTGGTTTCCTATATTAACTTTTCACATTTTTGCATACATGTACAACTGGATATGGTTATTATGTTTTTATTAATAAACAGAGAATGTGTCTACACACATACCTCCCTTATTCTCTCCCTCCCTTTATTTCTCCACAGTTGGTGGGGATCATTCCCTTCGATTTTTTCTTGTTTTTTTCCCTCCTTTTCCAGTCCTCTTCTTTCTTCAAATTGCCTAACACCATGCCAAAATGCATTTGCTTAGTTTCTTATTGATGGACACTTGGGTCCATCTGTTAAACCTCTGTGAAATGTATTGAGTCTCATAATTAACAGAAAGCTTTCATATGGTAACTGGAACTGTAAGATAAAATTGCATTTTTTCCCCCTTGGCTGTGCCCACAAGCTGAAGGCTAAACAGATTCTAGATCTATCTGTGCATTTGTGGGTTTTCACTCTGGTGAACTTTAATTCAAAAAGTGAAGAGGACGAGTATGGGAGAGGATAAATTAGGAGTTTGGGATTAAAACATCTATATATAAAATAGATAACCAAGGACCTACTGTATACAGCACAGGGAACTATATTAAATATTTTATAATAACCTATAAGGGAAAAGAATCTGAAAAAGAATATATATAGATAAAACTGAATCACTATGCTGTATTCCTGAAACTAACACAACATTGTAAATCAACGATGGACTGTGTCCTTAGTTGCTCAGTCCTGTCCCACTCTTTGTGAATCCATGGACTGTAGCCTGCCAAGCTCCTCTGTCCATGGGGATTCTCCAGGCAAGAATACTGGAGTGGGTTGCCATGTCTTCCTCCAGGGGATCTTCCCAGACCAAGGATCAAACCCAGGCCTCCCACACTGCAAGCAGATTCTTTACTATCTGAGCCACCAGGGAAGCCCAAGAATACTGGAGTGGGTAGTCTATCCCTTACCCAGGGGATCCTACCAACCCAGAAATTGAACCAGGGTCTCCCGAATTGCAGATTCTTTACCAGCTGAGCTACCAGGGAATTCATAAATCAGCTATACTTCAGGAAAAATAAAGATAAGCAGACATTGATTGGCAATAATTTTATCATATCATACTGTAGTGTAACTGATTGATAACATGATTGATTGATAACATTGATATAATTTAGAAAAAGGAAATCCAGAGAAAAAGGAAAACAGTTTTGAAGTTAGTACACATTGAAACTTCCAAATTCAGTATAAAAACACAGAAGTTGCATTGGAAGACATTAGAATTTTCAGGATAGGATGGGTAGGGAATAAACCTGATATATGGGACCCATATGGGTGAGTAAATTCCACTTATGTCTTTGACTCAGCAAGACATTTTGATTGACCAATGCTGTGTGTTCAAGGGATATATTTATCTAGTCTCACATGAAGGCACATGTGTAGCCCATACGTTAAAGCAGATGAAGAAAACTGCATGAAGTAGGTGGGCTGGTCTAAGTGTAGTTCCTGCTCAACAAAACATAACTTCCTCATTTCTGTTTCCAAATTTTAGGGATCTCAAATATGATAAAAAAAAAAAATAATGCGTAATTCTTTGTCTTTTGTGATTTGAGACCAAAGGAACATAGAATTGGCAGAAGATTATTTGGATGTGTATAATTTATAGATATGGCCTCCAAAATGATGATAGCTTATCATAGGTTCATTTTTCCACCTTCAGAAGAATTAGCTATTATTATTTTTATGAAAAGGGGTGATTACAAATTAGAATTAAACTGAATGAAGAGAAAAGAGAAATCACAGCATCAAATTCTCTGCCAGGGAAGAATTATATTTGCACAAGTAGAAAGTTTTTTTGCAATTCTCACTAAGCTAACTTGTATTTTTAGTTGTGTCTATAGATTTGCATCATTCTGAAAATAGTCGTGTCCTAGATCTGCATTTTCCATACAAAAACAATGTTTACTGGGAGTAAGTTTCTTCCTGAGATTCAATTTCTGAATATTCACAAGGTGAAGCTTGTATTCACACTTATTCAAATGGGGATTCTCTGAACTGCAATTGTGTAGTTATTTCATACATTGAACTTCAGATAGAACATATCACATTTAAATGGTACATTTTAAAAGGACTCAAATTGTGCCTGTGTGTATGTGTAAAGGCTGTGTCAGCATTGCATAGAAGCTATGTGGATGGTTACATAAAAAATACAGAATCATATACCAAATGCATAGATAATGACTTTCCAACAACTAAAAATGAGATCATTTTGAAAATAATACACCAGAACATTTAAAAATCTTTGTTTTTTTAAAGTTCATATGTGTTCATTACTACCGTTATCTGTTTTCTTCACAAGAGCTTCTAAAAACTGTAAGTAAAGGAAAATATATTTGAATTTTTATTTGCATACTAATATTTGAATGTTGCCTAATTTATATATTTCTCAGTAGAACTTATATTAAAGCAATGATTTTGTTTTTTAACAAGGAAAATATTCTTAAAGATATCAAGGTGTTAAATTATCACTATTATTTGTAATATAAACACATTTTAAACAATCTAACTGTATATTGCAAAAAGAATAAATAGGGATATATCTGTGTTATGGAATGATATAATTATATAGATCAATTATATAGATCTATATCATATACAGATCTATATATGTTGACATGAAAAGGGTATTTGATATATTGATAAATTGTTTCTCTGAGTGAAAATTATTCTATTTGTATAAATATAAATTACACATCTGCAGGGCTGTATGTAGCATTGTGCAACCCTAGCAGGTATGTAATTCAGTAGCATCAGTATTATATATGCATGATAGGTGTTTATGCATACAAATGCATAGTTAAAATAAATTATTAGCACTTTAAAAATGTATTTATACTTATGTAGAAAAAGTTATAGTAGTAAACAGTGCAAATTATTAACAGTAGAAACCCTTAATAGGTAGGATGGTGGAAAGGATTGAGATGAGGGTAGTTTTGCTTTTCATTTTTGCTTTACACATCTTTGTACTGCTTGAATTTTCAACTGAGTTTGCATTAACTCCACAATATATTTTTAAATATAACTATAATTGGAATTCTCCTTTGTGAATTGAATGTATGTTTAATTCATGTTCTTTACCTTTAGTCATCAATTTCTACAAGGACTTCACAAAGATGCCATACTTCCACCAATTAAAGAAACCACAAAATTAAAAAGAAGCAAAATAAAGAAGCAAGCAAACTAAAACCAAACCTTCTCTTAGGGACATCACCTTTTGTGTCAAGCTTTGAGATTAGATGGTAAAAGCTATCTTTTGACTTCTTTCATTCCTGAAGTTGTCTGATTTGAATGATCAACTCCAAACTCTTACATGTCCTACAAAATTATCCTTTACTCTACATTCCTTCTAAAAAACTAGCCTGGTTCAGGCTAGTATCATCTTACTTACATTTAGTGGCTTCTTCACTTGTTTCCCTGGCTTCCATTTCTTACCTTGGCAATCACCCCTATACTAGTTTCCTGAATCATAGATTAAATCATGTTATTACACTTATCAATTCTTGACTCTATCATTCACAGAATAAGTTTCAAATTTCTAGGCATAACATCGAGGATATGTCCTGATGCCAAATTGCTTATTAGCATGACTGTTAAACTGCACCCATTCGATAATTTCCAAACTTCCATAAATATAACACATTCATGCTGCTAAGACTCTTTACTATGTAGTTAACTTCTCTTACTCTCTTCATTACCACTCTTTCTAGGAAGCAAATTATTTTAAATGACAATGGAATTAAACACAACAATTCTCCTACAGGACTTTGCTTGACGTATATTAAAGATCTTATTTCACCTGCACTTATCTTGGTTGGTTTTTTGTTTTGTTCTTCATTAAATAATCTGCTTCTTAGGTCCTACAATCAACTGGTCTACGAATTCTCAGGATTCCTAATAAAATTATGCTCTATGAATTTGTTTGCCTTGTATGTTTGCTCAGTTGCTCAGTTGTGTCTGACTCTTTGCAACCCCATGGATTGTTGCCCGCTAGGCTCCTCTGTCCATGGGATTCTCCAGGCAAGAATACTGGAGTGGTTGCCCTTTCCTCCTTCAGGGGATCGTCCCAATCCAGGGATCTACTTGTAACTCCTGGATCTCCTACATTGCCAGGCAGATTCTTTACCACTGAGCCACCTGGGAAGCCACCTGGGAAGTCTCGGGAAGCCCCCAGAATTCCTTTAGATACATACTTGCATAATCGCAGTTGGTAAGGTTGCTACATATGAACAAGGCTCTATTAAAAATCTGTCACCTTAGTTCTATTCCAAAATAGGTTTATATTCTATAAAATCTGTTTTAATAGATTTGATGTTTCCAACTATTTGCGGATTTACATTGTTGTCCTTTTGATCCTCTAAAGGAATGCTATCCAGTAGGTAGTAAATAGACACACATCTATTTACATTTATACTTAAATTAATCAAAATTAAATAAAGAATGCACACCACAGTTTTTCCAGGCACATTTAAAAGGCTGTTTCATTATTATATAAATTTCCATAATCACAGAATTTTCTATTTGACTGTGTTCCTCTAAAGTTTACTTAAATACAAATTATCCCCTCTACTCAGTTGGTGACATCCTGATGGATAAATGGCATGCTTTGCAATTGAATCTAAATATTGCTTTTACTTAGGTTGGATATATATATATATATGTATCTGTACAGCTAGCTTTCTAGGCAACTGATATAAAAACCAATATTTCTCTAATACTTCAAAACTAACTTTCAACAACACAGTTGATGGCATATATTCCTTTGCACACATATCACATACACTGGGAGGAGGGTGTGAGGAACTGACAATGCATATTTGTGAAATGCATGTTGTTAAATGAAAGTCCCTGCTCCCTGTGCCAAGATCTAACTATTCTGAATATTCTCTTGGCCGATTTAGCAGAAATGTCAAAGAAGGAACCAAGAGAGAATGGATGTTTAGAACTCAGAATAAAAAAATATCCACTTGTTTTCACCTCTTGTGTGGAAATGTCCTGTCCCGACAAAAAGTCACCCACAAGGTCATGACTTCAAGCTCTTATACTATAGAATTTACTTCGCTCACTCTCCTCATATTTCAAAGCTCATCTTCAACTCCCCCACCCCCATTTTTCTCCTTGCTGGTTAGGAAGTCTGAAAGTATGGAATGAAATTTTAAAAAAAGAAATACCTCTACTTGGGATGAAGACTGGCCTCTCTTTGATACAATATTTTGGATCCTATGATAACTGCATTTTTTATGTAGACTTAATGTATATTTGATTATCTAACAAAGAAGTTGAGACTTTGGCATCTGCTTGACAACCACCACTTTGCTGCCTCCATTTTTCATCTATAAAGAAACTTGCTGCCCTTTATGCTAACCAGATGAGCTATATTTTTCATTTTGAAAAAGATATACCCCTGATGCTTTGATGCTGAGAGACTGCCCTATGACATTTTTTCTCTGCTATTAAGGTACTGCAGTTTTGATTTCATAGTTTTCAGCTGAGGTTCATTTAACAATGGCGAGAACAAAAATATAACAAAGGAAACAAAGGATCAAATTGTTATTACTGGGGACATAATAACCTCTACCAACTGACCTTCAGTAATGGAAAGACTCCTTGGTGAGAAGAGGGTTTTCATGCTGACATTTTCCTGATAGAGAACTCTTTGCACATATAATTAGTGAAGTGTATCACTTTATATTTAATATGAAGAGTATAAAAACATCTTAGAAAGCTATACAACTAAGTAATACTGTTAGCTTCTTTCAAAAGCAGAAGCAAAAAAGATGTAGGGGAAGGTGATTCCCTCAAAATTTTAGTCTAACCAATTTCTGTAAGATTATTTGAAATCTATTTAACCCACAAAATTAATTTTCACTAATTGCATTTACCAATTCACCTCTGAAATGCTCTTTTTATGTGAATAACGTTTCTTTTAGCACATTACATAAAATATCAGGTATATATAAATTACAGTTGAATTGCCTTGAGAATAAGGCACACTTAAATATATGTATATTAACACTAACCACAGAAAAAAATAGGAAAAAAAACACCCTGTGTTTCTCTACTTAGGCAACTGATCTCTTATGACTAATATTTGCTTTTACATAACTACATAAATATAGTTATATTCTGCAGAATCACAGTACTTAATCAGGGACCCAAATGAACAAATATTTTTCATCATTTTAAACCTCTTTATTTTCTGATCAGTTTTTTCTGCATTCAGGCTTTTGTACCTTAACAATAATGTGAAACCTCGAAAGAGTTCTCTGGGCAAAGTCTAAAGATAATTTTGTTAGGATTGCTAAACAAGTATATTCAAATGCATTTTTATGACTGAATTTTTATTAAGCAAGTTCAGTGTTCATGTTTTCCTTGCCTACATGAAAAATGTTACAGGATTTTTCTGAAAATAACATCATCTAGATAAAAATGTTGAAAATACCCCAAAACACATAAGGCTCATAAAGAGTGAGGCAAGCAAGCGTGCCAGCTAATCTAGTTCACTATTCTCATAAAGGGCAATGGTGGCACTTTAGAGCCAGTACATCTATTCATTTTCATGGTAATAAAACGATTCCTGAAAGTGACTTTGTCCAGAGTGAGTAGCTCTGTGTTATAACATGATGTACTTCAGAGGTGAGTTGTCATAGATCACCAAATAATGTGACCATCTTATATCTTAATAAGTTATCTATTCATTTAAAAATTTTTTACAAACTGAGACTATATTACCATTTTTTCCAAAATTTAGCTACTCTTTCCATGGAAAATGGTCTTATATAAATGCCATAATAGAAAACAAATGGAAAGAAATGCAGAGGAAATAAGTATTTCTCTGTTTTCATAAATATTGCATTTAAATAGCAAAAGAAAGCTAACGTGCAATAAAAGATAGTATGATGTAAAGATTATTTGTTAAAAATGATGATTATGAAAGCAATAGTTATATGCATTCAGTGGATGTGACTTGCTCCTTTTAGGAGAAGTGTATAATTTAATACACTTTCAAAATATATTTATATTGTTAATTACATAACCCTCATTAAGGAGAGTCACTGAAGTACAAAAAAATTTGAATTAATTTTTAACATGTTTACAAATGAATTCCTCATATGGATCACAAATGTTATATATAGACTTATATTTACCCTAAATTTATCAAGTATTTGCATTTTCTGATTATAATTATATAGGATAGTTATACATTTTCATTCTCAAGGATATTTTATTATAAATCATAATCATCCATTCTACCAAAAATAAATGAGAAATAGCAAATAACTACAAAGATAAAAGATTAGAGAGATATTAAACGAAAAAGAATAAAAATGTTCCTAGATTTGTATTAAAACTTTAATTTTGCTCTTACTGCTGATTTAAAACAATGGGAGTCAGTACACCTGCAGTGTGAGTTCAGGGTTACTATGTGTTAACTTGGATTATAAAAGAGGCCAGGATAGGAAAATCATAAACTGGCAACACAATGCTTCTGATTGGGTCATAGTTTTACCACACTGTTTGTGAAATATAATTTTAATGGTTCATTGCAACACAATGCTATTTGAGCTCAGTCTTGATGGGTGGTTCAGAGACTAGACTAGTATAGTTCAGAGAATATTAAGACCAGTCACTCCTCTTCTTCCACCATCAGGCATAGCAAAGCCTAGCGGAAGGCAATTACTATATTTCCCATCGCATTTCTCTTGGTGCATACATTACCTGGCACAAAGACTAGTGGCTCCTATTGACTCACTTTGATAGTCTGTCTAAAAGTGGTTTATATTAAAGAGTTAGAAATGACTTCCATGTTGATCTGGTTTAAATATGCTCCTACATTTCAAAAGTTTATAATACAAAGAATTCTTCACAAATTGACAACCTTGTACCAAGTACATTCTTTAGGGTGGTACTAAAGAATGTGCTAACCATCGGACAATTTCACTGATCTCCCATGTTAGTAAGGTAAAGCGTAAAATCTTGCATAGTAGGCTTTGGAATTATGCAAGCCAAGAACTTTCAGATGTCCAAGCTGGGTTTAGAAAAGGAAGAGGACCCAGAGATCAAATTGCCAACATTTGCAGGATCATTAAGAAAGCTAGGGAATTCCAGAAAAATATGTACCTCTGTTTCACTGACTACATCAAAGCCTTTGACTGTGTGGATCATAACAAACTATGGAAAGCTCTTAAAGAAATGGAAATTCCAGACCATCTTACCTATCTCCTGAGAAATTTGTATGTGGGTCAAGAAGCAACAGGATCGTGTATGGAATGACTGATTGGTTCAAGATGGAGAAAGGAGTATGACATCGCTATCTGCTGTCACCCTGTTTGTTTAACCTATAAGCTGAGCACATCATGAGAATGCCGGGCTGGATGAGTTACAAGCTGGAATCAAGATAGGCAGGAGAAGCACCAACAATCTCAGATATGCAGATAATACCACTCTAATGGCAGAAAGTGAAGAGGAACTAAGGAGCCTCTTGATGAGGGTGAAGGAGGAGAGAGAAAGAACTGGCTTAAAACTAAATATATAGAAAAACTAAGATCATGGCATCCAGCCCCATTACTTTATGGCAAATAGAAGGGGGAAAGGTAGAAATAGTAACAGATTTCCTCTTCCTGGGCTCTGAAACCACTGCAGATGGTGACTGCAGCCAGGAAATCAAAAGAAAATTGCTTCTTGACAGGAAAGCTGTGACAAACCCAGATAGTGTGCTGAAAAGCAGAGATATTACTCTGCTGACAAAGGTCTGTATAGTTAAGGCTATGGGCTTCCCAGTGTTCATATATGGTTGTAAGAGCTGGACTGTAAAGAAGGCAGAGCACCGAAGAATTGATGCCTTGGAACTGTAGTGCTGGAGAAGATTCCTGAGAGTCTCCTAGACAAACTAGTCAATCTCAAGGGAAATCAATTCTGAATATTTGGAAGGATTGATGATGAATCTGAAACTCCAGTATTTTGGTTATCTGATGCAAACAGCTGACTCATTGGAAAATTCCTGATGCTGGGAAAGATTGAGGGCAGAAGGAGAAAAGGGTATCAGAGGATGAGACGACTGGATGGCATCACTGATACAATGAACATGAATGGGAAAATTCTGGGAGATGATGAGGGACATGAAGCCTGGAAGGCTGAAGCCCATGGGGTTGCAAGAATCGGACACAACTGGACAACTGAACAAGAACAACTGAGTACATTCAGTTCTGTAAAGATGCCTAATGTTTTGCTGTTGGAAAGTTCAAATGATTGTAGAATCTTAATATATGCATCATTACAAAATTCAAACATTGTTTCATGCTTGCCTTCTAAAGAAATACGGGGAATTTGCTTCTATAATTGACAAGTCACACAATATTTCAGATTATTTGAAAACAAGTTCTGTGAGTGGGCTTCCCTTGTGGCTCAGCTGGTAAAGAACCCATCTGCAATGTGGGAGACCTGGTTTGGATTCCTGGGTTGAGAAGATGCCCTGACAAAGGGAACATCTACCCACTCCAGTATTGTGGCCTGAAGAGTCCATGGACGGTGTAGTCCATGGAGTCACAAAGAGTTGGACACGACTGAGCAACTTGCACACATGGTAGCTATAGTTTTGCTTCTCCACTTACATCTTCATCTTACATTTCTTTTAACATTTTCCTTGGAGATCATATCTTGATGCTAGGTAGTATAGACCAGGCTTTGTTAAGCTCAGCACTATTGACATTTCAGGCCAGAAATTGCACATTGTTGGACAATGTCCTGTCTATTACAGAATGTTCAGTAGCATCCATGGCCTCTAACCACTAGATTCCAGTACCCCATGCTCCCCTTTGATGACAACCAAACACTTCTCCAGATATTGGCAAATGTCCCCTGACAAGGTAATCACAGAGCATGCTTCCCCACAACCACGCAAAAAGAATCCCTTGTCATCAGGAGAATTCATGGAGAAGTCTATTTGGGTTGATAATGTCTGTGCCTGACATCATCAGCTTTGTCCCCCAAATTATCGTTTTCTATTTATTAAGAGAAGCCTGATTGGTAGGAATATGTTGAAAAAAAATTCCCAATTTCCTAAGCAGATAGGAGAAACAGTTGTGGCAAATGTAAAGCAAATAGGAAGTACTAGGTGATGCTTCTAGGAAAGCCCTTTGAAAGGAAATTGTCCAGCATCATTTGTCCTGTTCCCTGTGTACTTCCTACCTAGGCGATAGGTAGAGTGTTAAGTTTTAGAAGCCATGAAGACTAAGCAAGACTCTAAAATATTGGAGAAAAAAGATTTTAAAAATCTAGGCCCTTGATCGCGTCCTAGGCTTATTCTTGCATCAGCCCAGGACTAGCTATTCCAGATATCTTGCTGGCAGGATGAATACTGGAAGGGAATGTTTGTTTGTTTGTTTTCAATCCACTAGCTTTGTTTTGCCTTCTATAAAGGAATTTAATTTAATACGATCTCAGACTAATAGTGATAGCTTGGCTTAAGGAAAAAGTAAAACACATGTCCATATTATAACTATCCCAAAGCTCTTCTCATGTTTAAATTGTTTTTATATATACTTATTTACAGTCAACTGGAGAGGGGAATGCAAGTCACTTCAGTGTTCTTGCCTTGAGAACCCCATGAACAGTATGAAAAGGCAAAAAAGAAAAGACACTGGAAGATGAACTCCCCAGGTCAGTAGCTGCCCTATAATATTCTACTGGAGATCAGTGGAGAAATAATTCCAGAAAGAATGAAGGGATGGAGACAAAGCAAAAACAACACCCAGTTGTGGATGGGACTGGTGATAAAAGCAACGTTTGATGCTATAAAGAGCAATATAAATATGCATAGGAACCTGGAATGTTAGGTCCATGAATCAAGGCAAATTGGAAGTGGTCAAACAGGAGATGGCAAGAGTGAACATTGACATTCTAGGAATCAGCGAACTCAGATGGACTGGAATGGGTGAAAATAACTCAGATGACCATTATATCTACTACTGTGGACAGGAATCCCTTAGAAGAGATAGAGTAGCCATCATAGTCAACAAGAGTTAGAAATGCAGTACTTAGATGCAGTCTCAAAAACGACAAAATGATATCTGTTCGTTTCCAAGGCAAACTATTCATTATCACAGTAATCCAAGCCTATGCCCCAATCAGTAATGCTGAAGAAGCTGAAGTTGAACGGTTCTATGAAGACCTACAAGACCTTTTAGAACTAACACCCAAAAAAGATGTCCTTTTCATTATAGGGGACTGGAATGCAAAAGTAGGAAGTCAAGAAACACCTGGAGTAACAGGCAAATTTGGCCATGGAGTACAGAATGAAGCAGGTAAAGGCTAACAGAGTTCTCCCAAGAGAACACACTGGTCATAGCAAACACCCTCTTCCAAAAACTCAAGAGAAGACTTTACAAATGGACATCACCAGATGGTCAACACTGAAATCAGATTGATTATATCTTTTGCAGCCAAAGATACAGTCAGCAAAAACAAGACTGGGAGCTGATTGTTGTCAGATCATGAAGTTCTTATTGACAAATTCAGACATAAATTGAAGAAAGAGGGGCAAACCACTAGACCATTCAGATATGACCTAAATCAAATCCCTTATGACTATACAGTGGAAGTGAGAAATAGATTTAAGGGACTAGATCTGATAGATAGAGTTCCTGATGAACTATGGACAGAGGTTTGTGACTTTGTACAGGGGACAGGGACCAAGACCATCCGCATGGACAAGACATGCAAAAAAGCAAAATGGCTGTCTGAAGAGGCCTTACAAATACCTGTGAAAAGAAGAGAGGTGAAAGGCAAACAGAAAAGGAAAGATAAAGCCATTTGAATGCAGAGTTCCAAAGAATAGCAAGGAGAGATAAGAAAGCCTTCCTCAGCGATCAATGCAAAGAAATAGAGGAAAACAGTAGAATGGGAAAGACTACAGATCTCTTCAAGAAAATCAGAGATATCTAGGGAACATTTCATGTAAAGATGGGCTCAATAAAAGACAGAAATGGTATGGACCTAACAGAAACAGAAGATATTAAGAAGAGCTGTCAAGAATACACAGAGGAGCTGTACAAAAAAGATTTTCATGACCCAGATAATCATAAAGGTGTGATCACTCACACTTACCTAGAGCCAAACATCCTGGAAAGTGAACTCAAGTAGGCCTTAGGAGCAATTCCTACAAAAAAACTAGTAGAGGTGATAGAATTCCAGTTGAGCTATTTCAAATCCTAAAAGATGATGCTGTGAAAGTGCTGCACTCAGTATGCAAGCAAATTTGGAAAACTCACAGTGGCCACAGGACTGGAACAGGTCAGTCTTCATTCCAATCCCAAAGAAAGGCAATGCCAAAGGATGCTCAAATATCACACAGTTGCACTCATCTCACACTCTAGTAATGTCATGCTCAAAATTTTCCAAACCAGGCTTAAGCAATATGTGAACCCTGAACTTCCAGATGTTCAAGCTGGTTTTAGAAAAGGCAGAGAAACCAGAGATCAAATCGCCAACATCCACTGGATCACTGAAAAAGCAAGAGAGTTCCAGAAAATATCTATTTCTGCTTTATTGACTATGCCAAAGCCTTTGACTGTGTGGATCACAATAAACTGTGGAAAACTCTGAAAGAGATGGGAATACCAGACCACCTGACCTGCCTCGTGAGAAACCTATATGCAGGTCAGGAACAAACACTTAGAACTGGACATGGAACAACAGACTGGGTCCAAATAGGAAAAGGAGTACGTCAAGGTTGTATATTGTCACCCTGCTTATTTAACTTATATGCATAGTACATCATGAGAAATACCAGGCTGGATGAGGCACAAGCTGGAATCAAGATTGCTGGAGAAATATCAATAACCTTAGACATTCATGACACCACCATTATGGCAGAAAGCAAAGAAGAACTAAAGAGCCTCTTGATGAAAGTGAAAGAGGAGAGTGAAAAAGTGGACTTAGAATTCAACATTCAAAATACTAAGATCATGGCATCTGGTCCCATCACTTCATGGCAAATAGATGGGGAAGGGTGGAAACAGTGGCTGACTTTACTTTTCTGGGCTCCAAAATCACTGCAGATGGTGACTACAGCCATGAAGTTAAAAGATGCTTACTTCTTGGAAAGAAAGTTATGACCAACCTAGCTGCTGCTGCTGCTGCTGCTAAGTCACTTCAGTCGTGTCCGACTCTGTGTGACCCCATAGACGGAAGCCCACCAGGCTCCCCCGTCCCTGGGATTCTCCAGGCAAGAACACTGGAGTGGGTTGCCATTTTCTTCTCCAATGTGTGAAAGTGAAAAGTGAAAGTGAAGTCGCTCAGTCGTGTCCGACTCTTAGCGACCCCACGGACTGCAGCCTACCAGGCTCCTCCACCCATGGGATTTTCTAGGTGAGTAGACAGCATATTAAAAAGCAGAGACATTGCTTTGCTATCGAAGGTCAAGTCTATGGTTTTTCCAGTGGTCATGTATGGATGTGAGAGTTGGACTTTGAAGAAAGTTAGGGCCGAAGAATTGATGCTTTTGAACTGTGGTGTTGGAGAAGAATCTTGAGAGTCCCTTGGACTGCAAGGAGATCCAACCGGTCCATTCTAAAGGAGATCAATCCTGGGTGTTCATTGGAAGGACTGATACTAAAGCTGAAATTCCAATACTTTGGCCACCTCATGCAAAGAGTTGACTCATTTGAAAAAACCCTGATGCTGGGAAAGATTGAGGGCAGGAGGAGAAGGGGACAACAGATGGTGAGATGGTTGGATCGCATCACCAACACAATGGACATGGGTTTGGGTGGACTCCGGGAGTTGTTGATGGACTGGGAGGCCTGGCATGCTGCACTTCATGGGGTCAGAAAGAGTCAGACACAACTGAGCTACTGAACTGAACTGAGCTGAACTGATTTTCAGTCATTTCACATTTATCCAGTATCACTTACAAGGAAGGTATTCTACTCAGTCCAAAATAGAAAGATATAAACGAACAATATACTCCTTCAGGGAATTCTAGGTTAAGGAAAACAATTTTATTGGACTGCTTATTGGTATCATTCAGTCACTAAGTCATGTCCAACTGTTTTGCTACCCCATGGACAGCAGCCCTCCAGGCTCCTGTGTCCATGGGATTTCCCAGACAAGAATATTGGAGTGGGTTGTCATTTGCTTCACCAGGGGATCTTCTCAACCCAGGAGTCAAACCCATGTTTCCTGCATTGGCAGAAGGAGTCTTACCATTGAGCCACGAAGAATTGCTAGTGTCTTATTATAATCATGTGCAAATTATCAGGAGAAGAAAAGTATTAGACAGGATAGGTGATGAACTGCAGTAAGAAAGATGAAAAACAGTAATAATAAAACAATAATAAAATGTCAACACTGAATCATTCAAAATGTATGATAAAAACAAGAGTGGCTGTTACCAGAAAATTCATAATTTTTAATCTGTGACCTCACCGTCATATATAAAAGGAAATAAAACAAAATCTAAGTTTAAGTGTTCCCATATTGACTGTTGGCTATACATTTGATTGGTCTTTAACTGTACAGGCATGTATGTCAAAGACCAAAGTATTTTCAAGTGCCATTAAGTTCAATTTGTTGTTGTTGTTTCATGATATTTTATATCTTCACCCCCAAAGACCTTTGCTGAGAAACCCACAAATGCCGAGAAACCAACAGATATGCTATTTGGAAAAAGCTTTCTACTAAAGAATCCCTGACACGTGTGGATGCGCTCCTGACTTCCCTGTGCATATCTTACAGATTGCATTCCACTCACTCCCATCAGCAGATTTGCTTCACGAACACTAACTGTGTCATTAGTTATGACTCATCAGTTGTGGCATAATCATATCAATTCGTGCCCAATGTCTTCTGTCCTCATTTAAATACAAATTTTTCTTCTATTGCCAAGCTATCAAATATGTTTTATTCACTGAGTCTTGTAATAAAATGTGAAACAGCACAGTCTGCACTCAGCAGCAAGATTAAAAAAAAAAAAAAAAGCAACATCCAAATTACTGAATGTAGTTTTCTGACATATTTCACATATTTCTTGTTTGAAAACCTAACAACTATGCCATCATATATGCATATATATATGCACATATATACATATGTATCTGATTATAGTTAGTAACATGAGTAAAAACTTATGAAAAAAATCAGGAAGTTGTCAATCATATCATTTTTTATTTTTGGCCAGATACTCTGGAAGTGATACAGAATGTAATAGGTCCTGATGATTTTCTCAATTAGTAATGCTTTAATTCCCCCCTACTGAGGGAAAAGAAACTCCACTCTTAAAGTCCAATATACTCTAGTAAGTGGAATTTCTTTATTTGTAATGCTGACAAAGGTCCATCTAGTCAAAGCTATGGTTTTACCAGTAGTCATGTAAGGATGTGAAAGCTGGACTATAAAGAAAGCTGAACGCTGAAGAATTGATGCTTTTAGTCTTCTGTGGAAATTAATCTTCTATGGAAAAAGGTAATGTAAACCAGATTTTTTTCACCTTCTTATAAGAATCTTCAGCAGCAATGAGCAGCATTTAAATGTGCATATGTGTATGACCTAAATCAAATCCCTTATGATTATACAGTGGAGTGAGAAATAGATTTAAGGGATTAGATCTGATAGATAGAGTGCCTGATGAACTCTGGACGGAGGTTCGGGACATTGTACAGGAGACAAGGACCAAGACCATCCCCATGGAAAAGAAATGCAAAAAAGCAAAATGGCTGTCTGAAGAGGCCTTACAAATAGCTGTGAAAAGAAGAGGAGCAAAAAGTAAAGGAGAAAAGGAAAGCTATAAGCATCTGAATGCAGAGTTCCAAAGAATAGCAAGGAGAGATAAGAAAGCCTTCCTCAGTGATCAATGCAAAGAAATAGAGGAAAACAACAGAATAGGAAAAACAAGAGATCTTTTCAAGAAAATTAAAGATATCAAGGGAATATTTCATGCAAAGATGGGCTTGATAAAGGACAGAAATGGTATGGACCTAACAGAAGCAGAAGACATTAAGAAGAGGTGGTAAGAATACACAGAAGAACTGTACAAAAAAGATCTTCAAGATGAAGATAATCACAATGGTGTGATCACTCACCTGGAGCCAGACATCTTGGAATGTGAAGTCAGGAGGGCCTGAGAGAGCATCACTACTAACAAAGCTAGTGGAGGTGATGGAATTCCAGTTGAGCTATTTCAAATCTTGAAAGATGATGCTGTGAAAGTGCTGCACTCAATATGCCAGCAAATTTGGAAAACTCAGCAGTGGCCACAGGACTGGAAAAGGTCAGTCTTCATTCAAATCCCAAAGAAAGGCAATGCCAAAGAATGCTCAAACTACCGCACAATTGCACTCATCTCACACACGAGTAAAGTGATGCTCAAAATTCTCCAAGCCAGGCTTCAACAATATGTGAACCGTGAACTCCCAGATGTTCAAGCAGGTTTTAGAAAAGGCAGAGGCACCAGAGATCAAATTGCCAACATCGGCTGGATCATGGAGAAAGCAAGAGAGTTCCAGAAGAGCATCTATTTCTGCTTCATTGACTATGCCAAAGCCTTTGACTGTGTGGATCACAATAGACTGTGGAACATTCTGAATGAGATGGGAATACCAGACCACCTGACCTGCCTCTTCAGAAACCTGTATGCAGGTCAGGAAGCAACAGTTACAACTGGACATGGAACAACAGACTGGTTCCAAATAGGAAAAGGAGTACGTCAAAGTTGTATATTGTCACTTTGCTTATTTAACTTATATACAGAGTACATAATGAGGAACGCTGGGCTGGAAGAAGCACAAGCTGGAATCAAGATTGCTGGGAGAAATATCAATAACTTCAGATATGCAGATGACACTACCCTTATGGCAGAAAGTGAAAAGGAACTAAAAAGCCTCTTGATGAAAGTGAAAGAGGAGAGTGAAAAGGTTGGCTT
The DNA here is from genome assembly GCF_049115385.1 of Moschus berezovskii. NCBI lineage: Eukaryota > Metazoa > Chordata > Mammalia > Artiodactyla > Moschidae > Moschus > Moschus berezovskii. The sequence continues at coordinate 31,926,754 of NC_142480.1, forward strand.
GAAGCTCAACATTCAGAGAACAAAGATCATGGCATCTGGTCCCATCATTTCATGGGAAATAGACAGGGAAACAGTGGAAACAGTGTCAGACTTTATTTTTGGGGGCTCCAAAATCACTGCAGATGGTGATTGCAGCCATGAAATTAAAAGACGCTTGCTCCTTGGAAGGAAAGTTATGACCAACCTAGATAGCATATTAAAAAGCAGAGACATTACTTTGCCAACCAAGGTCCGTCTAGTCAAGGTTATGGTTTTTCCCGTGGTCATGTATGGATGTGAGAGTCGGGCTGTGAAGAAAGCTGATCGCCAAAGAATTGATGCTTTTGGATTGTGGTGCTGGAGAAGACTCTTGAGAGTCACTTGGACTGCAAGGAGATCCAACCTGGATCTCCTAAACTCTCCTGAACTCTCTAAAGGAGCTCAATCCTGGGTGTTCATTGGAAGGACTGATGCTAAAGCTGAAACTCCAATACTTTGGCCACCTCATGCGACGAGTTGACTCACTGGAAAAGAGTCTGATGCTAGGAGGGATTGGGGGTGGGAGCAGACAGGGACGACAGAGAATGAGATGGCTGGATGGCATCACTGACTCGATGGACATGAGTTTGGGTGAACTCCGGGAGTTGGGGATAGACAGGGAGGCCTGGCGTGCTATGATTCATGGGGTCGCAAAGAGTCGGACACGACTGAGCGACTGAACTGAACTGAATGTGTATGTTTATATGTCTATACAATAAAATACTACAACCTAAAAAATAATTACTGATGATAGGAACAAGCCCAGATCCAAATATGAGGGTTTTCACACTTTAAGTGCTTGTGATTCAATAAAGAAACTTAAGGAAACTCTAAGCATAAAATTGTAATCAAAACTAGGGAATAAATAGGCCAAATAGCACTTATAAGCAGTAACATATGTTTAGAATTAACTAGTAAATGGGCTTCCCTGATAGCTCAGCTGATAAAGAATCCACCTGCAATGCGGGAGATCTGGGTTCGATCCCTGGGTTGGGAAGATCCCCTGGAGAAGGGAAAGGCTTGGAGAACTCCATGGATTGTATAGTCTACGGGGTCACAAAAAGTCAAACGTACTGAGCGACTTTCACTCACTTCACTCACTCACTCAACTAGTAAATAGAGTTCCAGAAGAAAGTAAGAGATATAATGGGTAATAGTCACTTTTAAACAGATAAAGACTTGGAAACTTTAAGTGATGAAAAATTTTAAGTCGTATATTCAGGAAATAATGCAACGAATCAAGACAAATACAGAGATAACCAGATAGCTCCTAATTTAAAACTAAGGAAAACTAATGAAAAAGATTCTATAATAAAAGTAGTTCTAGGACACATTACTTACAAAGGAGTGACAATATGATAGAGATGACTTTTCAAAACTTTGTCACACACATGCAAAAACTGTAGGTCCCGTTGTTTCAATAGAGAATTCTTCAAAACTTTTAAGAAAGAAATAAAACCAAACTTTCACATATTTCCAGAGATAAAAAGAAAAAACTTCTTAATGTGTTTTATGAATCTCTCATAACATTAATTTATAAACTTGAGAAAGATGTTACAAGAAAAGACAGTTAAAGACCAATCCTTGTTATGAACATAGATGCCAAAATTCTAAATTAAATATTGTACAATAAATCCAGCAATATATAAACGATCAACATTGTTGCATTTGCTAAAGAAATGAATATGTTTCCATATCCAAAATTTGACATAATTTATCCCCTTAGTAGTATAAAGTAGAAAAATTATATGTAATTCTCCATAATTAAAAACCAACAAATTCTATTAACAAAACTATGAATGAGGAAACAATCTCTAATTTATTAAAGAAATCCCCAATTTATTATTTAGGGAAAGAATTCCTAATTTATTAAATGTTATTATTGCAAAATGGTCATAAAAATCATGTTTGTAAAATGACATACTGGTCATTTCCCTCTTGAAACTGGGAACAAGAAAATTGTAGCCTCCATTACCAATTTTGTTCAACATTTTACCTGATTATATGAACAGCAGAAAAGGCAAGGAGGAAAAAAATGTAAGAACTTTAAAGGAAGAAATGAAACTATTTTTAATAAAAATCTTAAATAATCACAAATAAACTATATTAGTATATATATATATATACTAATATACAAGTAGTTAGCTATAAGATAGAGCTATCAACTGTATTTCTATGTGCCAAAAAATAAAATGATTGTACTAATATAAGACTCAATTATCTATAAACTAATCTATTATATAGAGCTCAGTTCAGTTCAGTTCAGTTCATTTCAGTTGCTCAGTCGTGTCTGACTCTCCGCGACCCCATGAATCACAGCACGCCAGGCCTCCCTGTCTATCACCAACTCCCGGAGTACACTCAAACTCATGTCCACAGAGTCGGTGATGCCATCCAGCCATCTCACTCTCTGTCGTCCCCTTGTCCTCCCACCCCCAACCTTTCCTAACATCAGAGTCTTTTCCAGTGAGTTATAGAGTATAACACCTCAAAACAGAAACCTTGAAAACATTATGCAGAAATTTTTGTAAATCAAGATATCAGTTACCTAGAACAGGATAGGAAGAACTTATCCTAGGAAGAAGTTGAGAGGGATTCTGGATTGTAGTCACATTTAATTTTGTAATATATGTGATTATTACTTATGTTTACTGTAAAATTCTAGTCTACTTTTCTTTTTAGTTTGTAATAGCTATTGAAATGCTTATGTTCTATTCACCAATATACATAGTTGTTATTTGTGAATATTTTTATATTCATGTGAAATATCAATAGAACATTTATTTTAAAAATAAAATAACAAATTTTATTAAACATTCTAGGATTTGTACATTCTATATCTTTTGACATGCCATCTATATTGATTTTCTTATTTGAATGCTTTCTTCAAAAATATTTTCTGTATGTTTTATATACCAAGCCAGTTCAGGCTGAATGTGTCTGGGAATATTTTTTTAATATTCTCAGTGTTCTATAGCATTTTACTTGGATATAAACTTCTGCATCAGAGTTGTTTTCCCTCAATACTTTAATAATATCCCATTATCTTCTTGCAACCAGGTTGCAGGTATCAAAACTTGATAGAAAGCTAATTTTCAGTCCATTGTAGGTGATCGAATCTTGTTCTTTTGTTGTTAGAATTTTGTTTTGATTTAACTTAATTGAAATAACTATAGAAGGCACATCCTTTTAAGAATACACAGGATGCTTTACAAAATAAAATAACCATATGTTGGCCGTAAAGCAAGTCTAAATAGATTTCAAGGTATTTAAATCACTCAGATATGTCCTCTGGCCAAAACACCTGGAAACAAGCATCATATTTTATTCCTTTGTTTCAAATTCTACAGAGTAGAGATGACTAATTTCTCTTATTTCTGAAAAACGTCATGTAGTGTTAAATCGGTTTAACTCCTTCTGGCCTCTTTGGTCATAGCCTTACAGTTTTTGTTTTTGTTTGCTTTTATTGTTCTTGTTTATTCTTTTGGTAAAAGCCCATTTTTTCCCCCTCAGATATTAATGTTTACTTGTTTCTATTTCTAAAGTACTATTGACATTGATCAAGCTACTATATTTAATGATTACAACCATCTCTCATCATTCCCTCAACCTTAGGTTAAATTTTTTCACAGTTGACACTGATGGTTAGTTTCTTCCAGTGCTTACATTCACTATGCCTTAGAGAATAGTGAGGAAAAAATAAAAAAACACCAAAAGTAGACTAGAATTTTGCAATTCAGAAATCAAACAGTGAGGTTTGGAAAAGACAGTGGCTATAAACGTGGGCTTCCCAGGGGGTGCTAGTGGTAAAGAAGACACCGGCCAATGCAGGAGACATGAGACATGGGTTTGAACACCGGGTCGGAAAGATCCCCTGGAGGAGGGCACAGCACTCCAGTATTCTTGCCTGGAGAATCCTCACAGACAGAGGAGCCTGGCAGGCTACAGTCCATGGGGCCGCAAGAGTCAGACATGAGCAGCTCTTGCAGCTAAACAACAACAAACTTTTCATTGACTTCTACCAATATTATCTAATTATCACTGAGGGGTATTCATATATTTTGATATAATCATCCTCCAGTTTGTGGGTCATCTGCTTGGTGGCTCTAAGTTGGGGCTAATGGTGACTTCTTCCAAGAGGGTTTATGTCACACGCAGCACCTCCTAGGTCTATCGCAGCCAGAGCCTCTGTCCCTGCAGTGGCCACTGCTGATCCGTGCCTCCTCAGGAGACACTCAAACACTCAAAGGCAGGTGTGGCTCAGTCTCTTGTGGGGTCTGGGGCACACAGGGTTTTATCTGAGCCCTCTGAGAGTCTTTGGAGGATATGGGGTTTGATTCTAAAAGTCATTTTACCACTCCTACCATCTTGGTGGGGCTTCTCCTTTGCCCTTGGATGTGGGATATCTTCTTGGTGGGATCCAACATTCTCCTGCCAATGGTTGTTTAGCAGCAGGTTGCAATTTTGGAATTCTCACAGGAGAAGATGAGTGTACTTCTACTCTGCCATCTTGACAATCCACTTCTGCAGAACAATTATATCAAGCCACTAGAATTTGATTACAGAACTTAAACAGGATTGGGGAAAGAGACTCTTGGAGGACATGAACAAAACCTTGTGTGCACCAGGACCCAAGAGAAAGAAGCAGTGACCCCAAAAGAGAATGAACCAGACTTGCCCGTGAATGTCCAGGAGTCTCTGGTGGAGGCATGGGTCACCATGGCCTGCTGCAGGGTCAGGGGAACTGAATACAGTAGTCCTAGGAACCTCGGGGTGTGCTGGCAAAAGTCCTTTTGAGGGAGGTCTCCATTACTGCCATTACCCCACTCCTCACCATAGTATGGCCTCAGGCCAAACTACAGGAAGGGAACACAAACCCACCCATCAACAGAAAATTGGATTAAAGATTTACTGAGCATGGCCCCACCCATCAGAGCAAGACCTAGATTCCCACACAGCAAGTTCCTCCCATCAGGAAGCTTCCACAAGCCTTTTATCGTTATCCATCAGGAGGCATGGATCACAGCCTTGTCTAAAATGAAACTATGAGACATGCCTTGTAGGGCCAACCAAGATGGGTGGGTCACGGTGGAGAGTTCTGACAAAGCATGGTCCACTGGAAAAAGGAATGGCAAACCACTTCAGTATGCTTGCCTTGAGAACCCCATGAACAGTATGAAAAGGCAAAAAATACAGGACACTGAAAGATGAATTCCCAAGTTCAATAGGTGCCCAATATGCTACTGGAGAAGAGTGAATAATTAGCTCAGGAAAGAATGAAAAAGCTGAGCCAAAGCAAAAGCAACACTCAGTTGTGGATGTGACTGGTGATGGAGGTAAAGTCCAATGCTGTAAAGAACAATATTGCATAGGAACCTGGAATGGTATATCCACGAATCAAGGTATATTGGAAGTGGTCAAAAAGGAGATGGCAAGAATGAACATCGACATTTTAGGAATCAGTGAACTAAAATGGACTGGAATGGGTGAATTTAATTCAGATGACCTTACATTTACTACTGTGGACAAGAATCCCTTCCCTTAGAATAAACTGAGTAACCCTCATAGTGAACAAAAGAGTCCTAAATGCAGTACTTGGGTACAATCTCAAAAATGACAGAATGATCTCTGTTCATTTCCAAGGCAAACCATTCAGTATCACTGTAATTCAACTCTATGCCAGAACCACTAATGCTGAAGAAGTTGAAGTTGAATGACTCTATGAAGTCCAACAAGACTTTCTATAGTTAACACCAAAAAAGATGTCCTTTTCATCATAGGTGACTTGATGCAAAAGAAGGAAGTCAAGAGACACCCGGAGTAACAGGCCTTGGATTACAAAATGAAGCAGGGCAAAGGCTAACAGAGTTTTGCTAAGAGAATGCACGGGTCATAGCAAACACCCTCTTCAAACAACACAAGAGAAGATTCTACACATGGCTATCACCAGATGGTCAATACCGAAATCAGACTGATTATATTCTTTGCAGCTGAAGATCGAGAAGCTCTATACAGTCAGCAAAAAAAAAAAAAAAAAAGACTGGGAACTAACTGTGGCTTCAATCATGAACTCCTTATTGCCAAATTCAGACTTAAACTGAAGAAAGTAAGGAAAAACACTAGACCATTCAGGTATGACCTAAATCGAATCCCTTATGATTATATGGTGGAAATGAGAAATAGATTCAAGGGGTTAGATATGACAGACTGCATGAAGAACTATGGGCAGAGGTTCATAACATTGTAAAGGAGGCTGTGATCAAAATAATCCCCAAGAAAAAGAAATGCAAAAAGGCAAAATGGTTGTCTGAGGAAGCCTTACAAACAGCTGAGAAAAGAAGAGAAGCTAAAGGCAAAGGAGAAAAGGAAACATATACCCATCTGAATGCAGAGTTCCAAAGAATAGCAAGGAGAGATAAGAAAGCCTTCTTCAGTGATAAATTCAAAGAAATAGAGAAAAAACTATTAATAGAGTGGGAAAGACTAGAGATCTCTTCAAGAAAATTAGAGATACCAAGGGGATATTTATGCAAAAATAGGCACAATAAAATAAATTGTATGGGCCTAACAGAAACAGAAGATATTAAGAAGAGGTGGCAACAATACACTGAAGAATTATACAGAAAAGATCTTCATGACCCAGATAACCATGATGACATTATCACTCACCTAAAGCTAGACATCTTGGAATGTGAAGTCAAGTGGGTGTTAGGAAGCATCACTACAAACAAAGCTAGTGGAGGTGATGGAATTCCAGTTGAGCTATTTCAAATCCTAAGAGATGATGCTGTCTGTGAAAGTGCTGCACTCAATATGCCAGCAAATTTAGAATACTCAGCAGTGGCCACAGGACTGGAAAACGTCAGTTTTCATTCTAATCCCAAAGAAAGGCAATGGCAAAGAATGTTCAATTACTGCACAATTGTACTCATTTCACATGCTAGAAAAGTAATGCTGAAAATTTTCCAAGCTAGGCTTCAAGAGTATGGGAACTAAGAACTTCCAGATGTTCATGTTGGATATAGAAAAGGAAAAGGAACCAGAGATCAAATTGCCAACATCCGCTGGATATTAGAAAAAGCAAGGGAATTCCAGAAAAACATTTACTTCTGCTTCACAGACTATGCTAAAGCCTTTGACTCTGTGTGTCACAACAAACTGTCAAAAATTCTTAAAGATATGGGACTACCTGACCACCTCACCTGCCTCCTGAGAATTCTGTATGCAGGTCAAGAAGCAATCAGAACCGGACATGGAACAATGCACTGGTTCCTAATTGGGAAAGAGTTCATCAAAGCTGAATATTTTTACCCTGCTTATTTAACTTATGTGCAGAGTACATAATGCCTTAAAACTCTACATTCAAAACACAAAGATAAAGACATCTGGTCCCAGCACTTCATGCCAAATAGATGGGGAAACAATGGGAACAGTGACAAACTTTATTTTCTTGGGCTCCAAAATCACTGCAGATGGTGACCACAGCCATTAAACTAAAAGATGCTTGTTCCTTGGAAGAAAAGCTATGACCAACCTAGACAGCATATTAAAAAGCAGAGACATTACATTGCCGACAAAGGTCTGTCTAGTTAAAGTTATGGTTTTTCCAATAGTCATGTATGAATGTGAGAGTTGGACTATAAAGAAAATTGAGTGCCAAAGAATTGACACTTTTGAGTTGTGGTGTTGGAGAAGATTCTTGAGAGTCCCTTGGACTGCAAGGAGATCTTACCAGTCAAATCTAAAGAAAATAAGTCCTGAACATTCATAGGAAGGACTGATGGTGAAGCTGAAGCTCCAAAACTTTGGCCATCTGACTTGAAGAACTGACTCATTGGAAAAGATCCTGATGCTGGGAAAGACTGAAGGTGGGAAGAGAAGGTGACGACAGAGGATGTGATGGTTAGATGGCATCACAGTCTTGATAGACATGAGTGAGCAAGTTTCAGGAGTTGGTGATGGACAGGGAAGCCTGGTGTGCTGTGGTCCAGGAGGTGGCAAAGTGTTGGACATGACTGAGCAGGTGAACTGAACTGATTCTTATAATATTGATGACCTTATTATAGCTTACCTCTTTTGAAAGTTTGTAAGAATATACTGATGGATGTTTTTTCTTTTTGTTACTGGATCACATCTCTGAAATTATGATTTGTGTACTTGTAAATAACAAAGAAATAGATTAGTAATATTATTAGAAATAAATTTAAGAGTAAATAAGTGTATCTTATATTAATCTGATTGCAGCCATGAAATTAAAAGATGCTTGCTCCTTGGAAGGAAAGTTATGACCAACCTTGATAGTATATTAAAAAGCAGAGACATTACTTTGCCAACAAAGGTCCGTCTAGTCAAGGCAATGGTTTTTCCGGTGGTCAAGTATGGATGTGAGAGTTGGACTGTGAAGAAGGCTGATCGCCGAAGAATCGATGCTTTTGAACTGTGGTGTTGGAGAAGACTCTTGAGAGTCCCTTATACTGCAAGGAGATCCAACCAGTCAATTCTAGAGGAGATCAATCCTGGATGTTCATTGGAGGGACTGATGCTAAAGCTGAAGCTGCAATACTTTGGCCACCTCATGCGACGAGTTGACTCACTGGAAAAGACTCTGATGCTGGGAAAGGTTGGGGGCGGGAGGAGAAGGGGACGACGGAGAATGAGATGGCTGGATGGCATCACCAACTCTGTGGACATGAGTTTGAGTGTACTCCGGGAGTTGGTGATGGACAGGGAGGCCTGGCGTGCTGTGATTCATGGGGTCGCGGAGAGTCGGACACGACTGAGCGACTGATCTGATCTGATCTGATATTAATCTTTACTGAAAGATTATACATGAGATTGATACATGAGTATCAATATAAAAGATCTGATTAGGAGAAGACTGGAATGAAAAAATATTTAAATCTAAAACATAATTTTGAACTAGTTTGTATCACTTTTGAGCTTATATCATTAAAATATAAATTCGAGCTAGTTTATATCACTTTGGCCACCTGATGCAAAAACTGATTCACTGGAAAAGACCCTGATACTGGGAATGATGGAAGGCAGGAGGAGAAGGGGATGACAGAATATGAGATGGTTGGATGGCATTACCGTCCCATGGAGATGAGTTTGAGCAAGCTCTGGGAATTGATGACGGACAGGGAAGCCTGGCATGCTGTAGTCCATGGGGTCACAAAGAGTCGGACATGAATGAACTGATATCAATTTTGGGGGAAGAAAGTTTATTACCAATATTAAACTAAGTGAAGTTTTAATAATTGAATGATGTATCAGAAGAAAAATGTCAATAAAGTGACAGTGAAAATACAGGTGATGAAATATTTATATGATTTAAAGTTAAATAAAACTTGTATATTTATTCAATGTAAGTAGGACAGAATTATATGATTTTGAGAATAGTATACAAGAAAGAAGGGCTTCCCAGGTGGCGTCAGTGATAAAGAACCCGTCTGCCAATGCAAGAGCCATAAGAGATG